>NW_027480429.1:9395568-10030275 GCF_051401765.1 Calliopsis andreniformis | reverse complement strand
ATTCCGAGCAACCTACGACTCACTCTAGGGCGTTGCTCCACCAGATCGAATAGTTAGGTCCTTAGAAGTAAACGCCAGAAGCATAAAA
The DNA here is from genome assembly GCF_051401765.1 of Calliopsis andreniformis. NCBI lineage: Eukaryota > Metazoa > Arthropoda > Insecta > Hymenoptera > Andrenidae > Calliopsis > Calliopsis andreniformis. Next base: position 10,030,187 of record NW_027480429.1, on the reverse strand, counting down.
TACGATATAAATACAACAGCGTTTCCATCGTATAAAACGAATAATTGCAACAAGGGTGAAAGTTATGGTCATTTCTACATTCCGAGCAACCTAGGATTCACTCTAGGGCGTTGCTCCACCAGATCGGATAGTTAGGTCCTTAGAAGTAAACGCCAGCAGCATAAAATACGATATAAATACAACAGCTTTTCCATCGTATAAAAGGAATAATTGCAAACAGTGTGAAAGTAATGGTTATTTCTACGTTCCGGGCAAGCTAGGCTTCACCCTAGGCTGTTGTTCCACCAGATCGAATAGTTAGTGCCTAAGAAGTGAACGCCAGAAGCATAAAATGCAATAAAAATACAACAGTTTTTCCATCGTATAACAAGATTAATTGCAACCAGTTTGAAAGTGATGGTCATTTCTCCTTTCCGGGCAACCTAGGCTTCACTCTAGGGCGTTGCTCCACTAGATCGAATAGCTAGGGCCTTAGAAGTCAACGCCAGAAGCATAAAATACAATATAAATACAACAGTTTTACCATCGTATAAAACGAATAATTGCAACCAGTATGAAACTTATTGTCATTTCTACTTTCCGAGCATGTTAGGCTTCACCCGAGGGCGTTGCACCAACAGATTGAATGGTTAGGGCCTTAGAAGTCAACGCCCGAAGCATAAAATGCAATAAGAATACAACAGTGTTTCCATCGTATAAAACGAATAATTGCAGCCAGTATGAAACTTATGGTCACTTCTACTTTCCGAGCAAGCTAGACTTCACCATAGGGCGTTGCTCCACCAGATAGAATAGTTAGTGCGTTAGAAGTCAACGCCAGAAGCATAAAATACAATATAAATACAACAGTTTTTCCATCGTATAAAACGAATAATTGCAACCAGGTGGAAAGTGATGGCCAATTCTACCTTCCGGGCAACCTAGGCTTCACTCCAGGGCGTTGCTCCACCAGATGGAATAGTTAGTGCCTTAGAAGTCAACGCCAGAAGCATAAAATACAATATAAATACAACAATTTTTCCATCGTATAAAACGAATAATTGCAACCAGTATGAAACTTATGGTCATTTCTACTTTCCGAGCAACCTAGGCTTCACCCTAGGGCGATGCTCAAACGGATTGAACAGTTAGGGCCTTAGAAGTCAACGCCCGGACCATAAAACGCAAAAAAAATACAACAGTGTTTCCATCATATAACAGGAATAATTGCAACCAGTGTGAAAGTAACGGTCATTTCTACGTTCCGAGCACCCTAGGCGTCACTCTAGGGCGTTGCTCCACCACATCTAATAGCTACGGCCTTAGAAGTCAACGCCAGAGGCATAAGGTACAATATAAATACAACAGCGTTTCCATCGTATAAAACGAATAATTGCAACCAGTGTGAAAGTTATGGTCATTTCTACATTCCGAGCAACCTAGGATTCACTCCAGGGCGTTGCTCCACCAGATCGAATAGTTGTGGTCCTTAGAAGTAAACGCCAGAAGCATAAAATACGATATAAATACAACAGCGTTTCCATCGTATAAAACAAATAATTGCAACCAGTATGAAACTTATGGTCATTTCTACTTTCCGAGCAACCTAGGCTTCACCCTAGGGCGTTGCTCCAACGGATTGAATTGTTAGGGCCTTAGAAGTCAACGCCCGAACCATAAAATGCAAAAAAAATACAACAGCGTTTCCATCGTATAAAACGAATAATTGGAACAAGTATGAAAGTTATGGTCATTTCTTCATTCCGAGCAACCTAGGCTTCACTCTAGGGCGTTGCTCCACCAGATCGAATAGATAGGTCCTTAGAAGTAAACGACAGAAGCATAAAATACGATATAAATACAACAGCGTTTCCATCGTATAAAACGAATAATTGCAACAAGTGTGAAAGTTACGGTCATTTCTACATTCCGAGCAACCTAGGCTTCGCTCTAGGGCGTTGCTCCACCAGGTCGAATAGATAGTGCCTTAGAAGTCAACGCCAGAAGCATAAAATACAATATAAATACAACAGCTTTTCCACCGTATAAAACGAATAATTGCAACCAGTGTGAAAGTAATGGTCATTTCTACGTTCCGGGCAAGCTAGGCTTCACCCTAGGCTGTTGTTCCACCAGATCGAATAGTTAGGGCCTAAGAAGTGAACGCCCGAACCATAAAATGCAAAAAAAATACAACAGTGCTTCCATCATATAACAGGAATAATTGGAACCAGTTTGAAAGTGATGGCCATTTCTACGTTCCGGGCAACCTAGGCTTCACTCTACGGCGTTGTTCCACCAGATCGAATAGCTAGTGCCTTAGAAGTCAACGCCAGAGGCATAAAGTACAATATAAATACAACAGCGTTTCCATCGTCTAAAACGAATAATTGCAACCAGTGTGAAAGTTATGGTCATTTCTACATTCCGAGCAACCTAGGATTCACTCTAGGGCGTTGCTCCACCAGATCGAATAGTTAGGTCCTTAGAAGTAAACGCCAGAAGCATAAAATACGGTATAAATACAACAGCTTTTCCATCGTATAAAACGAATAATTGCAACCAGTGTGAAAGTAATGGTCATTTCTACGTTCCGAGCACCATAGGCGTCACGCTAGGGCGTTGCTCCACCACATCTAGTAGCTACGGCCTTTGAAGTCAACGCCTGAGGCATAAAGTACAATATAAATACAACAGCGTTTCCATCGTATAAAACGAATAATTGCAACCAGTGTGAAAGTTATGGTCATTTCTACATTCCGAGCCACCTACGATTCACTCTAGGGCGTTGCTCCACCAGATCGAATAGTTAGGTCCTTAGAAGTAAACGCCAGAAGCATAAAATACGATATAAATACAACAGCGTTTCCATCGTATAAAACGAATAATTGCAACAAGGGTGAAAGTTATGGTCATTTCTACATTCCGAGCAACCTAGGATTCACTCTAGGGCGTTGCTCCACCAGATCGAATAGTTAGGTCCTTAGAAGTAAACGCCAGCAGCATAAAATACGATATAAATACAACAGTTTTTCCATCGTATAAAACGAATAATTGCAACCAGTATGAAACTGATGGTCATTTCTACTTTCCGAGCAACGTAGGCTTCACCCTAGGGCGTTACTCCAACAGATTGTATAGTTAGGGCCTTAGAAGTCAACGGCCGAAGCATAAAATACGATATAACTGCAACAGCGTTTCCATCGTATAAAACGAATAATTGCAACCAGTGTGAAAGTTATGGTCATTTCTACATTCCGAGCAACGTAGGATTCACTCTAGGGCGTTGCTCCACCAGATCGAATAGTTAGGTCCTTAGAAATAAACGCCAGAAACATAAAATACGGTATAAATACAACAGCTTTTCCATCGTATAAAAGGAATAATTGCATACACTGTGAAAGTGATGGTCATTTCTACGTTCCGGGCAAGCTAGGCTTCACCCTAGGCTGTTGTTCCACGAGATCGAATAGTTAGGGCCTAAGAAGTGAACGCCAGAAGCATAAAATGCAATAAAAATACAACAGTTTTTCCATCGTATAACAAGATTAATTGCAACCAGTTTGAAAGTGATAGTCATTTCTACATTCCGAGTAACCTAGGATTCACTCTAGGGCGTTGCTCCACCAGATCGAATAGCTAGGTCCTTAGAAATAAACGCCAGAAACATAAAATACGGTATAAATACAACAGCTTTTCCATCGTATAAAAGGAATAATTACAAAACAGTGTGAAAGTAATGGTCATTTCTACGTTCCGGGCAAGCTCGGCTTCACCCTAGGCTGTTGTTCCACGAGATCGAATAGTTAGGGCCTAAGAAGTGAACGCCAGAAGCATAAAATGCAATAAAAATACAACAGTTTTTCCATCGTATAACAAGATGAATTGCAACCAGTTTGAAGGTGATGGTCATTTCTCCTTTCCGGGCAACCTAGGCTTCACTCTAGGGCGTTGCTCCACTAGATCGAATAGCTAGGGCCTTTGAAGTCAACGCCAGAAGCATAAAATACAATATAAATACAACAGTTTTTCCATCGTAAAAACGAATAATTGCAACCAGAATGAAACTGATGGTCATTTCTACTTTCCGAGCAACATAGGCTTCACCCTAGCGCGTTACTCCAACAGATTGAATAGTTAGGGCCTTAGAAGTCAACGCCCGAACCATAAAATGCAAAAAAAATACAACAGTGTTTCCATCATATAACAGGAATAATTGCAACCAGTTTGAAAGTGATGGCCAATTCTACGTTCCGGGCAACCTAGGCTTCACTCTATTGCGTTGCTCCACCAGATCGAATAGTTAGTGCCTTAGAAGTCAACGCCAGAAGCATAAAATACAATATAAATAGAACAGTTTTTCCATCGTATAAAACAAATAATTGCAACCAGTATGAAACTTATGGTCATTTCTACTTTCCGAGAAACCTAGGCTTCACTCTAGGGCGTTGCTCCAACGGATTGAATAGTTAGTGCCTTGGAAGTCAACGCCAGAAGCATAAAATACAATATAAATACAACAGCTTTTCCATCGTATAAAACGAATAATTGCAACCAGTATGAAACTTATGGTCATTTCTACTTTCCGAGCAACCTAGGCTTCACCCTAGGGCGTTGCTCCAACAGATTGAATAGTTAGGGCCTCAGAAGTCTACGCCCGAACCATAAAATACAAAAAAAATACAACAGTGTTTCCATCATATAACAGGAATAATTTCGACCAGTTTGAAAGTGATGGCCAATTCTACGTTCCGGGCAACCCAGGCTTCACTCTAGGGCGTTGCTCCACCAGATCGAATAGTTAGTGCCTTAGAAGTCAACGCCAGAAGAATAAAATACGATATAAATACAACAGCTTTTCCATCGTATAAAACGAATAATTGCAACCAGTGTGAAAGTAATGGTCATTCCTACGTTCCGAGCACACTAGGCGTCTCTCTAGTGCGTTGCTCCACCACATCTAATAGCTACAGCCTTAGAAGTCAACGCCAGAGGCATAAAGTACAATATAAATGCAACAGCGTTTCCATCGTATAAAACGAATAATTGCAACCAGTGTGAAAGTTATGGTCATTTCTACATTCCGAGCAACCTAGGACTCACTCTAGGGCGTTGCTCCGCCAGATCGAATAGTTAGGTCCTTAGAAATAAACGCCAGAAACATAAAATGCGATATAAATACAACAGCTTTTCCATCGTATAAAAGGAATAATTACAAACAGTGTGAAAGTAATGGTCATTTCTACGTTCCGGGCAAGCTGGGCTTCACCCTAGGCTGTTGTTCCACGAGATCGAATAGTTAGGGCCTAAGAAGTGAACGCCAGAAGCATAAAATGCAATAAAGGTACAACAGTTTTACCATCGTATAAAACGAATAATTGCAACCAGTATGAAACTTATTGTCATTTCTACTTTCCGAGCATGTTAGGCTTCACCCGAGGGCGTTGCTCCAACAGATTGAATGGTTAGGGCCTTAGAAGTCAACGCCCGAAGCATAAAATGCAATAAGAATACAACAGTGTTTCCATCGTATAAAACGAATAATTGCAGCCAGTATGAAACTTATGGTCACTTCTACTTTCCGGGCAAGCTAGACTTCACCATAGGGCGTTGCTCCACCAGATAGAATAGTTAGTGCGTTAGAAGTCAACGCCAGAAGCATAAAATACAATATAAATACAACAGTTTTTCCATCGTATAAAACGAATAATTGCAACCAGTTTGAAAGTGATGGCCAATTCTACCTTCCGGGCAACCTAGGCTTCACTCCAGGGCGTTGCTCCACCAGATGGAATAGTTAGCGCCTTAGAAGTCAACGCCAGAAGCATAAAATACAATATAAATACAACAGTTTTTCCATCGTATAAAACGAATAATTGCAACCAGTATGAAACTTATGGTCATTTCTACTTTCCGAGCAACCTAGGCTTCACCCTAGGGCGATGCTCAAACGGATTGAACAGTTAGGGCCTTCGAAGTCAACGCCCGGACCATAAAACGCATAAAAAATACAACAGTGTTTCCATCATATAACAGGAATAATTGCAACCAGTGTGAAAGTAACGGTCATTTCTACGTTCCGAGCACCCTAGGCGTCACTCTAGGGCGTTGCTCCACCACATCTAATAGCTACGGCCTTAGAAGTCAACGCCAGAGGCATAAAGTACAATATAAATACAACAGCGTTTCCATCGTATAAAACGAATAATTGCAACCAGTGTGAAAGTTATGGTCATTTCTACATTCCGAGCAACCTAGGATTCACTCCAGGGCGTTGCTCCACCAGATCGAATAGTTGTGGTCCTTAGAAGTAAACGCCAGAAGCATAAAATACGATATAAATACAACAGCGTTTGCATCGTATAAAACAAATAATTGCAACCAGTATGAAACTTATGGTCATTTCTACTTTCCGAGCAACCTAGGCTTCACCCTAGGGCGTTGCTCCAACGGATTGAATTGTTAGGGCCTTAGAAGTCAACGCCCGAACCATAAAATGCAAAAAAAATACAACAGCGTTTCCATCGTATAAAACGAATAATTCGAACAAGTATGAAAGTTATGGTCATTTCTTCATTCCGAGCAACCTAGGCTTCACTCTAGGGCGTTGCTCCACCAGATCGAATAGTTAGTGCCTTAGAAGTCAACGCCAGGGAGCATAAAATACAATATAAATACAACAGCTTTTCCATCGTATAAAACGAATAATTGCAACCAGTATGAAACTTATGGTCATTTCTACTTTCCGAGCAACCTAGGCTTCACCCTAGGGCGATGCTCACACGGACTGAACAGTTAGGGCCTTAGAAGTCAACGCCCGAACCATAAAATGCAAAAAAAATACAACAGAGTTTCCATCATATAACAGGAGTAATTGCAACCAGTTTGAAAGTGATGGCCAATTCTACGTACCGGGCAACCTAGGTTCCACTCCAGGGCGTTGCTCCACCAGACCGAATAGTTAGGGACTAAGAAGTCAACTCCAGAAGCATAAAATACGGTATAAATACAACGTTTTTTCCATCGTATCAAACGAATAATTGCATCCAGTGTGAAAGTAATGGTCATTTCTACGTTCCGAGCACCCTAGGCGTCACTCTAGGGCGTTGCTCCACCACATCTAATAGCTACGGCCTTAGAAGTCAACGCCAGAGGCATAAAGTACAATATAAATACAACAGCGTTTCCATCGTATAAAACGAATAATTGCAACCAGTGTGAAAGTTATGGTCATTTCTACATTCCGAGCAACCTAGGATTCACTCCAGGGCGTTGCTCCACCAGATCGAATAGTTATGGTCCTTAGAAGTAAACGCCAGAAGCATAAAATACGATATAAATACAACAGCGTTTCCATCGTATAAAACGAATAATTGCAACAAGTGTGAAAGTTATGGTCATTTCTACATTCCGAGCAAACTAGGATTCACTCTAGGGCGTTGCTCCACCAGATCGAATAGATAGGTCCTTAGAAGTAAACGACAGAAGCATAAAATACGATATAAATACAACAGCGTTTCCATCGTATAAAACGAATAATTGCAACAAGTGTGAAAGTTACGGTCATTTCTACATTCCGAGCAACCTAGGCTTCGCTCTAGGGCGTTGCTCCACCAGGTCGAATAGATAGTGCCTTAGAAGTCAACGCCAGAAGCATAAAATACAATATAAATACAACAGCTTTTCCACCGTATAAAACGAATAATTGCAACCAGTGTGAAAGTAATGGTCATTTCTACGTTCCGGGCAAGCTAGGCTTCACCCTAGGCTGTTGTTCCACCAGATCGAATAGTTAGGGCCTAAGAAGTGAACGCCCGAACCATAAAATGCAAAAAAAATACAACAGTGCTTCCATCATATAACAGGAATAATTGGAACCAGTTTGAAAGTGATGGCCAATTCTACGTTCCGGGCAACCTAGGCTTCACTCTATTGCGTTGCTCCACCAGATCGAATAGTTAGTGCCTTAGAAGTCAACGCCAGAAGCATAAAATACAATATAAATACAACAGTTTTTCCATCGTATAAAACAAATAATTGCAACCAGTATGAAACTTATGTTCATTTCTACTTTCCGGGCAACCTAGGCTTCACTCTATTGCGTTGCTCAACCAGATCGAATAGTTAGTGCCTTAGAAGTCAACGCCAGAAGCATAAAATACAATATAAATACAACAGTCTTTCCATCGTATAAAACAAATAATTGCAACCAGTATGAAACTTATGGTTATTTCTACTTTCCGAGCAACCTAGGCTTCACCCTAGGGCGTTGCTCCAACGGATTGAATAGTTAGGGCCTTAGAAGTCAACGCCCGAAACATAAAATGCAAAAAAAATACAACAGCGTTTCCATCGTATAAAACGAATAATTGCAACAAGTATCAAAGTTATGGTCATTTCTACATTCCGAGCAACCTAGGATTCACTCTAGGGCGTTGCTCCACCAGATCGAATAGTTAGGTCCTTAGAAGTAAACGCCAGAAGCATAAAATACGATATAAATACAACAGCGTTTCCATCGTATAAAACGAATAATTACAACCAGTGTGAAAGTTATGGTCATTTCTACATTCCGAGCAATCTAGGATTCACTCTAGTGCGTTGCTACTCCAGATCGAATAGTTAGGTCCTTAGAAGTAAACGCCAGAAGCATAAAATACGATATAAATAAAACAGCTTTTCCATCGTATAAAAGGAATAATTGCAAACAGTGTGAAAGTAATGGTCATTTCTACGTTCCGGGCAAGCTAGGCTTCACCCTAGGCTGTTGTTCCACCAGATCGAATAGTTAGGGCCTAAGAAGTGAACGCCAGAAGCATAAAATGCAATAAAAATACAACAGTTTTTCCATCGTATAACAAGATGAATTGCAACCAGTTTGAAGGTGATGGTCATTTCTCCTTTCCGGGCAACCTTGGCTTCACTCTAGGGCGTTGCTCCACTAGATCGAATAGCTAGGGCCTTAGAAGTCAACGCCAGAAGCATAAAATACAATATAAATACAACAGTTTTTCCATCGTATAAAACGAATAATTGCAACCAGTATGAAACTGATGGTCATTTCTACTTTCCGAGCAACCTAGGCTTCACCCTAGGGCGTTACTCCAACAGATTGTATAGTTAGGGCCTTAGAAGTCAACGGCCGAAGCATAAAATACGATATAACTGCAACAGCGTTTCCATCGTATAAAACGAATAATTGCAACCAGTGTGAAAGTTATGGTCATTTCTACATTCCGAGCAACGTAGGATTCACTCTAGGGCGTTGCTCCACCAGATCGAATAGCTAGGTCCTTAGAAATAAACGCCAGAAACATAAAATACGGTATAAATACAACAGCTTTTCCATCGTATAAAAGGAATAATTACAAAACAGTGTGAAAGTAATGGTCATTTCTACGTTCCGGGCAAGCTGGGCTTCACCCTAGGCTGTTGTTCCACGAGATCGAATAGTTAGGGCCTAAGAAGTGAACGCCAGAAGCATAAAATGCAATAAAAATATAACAGTTTTTCCATCTTATAACAAGAAGAATTGCAACCAGTTTGAAGGTGATGGTCATTTCTCCTTTCCGGGCAACCTAGGCTTCACTCTAGGGCGTTGCTCCACTAGATCGAATAGCTAGGGCCTTTGAAGTCAACGCCAGAAGCATAAAATACAATATAAATACAACAGTTTTTCCATCGTAAAAACGAATAATTGCAACCAGAATGAAACTGATGGTCATTTCTACTTTCCGAGCAACCTAGGCTTCACCCTAGCGCGTTACTCCAACAGATTGAATAGTTAGGGCCTTAGAAGTCAACGCCCGAACCATAAAATGCAAAAAAAATACAACAGTGTTTCCATCATATAACAGGAATAATTGCAACCAGTTTGATAGTGATGGCCAATTCTACCTTCCGGGCAAACTAGGCTTCTATCTAGGGCTATGCTCCACCATATCGAATAGATAGTGCTTTAGAAGTCAACGCCAGAAGCATAAAATACAATATAAATACAACAGCTTTTCCATCGTATAAAACGAATGATTGCAAGCAGTGTGAAAGTTATGGTCATTTCTACATTCCGAGCAACGTAGGATTCACTCTAGGGCGTTGCTCCACCAGATCGAATGGTTAGGTCCTTAGAAGTCAACGCCAGAAGCATAAAATACAATATAAGTACAACAGTTTTTCCATCGTATAAAACGAATAATTGGAACCAGTATGAAACTGATGGTCATTTCTACTTTCCGAGCAACCTAGGCTTCACCCTAGGGCGCAGCTCCAACAGATTGAATAGTTAGGGCCTTAGAAGTAAACGCCAGAAACATAAAATACGATATAAATACAACAGCTTTTCCATCGTATAAAAGGAATAATTACAAAACAGTGTGAAAGTAATGGTCATTTCTACGTTCCGGGCAAGCTAGGCTTCACCCTAGGCTGTTGTTGCACCAGATCGAATAGTTAGGGCCTAAGAAGTGAACGCCCGAACCATAAAATGCAAAAAAAATACAACAGTGCTTCCATCATATAACAGGAATAATTGCAACCAGTTTGAAAGTGATGGCCAATTCTACGTTCCGGGCAACCTAGGCTTCACTCTATTGCGTTGCTCCACCAGATCGAATAGTTAGTGCCTTAGAAGTCAACGCCAGAAGCATAAAATACAATATAAATAGAACAGTTTTTCCATCGTATAAAACAAATAATTGCAACCAGTATGAAACTTATGGTCATTTCTACTTTCCGAGAAACCTAGGCTTCACTCTAGGGCGTTGCTCCAACGGATTGAATAGTTAGTGCCTTGGAAGTCAACGCCAGAAGCATAAAATACAATATAAATACAACAGCTTTTCCATCGTATAAAACGAATAATTGCAACCAGAATGAAACTGATGGTCATTTCTACTTTCCGAGCAACCTAGGCTTCACCCTAGGGCGTTACTCCAACAGATTGAATAGTTAGGGCCTTAGAAGTCAACGCCCGAACCATAAAATGCAAAAAAAATACAACAGCGTTTCCATCATATAACAGGAATAATTGCAACCAGTTTGATAGTGATGGCCAATTCTACCTTCCGGGCAAACTAGGATTCTATCTAGGGCTATGCGCCACCATATCGAATAGATAGTGCTTCAGAAGTCAACGCCAGAAGCATAAAATACAATATAAATACAACAGCTTTTCCATCGTATAAAACGAATGATTGCAACCAGTGTGAAAGTTATGGTCATTTCTACATTCCGAGCAACCTATGATTCACTCTAGGGCGTTGCTCCACCAGATCGAATGGTTAGGTCCTTAGAAGTAAACGCCAGAAGCATAAAATACGATATATCTACAACAGCGTTTCCATCGTATAAAAGGAATAATTGCATACAGTGTGAAAGTAATGGTCATTTCTACGTTCCGGGCAAGCTAGGCTTCACCCTAGGCTGTTGTTCCACCAGATCGAATAGTTAGGGCCTAAGAAGTGAACGCCAGAAGCATAAAATGCAATAAAAATACAACAGTTTTTCCATCGTATAACAAGATTAATTGCAACCAGTTCGAAAGTGATAGTCATTTCTCCTTTCCGGGCAACCTAGGCTTCACTCTAGGGCGTTGCTCCACTAGATCGAATAGCTAGGGCCTTGGAAGTCAACGCCAGAAGCATAAAATACAATATAAGTACAACAGTTTTTCCATCGTATAAAACGAATAATTGGAACCAGTATGAAACTGATGGTCATTTCTACTTTCCGAGCAACCTAGGCTTCACCCTAGGGCGCTGCTCCAACAGATTGAATAGTTAGGGCCTTAGAAGTCAACGCCCGAACCATAAAATGCAAAAAAAATACAACAGTGTTTCCATCATATAACAGGAATAATTGCAACCAGTTTGATAGCGATGGCCAATTCTACCTTCCGGGCAAACTGGGCTTCTATCTAGGGCTATGCTCCACCATATCGAATAGATAGTGCTTTAGAAGTCAACGCCAGAAGCATAAAATACAATATAAATACAACAGCTTTTCCATCGTATAAAACGAATGATTGCAACCAGTGTGAAAGTTATGGTCATTTCTACATTCCGAGCAACCTAGGATTCACTCTAGGGCGTTGCTCCACCAGATCGAATGGTTAGGTCCTTAGAAGTAAACGCCAGAAGCATAAAATACGATATAACTACAACAGCGTTTCCATCGTATAAAGCGAATAATTGCAACCAGTGTGAAAGTTATGGTCATTTCTACATTCCGAGCAACCTAGGATTCACTCTAGGGCGTTGCTCCACCAGATCGAATAGTTAGGTCCTTCGAAGTAAACGCCAGAAGCATAAAATACGATATAAATACAACAGCTTTTCCATCGTATAAAAGGAATAATTGCATACAGTGTGAAAGTAATGGTCATTTCTACGTTCCGGGCAAGCTAGGCTTCACCCTAGGCTGTTGTTCCACCAGATCGAATAGTTAGTGCCTTAGAAGTCAACGCCAGAAGCATAAAGTACGACATAAATACAACAGCGTATCCATCGTATAAAACGAATAATTGCAACAAGTGTGAAAGTTATGGTCATTTCTACATTCCGAGCAACCTAGGATTCACTCTAGGGCGTTGCTCCACCAGGTCGAATAGTTAGGTCCTTAGAAGTAAACGCCAGAAGCATAAAATACGATATAACTACAACAGCGTTTCCATCGTATAAAACGAATAATTGCAACAAGTGTGAAAGTTATGGTCATTTCTACATTCCGAGCAACCTAGGATTCACTCTAGGGCGTTGCTCCACCAGATCGAATAGTTAGGTCCTTAGAAGTCAACGCCCGAACCATAAAATGCAAAAAAAATACAACAGTGTTTCCATCATATAACAGGTATAATTGCAACCAATTTGGAAAGTGATGGCCAATTCTACGTTCCGGGCAACCTAGGCTTCACTCTAGGGCGTTGCTTCACCATATCGAATAGTTAGTGCCTTAGAAGGCAACGCCAGAAGCATAAAATACAATATAAATACAACAGTTTTTCCATCGTATAACAAGATTAATTGCAACCAGTGTGAAAGTTATGGTCATTTCTACATTCCGAGCAACCTAGGATTCACTCTAGGGCGTTGCTCCACCAGATCGAATAATTAGGTCCTTAGAAGTAAACGCCAGGAGCATAAAATCCGATATAAATACAACAGCGTTTCCATCGTATAAAACGAATAATTGCAACCAGTGTGAAAGTTATGGTCATTTCTACATTCCGAGCAACCTAGGATTCACTCTAGGGCCTGGCTCCACTAGATCGAATAGCTAGGGCCTTAGAAGTCAACGCCAGAAGCATATAATACAATATAAATACAACAGTTTTTCCATCGTATAAAACGAATAATTGCAACCAGTATGAAACTGATGGTCATTTCTACTTTCCGAGCAACCTAGGCTTCACCCTAGGGCGTTGCTCCAACAGATTATATAGTTAGGGCCTTAGAAATCAAGGCCCGAAGCATAAAATGCAATAAAAATACAACAGTGTTTCCATCGTATAAAACGAATAATTGCAACCAGTATGAAACTTATGGTCATTTCTACTTTCCGAGCAAGCTAGGCTTCACCGTAGGGCGTTGCTCCAACAGATTGAATAGTTAGGACCTTAGAAGTGAACGCCCGAACCATAAAATGCAAAAAAAATACAACAGTGTTTCCATCATATAACAGGAATAATTGCGACCAGTTTGAAAGTGATGGCCAATTCTACGTTCCGGGCAACCTAGGCTTCACTCTAGGGCGTTGCTCCAACAGATCGAATAGTTAGTGCCTTAGAAGTCAACGCCAGAAGCATAAAATACAATATAAATACAACAGCTTTTCCATCGTATAAAACGAATAATTGCAACCAGTGTGAAAGTTATGGTCATTTCTACATTCCGAACAACCTAGGATTCACTCTAGGGCGTTGCTCCACCAGATCGAATGGTTAGGTCCTTAGAAGTAAACGCCAGAAGCATAAAATACGATATAACTACAACAGCGTTTCCATCGTATAAAGCGAATAATTGCAACCAGTGTGAAAGTTATGGTCATTTCTACATTCCGAGCTACCTAGGATTCACTCTAGGGCGTTGCTCCACCAGATCGAATAGTTAGGTCCTTCGAAGTAAACGCCAGAAGCATAAAATACGATATAAATACAACAGCTTTTCCATCGTATAAAAGGAATAATTGCATACAGTGTGAAAGTAATGGTCATTTCTACGTTCCGGGCAAGCTAGGCTTCACCCTAGGGCGCTGCTCCAACAGATTGAATAGTTAGGGCCTTAGAAGTCAACGCCCGAACCATAAAATGCAAAAAAAATACATCAGTGTTTCCATCATATAACAGGAATAATTGCAACCAGTTTGAAAGTGATGTCCACTTCTACGTTCCGGGCACACTAGGCTTCTGTCTAGGGCTATGCTCCACCAGATCGAATAGATAGTGCTTTAGAAGTCAACGCCAGAAGCATAAAATACAATATAAATACAACAGCTTTTCCATCGTATAAAACGAATGTTTGCAACCAGTGTGAAAGTTATGGTCATTTCTACATTCCGAGCAACCTAGGATTCACTCTAGGGCGTTGCTCCACCAGATCGAATGGTTAGGTCCTTAGAAGTAAACGCCAGAAGCATAAAATACGATATAACTACAACAGCGTTTCCATCGTATAAAGCGAATAATTGCAACCAGTGTGAAAGTTATGGTCATTTCTACATTCCGAGCAACCTAGGATTCACTCTAGGGCGTTGCTCCACCAGATCGAATAGTTAGGTCCTTCGAAGTAAACGCCAGAAGCATAAAATACGATATAAATACAACAGCTTTTCCATCGTATAAAAGGAATAATTGCATACAGTGTGAAAGTAATGGTCATTTCTACGTTCCGGGCAAGCTAGGCTTCACCCTAGGGCGCTGCTCCAACAGATTGAATAGTTAGGGCCTTAGAAGTCAACGCCCGAACCATAAAATGCAAAAAAAATACATCAGTGTTTCCATCATATAACAGGAATAATTGCAACCAGTTTGAAAGTGATGTCCACTTCTACGTTCCGGGCACACTAGGCTTCTGTCTAGGGCTATGCTCCACCAGATCGAATAGATAGTGCTTTAGAAGTCAACGCCAGAAGCATAAAATACAATATAAATACAACAGCTTTTCCATCGTATAAAACGAATGTTTGCAACCAGTGTGAAAGTTATGGTCATTTCTACATTCCGAGCAACCTAGGATTCACTCTAGGGCGTTGCTCCACCAGATCGAATAGTTAGGTCCTTAGAAGTAAACGCCAGAAGCATAAAATACGATATAACTACAACAGCGTTTCCATCGTATAAAACGAATAATAGCAACCAGTGTGAAAGTTATGGTCATTTCTACATTCCGAGCAACCTAGGATTCACTCTAGGGCGTTGCTCCACCAGATCGAATAGTTAGGCCCTTCGAAGTAGACGCCAGAAGCATAAAATACGATATAAATACAACAGCTTTTCCATCGTATAAAAGGAATAATTGCATACAGTGTGAAAGTAATGGTCATTTCTACGTTCCGGGCAAGCTAGGCTTCACCCTAGGCTGTTGTTCCACCAGATCGAATAGTTAGGGCCTAAGAAGCGAACGCCAGAAGCATAAAATGCAATAAAAATACAACAGTTTTTCCATCGTATAACAAGATGAATTGCAACCAGTTTGA
Source organism: Calliopsis andreniformis (assembly GCF_051401765.1). NCBI lineage: Eukaryota > Metazoa > Arthropoda > Insecta > Hymenoptera > Andrenidae > Calliopsis > Calliopsis andreniformis. The sequence goes on along the minus strand of NW_027480429.1, from coordinate 10,014,518 downwards.
AGGTGATGGTCATTTCTCCTTTCCGGGCAACCTAGGCTTCACTCTAGGGCGTTGCTCCCCTAGATCGAATAGCTATGGCCTTAGAAGTCAACGCCAGAAGCATAAAATACAATATAAATACAACAGTTTTTCCATCGTATAAAACGAATAATTGCAACCAGAATGAAACTGATGGTCATTTCTACTTTCCGAGCAACCTAGGCTTCACCCTAGGGCGTTACTCCAACAGATTGAATAGTTAGGGCCTTAGAAGTCAACGCCCGAAGCATAAAATACGATATAACTGCAACAGCGTTTCCATCGTATAAAACGAATAATTGCAACCAGTGTGAAAGTTATGGTCATTTCTACATTCCGAGCAACCTAGGATTCACTCTAGGGCGTTGCTCCACCAGATCGAATAGTTAGGTCCTTTGAAGTAAAAGCCAGAAGCATAAAATACGACATAAATACAACAGCTTTTCCATCGTATAAAAGGAATAATTGCATACAGTGTGAAAGTAATGGTCATTTCTACGTTCCGGGCAAGCTAGGCTTCACCCTAGGCTGTTGTTCCACCAGATCGAATAGTTAGTGCCTTAGAAGTCAACGCCAGAAGCATAAAATACAATATAAATACAACAGTTTTTCCATCGTATAACAAGATTAATTGCAACCAGTGTGAAAGTTATGGTCATTTCTACATTCCGAGCAACCTAGGATTCACTCTAGGGCGTTGCTCCACCAGATCGAATAATTAGGTCCTTAGAAGTAAACGCCAGGAGCATAAAATCCGATATAAATACAACAGCGTTTCCATCGTATAAAACGAATAATTGCAACCAGTGTGAAAGTTATGGTCATTTCTACATTCCGAGCAACCTAGGATTCACTCTAGGGCCTGGCTCCACTAGATCGAATAGCTAGGGCCTTAGAAGTCAACGCCAGAAGCATATAATACAATATATATACAACAGTTTTTCCATCGTATAAAACGAATAATTGCAACCAGTATGAAACTGATGGTCATTTCTACTTTCCGAGCAACCGAGGCTTCACCCTAGGGCGTTGCTCCAACAGATTAAATAGTTAGGGCCTTAGAAATCAAGGCCCGAAGCATAAAATGCAATAAAAATACAACAGTGTTTCCATCGTATAAAACGAATAATTGCAACCAGTATGAAACTTATGGTCATTTCTACTTTCCGAGCAAGCTAGGCTTCACCGTAGGGCGTTGCTCCAACAGATTGAATAGTTAGGACCTTAGAAGTGAACGCCCGAACCATAAAATGCAAAAAAAATACAACAGTGTTTCCATCATATAACAGGAATAATTGCGACCAGTTTGAAAGTGATGGCCAATTCTACGTTCCGGGCAACCTAGGCTTCACTCTAGGGCGTTGCTCCAACAGATCGAATAGTTAGTGCCTTAGAAGTCAACGCCAGAAGCATAAAATACAATATAAATACAACAGCTTTTCCATCGTATAAAACGAATAATTGCAACCAGTGTGAAAGTTATGGTCATTTCTACATTCCGAGCAACCTAGGATTCACTCTAGGGCGTTGCTCCACCAGATCGAATAATTAGGTCCTTAGAAGTAAACGCCAGGAGCATAAAATCCGATATAAATACAACAGCGTTTCAATCGTATAAAACGAATAATTGCAACCAGTGTGAAAGTTATGGTCATTTCTACATTCCGAGCAACCTAGGATTCACTCTAGGGCCTGGCTCCACTAGATCGAATAGCTAGGGCCTTAGAAGTCAACGCCAGAAGCATATAATACAATATAAATACAACAGTTTTTCCATCGTATAAAACGAATAATTGCAACCAGTATGAAACTGATGGTCATTTCTACTTTCCGAGCAACCTAGGCTTCACCCTAGGGCGTTGCTCCAACAGATTATATAGTTAGGGCCTTAGAAATCAAGGCCCGAAGCATAAAATGCAATAAAAATACAACAGTGTTTCCATCGTATAAAACGAATAATTGCAACCAGTATGAAACTTATGGTCATTTCTACTTTCCGAGCAAGCTAGGCTTCACCGTAGGGCGTTGCTCCAACAGATTGAATAGTTAGGACCTTAGAAGTGAACGCCCGAACCATAAAATGCAAAAAAAATACAACAGTGTTTCCATCATATAACAGGAATAATTGCGACCAGTTTGAAAGTGATGGCCAATTCTACGTTCCGGGCAACCTAGGCTTCACTCTAGGGCGTTGCTCCAACAGATCGAATAGTTAGTGCCTTAGAAGTCAACGCCAGAAGCATAAAATACAATATAAATACAACAGCTTTTCCATCGTATAAAACGAATAATTGCAACCAGTGTGAAAGTTATGGTCATTTCTACATTCCGAACAACCTAGGATTCACTCTAGGGCGTTGCTCCATCAGATCGAATAGTTAGGTCCTTAGAAGTAAACGCCAGAAGCATAAAATTCGATATAAATACAACAGCGTTTCCATCGTATAAAACGAATAATTGCAACAAGTGTGAAAGTTATGGTCATTTCTACATTCCGAGCAACCTAGGATTCACTCTAGGGCGTTGCTCCACCAGATCGAATAGTTAGGTCCTTAGAAGTAAACGCCAGAAGCATAAAATACGATATAACTACAACAGCGTTTCCATCGTATAAAACGAATAATTGCAACCAGTGTGAAAGTTATGGTCATTTCTACATTCCGAGGAACCTAGGATTCACTCTAGGGCGTTGCTCCACCAGATCGAATAGTTAGGTCCTTAGAAGTCAACGCCAGAAGCATAAAATACGATATAAATACAACAGTTTTTCCATCGTATAACAAGATTAGTAGCAACCAGTTTGAAAGTGATGGTCATTTCTCCTTTCCGGGCAACCTAGGCTTCACTCTAGGGCGTTGCTCCACTAGATCGAATAGCTAGGGCCTTAGAAGTCAACGCCAGAAGCATAAAATACAATATAAGTACAACAGTTTTTCCATCGTATAAAACGAATAATTGGAACCAGTATGAAACTGATGGTCATTTCTACTTTCCGAGCAACCTAGGCTTCACCCTAGGGCGCTGCTCCAACAGATTGAATAGTTAGGGCCTTAGAAGTCAACGCCCGAACCATAAAATGCAAAAAAAATACAACAGTGTTTCCATCATATAACAGGAATAATTGCAACCAGTGTGATAGCGATGGCCAATTCTACCTTCCGGGCAAACTGGGCTTCTATCTAGGGCTATGCTCCACCATATCGAATAGATAGTGCTTTAGAAGTCAACGCCAGAAGCATAAAATACAATATAAATACAACAGCTTTTCCATCGTATAAAACGAATGATTGCAACCAGTGTGAAAGTTATGGTCATTTCTACATTCCGAGCAACCTAGGATTCACTCTAGGGCGTTGCTCCACCAGATCGAATGGTTAGGTCCTTAGAAGTAAACGCCAGAAGCATAAAATACGATATAACTACAACAGCGTTTCCATCGTATAAAGCGAATAATTGCAACCAGTGTGAAAGTTATGGTCATTTCTACATTCCGAGCAACCTAGGATTCACTCTAGGGCGTTGCTCCACCAGATCGAATAGTTAGGTCCTTCGAAGTAAACGCCAGAAGCATAAAATACGATATAAATACAACAGCTTTTCCATCGTATAAAAGGAATAATTGCATACAGTGTGAAAGTAATGGTCATTTCTACGTTCCGGGCAAGCTAGGCTTCACCCTAGGGCGCTGCTCCAACAGATTGAATAGTTAGGGCCTTAGAAGTCAACGCCCGAACCATAAAATGCAAAAAAAATACATCAGTGTTTCCATCATATAACAGGAATAATTGCAACCAGTTTGAAAGTGATGTCCACTTCTACGTTCCGGGCACACTAGGCTTCTGTCTAGGGCTATGCTCCACCAGATCGAATAGATAGTGCTTTAGAAGTCAACGCCAGAAGCATAAAATACAATATAAATACAACAGCTTTTCCATCGTATAAAACGAATGTTTGCAACCAGTGTGAAAGTTATGGTCATTTCTACATTCCGAGCAACCTAGGATTCACTCTAGGGCGTTGCTCCACCAGATCGAATAGTTAGGTCCTTAGAAGTAAACGCCAGAAGCATAAAATACGATATAACTACAACAGCGTTTCCATCGTATAAAACGAATAATAGCAACCAGTGTGAAAGTTATGGTCATTTCTACATTCCGAGCAACCTAGGATTCACTCTAGGGCGTTGCTCCACCAGATCGAATAGTTAGGCCCTTCGAAGTAGACGCCAGAAGCATAAAATACGATATAAATACAACAGCTTTTCCATCGTATAAAAGGAATAATTGCATACAGTGTGAAAGTAATGGTCATTTCTACGTTCCGGGCAAGCTAGGCTTCACCCTAGGCTGTTGTTCCACCAGATCGAATAGTTAGGGCCTAAGAAGCGAACGCCAGAAGCATAAAATGCAATAAAAATACAACAGTTTTTCCATCGTATAACAAGATGAATTGCAACCAGTTTGAAGGTGATGGTCATTTCTCCTTTCCGGGCAACCTAGGCTTCACTCTAGGGCGTTGCTCCCCTAGATCGAATAGCTATGGCCTTAGAAGTCAACGCCAGAAGCATAAAATACAATATAAATACAACAGTTTTTCCATCGTATAAAACGAATAATTGCAACCAGAATGAAACTGATGGTCATTTCTACTTTCCGAGCAACCTAGGCTTCACCCTAGGGCGTTACTCCAACAGATTGAATAGTTAGGGCCTTAGAAGTCAACGCCCGAAGCATAAAATACGATATAACTGCAACAGCGTTTCCATCGTATAAAACGAATAATTGCAACCAGTGTGAAAGTTATGGTCATTTCTACATTCCGAGCAACCTAGGATTCACTCTAGGGCGTTGCTCCACCAGATCGAATAGTTAGGTCCTTTGAAGTAAAAGCCAGAAGCATAAAATACGACATAAATACAACAGCTTTTCCATCGTATAAAAGGAATAATTGCATACAGTGTGAAAGTAATGGTCATTTCTACGTTCCGGGCAAGCTAGGCTTCACCCTAGGCTGTTGTTCCACCAGATCGAATAGTTAGTGCCTTAGAAGTCAACGCCAGAAGCATAAAATACAATATAAATACAACAGTTTTTCCATCGTATAACAAGATTAATTGCAACCAGTGTGAAAGTTATGGTCATTTCTACATTCCGAGCAACCTAGGATTCACTCTAGGGCGTTGCTCCACCAGATCGAATAATTAGGTCCTTAGAAGTAAACGCCAGGAGCATAAAATCCGATATAAATACAACAGCGTTTCCATCGTATAAAACGAATAATTGCAACCAGTGTGAAAGTTATGGTCATTTCTACATTCCGAGCAACCTAGGATTCACTCTAGGGCCTGGCTCCACTAGATCGAATAGCTAGGGCCTTAGAAGTCAACGCCAGAAGCATATAATACAATATATATACAACAGTTTTTCCATCGTATAAAACGAATAATTGCAACCAGTATGAAACTGATGGTCATTTCTACTTTCCGAGCAACCTAGGCTTCACCCTAGGGCGTTGCTCCAACAGATTAAATAGTTAGGGCCTTAGAAATCAAGGCCCGAAGCATAAAATGCAATAAAAATACAACAGTGTTTCCATCGTATAAAACGAATAATTGCAACCAGTATGAAACTTATGGTCATTTCTACTTTCCGAGCAAGCTAGGCTTCACCGTAGGGCGTTGCTCCAACAGATTGAATAGTTAGGACCTTAGAAGTGAACGCCCGAACCATAAAATGCAAAAAAAATACAACAGTGTTTCCATCATATAACAGGAATAATTGCGACCAGTTTGAAAGTGATGGCCAATTCTACGTTCCGGGCAACCTAGGCTTCACTCTAGGGCGTTGCTCCAACAGATCGAATAGTTAGTGCCTTAGAAGTCAACGCCAGAAGCATAAAATACAATATAAATACAACAGCTTTTCCATCGTATAAAACGAATAATTGCAACCAGTGTGAAAGTTATGGTCATTTCTACATTCCGAACAACCTAGGATTCACTCTAGGGCGTTGCTCCATCGGATCCAATAGTTAGGTCCTTAGAAGTAAACGCCAGAAGCATAAAATTCGATATAAATACAACAGCGTTTCCATCGTATAAAACGAATAATTGCAACAAGTGTGAAAGTTATGGTCATTTCTACATTCCGAGCAACCTAGGATTCACTCTAGGGCGTTGGTCCACCAGATCGAATAGTTAGGTCCTTAGAAGTAAACGCCAGAAGCATAAAATACGATATAACTACAACAGCGTTTCCATCGTATAAAACGAATAATTGCAACCAGTGTGAAAGTTATGGTCATTTCTACATTCCGAGGAACCTAGGATTCACTCTAGGGCGTTGCTCCACCAGATCGAATAGTTAGGTCCTTAGAAGTCAACGCCAGAAGCATAAAATACGATATAAATACAACAGTTTTTCCATCGTATAACAAGATTAGTAGCAACCAGTTTGAAAGTGATGGTCATTTCTCCTTTCCGGGCAACCTAGGCTTCACTCTAGGGCGTTGCTCCACTAGATCGAATAGCTAGGGCCTTAGATGTCAACGCCAGAAGCATAAAATGCAATGTAAATACAACAGTGTTTCCATCGTATAAAACGAATAATTGCAACCAGTATGAAACTTATGGTCATTTCTACTTTCCGAGCAAGCTAGTCTTCACCATAGGGCGTTGCTCCAACAGATTGAATAGTTAGTACCTTAGAAGTGAACGCCCGAACCATAAAATGCAAAAAAATACAACAGTGTTTCCATCATATAACAGGAATAATTGCAACCAGTTTGAAAGTGATGGCCAATTCTACGTTCCGGGCAAACTAGGCTTCTATCTAGGGCGTTGCTCCACCAGATCGTATAGATAGTGCCTTAGAAGTCAACGCCAGAAGCATAAAACAAAATATAAATACAACAGTTTTTCCATCGTATAAAACGAATAATTGCAACCAGTATGAAACTTATGGTCATTTCTGCTTTCCGAGCAACCTAGGCTTCACCCTAGGGCCTTGCTCCAACAGATTGAATAGTTAGGGCCTTAGAAGTCAACGCCCGAACCATAAAATGCAAAAAAAATACAACAGTGTTTCCATCATAAAACAGGAATAATTGCAACCAATTTGGAAAGTGATGGCCAATTCTACGTTCCGGGCAACCTAGGCTTCACTCTAGGGCGTTGCTCCACCATATCGAATAGTTAGTGCCTTAGAAGTCAACGCCAGAAGCATAAAATACAATATAAATACAACAGCTCTTCCATCGTATAAAACGAATAATTGCAACCAGTATGAAACTTATGGTCATTTCTACTTTCCTAGCAACCTAGGTTTCAGCCTAGGGCGTTGCTCCAACAGATTGAATAGTTAGGGCCTTAGAACTCTACGCCCGAGCCATAAAATGCAAAAAAAATACAACAGTGTTTCCGTCATATAACAGGAATAATTGCGACCAGTTTGAAAGTGATGGCCAATTCTACGTTCCGGGCAACCTAGGCTTCACTCTAGGGCGTTGCTCCAACAGATCGAATAGTTAGTGCCTTAGAAGTCAACGCTAGAAGCATAAAATACAATATAAATACAACAGCTTTTCCATCGAATAAAACGAATAATTGCAACCAGTGTGAAAGTTATGGTCATTTCTACATTCCGAGCAACCTAGGATTCACTCTAGGGCGTTGCTCCACCAGATCGAATAGTTAGGTCCTTAGAAGTAAACGCCAGAAGCATAAAGTACGACATAAATACAACAGCGTTTCCATCGTGTAAAACGAATAATTGCAACAAGTGTGAAAGTTATGGTCATTTCTACATTCCGAGCAACCTAGGATTCACTCTAGGACGTTGCTCCACCAGGTCGAATAGTTAGGTCCTTAGAAGTAAACGCCAGAAGCATAAAATACGATATAACTACAACAGCGTTTCCATCTTATAAAACGAATAATTGCAACAAGTGTGAAAGTTATGGTCATTTCTACATTCCGAGCAACCTAGGATTCACTCTAGGGCGTTGCTCCACCAGATCGAATAGTTAGGTCCTTAGAAGTAAACGCCAGAAGCATAAAGTACGACATAAATACAACAGCGTTTCCATCTTATAAAACGAATAATTGCAACAAGTGTGAAAGTTATGGTCATTTCTACATTCCGAGCAACCTAGGGTTCACTCTAGGGCGTTGCTCCACCAGATCGAATAGTTAGGTCCTTAGAAGTAAACGCCAGAAGCATAAAATACGATATAACTACAACAGCGTTTCCATCGTATAAAACGAATAATTGCAACCAGCGTGAAAGTTATGGTCATTTCTACATTCCGAGCAACCTAGGATTCACTCCAGGGCGTTGCTCCACCAGATCGAATATTTAGGTCCTTAGAAGTCAACGCCAGAATCTTAAAATACGAAATAAATACAACAGTTTTTCCATCGTATAACAAGATTAGCAGCAACCAGGTTGAAAGTGATGGTCATTTCTCCTTTCCGGGCAACCTAGGCTTCACCCTAGGGCGTTGCTCCACTAGATCGAATAGCTAGGGCCTTAGAAGTCAACGCCAGAAGCATAAAATACAATATAAATACAACAGTGTTTCCATCGTATAAAACGAATAATTGCAACCAGTATGAAACTTATGGTCATTTCTACTTTCCGAGCAAACTAGGCTTCACCATAGGGCGTTGCTCCAACAGATTGAATAGTTAGGACCTTAGAAGTGAACGCCGAACCATAAAATGCAAAAAAATACAACAGTGTTTCCATCATATAATAGGAATAATTGCAACCAGTTTGAAAGTGATGGCCAATTCTACGTTCCGGGCAAACTAGGATTCTATCTAGGGCGTTGCTCCACCAGATCGAATAGATAGTGCCTTAGAAGTCAACGCCAGAAGCATAAATTAAAATATAAATTCAACAGTTTTTCCATCGTATAAAACGAATAATTGCAACCAGTATGAAACTTATGGTCATTTCTACTTTCCGAGCAACCTAGGCTTCACCCTAGGGCCTTGCTCCAACATATTGAATAGTTAGGGCCTTAGAAGTCAACGCCCGAATCATAAAATGCAAAAAAAATACAACAGTGTTTCCATCATATAACAGGAATAATTGCAACCAATTTGGAAAGTGATGGCCAATTCTACGTTCCGGGCAACCTAGGCTTCACTCTAAGGCGTTGCTCCACCATATCCAATAGTTAGTGCCTTAGATGTCAACGCCAGAAGCATAAAATACAATATAAATACAACAGCTTTTCCATCGTATAAAACGGATAATTGCAACCAGTATGAAACTTATGGTCATTTCTACTATCCTAGCAACCTAGGCTTCACCCTAGGGCGTTGCTCCAACAGATTGAATAGTTAGGGCCTTAGAACTCTACGCCCGAGCCATAAAATGCAAGAAAAATACAACAGTGTTTCCATCATATAACAGGAATAATTGCGACCAGTTTGAAAATGATGGCCAATTCTACGTACCGGGCAACCTAGGCTGCACTCTAGGGCGTTGCTCCACCAGATCGAATAGTTAGTGCCTTAGAAGTCAACGCCAGAAGCATAAAATACAATATAAATACAACAGCTCTTCCATCGTATAAAACGAATAATTGCAACCAGTGTGAAAGTTATGGTCATTTCTACATTCCGAGCAACCTAGCATTCACTCTAGGGCGTTGCTCCACCAGATCGAACAGTTAGGTCCTTAGAAGTAAACGCCAGAAGCATAAAGTACGATATAAATACAACAGTTTTTCCATCGTATAACAAGATTAGTAGCAACCAGGTTGAAAGTGATGGTCATTTCTCCTTTCCGGGCAACCTAGGCTTCACTCTAGGGCGTTGCTCCACTAGATCGAATAGCTAGGGCCTTAGAAGTCAACGCCAGAAGCATAAAATACAATATAAATACAACAGTGTTTCCATCGTATAAAACGAATAATTGCAACCAGTATGAAACTTATGGTCATTTCTACTTTCCGAGCAAGCTAGGCTTCACCATAGGGCGTTGCTCCATCAGATTGAATAGTTAGGACCTTAGAAGTGAACGCCCGAACCATCAAATGCAAAAGAATACAACAGTGTTTCCATCATATATCAGGAATAATTGCAACCAGTTTGAAAGTGATGGCCCATTCTACGTTCCGGGCAACCTAGGCTTCACTCTAGGGCGTTGCTCCACCATATCGAATAGTTAGTGCCTTAGAAGTCAACGCCAGAAGCACAAAATACAATATAAATACAACAGCTTTTCCATCGTATAAAACGAATAATTGCAACCAGTATGAAACTTATGGTCATTTCTACTTTCCTAGCAACCTAGGCTTCACCCTAGGGCGTTGCTCCAACAGATTGAATAGTTAGGGCCTTAGAACTCTACGCCCGAGCCATAAAATGCAAAAAAAATACAACAGTGTTTCCATCATATAACAGGAATAATTGCGACCAGTTTGAAAGTGATGGCCCATTCTACGTTCCGGGCAACCTAGGCTTCACTCTAGGGCGTTGCTCCAACAGATCGAATAGTTAGGTCCTTAGAAGTAAACGCCAGAAGCATAAAATACGATATAACTACAACAGCGTTTCCATCGTATAAAACGAATAATTGCAGCCAGTGTGAAAGTTATGGTCATTTCTACATTCCGAACAACCTCGGCTTCACCCTAGGGCGTTGCTCCAACAGATTGAATAGTTAGGGCCGTAGAAGTCTACGCCCGAACCATAAAATACAAAAAAAATACAACAGTGTTTCCATCATATAACAGGAATAATTTCGACCAGTTTGAAAGTGATGGCCAATTCTCCGTTTCGGGCAACCTAGGCTTCACTCTAGGGCGTTGCTCCACCAGATCGAATAGTTAGGTCCTTAGAAGTAAACGCCAGAAGCATAAAATACGATATAACTGCAACAGCGTTTCCATCGTATAAAACGAATAATTGCAACCAGTGTGAAAGTTATGGTCATTTCTACATTCCGAGCAACCTAGGATTCACTCTAGGGCGTTGCTCCACCAGATCAAATAGTTAGGTCCTTAGAAGTCAACGCCAGAAGCATAAAATACAATATAAACACAACAGTTTTTCCATCGTATAACAACATTAATTGCAACCAGTTTGAAAGTGATTTTCATTTCTCCTTTCCGGGCAACCTAGGCTTCACTGTAGGGCGTTGCTCCAACAGATTGAATAGTTAGGGCCTTAGAACTCAACGCCCGAACCATAAAATGCAAAAAAAAATACAACTGTGTTTCCATCATATAACAGGAATAATTGCAACCAATTTGGAAAGTGATGGCCAATTCTACGTTCCGGGCAACCTAGGCTTCACTCTAGAGCGTTGCTCCGCCATATCGAATAGTTAGTGCCTTAGAAGTCAACGCCAGAAGCATAAAATACAATATAAATACAACAGCGTTTCCATCGTATAAAACGAATAATTGCAACCAGTGTGAAAGTTATGGTCATTTCTACATTCCGAGCAACCTAGGATTCACTCTAGGGCGTTGCTCCACCAGATCGAATAGTTAGGTCCTTAGAAGTAAACGCCAGAAGCATAAAATACGATGTAACTGCAACAGCGTTTCCATCGTATAAAACGAATAATTGCAACCAGTGTGAAAGTTATGGTCATTTCTACATTCCGAGCAACCTAGAATTCACTCTAGGGCGTTGCTCCACCAGATCGAACAGTTAGGTCCTTAGAAGTCAACGCCAGAAGCATAAAATACAATATAAATGCAACAGTTTTTCCATCGTATAACAAGATTAATTGCAACCAGTTTGAAAGTGATGGTCATTTCTCCTTTCCGGGCAACCTAGGCTTCACTCTAGGGCGTTGCTCCACCAGATCGAATAGTTAGGTCCTTAGAAGTAAACGCCAGAAGCATAAAATACGATGTAACTGCAACAGCGTTTCCATCGTATAAAACGAATAATTGCAACAAGTGTGAAAGTTATGGTCACTTCTACATTCCGAGCAACCTAGGATTCACTCTAGGGCGTTGCTCCACCAGATCGAATAGTTAGGTCCTTAGAAGTAAACGCCAGAAGCATAAAATACGATGTAACTGCAACAGCGTTTCCATCGTATAAAACGAATAATTGCAACCAGTGTGAAAGTTATGGTCATTTCTACATTCCGAGCAACCTAGAATTCACTCTAGGGCGTTGCTCCACCAGATCGAACAGTTAGGTCCTTGGAAGTCAACGCCAGAAGCATAAAATACAATATAAATACAACAGTTTTTCCATCGTATAACAAGATTAATTGCAACCAGTTTGAAAGTGATGGTCATTTCTCCTTTCCGGGCAACCTAGGCTTCACTCTAGGGCGTTGCTCCACCAGATCGAATAGTTAGGTCCTTAGAAGTAAACGCCAGAAGCATAAAATACGATATAACTACAACAGCGTTTCCATCGTATAAAACGAATAATTGCAGCCAGTGTGAAAGTTATGGTCATTTCTACATTCCGAACAACCTCGGCTTCACCCTAGGGCGTTGCTCCAACAGATTGAATAGTTAGGGCCGTAGAAGTCTACGCCCGAACCATAAAATACAAAAAAAATACAACAGTGTTTCCATCATATAACAGGAATAATTTCGACCAGTTTGAAAGTGATGGCCAATTCTCCGTTTCGGGCAACCTAGGCTTCACTCTAGGGCGTTGCTCCACCAGATCGAATAGTTAGGTCCTTAGAAGTAAACGCCAGAAGCATAAAATACGATATAACTGCAACAGCGTCTCCATCGTATAAAACGAATAATTGCAACCAGTGTGAAAGTTATGGTCATTTCTACATTCCGAGCAACCTAGGATTCACTCTAGGGCGTTGCTCCACCAGATCAAATAGTTAGGTCCTTAGAAGTCAACGCCAGAAGCATAAAATACAATATAAACACAACAGTTTTTCCATCGTATAACAACATTAATTGCAACCAGTTTGAAAGTGATGGTCATTTCTCCTTTCCGGGCAACCTAGGCTTCACTGTAGGGCGTTGCTCCAACAGATTGAATAGTTAGGGCCTTAGAACTCAACGCCCGAACCATAAAATGCAAAAAAAAATACAACTGTGTTTCCATCATATAACAGGAATAATTGCAACCAATTTGGAAAGTGATGGCCAATTCTACGTTCCGGGCAACCTAGGCTTCACTCTAGGGCGTTGCTCCGCCATATCGAATAGTTAGTGCCTTAGAAGTCAACGCCAGAAGCATAAAATACAATATAAATACAACAGCGTTTCCATCGTATAAAACGAATAATTGCAACCAGTGTGAAAGTTATGGTCATTTCTACATTCCGAGCAACCTAGGATTCACTCTAGGGCGTTGCTCCACCAGATCGAATAGTTAGGTCCTTAGAAGTAAACGCCAGAAGCATAAAATCCGATATAAATAAAACAGCGTTTCCACCGTATAAAACGAATAATTGCAACCAGTGTGAAAGTTATGGTCATTTCTACATTCCGAGCAACCTAGAATTCACTCTAGGGCGTTGCTCCACCAGATCGAACAGTTAGGTCCTTAGAAGTCAACGCCAGAAGCATAAAATACAATATAAATGCAACAGTTTTTCCATCGTATAACAAGATTAATTGCAACCAGTTTGAAAGTGATGGTCATTTCTCCTTTCCGGGCAACCTAGGCTTCACTCTAGGGCGTTGCTCCACCAGATCGAATAGTTAGGTCCTTAGAAGTAAACGCCAGAAGCATAAAATACGATGTAACTGCAACAGCGTTTCCATCGTATAAAACGAATAATTGCAACAAGTGTGAAAGTTATGGTCACTTCTACATTCCGAGCAACCTAGGATTCACTCTAGGGCGTTGCTCCACCAGATCGAATAGTTAGGTCCTTAGAAGTAAACGCCAGAAGCATAAAATACGATGTAACTGCAACAGCGTTTCCATCGTATAAAACGAATAATTGCAACCAGTGTGAAAGTTATGGTCATTTCTACATTCCGAGCAACCTAGAATTTACTCTAGGGCGTTGCTCCACCAGATCGAACAGTTAGGTCCTTGGAAGTCAACGCCAGAAGCATAAAATACAATATAAATACAACAGTTTTTCCATCGTATAACAAGATTAATTGCAACCAGTTTGAAAGTGATGGTCATTTCTCCTTTCCGGGCAACCTAGGCTTCACTCTAGGGCGTTGCTCCACCAGATCGAATAGTTAGGTCCTTAGAAGTAAACGCCAGAAGCATAAAACACGATGTAACTGCAACAGCGGTTCCATCGTATAAAACGAATAATTGCAACCAGTATGAAACTGATGGTCATTTCTACATTCCGAGCAACCTAGGCTTCACCATAGGGCGTTGCTCCAACAGATTGAATAGTTCGGGCCTTAGAAGTCAACGCCCGAAGCATAAAAGGCAATAAAAATACAACAGTGTTTCCATCGTATAAAACGAATAATTGCAACCAGTATGAAACTTATGGTCATTTCTACTTTCCGAGCAACATAGGCTTCACCCTAGGGCCTTGCTCCAACAGATTGAATAGTTAGGACCTTACAAGTGAACGCCCGAACCATAAAATGCAAAAAAAATACAACAGTGTTTCCATCATATAACAGGAATAATTGCAACCAGTTTGAAAGTGATGGCCAATTCTACGTTCCGGGCAAACTAGGCTTCTATCTAGGGCGTTGCTCCACCGTATGGAATAGTTAGTGCCTTAGAAGTCAACGCCAGAAGCATAATATACAATATAAATACAACAGCTTTTCCATCGTATAAAACGAATAATTGCAACCGGTATGAAACTTATGGTCATTTCTACCTTCCTAGCAACCTAGGCTTCACCCTAGGGCGTTGCTCCAACAGATTGAATAGTTAGGGCCTTAGAACTCTACGCCCAAGCCATAAAATGCAAAAAAAATACAACAGTGTTTCCATCATATAACAGGAATAATTGCGACCAGTTTGGAAGTGATGGCCAATTCTACGTTCCGGGCAACCTAGGCTTCACTCTAGGGCGTTGCTCCAACAGATCCAATAGTCAGTGCCTTAGATGTCAACGCCAGAAGCATAAAATACAATATAAATACAACAGCTTTTCCATCGTATAAAACGAATAATTGCAACCAGTGTGAAAGTTATGGTCATTTCTACATTCCGAGCAGCCTAGGATTCACTCTAGGGCGTTGCTCTACCAGATCGAATAGTTAGGTCCTTAGAAGTAAACGCCAGAAGCATAAAATACGATATAAATACAACAGCGTTTCCATCGTATAAAACGAGTAATTGCAACAAGTGTGACAGTTATGGTCATTTCTACATTCCGAGCAACCTAGGATTCACTCTAGGGCGTTGCTCCACCAGATCGAATAGTTAGGTCCTTAGAAGTCAACGCCCGAACCATAAAATGCAAAAAAAATACAACAGAGTTTCCATCATATAACAGGTATAATTGCAACCAATTTGGAAAGTGATGGCCAATTCTACGTTCCGGGCAACCTAGGCTTCACTCTAGGGCGTTGCTCCACCATATCGAATAGTTAGTGCCTTAGAAGTCAGCGCCAGAAGCATAAAATACAATATAAATACAACAGCGTTTCCATCGTTTAAAACGAATAATTGCAACCAGTGTGAAAGTTATGGTCATTTCTACATTCCGAGCAACCTAGGATTCACTCTAGGGCCTGGCTCCACTAGATCGAATAGCTAGGGCCTTAGAAGTCAACGCCAGAAGCATATAATACAATATAAATACAACAGTTTTTCCATCGTATAAAACGAATAATTGCAACCAGTATGAAACTGATGGTCATTTCTACTTTCCGAGCAACCTAGGCTTCACCCTAGGGCGTTGCTCCAACAGATTAAATAGTTAGGGCCTTAGAAGTCAAGGCCCGAAGCATAAAATGCAATAAACATACAACAGTGTTTCCATCGTATAAAACGAATAATTGCAACCAGTATGAAACTTATGGTCATTTCTACTTTCCGAGCAAGCTAGGCTTCGCCCTAGGGCGTTGCTCCAACAGATTGAATAGTTAGGACATTAGAAGTGAACGCCCGAACCATAAAATGCAAAAAAAATACAACAGTGTTTCCATCATATAACAGGAATAATTGCGACCAGTTTGAAAGTGATGGCCAATTCTACGTTCCGGGCAACCTAGGCTTCACTCTAGGGCGTAGCTCCAACAGATCGAATAGTTAGTGCCTTAGAAGTCAACGCCAGAAGCATAAAGTACGAGATAAATACAACAGCGTATCCATCGTATAAAACGAATAATTGCAACAAGTGTGAAAGTTATGGTCATTTCTACATTCCGAGCAACCTAGGATTCACTCTAGGGCGTTGCTCCACCAGGTCGAATAGTTAGGTCCTTAGAAGTAAACGCCAGAAGCATAAAATACGATATAACTACAACAGCGTTTCCATCGTATAAAACGAATAATTGCATCAAGTGTGAAAGTTATGGTCATTTCTACATTCCGAGCAACCTAGGATTCACTCTAGGGCGTTGCTCCACCAAATCGAATAGTTAGGTCCTTAGAAGTCAACGCCCGAACCATAAAATGCAAAAAAAATACAACAGTGTTTCCATCATATAACAGGAATAATTGCAACCAGTTTGAAAGTGATGGCCAATTCTACGTTCCTGGCAAACTAGGCTTCTATCTACGGCGTTGCTCCACCAGATCGAATAGATAGTGCCTTAGAAGTCAACGCCAGAAGCATAAAATAAAATATAAATACAACAGTTTTTCCATCGTATAAAACGAATAATTGTAACCAGTATGAAACTTATGGTCATTTCTACTTTCCGAGCAACATAGGCTTCACCCTAGGGCCTTGCTCCAACAGATTGAATAGTTAGGGCCTTAGAAGTCAACCCCCGAACCATAAAATGCAAAAAAAATACAACAGTGTTTCCATCATATAACAGGAATAATTGCAGCCTATTTGGAAAGTGATGGACAATTCTACGTTCCGGGCAACCTAGGCTTCACTCTAGGGCGTTGCTCCACCGTATGGAATAGTTAGTGCCTTAGAAGTCAACGCCAGAGGCATAATATACAATATAAATACAACAGATTTTCCATCGTATAAAACGAATAATTGCAACCAGTATGAAACTTATGGTCATTTCTACTTTCCTAGCAACCTAGGCTTCACCCTAGGGCGTTGCTCCAACAGATTGAATAGTTAGGGCCTTAGAACTCTACGCCCAAGCCATAAAATGCAAAAAAAATACAACAGTGTTTCCATCATATAACAGGAATAATTGCAACCAATTTGGAAAGTGATGGCAAATTCTACGTTCCGGGCAACCTACGCTTCACTCTAGGGCGTTGCTCCACCATATCGAATAGTTAGTGCCTTAGAAGTCAGCGCCAGAAGCATAAAATACAATATAAATACAACAGCGTTTCCATCGTATAAAACGAATAATTGCAACCAGTGTGAAAGTTATGGTCATTTCTACATTCCGAGCAACCTAGGATTCACTCTAGGGCGTTGCTCCACCAGATCGAATAGTTAGGTCCTTAGAAGTAAACGCCAGAAGAATAAAATCCGATAAAATACAACAGCGTTTCCATCGTATAAAACGAATAATTGCAACCAGTGTGAAAGCTATGGTCATTTCTACATTCCGAGCAACCTATGATTCACTCTAGGGCGTTGCTCCACCAGATCGAATTGTTAGGTCCTTAGAAGTAAACGCCAGAAGCATAAAATACAATATAAATACAACAGCGTTTCCATCGTATAAAACGAATAATTGCAACAAGTGTGAAAGTTATGGTCATTTCTACATTCCGAGCAACCTAGGGTTCACTCTAGGGCGTTGCTCCACCAGATCGAATAGTTAGGTTCTTAGAAGTAAACGCCAGAAGCATAAAATACGATGTAACTGCAACATCGTTTCCATCGTATAAAACGAATAATTGCAACCAGTGTGAAAGTTATGGTCATTTCTACATTCCGAGCAACCTAGGATTCACTCTAGGGCGTTGCTCCACCGGATCGAATAGTTAGGTCCTTAGAAGTCAACGCCAGAAGCATAAAATACAATATAAATACAACAGTTTTTCCATCGTATAACAAGATTAATTGCAACCAGTTTGAAAGTGATGGTCATTTCTCCTTTCCGGGCAACCTAGGCTTCACTCTAGGGCGTTGCTCCACCAGATCGAATAGTTAGGTCCTTAGAAGTAAACGCCAGAAGCATAAAATACGATGTAACTGCTACAGCGTTTCCATCGTATAAAACGAATAATTGCAACCAGTATGAAACTGATTGTCATTTCTACATTCCGAGCAACGTAGGCTTCACCATAGGGCGTTGCTCCAACAGATTGAATAGTTCGGGCCTTAGAAGTCAACGCCCGAAGCATAAAATGCAATAAAAATACAACAGTGTTTCCATCGTATAAAACGAATAATTGCAACCTGTATGAAACTTATGGTCATTTCTACATTCCGAGCAAGCTAGGCTTCACCATAGGGCGTTGCTCCAGCAGATTGAATAGTTAGGACCTTAGAAGTGAACGCCCGTACCATAAAATGCAAAGAAAATACAACATTGTTTCCATCATATAACAGGAATAATTGCAACCAATTTGAAAGTGATGGCCCATTCTACGTTCCGGGCAACCTAGGCTTCACTCTAGGGCATTGCTCCACCATATCGAATAGTTAGTGCCTTAGAAGTAAACGCCAGAAGCATAAAATACGATATAACTACAACAGCGTTTCCATCGTATAAAACGAATAATTGCAGCCAGTGTGAAAGTTATGGTCATTTCTACATTCCGAGCAACCTAGGCTTCACTCTAGGGCGTTGCTCCACCAGATCGAATAGTTAGGTCCTTAGAAGTCAACGCCAGAAGCTTAAAATACGATATAAATACAACAGTTTTTCCATCGTATAAAACGAATAATTGCAACAAGTGTGAAAGTTATGGTCATTTCTACATTCCGAGCAACCTAGGATTCACCCTAGGGCGTTGCTCCACCAGATCGAATAGTTAGGTCCTTAGAAGTAAACGCCAGAAGCATAAAATACGATATAACTACAACAGCGTTTCCATCGTATAAAACGAATAATTGCAACCAGTGTGAAAGTTATGGTCATTTCTACATTCCGAGCAACCTAGGATTCACTCCAGGGCGTTGCTCCACCAGATCGAATAGTTAGGTCCTTAGAAGTCAACGCCAGAAGCTTAAAATACGATATAAATACAACAGTTTTTCCATCGTATAACAAGATTAGCAGCAACCAGGTTGAAAGTGATGGTCATTTCTCCTTTCGGGGCAACCTAGGCTTCACTCTAGGGCGTTGCTCCACTAGATCGAATAGCTAGGGCCTTAGAAGTCAACGCCAGAAGCATAAAATACGATATAACTACAACAGCGTTTCCATCGTATAAAACGAATAATTGCAGCCAGTGTGAAAGTTATTGTCATTTCTACATTCCGAGCAACCTAGGATTCACTCTAGGGCGTTGCTCCACCAGATCGAATAGTTAGGTCCTTAGAAGTCAACGCCAGAAGCATAAAATACAATATAAATACAATAGCTTTTCCATCGAATAAAACGAATAATTGCAACCAGTGTGAAAGTTATGGTCATTTCTACATTCCGAGCAACCTAGGATACACTCTAGGGCGTTGCTCCACCAGATCGAATAGTTAGGTCCTTAGAAGTAAACGCCAGAAGCATAAAGTACGACGTAAATACAACAGCGTTTCCATCGTATAAAACGAATAATTGCAACAAGTGTGAAAGTTATGGTCATTTCTACATTCCGAGCAACCTAGGATTCACTCTAGGGCGTTGCTCCACCAGGTCGAATAGTTAGGTCCTTAGAAGTAAACGCCAGAAGCATAAAATACGATATAACTACAACAGCGTTTCCATCTTATAAAACGAATAATTGCAACAAGTGTGAAAGTTATGGTCATTTCTACATTCCGAGCAACCTAGGATTCACTCTAGGGCGTTGCTCCACCAGATCGAATAGTTAGGTCCTTAGAAGTGAACGCCAGAAGCGTAAAGTACGACATAAATACAACAGCGTTTCCATCATATAAAACGAATAATTGCAACAAGTGTGAAAGTTATGGTCATTTCTACATTCCGAGCAACCTAGGATTCACTCTAGGGCGTTGCTCCACCATATCGAATAGTTAGGTCCTTAGAAGTAAACGCCAGAAGCATAAAATACGATATAACTACAACAGCGTTTCCATCTTATAAAACGAATAATTGCAACAAGTGTGAAAGTTATGGTCATTTCTCCTTTCCGGGCAACCTAGGCTTCACTCTAGGGCGTTGCTCCACTAGATCGAATAGCTAGGGCCTTAGAAGTCAACGCCAGAATCATAAAATACAATATAAATACAACAGTGTTTCCATCGTATAAAACGAATAATTGCAACCAGTATGAAACTTATGGTCATTTCTACTTTCCGAGCAAGCTAGGCTTCACCATAGGGCGTTGCTCCAACAGATTGAATAGTTAGGACCTTAGAAGTGAACGCCGAACCATAAAATGCAAAAAAATACAACAGTGTTTCCATCATATATCAGGAATAATTGCAACCAGTTTGAAAGTGATGGCCAATTCTACGTTCCGGGCAAACTAGGATTCTATCTAGGGCGTTGCTCCACCAGATCGAATAGATAGTGCCTTAGAAGTCAATGCCAGAAGCATAAATTAAAATATAAATACAACAGTTTTTCCATCGTATAAAACGAATAATTGCAACCAGTATGAAACTTATGGTCATTTCTACTTTCCGAGCAGCCTAGGCTTCACCCTAGGGCCTTGCTCCAACAGATTGAATAGTTAGGGCCTTAGAAGTCAACGCCCGAACCATAAAATGCAAAAAAAATACAACAGTGTTTCCATCATATAACAGGAATAATTGCAACCAATTTGGAAAGTGATGGCCAATTCTACGTTCCGGGCAAACTAGGATTCTATCTAGGGCGTTGCTCCACCAGATCGAATAGATAGTGCCTTAGAAGTCAACGCGAGAAGCATAAATTAAAATATAAATACAACAGTTTTTCCATCGTATAAAACGAATAATTGCAACCAGTATGAAACTTATGGTCATTTCTACTTTCCGAGCAACCTAGGCTTCACCCTAGGGCCTTGCTCCAACAGATTGAATAGTTAGGGCCTTAGAAGTCAACGCCCGAACCATAAAATGCAAAAAAAATACAACAGTGTTTCCATCATATAACAGGAATAATTGCAACCAATTTGGAAAGTGATGGCCAATTCTACGTTCCGGGCAACCTAGGCTTCACTCTAAGGCGTTGCTCCACCCTATCGAATAGTTAGTGCCTTAGATGTCAACGCCAGAAGCATAAAATACAATATAAATACAACAGCTTTTCCATCGTATAAAACGGATAATTGCAACCAGAATGAAACTTATGGTCATTTCTACTATCCTAGCAACCTAGGCTTCACCCTAGGGCGTAGCTCCAACAGATTGAATAGTTAGGGCCATAGAACTCTACGCCCGAGCCATAAAATGCAAGAAAAATACAACAGTGTTTCCATCATATAACAGGAATAATTGCGACCAGTTTGAAAGTGATGGCCCATTCTACGTTCCGGGCAACCTAGGCTTCACTCTAGGGCGTTGCTCCAACAGATCGAATAGTTAGTGCCTTAGAAGTCAACGCCAGAAGCATAAAATACAATATAAATACAACAGCTTTTCCATCGTATAAAACGAATAATTGCAACCAGTGTGAAAGTTATGGTCATTTCTACATTCCGGGCAACCTAGGATTCACTCTAGGGCGTTGCTCCACCAGATCGAATAGTTAGGTCCTTAGAAGTAAACGCCAGAAACATAAAGTACGATATAAATACAACAGCGTTTCCATCGTATAAAACGAATAATTGCAACAAGCGTGAAAGTTATGGTCATTTCTACTTTCCGAACAAGCTAGGCTTCACCATAGGGCGTTGCTCCAACAGATTGAATAGTTAGGACCTTAGAAGTGAACGCCCGAACCATCAAATGCAAAAGAATACAACAGTGTTTCCATCACATATCAGGAATAATTGCAACCAGTTTGAAAGTGATGGCCCATTCTACGTTCCGGGCAACCTAGGCTTCACTCTAGGGCGTTGCTCCACCATATCGAATAGTTAGTGCCTTAGAAGTCAACGCCAGAAGCACAAAATACAATATAAATACAACAGCCCTTCCATCGTATAAAACGAATAATTGCAACCAGTATGAAACTTATGGTCATTTCTACTTTCCTAGCAACCTAGGCTTCACCCTAGGGCGTTGCTCCAAGAGATGGAATAGTTAGGGCCTTAGAACTCTACGCCCGAGCCATAAAATGCAAAAAAAATACAACAGTGTTTCCATCATATAACAGGAATAATTGCGACCAGTTTGAAAGTGATGGCCCATTCTACGTTCCGGGCAACCTAGGCTTCACTCTAGGGCGTTGCTCCAACAGATCGAATAGTTAGGTCCTTAGAAGTAAACGCCAGAAGCATAAATTACGATATAACTACAACAGCGTTTCCATCGTATAAAACGAATAATTGCAGCCAGTGTGAAAGTTATGGTCATTTCTACATTCCGAGCAACCTAGGATTCACTCTAGGGCGTTGCTCCACCAGATCGAATAGTTAGGTCCTTAGAAGTCAACGCCAGAAGCATAAAATACAATATAAATACAATAGCTTTTCCATCGAATAAAACGAATAATTGCAACCAGTGTGAAAGTTATGGTCATTTCTACATTCCGAGCAACCTAGGATACACTCTAGGGCGTTGCTCCACCAGATCGAATAGTTAGGTCCTTAGAAGTAAACGCCAGAAGCATAAAGTACGACGTAAATACAACAGCGTTTCCATCGTATAAAACGAATAATTGCAACAAGTGTGAAAGTTATGGTCATTTCTACATTCCGAGCAACCTAGGATTCACTCTAGGGCGTTGCTCCACCAGGTCGAATAGTTAGGTCCTTAGAAGTAAACGCCAGAAGCATAAAATACGATATAACTACAACAGCGTTTCCATCTTATAAAACGAATAATTGCAACAAGTGTGAAAGTTATGGTCATTTCTACATTCCGAGCAACCTAGGATTCACTCTAGGGCGTTGCTCCACCAGATCGAATAGTTAGGTCCTTAGAAGTGAACGCCAGAAGCATAAAGTACGACATAAATACAACAGCGTTTCCATCATATAAAACGAATAATTGCAACAAGTGTGAAAGTTATGGTCATTTCTACATTCCGAGCAACCTAGGATTCACTCTAGGGCGTTGCTCCACCATATCGAATAGTTAGGTCCTTAGAAGTAAACGCCAGAAGCATAAAATACGATATAACTACAACAGCGTTTCCATCTTATAAAACGAATAATTGCAACAAGTGTGAAAGTTATGGTCATTTCTCCTTTCCGGGCAACCTAGGCTTCACTCTAGGGCGTTGCTCCACTAGATCGAATAGCTAGGGCCTTAGAAGTCAACGCCAGAATCATAAAATACAATATAAATACAACAGTGTTTCCATAGTATAAAACGAATAATTGCAACCAGTATGAAACTTATGGTCATTTCTACTTTCCGAACAAGCTAGGCTTCACCATAGGGCGTTGCTCCAACAGATTGAATAGTTAGGACCTTAGAAGTGAACGCCGAACCATAAAATGCAAAAAAATACAACAGTGTTTCCATCATATATCAGGAATAATTGCAACCAGTTTGAAAGTGATGGCCCATTCTACGTTCCGGGCAACCCAGGCTTCACTCTAGGGCGTTGCTCCACCATATCGAATAGTTAGTGCCTTAGAAGTCAACGCCAGAAGCACAAAATACAATATAAATACAACAGCCCTTCCATCGTATAAAACGAATAATTGCAACCAGTATGAAACTTATGGTCATTTCTACTTTCCTAGCAACCTAGGCTTCACCCTAGGGCGTTGCTCCAAGAGATGGAATAGTTAGGGCCTTAGAACTCTACGCCCGAGCCATAAAATGCAAAAAAAATACAACAGTGTTTCCATCATATAACAGGAATAATTGCGACCAGTTTGAAAGTGATGGCCCATTCTACGTTCCGGGCAACCTAGGCTTCACTCTAGGGCGTTGCTCCAACAGATCGAATAGTTAGGTCCTTAGAAGTAAACGCCAGAAGCATAAAATACGATATAACTACAACAGCGTTTCCATCGTATAAAACGAATAATTGCAGCCAGTGTGAAAGTTATGGTCATTTCTACATTCCGAGCAACCTAGGATTCACTCTAGGGCGTTGCTCCACCAGATCGAATAGTTAGGTCCTTAGAAGTCAACGCCAGAAGCATAAAATACAATATAAATACAATAGCTTTTCCATCGAATAAAACGAATAATTGCAACCAGTGTGAAAGTTATGGTCATTTCTACATTCCGAGCAACCTAGGATACACTCTAGGGCGTTGCTCCACCAGATCGAATAGTTAGGTCCTTAGAAGTAAACGCCAGAAGCATAAAGTACGACGTAAATACAACAGCGTTTCCATCGTATAAAACGAATAATTGCAACAAGTGTGAAAGTTATGGTCATTTCTACATTCCGAGCAACCTAGGATTCACTCTAGGGCGTTGCTCCACCAGGTCGAATAGTTAGGTCCTTAGAAGTAAACGCCAGAAGCATAAAATACGATATAACTACAACAGCGTTTCCATCTTATAAAACGAATAATTGCAACAAGTGTGAAAGTTATGGTCATTTCTACATTCCGAGCAACCTAGGATTCACTCTAGGGCGTTGCTCCACCAGATCGAATAGTTAGGTCCTTAGAAGTGAACGCCAGAAGCATAAAGTACGACATAAATACAACAGCGTTTCCATCATATAAAACGAATAATTGCAACAAGTGTGAAAGTTATGGTCATTTCTACATTCCGAGCAACCTAGGATTCACTCTAGGGCGTTGCTCCACCATATCGAATAGTTAGGTCCTTAGAAGTAAACGCCAGAAGCATAAAATACGATACAACTACAACAGCGTTTCCATCTTATAAAACGAATAATTGCAACAAGTGTGAAAGTTATGGTCATTTCTCCTTTCCGGGCAACCTAGGCTTCACTCTAGGGCGTTGCTCCACTAGATCGAATAGCTAGGGCCTTAGAAGTCAACGCCAGAATCATAAAATACAATATAAATACAACAGTGTTTCCATCGTATAAAACGAATAATTGCAACCAGTATGAAACTTATGGTCATTTCTACTTTCCGAACAAGCTAGGCTTCACCATAGGGCGTTGCTCCAACAGATTGAATAGTTAGGACCTTAGAAGTGAACGCCGAACCATAAAATGCAAAAAAATACAACAGTGTTTCCATCATATATCAGGAATAATTGCAACCAGTTTGAAAGTGATGGCCAATTCTACGTTCCGGGCAAACTAGGATTCTATCTAGGGCGTTGCTCCACCAGATCGAATAGATAGTGCCTTACAAGTCAACGCCAGAAGCATAAATTAAAATATAAATACAACAGTTTTTCCATCGTATAAAACGAATAATTGCAACCAGTATGAAACTTATGGTCATTTCTACTTTCCGAGCAACCTAGGCTTCACCCTAGGGCCTTGCTCCAACAGATTGAATAGTTAGGGCCTTAGAAGTCAACGCCCGAACCATAAAATGCAAAAAAAATACAACAGTGTTTCCATCATATAACAGGAATAATTGCAACCAATTTGGAAAGTGATGGCCAATTCTACGTTCCGGGCAAACTAGGATTCTATCTAGGGCGTTGCTCCACCAGATCGAATAGATAGTGCCTTAGAAGTCAACGCCAGAAGCATAAATTAAAATATAAATACAACAGTTTTTCCATCGTATAAAACGAATAATTGCAACCAGTATGAAACTTATGGTCATTTCTACTTTCCGAACAACCTAGGCTTCACCCTAGGGCCTTGCTCCAACAGATTGAATAGTTAGGGCCTTAGAAGTCAACGCCCGAACCATAAAATGCAAAAAAAATACAACAGTGTTTCCATCATATAACAGGAATAATTGCAACCAATTTGGAAAGTGATGGCCAATTCTACGTTCCGGGCAACCTAGGCTTCACTCTAAGGCGTTGCTCCACCCTATCGAATAGTTAGTGCCTTAGATGTCAACGCCAGAAGCATAAAATACAATATAAATACAACAGCTTTTCCATCGTATAAAACGGATAATTGCAACCAGAATGAAACTTATGGTCATTTCTACTATCCTAGCAACCTAGGCTTCACCCTAGGGCGTTGCTCCAACAGATTGAATAGTTAGGGCCATAGAACTCTACGCCCGAGCCATAAAATGCAAGAAAAATACAACAGTGTTTCCATCATATAACAGGAATAATTGCGACCAGTTTGAAAGTGATGGCCCATTCTACGTTCCGGGCAACCTAGGCTTCACTCTAGGGCGTTGCTCCAACAGATCGAATAGTTAGTGCCTTAGAAGTCAACGCCAGAAGCATAAAATACAATATAAATACAACAGCTTTTCCATCGTATAAAACGAATAATTGCAACCAGTGTGAAAGTTATGGTCATTTCTACATTCCGGGCAACCTAGGATTCACTCTAGGGCGTTGCTCCACCAGATCGAATAGTTAGGTCCTTAGAAGTAAACGCCAGAAACATAAAGTACGATATAAATACAACAGCGTTTCCATCGTATAAAACGAATAATTGCAACAAGCGTGAAAGTTATGGTCATTTCTACATTCCGAGCAACCTAGGATTCACTCTAGGGCGTTGCTCCACCAGATCGAATAGTTAGGTCCTTAGAAGTAAACGCCAGAAGCATAAAATACGATATAACTACAACAGCGTTTCCATCGTATAAAACGAATAATTGCAGCCAGTGTGAAAGTTATGGTCATTTCTACATTCCGAGCAACCTAGGATTCACTCTAGGGCGTTGCTCCACCAGATCGAATAGTTAGGTCCTTAGAAGTCAACGCCAGAAGCATAAAATACAATATAAATACAACAGCTTTTCCATCGTATAAAACGAATAACTGCAACCAGTATTAAACTTATGGTCATTTCTACTTTACGAGCAACCTAGGCTTCACCCTAGGGCGTTGCCCCAACAGATTGAATAGTTAGGGCCGTAGAAGTCTACGCCCGAACCATAAAATACAGAAAAAATACAACAGTGTTTCCATCATATAACAGGAATAATTTCGACCAGTTTGAAAGTGATGGCCAATTCTACGTTTCGGGCAACCTAGGCTTCACTCTAGGGCGTTGCTCCACCAGATCGAATAGTTAGGTCCTTAGAAGTAAACGCCAGAAGCATAAAATACGATATAACTGCAACAGCGTTTCCATCGTATAAAACGAATAATTGCAACCAGTGTGAAAGTTATGGTCATTTCTACATTCCGAGCAACCTAGGATTCACTCTAGGGCGTTGCTCCACCAGATCGAATAGTTAGGTCCTTAGAAGTCAACGCCAGAAGCAGAAAATACAATATAAACACAACAGTTTTTCCATCGTATAACAACATTAATTGCAACCAGTTTGAAAGTGATGGTCATTTCTCCTTTCCGGGCAACCTAGGCTTCACTGTAGGGCGTTGCTCCAACAGATTGAATAGTTAGGGCCTTAGAAGTCAACGCCCGAACCATAAAATGCAAAAAAAAATACAACAGTGTTTCCATCATATAACAGGAATAATTGCAACCAATTTGGAAAGTGATGGCCAATTCTACGTTCCGGGCAACCTAGGCTTCACTCTAGGGCGTTGCTCCACCAGATCGAATAGTTAGGTCCTTAGAAGTAAACGCCAGAAACATAAAGTACGATATAAATACAACAGCGTTTCCATCGTATAAAACGAATAATTGCAACAAGCGTGAAAGTTATGGTCATTTCTACATTCCGAGCAACCTAGGATTCACTCTAGGGCGTTGCTCCACCAGATCGAATAGTTAGGTCCTTAGAAGTAAACGCCAGAAGCATAAAATACGATATAACTAGAACAGCGTTTCCATCGTATAAAACGAATAATTGCAGCCAGTGTGAAAGTTATGGTCATTTCTACATTCCGAGCAACCTAGGATTCACTCTAGGGCGTTGCTCCACCAGATCGAATAGTTAGGTCCTTAGAAGTCTACGCCAGAAGCATAAAATACAATATAAATACAACAGCTTTTCCATCGTATAAAACGAATAACTGCAACCAGTATTAAACTTATGGTCATTTCTACTTTACGAGCAACCTAGGCTTCACCCTAGGGCGTTGCCCCAACAGATTGAATAGTTAGGGCCGTAGAAGTCTACGCCCGAACCATAAAATACAGAAAAAATACAACAGTGTTTCCATCATATAACAGGAATAATTTCGACCAGTTTGAAAGTGATGGCCAATTCTACGTTTCGGGCAACCTAGGCTTCACTCTAGGGCGTTGCTCCACCAGATCGAATAGTTAGGTCCTTAGAAGTAAACGCCAGAAGCATAAAATACGATATAACTGCAACAGCGTTTCCATCGTATAAAACGAATAATTGCAACCAGTGTGAAAGTTATGGTCATTTCTACATTCCGAGCAACCTAGGATTCACTCTAGGGCGTTGCTCCACCAGATCGAATAGTTAGGTCCTTAGAAGTCAACGCCAGAAGCAGAAAATACAATATAAACACAACAGTTTTTCCATCGTATAACAACATTAATTGCAACCAGTTTGAAAGTGATGGTCATTTCTCCTTTCCGGGCAACCTAGGCTTCACTGTAGGGCGTTGCTCCAACAGATTGAATAGTTAGGGCCTTAGAAGTCAACGCCCGAACCATAAAATGCAAAAAAAAATACAACAGTGTTTCCATCATATAACAGGAATAATTGCAACCAATTTGGAAAGTGATGGCCAATTCTACGTTCCGGGCAACCTAGGCTTCACTCTAGGGCGTTGCTCCACCAGATCGAATAGTTAGGTCCTTAGAAGTAAACGCCAGAAGCATAAAGTTCGACATAAATACAACAGCGTTTCCATCGTATAAAACGAAGAATTGCAACAAGTGTGAAGCTTATGGTCATTTCTACTTTCCGAGCAAGCTAGGCTTCACCATAGGGCGTTGCTCCAGCAGATTGAATAGTTAGGACCTTAGAAGTGAACGCCCGTACCATAAAATGCAAAGAAAATACAACATTGTTTCCATCATATAACAGGAATAATTGCAACCAGTTTGAAAGTGATGGCCAATTCTACGTTCCGGGCAAACTAGGCTTCTATCTAGGGCGTTGCTCCACCGGATCGAATAGATAGTGCCTTAGAAGCCAACGCCAGAAGCATAAAATAAAATATAAATACAACAGTTTTTCCATCGTATAAAACGAATAATTGCAACCAGTATGAAACTTATGGTCATTTCTACTTTCCGAGCAACATAGGCTTCACCCTAGGGCCTTGCTCCAACAGATTGAATAGTTACGGCCTTAGAACTCTACGCCCGAGCCATAAAATGCAAAAAAAATACAACAGTGTTTCCGTCATATAACAGGAATAATTGCGACCAGTTTGAAAGTGATGGCCAATTCTACGTTCCGGGCAACCTAGGCTTCACTCTAGGGCGTTGCTCCAACAGATCGAATAGTTAGTGCCTTAGAAGTCAACGCCAGAAGCATAAAATACAATATAAATACAACAGCTTTTCCATCGTATAAAACGAATAATTGCAACCAGTGTGAAAGTTATGGTCATTTCTACATTCCGAGCAACCTAGGATTCACTCTAGGGCGTTGCTCCACCAGATCGAATAGTTAGGTCCTTAGAAGTAAACGCCAGAAGCATAAAGTTCGACATAAATACAACAGCGTTTCCATCGTATAAAACGAATAATTGCAACAAGTGTGAAAGTTATGGTCATTTCTACATTCCGAGCAACCTAGGATTCACTCTAGGGCGTTGCTCCACCAGGTCGAATAGTTAGGTCCTTAGAAGTAAACGCCAGAAGCATAAAATACGATATAACTACAACAGCGTTTCCATCGTATAAAACGAGTAATTGCAACAAGTGTGAAAGTTATGGTCATTTCTACATTCCGAGGAACCTAGGATTCACTCTAGGGCGTTGCTCCACCAGATCGAGTAGTTAGGTCCTTAGAAGTAAACGCCAGAAGCATAAAATACGATATAACTACAACAGCGTTTCCATCGTATAAAACGAATAATTGCAACCAGTGTGAAAGTTATGGTCATTTCTACATTCCGAGCAACCTAGGATTCACTCAAGGGCGTTGCTCCACCAGATCGAATAGTTAGGTCCTTAGAAGTCAACGCCAGAAGCTTAAAACACGATATAAATACAACAGTTTTTCCATCGTATAACAAGATTAGCAGCAACCAGGTTGAAAGTGATGGTCATTTCTCCTTTCCGGGCAACCTAGGCTTCACTCTAGGGCGTTGCTCCACTAGATCGAATAGCTAGGGCCTTAGAAGTCAACGCCAGAAGCATAAAATACAATATAAATACAACAGTGTTTCCATCGTATAAAACGAATAATTGCAACCAGTATGAAACTTATGGTCATTTCTACTTTCCGAGCAAGCTAGGCTTCACCATAGGGCGTTGCTCCAACAGATTGAATACTTAGGACCTTAGAAGTGAACGCCCGAACCATAAAATGCAAAAAAATACAACAGTGTTTCCATCATATATCAGGAATAATTGCAACCAGTTTGAAAGTGATGGCCAATTCTACGTTCCGGGCAAACTAGGATTCTATCTAGGGCGTTGCTCCACCAGATCGAATAGATAGTGCCTTAGAAGACAACGGCAGAAGCATAAATTAAAATATAAATACAACAGTTTTTCCATCGTATAAAACGAATAATTGCAACCAGTATGAAACTTATGGTCATTTCTACTTTCCGAGCAACCTAGGCTTCACCCTAGGGCCTTGCTCCAACAGATTGAATAGTTAGGGCCTTAGAAGTCAACGCCCGAACCATAAAATGCAAAAAAAATACAACAGTGTTTCCATCATATAACAGGAATAATTGCAACCAATTTGGAAAGTGATGGCCAATTCTACGTTCCGGGCAACCTAGGCTTCACTCTAAGGCGTTGCTCCACCATGTCGAATAGTTAGTGCCTTAGAAGTCAACGCCAGAAGCATAAAATACAATATAAATACAACAGCTTTTCCATCGTATAAAACGGATAATTGCAACCAGTATGAAACCTATGGTCATTTCTACTATCCTAGCAACCTAGGCTTCACCCTAGGGCGTTGCTCCGACAGATTGAATAGTTAGGGCCTTAGAACTCTACGCCCGAGCCATAGAATGCAAAAAAAATACAACAGTGTTTCCATCATATAACAGGAATAATTGCGACCAGTTTGAAAGTGATGGCCCATTCTACGTTCCGGCCAACCTAGGCTTCACTCTAGGGCGTTGCTCCAACAGATCGAATAGTTAGTGCCTTAGAAGTCAACGCCAGAAGCATAAAATACAATATAAATACAACAGCTTTTCCATCGTATAAAACGAATAATTGCAACCAGTGTGAAAGTTATGGTCATTTCTACATTCCGGGCAACCTAGGATTCACTCTAGGGCGTTGCTCCACCAGATCGAATAGTTAGGTCCTTAGAAGTAAACGCCAGAAACATAAAGTACGATATAAATACAACAGCGTTTCCATCGTATAAAACGAATAATTGCAACAAGTGTGAAAGTTATGGTCATTTCTACATTCCGAGCAACCTAGGATTCACTCTAGGGCGTTGCTCCACCAGATCGAATAGTTAGGTCCTTAGAAGTAAACGCCAGAAGCATAAAATACGATATAACTACAACAGCGTTTCCATCGTATAAAACGAATAATTGCAGCCAGTGTGAAAGTTATGGTCATTTCTACATTCCGAGCAACCTAGGATTCACTCTAGGGCGTTGCTCCACCAGATCGAATAGTTAGGTCCTTAGAAGTCAACGCCAGAAGCATAAAATACAATATAAATACAACAGCTTTTCCATCGTATAAAACGAATAACTGCAACCAGTATTAAACTTATGGTCATTTCTACTTTCTGAGCAACCTAGGCTTCACCCTAGGGCGTTGCTCCAACAGATTGAATAGTTAGGGCCGTAGAAGTCTACGCCCGAACCATAAAATACAAAAAAAATACAACAGTGTTTCCATCATATAACAGGAATAATTTCGACCAGTTTGAAAGTGATGGCCAATTCTACGTTTCGGGCAACCTAGGCTTCACTCTAGGGCGTTGCTCCACCAGATCGAATAGTTAGGTCCTTAGAAGTAAACGCCAGAAGCATAAAATACGATATAACTGCAACAGCGTTTCCATCGTATAAAACGAATAATTGCAACCAGTGTGAAAGTTATGGTCATTTCTACATTCCGAGCAACCTAGGATTCACTCTAGGGCGTTGCTCCACCAGATCGAATAGTTAGGTCCTTAGAAGTCAACGCCAGAAGCAGAAAATACAATATAAACACAACAGTTTTTCCATCGTATAACAACATTAATTGCAACCAGTTTGAAAGTGATGGTCATTTCTCCTTTCCGGGCAACCTAGGCTTCACTGTAGGGCATTGCTCCAACAGATTGAATAGTTAGGGCCTTAGAAGTCAACGCCCGAACCATAAAATGCAAAAAAAAATACAACAGTGTTTCCATCATATAACAGGAATAATTGCAACCAATTTGGAGAGTGATGGCCAATTCTACGTTCCGGGCAACCTAGGCTTCACTCTAGGGCGTTGCTCCACCATATCGAATAGTTAGTGCCTTAGAAGTCAACGCCAGAAGCATAAAATACAATATAAATACAACAGCGTTTCCATCGTATAAAACGAATAATTGCAACCAGTGTGAAAGTTATGGTCATTTCTACTTTCCGAGCAAGCTAGGCTTCACCCTAGGGCGTTGCTCCAACAGATTGAACAGTTAGGGCCTTAGAAGTCTACGCCCGAACCATAAAATGCAAAAAAAATACAACAGTGTTTCCATCATATAACAGGAATAACTGCAACCAATTTGGAGAGTGATGGCCAATTCTACGTTCTGGGCAACCTAGGCTTCAGTCTAGGGCGTTGCTCCACCATATCGAATAGTTAGTGCCTTAGAAGTCAACGCCAGAAGCATAAAATACAATATAAATACAACAGCGTTACCATCGTATAAAACGAATAATTGCAACAAGTGTGAAAGTTATGGTCATTTCTACATTCCGAGCAACCTAGGATTCACTCTCGGGTGTTGCTCCACCAGATCGGATAGTTAGGTCCTTAGAAGTAAACGCCAGAAGCATAAAATACGATGTAACTGCAACAGCGTTTCCATCGTATAAAACGAATAATTGCAACCAGTGTGAAAGTTATGGTCATTTCTACATTCCGAGCAACCTAGGCTTCACTCTAGGGCGTTGCTCCTCCAGACCGAATAGTTACGGCCCAAGAAGTCAACGCCAGAAGCATAAAATACGTTATAAATACAACAGCTTTTCCATCGTATAAAAGGATTAATTGCAACCAGTATGAAACTTATGGTCATTTCTACTTTCCGAGCAAGCTAGGCTTCACCCTAGGGCGTTGCTCCAACAGATTTAATAGTTAGGGCCTTGGAAGTCAACGCCCGAAGCATAGAATGCAATAAAAATACAACAGTGTTTCCATCATATAACAGGAATAATTGCAACCAATTTGGAAAGTGATGGCCAATTCTACGTTCCGGGCAACCTAGGTTTCACTCCAGGGCGCTGCTCCACCAGACCGAATAGTTACGTCCCAAGAAGTCAACGCCAGAAGCATAAAATACGATATAAATACAACAGCTTTTCCATCGTATAAAACGAATAATTGCGACCAGTATGAAACTTATGTTCATTTCTACTTTCCGAGCAAGCTAGGATTCACCCTAGGGCGTTGCTCCAACAGATTGATTAGTTAGGGCCTTAGAAGTCAACGCCCGAAGCTTAAAATGCAATTAAAATACAACAGTGTTTCCATCATATAACAGGAATAATTGCGACCAGTTTGAAAGTGATGGCCAATTCTACGTTCCGGGCAACCTAGGCTTCACTCTAGGGCGTTGCTCCACCATATCGAATAGTTAGTGCCTTAGAAGTCAGCGCCAGAAGCATAAAATACAATATAGATACAACAGCGTTTCCATCGTATAAAACGAATAATTGCAACCAGTGTGAAAGTTATGGTCATCTCTACATTCCGAGCAACCTAGGATTCACTCTAGGGCGTTGCTCCACCAGATCGAATAGTTAGGTCCTTAGAAGTAAACGCCAGAAGCATAAAATCCGATAAAATACAACAGCGTTTCCATCGTATAAAACGAATAATTGCAACCAGTGTGAAAGTTATGGTCATTTCTACATTCCGAGCAACCTAGGATTCACTCTAGGGCGTTGCTCCACCAGATCGAATTGTTAGGTCCTTAGAAGTAAACGCCAGAAGCATAAAATACGATCTAAATACAACAGCGTTTCCATCGTATAAAACGAATAATTGCAACAAGTGTGAAAGTTATGGTCATTTCTACATTCCGAGCAACCTAGGATTCACTCTAGGGCGTTGCTCCACCAGATCGAATAGTTAGGTCCTTAGAAGTAAACGCCAGAAGCATAAAATACGATATAACTACAACAGCGTTTCCATCGTATAAAACGAATAATTGCAGCCAGTGTGAAAGTTATGGTCATTTCTACATTCCGAGCAACCTAGGATTCACTCTAGGGCGTTGCTCCACCAGATCGAATAGTTAGGTCCTTAGAAGTCAACGCCAGAAGCATAAAATACAATATAAATACAACAGCTTTTCCATCGTATAAAACGAATAACTGCAACCAGTATTAAACTTATGGTCATTTCTACTTTACGAGCAACCTAGGCTTCACCCTAGGGCGTTGCCCCAACAGATTGAATAGTTAGGGCCGTAGAAGTCTACGCCCGAACCATAAAATACAGAAAAAATACAACAGTGTTTCCATCATATAACAGGAATAATTTCGACCAGTTTGAAAGTGATGGCCAATTCTACGTTTCGGGCAACCTAGGCTTCACTCTAGGGCGTTGCTCCACCAGATCGAATAGTTAGGTCCTTAGAAGTAAACGCCAGAAGCATAAAATACGATATAACTGCAACAGCGTTTCCATCGTATAAAACGAATAATTGCAACCAGTGTGAAAGTTATGGTCATTTCTACATTCCGAGCAACCTAGGATTCACTCTAGGGCGTTGCTCCACCAGATCGAATAGTTAGGTCCTTAGAAGTCAACGCCAGAAGCAGAAAATACAATATAAACACAACAGTTTTTCCATCGTATAACAACATTAATTGCAACCAGTTTGAAAGTGATGGTCATTTCTCCTTTCCGGGCAACCTAGGCTTCACTGTAGGGCGTTGCTCCAACAGATTGAATAGTTAGGGCCTTAGAAGTCAACGCCCGAACCATAAAATGCAAAAAAAAATACAACAGTGTTTCCATCATATAACAGGAATAATTGCAACCAATTTGGAAAGTGATGGCCAATTCTACGTTCCGGGCAACCTAGGCTTCACTCTAGGGCGTTGCTCCACCAGATCGAATAGTTAGGTCCTTAGAAGTAAACGCCAGAAACATAAAGTACGATATAAATACAACAACGTTTCCATCGTATAAAACGAATAATTGCAACAAGCGTGAAAGTTATGGTCATTTCTACATTCCGAGCAACCTAGGATTCACTCTAGGGCGTTGCTCCACCAGATCGAATAGTTAGGTCCTTAGAAGTAAACGCCAGAAGCATAAAATACGATATAACTAGAACAGCGTTTCCATCGTATAAAACCAATAATTGCAGCCAGTGTGAAAGTTATGGTCATTTCTACATTCCGAGCAACCTAGGATTCACTCTAGGGCGTTGCTCCACCAGATCGAATAGTTAGGTCCTTAGAAGTCTACGCCAGAAGCATAAAATACAATATAAATACAACAGCTTTTCCATCGTATAAAACGAATAACTGCAACCAGTATTAAACTTATGGTCATTTCTACTTTACGAGCAACCTAGGCTTCACCCTAGGGCGTTGCCCCAACAGATTGAATAGTTAGGGCCGTAGAAGTCTACGCCCGAACCATAAAATACAGAAAAAATACAACAGTGTTTCCATCATATAACAGGAATAATTTCGACCAGTTTGAAAGTGATGGCCAATTCTACGTTTCGGGCAACCTAGGCTTCACTCTAGGGCGTTGCTCCACCAGATCGAATAGTTAGGTCCTTAGAAGTAAACGCCAGAAGCATAAAATACGATATAACTGCAACAGCGTTTCCATCGTATAAAACGAATAATTGCAACCAGTGTGAAAGTTATGGTCATTTCTACATTCCGAGCAACCTAGGATTCACTCTAGGGCGTTGCTCCACCAGATCGAATAGTTAGGTCCTTAGAAGTCAACGCCAGAAGCAGAAAATACAATATAAACACAACAGTTTTTCCATCGTATAACAACATTAATTGCAACCAGTTTGAAAGTGATGGTCATTTCTCCTTTCCGGGCAACCTAGGCTTCACTGTAGGGCGTTGCTCCAACAGATTGAATAGTTAGGGCCTTAGAAGTCAACGCCCGAACCATAAAATGCAAAAAAAAATACAACAGTGTTTCCATCATATAACAGGAATAATTGCAACCAATTTGGAAAGTGATGGCCAATTCTACGTTCCGGGCAACCTAGGCTTCACTCTAGGGCGTTGCTCCACCAGATCGAATAGTTAGGTCCTTAGAAGTAAACGCCAGAAGCATAAAGTTCGACATAAATACAACAGCGTTTCCATCGTATAAAACGAAGAATTGCAACAAGTGTGAAGCTTATGGTCATTTCTACTTTCCGAGCAAGCTAGGCTTCACCATAGGGCGTTGCTCCAGCAGATTGAATAGTTAGGACCTTAGAAGTGAACGCCCGTACCATAAAATGCAAAGAAAATACAACATTGTTTCCATCATATAACAGGAATAATTGCAACCAGTTTGAAAGTGATGGCCAATTCTACGTTCCGGGCAAACTAGGCTTCTATCTAGGGCGTTGCTCCACCGGATCGAATAGATAGTGCCTTAGAAGCCAACGCCAGAAGCATAAAATAAAATATAAATACAACAGTTTTTCCATCGTATAAAACGAATAATTGCAACCAGTATGAAACTTATGGTCATTTCTACTTTCCGAGCAACATAGGCTTCACCCTAGGGCCTTGCTCCAACAGATTGAATAGTTACGGCCTTAGAACTCTACGCCCGAGCCATAAAATGCAAAAAAAATACAACAGTGTTTCCGTCATATAACAGGAATAATTGCGACCAGTTTGAAAGTGATGGCCAATTCTACGTTCCGGGCAACCTAGGCTTCACTCTAGGGCGTTGCTCCAACAGATCGAATAGTTAGTGCCTTAGAAGTCAACGCCAGAAGCATAAAATACAATATAAATACAACAGCTTTTCCATCGTATAAAACGAATAATTGCAACCAGTGTGAAAGTTATGGTCATTTCTACATTCCGAGCAACCTAGGATTCACTCTAGGGCGTTGCTCCACCAGATCGAATAGTTAGGTCCTTAGAAGTAAACGCCAGAAGCATAAAGTTCGACATAAATACAACAGCGTTTCCATCGTATAAAACGAATAATTGCAACAAGTGTGAAAGTTATGGTCATTTCTACATTCCGAGCAACCTAGGATTCACTCTAGGGCGTTGCTCCACCAGGTCGAATAGTTAGGTCCTTAGAAGTAAACGCCAGAAGCATAAAATACGATATAACTACAACAGCGTTTCCATCGTATAAAACGAGTAATTGCAACAAGTGTGAAAGTTATGGTCATTTCTACATTCCGAGCAA
This sequence comes from Calliopsis andreniformis, assembly GCF_051401765.1. Taxonomy (NCBI): domain Eukaryota; kingdom Metazoa; phylum Arthropoda; class Insecta; order Hymenoptera; family Andrenidae; genus Calliopsis; species Calliopsis andreniformis. Next base: position 9,976,628 of record NW_027480429.1, on the reverse strand, counting down.
CCTAGGATTCACTCTAGGGCGTTGCTCCACCAGATCGAGTAGTTAGGTCCTTAGAAGTAAACGCCAGAAGCATAAAATACGATATAACTACAACAGCGTTTCCATCGTATAAAACGAATAATTGCAACCAGTGTGAAAGTTATGGTCATTTCTACATTCCGAGCAACCTAGGATTCACTCAAGGGCGTTGCTCCACCAGATCGAATAGTTAGGTCCTTAGAAGTCAACGCCAGAAGCTTAAAACACGATATAAATACAACAGTTTTTCCATCGTATAACAAGATTAGCAGCAACCAGGTTGAAAGTGATGGTCATTTCTCCTTTCCGGGCAACCTAGGCTTCACTCTAGGGCGTTGCTCCACTAGATCGAATAGCTAGGGCCTTAGAAGTCAACGCCAGAAGCATAAAATACAATATAAATACAACAGTGTTTCCATCGTATAAAACGAATAATTGCAACCAGTATGAAACTTATGGTCATTTCTACTTTCCGAGCAAGCTAGGCTTCACCATAGGGCGTTGCTCCAACAGATTGAATACTTAGGACCTTAGAAGTCAACGCCCGAAGCTTAAAATGCAATTAAAATACAACAGTGTTTCCATCATATAACAGGAATAATTGCGACCAGTTTGAAAGTGATGGCCAATTCTACGTTCCGGGCAACCTAGGCTTCACTCTAGGGCGTTGCTCCACCATATCGAATAGTTAGTGCCTTAGAAGTCAGCGCCAGAAGCATAAAATACAATATAGATACAACAGCGTTTCCATCGTATAAAACGAATAATTGCAACCAGTGTGAAAGTTATGGTCATCTCTACATTCCGAGCAACCTAGGATTCACTCTAGGGCGTTGCTCCACCAGATCGAATAGTTAGGTCCTTAGAAGTAAACGCCAGAAGCATAAAATCCGATAAAATACAACAGCGTTTCCATCGTATAAAACGAATAATTGCAACCAGTGTGAAAGTTATGGTCATTTCTACATTCCGAGCAACCTAGGATTCACTCTAGGGCGTTGCTCCACCAGATCGAATTGTTAGGTCCTTAGAAGTAAACGCCAGAAGCATAAAATACGATCTAAATACAACAGCGTTTCCATCGTATAAAACGAATAATTGCAACAAGTGTGAAAGTTATGGTCATTTCTACATTCCGAGCAACCTAGGATTCACTCTAGGGCGTTGCTCCACCAGATCGAATAGTTAGGTCCTTAGAAGTAAACGCCAGAAGCATAAAATACGATATAACTACAACAGCGTTTCCATCGTATAAAACGAATAATTGCAGCCAGTGTGAAAGTTATGGTCATTTCTACATTCCGAGCAACCTAGGATTCACTCTAGGGCGTTGCTCCACCAGATCGAATAGTTAGGTCCTTAGAAGTCAACGCCAGAAGCATAAAATACAATATAAATACAACAGCTTTTCCATCGTATAAAACGAATAACTGCAACCAGTATTAAACTTATGGTCATTTCTACTTTACGAGCAACCTAGGCTTCACCCTAGGGCGTTGCCCCAACAGATTGAATAGTTAGGGCCGTAGAAGTCTACGCCCGAACCATAAAATACAGAAAAAATACAACAGTGTTTCCATCATATAACAGGAATAATTTCGACCAGTTTGAAAGTGATGGCCAATTCTACGTTTCGGGCAACCTAGGCTTCACTCTAGGGCGTTGCTCCACCAGATCGAATAGTTAGGTCCTTAGAAGTAAACGCCAGAAGCATAAAATACGATATAACTGCAACAGCGTTTCCATCGTATAAAACGAATAATTGCAACCAGTGTGAAAGTTATGGTCATTTCTACATTCCGAGCAACCTAGGATTCACTCTAGGGCGTTGCTCCACCAGATCGAATAGTTAGGTCCTTAGAAGTCAACGCCAGAAGCAGAAAATACAATATAAACACAACAGTTTTTCCATCGTATAACAACATTAATTGCAACCAGTTTGAAAGTGATGGTCATTTCTCCTTTCCGGGCAACCTAGGCTTCACTGTAGGGCGTTGCTCCAACAGATTGAATAGTTAGGGCCTTAGAAGTCAACGCCCGAACCATAAAATGCAAAAAAAAATACAACAGTGTTTCCATCATATAACAGGAATAATTGCAACCAATTTGGAAAGTGATGGCCAATTCTACGTTCCGGGCAACCTAGGCTTCACTCTAGGGCGTTGCTCCACCAGATCGAATAGTTAGGTCCTTAGAAGTAAACGCCAGAAACATAAAGTACGATATAAATACAACAGCGTTTCCATCGTATAAAACGAATAATTGCAACAAGCGTGAAAGTTATGGTCATTTCTACATTCCGAGCAACCTAGGATTCACTCTAGGGCGTTGCTCCACCAGATCGAATAGTTAGGTCCTTAGAAGTAAACGCCAGAAGCATAAAATACGATATAACTAGAACAGCGTTTCCATCGTATAAAACCAATAATTGCAGCCAGTGTGAAAGTTATGGTCATTTCTACATTCCGAGCAACCTAGGATTCACTCTAGGGCGTTGCTCCACCAGATCGAATAGTTAGGTCCTTAGAAGTCTACGCCAGAAGCATAAAATACAATATAAATACAACAGCTTTTCCATCGTATAAAACGAATAACTGCAACCAGTATTAAACTTATGGTCATTTCTACTTTACGAGCAACCTAGGCTTCACCCTAGGGCGTTGCCCCAACAGATTGAATAGTTAGGGCCGTAGAAGTCTACGCCCGAACCATAAAATACAGAAAAAATACAACAGTGTTTCCATCATATAACAGGAATAATTTCGACCAGTTTGAAAGTGATGGCCAATTCTACGTTTCGGGCAACCTAGGCTTCACTCTAGGGCGTTGCTCCACCAGATCGAATAGTTAGGTCCTTAGAAGTAAACGCCAGAAGCATAAAATACGATATAACTGCAACAGCGTTTCCATCGTATAAAACGAATAATTGCAACCAGTGTGAAAGTTATGGTCATTTCTACATTCCGAGCAACCTAGGATTCACTCTAGGGCGTTGCTCCACCAGATCGAATAGTTAGGTCCTTAGAAGTCAACGCCAGAAGCAGAAAATACAATATAAACACAACAGTTTTTCCATCGTATAACAACATTAATTGCAACCAGTTTGAAAGTGATGGTCATTTCTCCTTTCCGGGCAACCTAGGCTTCACTGTAGGGCGTTGCTCCAACAGATTGAATAGTTAGGGCCTTAGAAGTCAACGCCCGAACCATAAAATGCAAAAAAAAATACAACAGTGTTTCCATCATATAACAGGAATAATTGCAACCAATTTGGAAAGTGATGGCCAATTCTACGTTCCGGGCAACCTAGGCTTCACTCTAGGGCGTTGCTCCACCAGATCGAATAGTTAGGTCCTTAGAAGTAAACGCCAGAAGCATAAAGTTCGACATAAATACAACAGCGTTTCCATCGTATAAAACGAAGAATTGCAACAAGTGTGAAGCTTATGGTCATTTCTACTTTCCGAGCAAGCTAGGCTTCACCATAGGGCGTTGCTCCAGCAGATTGAATAGTTAGGACCTTAGAAGTGAACGCCCGTACCATAAAATGCAAAGAAAATACAACATTGTTTCCATCATATAACAGGAATAATTGCAACCAGTTTGAAAGTGATGGCCAATTCTACGTTCCGGGCAAACTAGGCTTCTATCTAGGGCGTTGCTCCACCGGATCGAATAGATAGTGCCTTAGAAGCCAACGCCAGAAGCATAAAATAAAATATAAATACAACAGTTTTTCCATCGTATAAAACGAATAATTGCAACCAGTATGAAACTTATGGTCATTTCTACTTTCCGAGCAACATAGGCTTCACCCTAGGGCCTTGCTCCAACAGATTGAATAGTTACGGCCTTAGAACTCTACGCCCGAGCCATAAAATGCAAAAAAAATACAACAGTGTTTCCGTCATATAACAGGAATAATTGCGACCAGTTTGAAAGTGATGGCCAATTCTACGTTCCGGGCAACCTAGGCTTCACTCTAGGGCGTTGCTCCAACAGATCGAATAGTTAGTGCCTTAGAAGTCAACGCCAGAAGCATAAAATACAATATAAATACAACAGCTTTTCCATCGTATAAAACGAATAATTGCAACCAGTGTGAAAGTTATGGTCATTTCTACATTCCGAGCAACCTAGGATTCACTCTAGGGCGTTGCTCCACCAGATCGAATAGTTAGGTCCTTAGAAGTAAACGCCAGAAGCATAAAGTTCGACATAAATACAACAGCGTTTCCATCGTATAAAACGAATAATTGCAACAAGTGTGAAAGTTATGGTCATTTCTACATTCCGAGCAACCTAGGATTCACTCTAGGGCGTTGCTCCACCAGGTCGAATAGTTAGGTCCTTAGAAGTAAACGCCAGAAGCATAAAATACGATATAACTACAACAGCGTTTCCATCGTATAAAACGAGTAATTGCAACAAGTGTGAAAGTTATGGTCATTTCTACATTCCGAGCAACCTAGGATTCACTCTAGGGCGTTGCTCCACCAGATCGAGTAGTTAGGTCCTTAGAAGTAAACGCCAGAAGCATAAAATACGATATAACTACAACAGCGTTTCCATCGTATAAAACGAATAATTGCAACCAGTGTGAAAGTTATGGTCATTTCTACATTCCGAGCAACCTAGGATTCACTCAAGGGCGTTGCTCCACCAGATCGAATAGTTAGGTCCTTAGAAGTCAACGCCAGAAGCTTAAAACACGATATAAATACAACAGTTTTTCCATCGTATAACAAGATTAGCAGCAACCAGGTTGAAAGTGATGGTCATTTCTCCTTTCCGGGCAACCTAGGCTTCACTCTAGGGCGTTGCTCCACTAGATCGAATAGCTAGGGCCTTAGAAGTCAACGCCAGAAGCATAAAATACAATATAAATACAACAGTGTTTCCATCGTATAAAACGAATAATTGCAACCAGTATGAAACTTATGGTCATTTCTACTTTCCGAGCAAGCTAGGCTTCACCATAGGGCGTTGCTCCAACAGATTGAATACTTAGGACCTTAGAAGTGAACGCCCGAACCATAAAATGCAAAAAAATACAACAGTGTTTCCATCATATATCAGGAATAATTGCAACCAGTTTGAAAGTGATGGCCAATTCTACGTTCCGGGCAAACTAGGATTCTATCTAGGGCGTTGCTCCACCAGATCGAATAGATAGTGCCTTAGAAGACAACGGCAGAAGCATAAATTAAAATATAAATACAACAGTTTTTCCATCGTATAAAACGAATAATTGCAACCAGTATGAAACTTATGGTCATTTCTACTTTCCGAGCAACCTAGGCTTCACCCTAGGGCCTTGCTCCAACAGATTGAATAGTTAGGGCCTTAGAAGTCAACGCCCGAACCATAAAATGCAAAAAAAATACAACAGTGTTTCCATCATATAACAGGAATAATTGCAACCAATTTGGAAAGTGATGGCCAATTCTACGTTCCGGGCAACCTAGGCTTCACTCTAAGGCGTTGCTCCACCATGTCGAATAGTTAGTGCCTTAGAAGTCAACGCCAGAAGCATAAAATACAATATAAATACAACAGCTTTTCCATCGTATAAAACGGATAATTGCAACCAGTATGAAACCTATGGTCATTTCTACTATCCTAGCAACCTAGGCTTCACCCTAGGGCGTTGCTCCGACAGATTGAATAGTTAGGGCCTTAGAACTCTACGCCCGAGCCATAGAATGCAAAAAAAATACAACAGTGTTTCCATCATATAACAGGAATAATTGCGACCAGTTTGAAAGTGATGGCCCATTCTACGTTCCGGCCAACCTAGGCTTCACTCTAGGGCGTTGCTCCAACAGATCGAATAGTTAGTGCCTTAGAAGTCAACGCCAGAAGCATAAAATACAATATAAATACAACAGCTTTTCCATCGTATAAAACGAATAATTGCAACCAGTGTGAAAGTTATGGTCATTTCTACATTCCGGGCAACCTAGGATTCACTCTAGGGCGTTGCTCCACCAGATCGAATAGTTAGGTCCTTAGAAGTAAACGCCAGAAACATAAAGTACGATATAAATACAACAGCGTTTCCATCGTATAAAACGAATAATTGCAACAAGTGTGAAAGTTATGGTCATTTCTACATTCCGAGCAACCTAGGATTCACTCTAGGGCGTTGCTCCACCAGATCGAATAGTTAGGTCCTTAGAAGTAAACGCCAGAAGCATAAAATACGATATAACTACAACAGCGTTTCCATCGTATAAAACGAATAATTGCAGCCAGTGTGAAAGTTATGGTCATTTCTACATTCCGAGCAACCTAGGATTCACTCTAGGGCGTTGCTCCACCAGATCGAATAGTTAGGTCCTTAGAAGTCAACGCCAGAAGCATAAAATACAATATAAATACAACAGCTTTTCCATCGTATAAAACGAATAACTGCAACCAGTATTAAACTTATGGTCATTTCTACTTTCTGAGCAACCTAGGCTTCACCCTAGGGCGTTGCTCCAACAGATTGAATAGTTAGGGCCGTAGAAGTCTACGCCCGAACCATAAAATACAAAAAAAATACAACAGTGTTTCCATCATATAACAGGAATAATTTCGACCAGTTTGAAAGTGATGGCCAATTCTACGTTTCGGGCAACCTAGGCTTCACTCTAGGGCGTTGCTCCACCAGATCGAATAGTTAGGTCCTTAGAAGTAAACGCCAGAAGCATAAAATACGATATAACTGCAACAGCGTTTCCATCGTATAAAACGAATAATTGCAACCAGTGTGAAAGTTATGGTCATTTCTACATTCCGAGCAACCTAGGATTCACTCTAGGGCGTTGCTCCACCAGATCGAATAGTTAGGTCCTTAGAAGTCAACGCCAGAAGCAGAAAATACAATATAAACACAACAGTTTTTCCATCGTATAACAACATTAATTGCAACCAGTTTGAAAGTGATGGTCATTTCTCCTTTCCGGGCAACCTAGGCTTCACTGTAGGGCGTTGCTCCAACAGATTGAATAGTTAGGGCCTTAGAAGTCAACGCCCGAACCATAAAATGCAAAAAAAAATACAACAGTGTTTCCATCATATAACAGGAATAATTGCAACCAATTTGGAGAGTGATGGCCAATTCTACGTTCCGGGCAACCTAGGCTTCACTCTAGGGCGTTGCTCCACCATATCGAATAGTTAGTGCCTTAGAAGTCAACGCCAGAAGCATAAAATACAATATAAATACAACAGCGTTTCCATCGTATAAAACGAATAATTGCAACCAGTGTGAAAGTTATGGTCATTTCTACTTTCCGAGCAAGCTAGGCTTCACCCTAGGGCGTTGCTCCAACAGATTGAACAGTTAGGGCCTTAGAAGTCTACGCCCGAACCATAAAATGCAAAAAAAATACAACAGTGTTTCCATCATATAACAGGAATAACTGCAACCAATTTGGAGAGTGATGGCCAATTCTACGTTCTGGGCAACCTAGGCTTCACTCTAGGGCGTTGCTCCACCATATCGATTAGTTAGTGCCTTAGAAGTCAACGCCAGAAGCATAAAATACAATATAAATACAACAGCGTTACCATCGTATAAAACGAATAATTGCAACAAGTGTGAAAGTTATGGTCATTTCTACATTCCGAGCAACCTAGGATTCACTCTCGGGTGTTGCTCCACCAGATCGGATAGTTAGGTCCTTAGAAGTAAACGCCAGAAGCATAAAATACGATGTAACTGCAACAGCGTTTCCATCGTATAAAACGAATAATTGCAACCAGTGTGAAAGTTATGGTCATTTCTACATTCCGAGCAACCTAGGATTCACTCTAGGGCGTTGCTCCACCAGATCGAATAGTTAGGTCCTTAGAAGTCAACGCCAGAAGCATAAAATACAATAAAAATACAACAGTGTTTCCATCGTATAAAACGAATAATTGCAACCTGTATGAAACTTATGGTCATTTCTACTTTCCGAGCAAGCTAGGCTTCACCCTAGGGCGTTGCTCCAACTGATTGAATAGTTAGGGCCTTAGAAGTCAACGCCCGGAGCATATAATGCAATAAAAATACAACAGTGTTTCCATAATATAACAGGAATAATTGCAACCAATTTGGAAAGTGATGGCCAATTATACGTTCCGGGCAACCTAGGTTTCACTCAAGGGCGTTGCTCCTCCAGACCGAATAGTTACGGCCCAAGAAGTCAACGCCAGAAGCATAAAATACGTTATAAATACAACAGCTTTTCCATCGTATAAAACGAGTAATTGCAACCAGTATGAAACTTATGTTCATTTCTACTTTCCGAGCAAGCTAGGCTTCACCCTAGGGCGTTGCTCCAACAGATTGAACAGTTAGGGCCTTAGAAGTCTACGCCCGAACCATAAAATGCAAAAAAAAATACAACAGTGTTTCCATCATATAACAGGAATAATTTCGACCAGTTTGAAAGTGATGGCCAATTCTACGTTCCGGGCAACCTAGGCTTCACTCTAGGGCGTTGCTCCACCAGATCGAATAGTTAGGTCCTTAGAAGTCAACGCCAGAAGCATAAAATACAATATAAATACAACAGCTTTTCCATCGTATAAAACGAATAACTGCAACCAGTATTAAACTTATGGTCATTTCTACTTTCCGAGCAACCTAGGCTTCACCCTAGGGCGTTGCTCCAACAGATTGAATAGTTAGGGCCGTAGAAGTCTACGCCCGAACCATAAAATACAAAAAAAATACAACAGTGTTTCCATCATATAACAGGAATAATTTCGACCAGTTTGAAAGTGATGGCCAATTCTACGTTTCGGGCCACCTAGGCTTCACTCTAGGGCGTTGCTCCACCAGATCGAATAGTTAGGTCCTTAGAAGTAAACGCCAGAAGCATAAAATACGATATAACTGCAACAGCGTTTCCATCGTATAAAACGAATAATTGCAACCAGTGTGAAAGTTATGGTCATTTCTACATTCCGAGCAACCTAGGATTCACTCTAGGGCGTTGCTCCACCAGATCGAATAGTTAGGTCCTTAGAAGTCAACGCCAGAAGCATAAAATACAATATAAACACAACAGTTTTTCCATCGTATAACAACATTAATTGCAACCACTTTGAAAGTGATGGTCATTTCTCCTTTCCGAACAACCTAGGCTTCACTGTAGGGCGTTGCTCCAACAGATTGAATAGTTAGGGCCTTAGAAGTCAACGCCCGAACCATAAAATGCAAAAAAAAATACAACAGTGTTTCCATCATATAACAGGAATATTTGCAACCAATTTGGAGAGTGATGGCCAATTCTACGTACCGGGCAACCTAGGTTTCACTCAAGGGCGTTGCTCCTCCAGACCGAATAGTTACGGCCCAAGAAGTCAACGCCAGAAGCATAAAATACGATATAAATACAACAGCTTTTCCATCGTATAAAACGAGTAATTGCAACCAGTATGAAACTTATGTTCATTTCTACTTTCCGAGCAAGCTAGGCTTCACCCTAGGGCGTTGCTCCAACAGATTGAACAGTTAGGGCCTTAGAAGTCTACGCCCGAACCATAAAATGCAAAAAAAATACAACAGTGTTTCCATCATATAACAGGAATAATTTCGACCAGTTTGAAAGTGATGGCCAATTCTACGTTCCGGGCAACCTAGGCTTCACTCTAGGGCGTTGCTCCACCATATCGAATAGTTAGTGCCTTAGGAGTCAACGCCAGAAGCAGAAAATACAATATAAATACAACAGTGTTTCCATCATATAACAGGAATAATTGCAACCAGTTTGAAAGTGATGGCCAATTCTACGTTCCGGGCAACCTAGGCTTCACTCTAGGGCGTTGCTCCACCAGATCGAATAGTTAGTGCCTTAGAAGTCAACGCCAGAAGCATAAAATACGATATAAATACAACAGCTTTTCCATCGTATAAAAGGATTAATTGCAACCAGTATGAAACTTATGGTCATTTCTACTTTCCGAGCAAGCTAGGCTTCACCCTAGGGCGTTGCTCCAACAGATTTAATAGTTAGGGCCTTGGAAGTCAACGCCCGAAGTATAGAATGCAATAAAAATACAACAGTGTTTCCATCATATAACAGGAATAATTGCAACCAATTTGGAAAGTGATGGCCAATTCTACGTTCCGGGCAACCTAGGTTTCACTCCAGGGCGCTGCTCCACCAGACCGAATAGTTACGTCCCAAGAAGTCAACGCCAGAAGCATAAAATACGATATAAATACAACAGCTTTTCCATCGTATAAAACGAATAATTGCGACCAGTATGAAACTTATGTTCATTTCTACTTTCCGAGCAAGCTAGGATTCACCCTAGGGCGTTGCTCCAACAGATTGATTAGTTAGGGCCTTAGAAGTCAACGCCCGAAGCTTAAAATGCAATTAAAATACAACAGTGTTTCCATCATATAACAGGAATAATTGCGACCAGTTTGAAAGTGATGGCCAATTCTACGTTCCGGGCAACCTAGGCTTCACTCTAGGGCGTTGCTCCACCATATCGAATAGTTAGTGCCTTAGAAGTCAGCGCCAGAAGCATAAAATACAATATAGATACAACAGCGTTTCCATCGTATAAAACGAATAATTGCAACCAGTGTGAAAGTTATGGTCATCTCTACATTCCGAGCAACCTAGGATTCACTCTAGGGCGTTGCTCCACCAGATCGAATAGTTAGGTCCTTAGAAGTAAACGCCAGAAGCATAAAATCCGATAAAATACAACAGCGTTTCCATCGTATAAAACGAATAATTGCAACCAGTGTGAAAGTTATGGTCATTTCTACATTCCGAGCAACCTAGGATTCACTCTAGGGCGTTGCTCCACCAGATCGAATTGTTAGGTCCTTAGAAGTAAACGCCAGAAGCATAAAATACGATCTAAATACAACAGCGTTTCCATCTTATAAAACGAATAATTGCAACAAGTGTGAAAGTTATGGTCATTTCTACATTCCGAGCAACCTAGGATTCACTCTAGGGCGTTGCTCCACCAGATCGAATAGTTAGGTCCTTAGAAGTAAACGCCAGAAGCATAAAATACAATATAAACACAACAGTTTTTCCATTGTATAACAAGATTAATTGCAACCAGTTTGAAAGTGATGGTCATTTCTCCTTTCCGGGCAACCTAGGCTTCACCCTAGGGCGTTGCTCCAACAGATTGAATAGTTAGGGCCGTAGAAGTCTACGCCCGAACCATAAAATACAAAAAAAATACAACAGTGTTTCCATCATATAACAGGAATAATTGCTACCAGTTTGAAAGTGATGGCCCATTCTACGTTCCGGGCAACCTAGGCTTCACTCTAGGGCGTTGCTCCAACAGATCGAATAGTTAGTGCCTTAGAAGTCAACGCCAGAAGCATAAAATACAATATAAATACAACAGCTTTTCCATCGTATAAAACGAATAATTGCAACCAGTGTGAAAGTTATGGTCATTTCTAAATTCCGGGCAACCTAGGATTCACTCTAGGGCGTTGCTCCACCAGATCGAATAGTTGGGTCCTTAGAAGTAAACGCCAGAAACATAAAGTACGATATAAATACAACAGCGTTTCCATCGTATAAAACGAATAATTGCAACAAGTGTGAAAGTTATGGTCATTTCTACATTCCGAGCAACCTAGGATTCACTCTAGGGCGTTGCTCCACCAGATCGAATAGTTAGGTCCTTAGAAGTAAACGCCAGAAGCATAAAATACGATATAACTACAACAGCGTTTCCATCGTATAAAACGAATAATTGCAGCCAGTGTGAAAGTTATGGTCATTTCTACATTCCGAGCAACCTAGGATTCACTCTAGGGCGTTGCTCCACCAGATCGAATTGTTGGGTCCTTAGAAGTCAACGCCAGAAGCATACAATACAATATAAACACAACAGTTTTTCCATCGTATAACAACATTAATTGCAACCAGTTTGAAAGTGATGGTCATTTCTCCTTTCCGGGCAACCTAGGCTTCACTGTAGGGCGTTGCTCCAACAGATTGAATAGTTAGGGCCTTAGAAGTCAACGCCCGAACCATAAAGTGCAAAAAAAAATACAACAGTGTTTCCATCATATAACAGGAATAATTGCTACCAGTTTGAAAGTGATGGCCCATTCTACGTTCCGGGCAACCTAGGCTTCACTCTAGGGCGTTGCTCCAACAGATCGAATAGTTAGTGCCTTAGAAGTCAACGCCAGAAGCATAAAATACAATATAAATACAACAGCTTTTCCATCGTATAAAACGAATAATTGCAACCAGTGTGAAAGTTATGGTCATTTCTAAATTCCGGGCAACCTAGGATTCACTCTAGGGCGTTGCTCCACCAGATCGAATAGTTGGGTCCTTAGAAGTAAACGCCAGAAACATAAAGTACGATATAAATACAACAGCGTTTCCAACGTATAAAACGAATAATTGCAACAAGTGTGAAAGTTATGGTCATTTCTACATTCCGAGCAACCTAGGATTCACTCTAGGGCGTTGCTCCACCAGATCGAATAGTTAGGTCCTTAGAAGTAAACGCCAGAAGCATAAAATACGATATAACTACAACAGCGTTTCCATCGTATAAAACGAATAATTGCAGCCAGTGTGGAAGTTATGGTCATTTCTACATTCCGAGCAACCTAGGATTCACTCTAGGGCGTTGCTCCACCAGATCGAATAGTTAGGTCCTTAGAAGTCAACGCCAGAAGCATAAAATACAATATAAATACAACAGCTTTTCCATCGTATAAAACGAATAACTGCAACCAGTATTAAACTTATGGTCATTTCTACTTTCCGAGCAACCTAGACTTCACCCTAGGGCGTTGCTCCGACAGATTGAATAGTTAGGGCCGTAGAAGTCTACGCCCGAACCATAAAATACAACAAAAATACAACAGTGTTTCCATCATATAACAGGAATAATTTCGACCAGTTTGAAAGTGATGGCCAATTCTACGTTTCGGGAAACCTAGGCTTCACTCTAGGGCGTTGCTCCACCAGATCGAATAGTTAGGTCCTTAGAAGTAAACGCCAGAAGCATAAATTCCATTTTAACTGCAACAGCGTTTCCATCGTATAAAACGAATAATTGCAACCAGTGTGAAAGTTATGGTCATTTCTACATTCCGAGCAACCTAGGACTCACTCTAGGGCGTTGCTCCACCAGATCGAATAGTTAGGTCCTTAGAAGTCAACGCCAGAAGCATAAAATACAATATAAACACAACAGTTTTTCCATCGTATAACAACATTAATTGCAACCAGTTTGAAAGTGATGGTCATTTCTCCTTTCCGGGCAACCAAGGCTTCACTGTAGGGCGTTGCTCCAACAGATTGAATAGTTAGGGCCTTAGAAGTCAACGCCCGAACCATAAAATGCAAAAAAAGATACAACAGTGTTTCCATCATATAACAGGAATAATTGCAACCAATTTGGAGAGTGATGGCCAAGTCTACGTTCCGGGCAACCTAGGCTTCACTCTAGGGCGTTGCTCCACCATATCGAATAGTTAGTGCCTTAGAAGTCAACGCCAGAAGCATAAAATACAATATAAATACAACAGCGTTTCCATCGTATAAAACGAATAATTGCAACCAGTGTGAAAGTTATGGTCATTTCTACATTCCGAGCAACCTAGGATTCACTCTAGGGCGTTGCTCCACCAGATCGAATAGTTAGGTCCTTAGAAGTAAACGCCAGAAGCATAAAATCCGATATAAATACAACAGCGTTTCCATCGTATAAAACGAATAATTGCAACCAGTGTGAAAGTTATGGTCATTTCTACATTCCGAGCAACCTAGGATTCACTCTAGGGCGTTGCTCCACCAGATCGAATTGTTAGGTCCTTGGAAGTAAACGCCAGAAGCATAAAATACGATACAAATACAACAGCGTTTCCATCGTATAAAACGAATAATTGCAACAAGTGTGAAAGTTATGGTCATTTCTACATTCCGAGCAACCTAGGATTCACTCTAGGGTGTTGCTCCACCAGATCGAATAGTTAGGTCCTTAGAAGTAAACGCCAGAAGCATAAAATACGATGTAACTGCAACAGCGTTTCCATCGTATAAAACGAATAATTGCAACCAGTGTGAAAGTTATGGTCATTTCTACATTCCGAGCAACCTAGGATTCACTCTAGGGCGTTGCTCCACCAGATCGAATAGATAGGTCCTTAGAAGTCAACGCCAGAAGCATAAAATACAATAAAAATACAACAGTGTTTCCATCGTATAAAACGAATAATTGCAACCTGTATGAAACTTATGGTCATTTCTACTTTCCGAGCAAGCTAGGCTTCACCCTAGGGCGCTGCTCCAACTGATTGAATAGTTAGGGCCTTAGAAGTCAACGCCCGGAGCATATAATGCAATAAAAATACAACAGTGTTTCCATAATATAACAGGAATAATTGCAACCAATTTGGAAAGTGATGGCCAATTATACGTTCCGGGCAACCCAGGTTTCACTCAAGGGCGTTGCTCCTCCAGACCGAATAGTTACGGCCCAAGAAGTCAACGCCAGAAGCATAAAATACGATATAAATACAACAGCTTTTCCATCGTATAAAACGAGTAATTGCAACCAGTATGACACTTATGTTCATTTCTACTTTCCGAGCAAGCTAGGCTTCACCCTAGGGCGTTGCTCCAACAGATTGAACAGTTAGGGCCTTAGAAGTCTACGCCCGAACCATAAAATACAAAAAAAAATACAACAGTGTTTCCATCATATAACAGGAATAATTTCGACCAGTTTGAAAGTGATGGCCAATTCTACGTTCCGGGCAACCTAGGCTTCACTCTAGGGCGTTGCTCCACCATATCGAATAGTTAGTGCCTTAGAAGTCAACGCCAGAAGCAGAAAATACAATATAAATACAACAGTGTTTCCATCATATAACAGGAATATTTGCAACCAATTTGGAGAGTGATGGCCAATTCTACGTTCCGGGCAACCTAGGTTTCACTCAAGGGCGTTGCTCCTCCAGACCGAATAGTTACGGCCCAAGAAGTCAACGCCAGAAGCATAAAATACGATATAAATACAAGAGCTTTTCCATCGTATAAAACGAGTAATTGCAACCAGTATGAAACTTATGTTCATTTCTACTTTCCGAGCAAGCTAGGCTTCACCCTAGGGCGTTGCTCCAGCAGATTGAACCGTTAGGGCCTTAGAAGTCTACGCCCGAACCATAAAATGCAAAAAAAATACAACAGTGTTTCCATCATATAACAGGAATAATTTCGACCAGTTTGAAAGTGATGGCCAATTCTACGTTCCGGGCAACCTAGGCTTCGCTCTAGGGCGTTGCTCCACCATATCGAATAGTTAGTGCCTTAGGAGTCAACGCCAGAAGCAGAAAATACAATATAAATACAACAGTGTTTCCATCATATAACAGGAATAATTGCAACCAGTTTGAAAGTGATGGCCAATTCTACGTTCCGGGCAACCTAGGCTTCACTCTAGCGCGTTGCTCCACCAGGTCTAATAGTTAGTGCCTTAGAAGTCAACGCCAGAAGCATAAAATACGATATAAATACAACAGCTTTTCCATCGTATAAAAGGATTAATTGCAACCAGTATGAAACTTATGGTCATTTCTACTTTCCGAGCAAGCTAGGCTCCACCCTAGGGCGTTGCTCCAACAGATTGAATAGTTAGGGCCTTGGAAGTCAACGCCCGAAGCATAAAATGCAATAAAAATACAACAGTGTTTCCATCATATAACAGGAACAATTGCGACCAGTTTGAAAGTGATGGCCAATTCTACGTTCCGGGCAACCTAGGCTTCACTCTAGGGCGTTGCTCCACCAGGTCGAACAGCTAGGGCCTTAGAAGTCAACGCCAGAAGCATAAAATACGATATAAATACAACAGCGTTTCCATCGTATAAAACGAATAATTGCAACAAGTGTGAAAGTTATGGTCATTTCTACATTCCGAGGAACCTAGGATTCACTCTCGGGTGTTGCTCCACCAGATCGAATAGTTAGGTCCTTAGAAGTAAACGCCAGAAGCATAAAATACGATGTAACTGCAACAGCGTTTCCATCGTATAAAACGAATAATTGCAACCAGTGTGAAAGTTATGGTCATTTCTACATTCCGAGCAACCTAGGATTCACTCTAGGGCGTTGCTCCACCAGATCGAATAGTTAGGTCCTTAGAAGTCAACGCCAGAAGCATAAAATACAATAAAAATACAACAGTGTTTCCATCGTATAAAACGAATAATTGCAACCTGTATGAAACTTATGGTCATTTCTACTTTCCGAGCAAGCTAGGCTTCACCCTAGGGCGTTGCTCCAACTGATTGAATAGTTAGGGCCTTAGAAGTCAACGCCCGGAGCATATAATGCAATAAAAATACAACAGTGTTTCCATAATATAACAGGAATAATTGCAACCAATTTGGAAAGTGATGGCCAATTATACGTTCCGGGCAACCTAGGTTTCACTCAAGGGCGTTGCTCCTCCAGACCGAATAGTTACGGCCCAAGAAGTCAACGCCAGAAGCATAAAATACGATATAAATACAACAGCTTTTCCATCGTATAAAACGAGTAATTGCAACCAGTATGACACTTATGTTCATTTCTACTTTCCGAGCAAGCTAGGCTTCACCCTAGGGCGTTGCTCCAACAGATTGAACAGTTAGGGCCTTAGAAGTCTACGCCCGAACCATAAAATACAAAAAAAAATACAACAGTGTTTCCATCATATAACAGGAATAATTTCGACCAGTTTGAAAGTGATGGCCAATTCTACGTTCCGGGCAACCTAGGCTTCACTCTAGGGCGTTGCTCCACCATATCGAATAGTTAGTGCCTTAGAAGTCAACGCCAGAAGCAGAAAATACAATATAAATACAACAGTGTTTCCATCATATAACAGGAATATTTGCAACCAATTTGGAGAGTGATGGCCAATTCTACGTTCCGGGCAACCTAGGTTTCACTCAAGGGCGTTGCTCCTCCAGACCGAATAGTTACGGCCCAAGAAGTCAACGCCAGAAGCATAAAATACGATATAAATACAAGAGCTTTTCCATCGTATAAAACGAGTAATTGCAACCAGTATGAAACTTATGTTCATTTCTACTTTCCGAGCAAGCTAGGCTTCACCCTAGGGCGTTGCTCCAGCAGATTGAACCGTTAGGGCCTTAGAAGTCTACGCCCGAACCATAAAATGCAAAAAAAATACAACAGTGTTTCCATCATATAACAGGAATAATTTCGACCAGTTTGAAAGTGATGGCCAATTCTACGTTCCGGGCAACCTAGGCTTCGCTCTAGGGCGTTGCTCCACCATATCGAATAGTTAGTGCCTTAGGAGTCAACGCCAGAAGCAGAAAATACAATATAAATACAACAGTGTTTCCATCATATAACAGGAATAATTGCAACCAGTTTGAAAGTGATGGCCAATTCTACGTTCCGGGCAACCTAGGCTTCACTCTAGCGCGTTGCTCCACCAGGTCTAATAGTTAGTGCCTTAGAAGTCAACGCCAGAAGCATAAAATACGATATAAATACAACAGCTTTTCCATCGTATAAAAGGATTAATTGCAACCAGTATGAAACTTATGGTCATTTCTACTTTCCGAGCAAGCTAGGCTCCACCCTAGGGCGTTGCTCCAACAGATTGAATAGTTAGGGCCTTGGAAGTCAACGCCCGAAGCATAAAATGCAATAAAAATACAACAGTGTTTCCATCATATAACAGGAACAATTGCGACCAGTTTGAAAGTGATGGCCAATTCTACGTTCCGGGCAACCTAGGCTTCACTCTAGGGCGTTGCTCCACCAGGTCGAACAGCTAGGGCCTTAGAAGTCAACGCCAGAAGCATAAGATACAATATAAATGCAACAGCTTTTCCATCGTATAAAACGAATAATTGCAACCAGTATGAAACTTATGGTCATTTCTACTTTCCGAGCAACCTAGGCTTCACCCTAGGGCGTTGCTCCAACAGATTGAATAGTTAGGGCCGTAGAAGTCTACGCCCGAACCATAAAATACAAAAAAAATACAACAGTGTTTCCATCATATAACAGGAATAATTTCGACCAGTTTGAAAGTGATGGCCAATTCTTCGTTTCGGGCAACCTAGGCTTCACTCTAGGGCGTTGCTCCACCAGATCGAATAGTTAGGTCCTTAGAAGTAAACGCCAGAAGCATAAAATATGATATAACTGCAACAGCGTTTCCATCGTATAAAACGAATAATTGCAACCAGTGTGAAAGTTATGGTCATTTCTACATTCCGAGCAACCTAGGCTTCACTCTAGGGCGTTGCTCCACCAGATCGAATAGTTAGGTCCTTAGAAGTCAACGCCAGAAGCATAAAATACAATATAAACACAACAGTTTTTCCATCGTATAACAACATTAATTGCAACCAGTTTGAAAGTGATGGTCATTTCTCCTTTCCGGGCAACCTAGGCTTCACTGTAGGGCGTTGCTCCAACAGATTGAATAGTTAGGGCCTTAGAAGTCAACGCCCGAACCATAAAATGCAAAAAAAAATACAACAGTGTTTCCATCATATAACAGGAATAACTGCAACCAATTTGGAGAGTGATGGCCAATTCTACGTTCCGGGCAACCTAGGCTTCACTCTAGGGCGTTGCTCCACCATATCGAATAGTTAGTGCCTTAGAAGTCAACGCCAGAAGCATGAAATACAATATAAATACAACAGCGTTTCCATCGTATAAAACGAATAATTGCAACCAGTGTGAAAGTTATGGTCATTTCTACATTCCGAGCAACCTAGGATTCACTCTAGGGCGTTGCTCCACCAGATCGAATTGTTAGGTCCTTGGAAGTAAACGCCAGAAGCATAAAATACGATATAAATACAACAGCGTTTCCATCGTATAAAACGAATAATTGCAACAAGTGTGAAAGTTATGGTCATTTCTACATTCCGAGGAACCTAGGATTCACTCTCGGGTGTTGCTCCACCAGATCGAATAGTTAGGTCCTTAGAAGTAAACGCCAGAAGCATAAAATACGATGTAACTGCAACAGCGTTTCCATCGTATAAAACGAATAATTGCAACCAGTGTGAAAGTTATGGTCATTTCTACATTCCGAGCAACCTAGGATTCACTCTAGGGCGTTGCTCCACCAGATCGAATAGTTAGGTCCTTAGAAGTCAACGCCAGAAGCATAAAATACAATAAAAATACAACAGTGTTTCCATCGTATAAAACGAATAATTGCAACCTGTATGAAACTTATGGTCATTTCTACTTTCCGAGCAAGCTAGGCTTCACCCTAGGGCGTTGCTCCAACTGATTGAATAGTTAGGGCCTTAGAAGTCAACGCCCGGAGCATATAATGCAATAAAAATACAACAGTGTTTCCATAATATAACAGGAATAATTGCAACCAATTTGGAAAGTGATGGCCAATTATACGTTCCGGGCAACCTAGGTTTCACTCAAGGGCGTTGCTCCTCCAGACCGAATAGTTACGGCCCAAGAAGTCAACGCCAGAAGCATAAAATACGATATAAACACAACAGCTTTTCCATCGTATAAAACGAGTAATTGCAACCAGTATGAAACTTATGTTCATTTCTACCTTCCGAGCAAGCTAGGCTTCACCCTAGGGCGTTGCTCCAACAGATTGAACAGTTAGGGCCTTAGAAGTCTACGCCCGAACCATAAAATGCAAAAAAAAATACAACAGTGTTTCCATCATATAACAGGAATAATTTCGACCAGTTTGAAAGTGATGGCCAATTCTACGTTCCGGGCAACCTAGGCTTCACTCTAGGGCGTTGCTCCACCATATCGAATAGTTAGTGCCTTAGAAGTCAACGCCAGAAGCAGAAAATACAATATAAATACAACAGTGTTTCCATCATATAACAGGAATAATTGCAACCAGTTTGAAAGTGATGGCCAATTCTACGTTTCGGGCAACCTAGGCTTCACTCTAGGGCGTTGCTCCACCAGATCGAATAGTTAGGTCCTTAGAAGTAAACGCCAGAAGCATAAAATACGATGTAACTGCAACAGCGTTTCCATCGTATAAAACGAATAATTGCAACCAGTGTGAAAGTTATGGTCATTTCTACATTCCGAGCAACCTAGGATTCACTCTAGGGCGTTGCTCCACCAGATCGAATAGTTAGGTCCTTAGAAGTCAACGCCAGAAGCATAAAATACAATAAAAATACAACAGTGTTTCCATCGTATAAAACGAATAATTGCAACCTGTATGAAACTTATGGTCATTTCTACTTTCCGAGCAAGCTAGGCTTCACCCTAGGGCGTTGCTCCAACTGATTGAATAGTTAGGGCCTTAGAAGTCAACGCCCAGAGCATATAATGCAATAAAAATACAACAGTGTTTCCATAATATAACAGGAATAATTGCAACCAATTTGGAAAGTGATGGCCAATTATACGTTCCGGGCAACCTAGGTTTCACTCAAGGGCGTTGCTCCTCCAGACCGAATAGTTACGGCCCAAGAAGTCAACGCCAGAAGCATAAAATACGATATAAACACAACAGCTTTTCCATCGTATAAAACGAGTAATTGCAACCAGTATGAAACTTATGTTCATTTCTACCTTCCGAGCAAGCTAGGCTTCACCCTAGGGCGTTGCTCCAACAGATTGAACAGTTAGGGCCTTAGAAGTCTACGCCCGAACCATAAAATGCAAAAAAAAATACAACAGTGTTTCCATCATATAACAGGAATAATTTCGACCAGTTTGAAAGTGATGGCCACTTCTACGTTCCGGGCAACCTAGGCTTCACTCTAGGGCGTTGCTCCACCATATCGAATAGTTAGTGCCTTAGAAGTCAACGCCAGAAGCAGAAAATACAATATAAATACAACAGTGTTTCCATCATATAACAGGAATAATTGCAACCAGTTTGAAAGTGATGGCCAATTCTACGTTTCGGGCAACCTAGGCTTCACTCTAGGGCGTTGCTCCACCAGATCGAATAGTTAGGTCCTTAGAAGTAAACGCCAGAAGCATAAAATACGATGTAACTGCAACAGCGTTTCCATCGTATAAAACGAATAATTGCAACCAGTGTGAAAGTTATGGTCATTTCTACATTCCGAGCAACCTAGGATTCACTCTAGGGCGTTGCTCCACCAGATCGAATAGTTAGGTCCTTAGAAGTCAACGCCAGAAGCATAAAATACAATAAAAATACAACAGTGTTTCCATCGTATAAAACGAATAATTGCAACCTGTATGAAACTTATGGTCATTTCTACTTTCCGAGCAAGCTAGGCTTCACCCTAGGGCGTTGCTCCAACTGATTGAATAGTTAGGGCCTTAGAAGTCAACGCCCGGAGCATATAATGCAATAAAAATACAACAGTGTTTCCATAATATAACAGGAATAATTGCAACCAATTTGGAAAGTGATGGCCAATTATACGTTCCGGGCAACCTAGGTTTCACTCAAGGGCGTTGCTCCTCCAGACCGAATAGTTACGGCCCAAGAAGTCAACGCCAGAAGCATAAAATACGATATAAACACAACAGCTTTTCCATCGTATAAAACGAGTAATTGCAACCAGTATGAAACTTATGTTCATTTCTACCTTCCGAGCAAGCTAGGCTTCACCCTAGGGCGTTGCTCCAACAGATTGAACAGTTAGGGCCTTAGAAGTCAACGCCCGGACCATAAAATGCAAAAAAAAATACAACAGTGTTTCCATCATATAACAGGAATAATTTCGACCAGTTTGAAAGTGATGGCCAATTCTACGTTCCGGGCAACCTAGGCTTCACTCTAGGGCGTTGCTCCACCATATCGAATAGTTAGTGCCTTAGAAGTCAACGCCAGAAGCAGAAAATACAATATAAATACAACAGTGTTTCCATCATATAACAGGAATAATTGCAACCAGTTTGAAAGTGATGGCCAATTCTACGTTTCGGGCAACCTGGGCTTCACTCTAGGGCGTTGCTCCACCAGATGGAATAGCTAGGCCATAAGAAGTCAACGCCAGAAGCATAAAATACGGTATAAATGCAACAGCTTTGCCATCGTATATAATGTATAATTGCAAACATTGCGAAAGTAACGGTCATTTCTACGTTCCGGGCAACCTAGGCGTCACTCTAGTGCGTTGCTCCACCACATCTAATAGCTACGGCCTTAGACGTCAACGACAGAAGCATAAAATACAATATAAATACAACAGTTATTCCATCGTATAAAACGAATAATTGCAACCAGTATGAAACTGATGGTCATTTCTACTTTCCGAGCAACCTAGGCTTCACCCTAGGGCGTTGCTCCAACAGATCGAATAGTTAGTGCCTTAGAAGTCAACGCCAGAAGCATAAAATACGGTATAAATACAACAGCTTTTCCATCGCATAAAACGAATAATAGCAACCAGTGTGAAAGTTATGGGCATTTCTACGTTCCGGGCAACCTAGGCTTCACTCTACGGCGTTGTTCCACCAGATCGAATAGTTAGGGCCTAAGAAGTCAGCGCCAGAAGCATAAAATACAATATAAATATAACAGTTTTTCCATCGTATAAAACGAATAATTGCAACCAGTGTGAAAGTTATGGTCATTCCTACGTTCCGGCAACCTAGGCTTCACCCTAGGGCGTTGCTCCAACAGATCGAATAGTTAGTGCCTTAGAAGTCAACGGTCGAAGCATAAAATACAAAATAAATAGAACTGTTTTTCCATCGTATAAAACGAATAATTGCTACCGGTGTGAAAGTTATTTCCATTTCTACGTTCCGGGCAACCTAGGCTTCACCCTAGGGCGTTGTTCCAACAGATGGAATAGTTAGGGCCTTAGAAGTCAACGCCGGAAGCATAAAATGCAATAAAAATACAACAGATTTTCCATCGTATAAAACGATTAATTGCAACCAGTTTGAAAGTGATGGTCATTTCTACGTTCCGGGCAACCTAGGCATCACTCTAGGGCGTTGCTCCACCAGATCGAATAACTAGGACCTTAGAAGTCAAAGCCAGAAGCATAAAATACAATATAAATGCAACAGTTTTTCCATCGTATAAAACGAATAATTGCAACCAGTATGAAAATTAACGTCATTTCTACTTTCCGGGCAACCTAGGCTTCACCCTAGGGCGTTGCTCCAACAGATTGAATAGTTAGGGCCTTGGAAGTCAACACCCGAAGCATAAAATACAAAATAAATAGTACAGTTTTTCCATTGTATAAAACGAATAATTGCTACCAGTATGGAAGTGATGGTCATTTCTACGTTCCGGCCAACCTAGGCCTCACTCTAGGGCGTCGTTCCACCAGATTGAATAGTTAGGGCCCAAGAAATCAACGCCAGAAGCATAAAATACAATATAAATATAACAGTTTTTCCATCGTATAAAACGAATAATTTCAACCAGTGTGAATGTTATGGTCATTTCTACATTCCGAGCAACCTAGGCTACACTCTAGGGCGTTGATCCACCAGAGAGAATAGTTAGGGCCTTAGAAGTCAACGCCAGAAGCATAAAATTCAATAAATATGCAACAGCTTTTCCATCTTATAGCAGGAATAATAGCAACCAGTGTGAATGTTATGGTCATTTCTACATTCCGAGCAACCTAGGCTTCACTCTAGGGCGTTGATCCAACAGATTGAATAGTTAGGGCCTTAGCAGTCAACGCCCGAAGCATAAAATACAATATAAATACAACAGTTTTTCCATCATATAGCAGGAATAATTGCAACCAGTTTGAAAGTGATGGTCTTTTCTACGTTCCGGGCAACGTAGGCTTCACTCTAGGGCGTTGTTCCAACAGATCGAACACTTAGGGCCTAAGAAGGCACCGCCAGATGCATAAAATACAATATAAATATAACAGTTTTTCCCACGCATAAAACGAATAATAGCAATCAGTGTGAAAGTTATGGTCATTTCTAAGTTCCGGGCAACCTAGGCTTCACCCTAGGGCGTCGCTCCAACAGATTCAATAGTTAGGGCCTTAGAAGTCAACGCCCGACGCATAAAATGCAATAAAAATGCAACAGTTTATCCATCGTATAAAAGGATTAATTGCAACCAGTTTGAAAGTGATGGTCATTTCTACGTTCCGGGCAACCTAGGCTTCACTCTAGGGCGTTGCTCCACCAGATCGAATAGTTAGTGCCTTAGAAGTCAACGCCAGAAGCATAAAATACAATACAAATCAACAGTTTTTCCAACGTATAAAACGACTAATTGCAACCAGTATGAAAGTTATGGTCATTTCTACGTTCGGCGCAACCTAGGCTTCACTCTATGGCGTTCTTCCACTACATCGAATAGCAACGGCCTCAGAAGTCAACGCCTGAAGCATAAAATACAATAACAATACAACAGTCTTTCCGTCCTATAACAGGAATAATTGCAACCCGTGTGAAAGTGATGGTCATTTGGACGTTCCAGGCAACCTAATCTTCTCTCTAGGGCGTTGTTCCACCAGATCGAATTTTTAGGGCCTAAGAAGTCAACGCCAGAAGCATAAGATACAATATAAAGGTAACAGTTTTTCCATCGTATAGAACGAATAATAGCAACCAGTGTGAAAGTTATGGTCACTTCTACGTTCTGGGCAACCTAGGCTTCACTCTAGGGCGTTGCTGCACCAGATCAAACAGTTAGGGCCTTAGCAGTCAACGACCGAAGCATAAAATACAAAATAAATAGAATAGTTTTTCCATCGTATAAAACGAATAATAGCAACCAGTGTGATAGTTATGGTCATTTCTACGTTCCGGGCAACCTAGTGTTCACCACAGGGCGTTGTGCCACCAGATCGAATAGTTAGGGCCTAAGAAGTGAACGCCCGAAGCATAAAATACAAAATAAATAGTACAGTTTTTCCATTGTGTAAAACGTATAATTGCTACCGGTGTGAAAGTTATGGTCATTTCTACGTTCCGGGCAACCTAGGCTGCACCCTAGGTCGTTGTTCCACCAGATGGAATAGTTAGTGCCTTAGAAGTCAACGCCCGAAGTATAAAATGCAAAATAAATAGAACAGTTTTTCCATCGTATAGAACGAATAATAGCAACCAGTGTGAAAGTTAACGTCATTTCTACTTTCCCGGCAACCTAGGCATCACCCTAGGGCGTTGCTCCAACAGATCGAATAGTTAGGGCCTTAGAAGTCAACGCTCGACGCATAAAATGCAATAAAAATGCAACAGTTTTTCCATCGTATAAAAGGATTAATTGCAACCAGCTTGAAAGTGATGGTCATTTATACGTTCCGGGCAACCTAGGCTTCACCCTAGGGCGTTGCTCCAACAGATCGAATAGTTAGTGCCTCAGAAGTCAACGACAGAAGCATAAAATACAAAATAAATAGAACAGTTTTTCCATTGTATAAAACGAATAATAGCAACCAGTGTGAAAGTTATGGTCATTTCTACGTTCGGGCAACCTGGGCTTCACTCTAGGGCGTTGCTCCACCAGATCAAACAGCTAGGGCCTTAGAAGTCAACGCCCGAAGCATAAAATACAATATAAATATAACAGTTTTTCCATCGTATAGAACGAATAATAGCAACCAGTGTGAAAGTTAACGTCATTTCTACTTTCCCGGCAACCTAGGCATCACCCTAGGGCGTTGCTCCAACAGATTGAATAGTTAGTTCCTTAGAAGTCAACGCCCGAGGCATAAAATACAAAATAAATAGAACAGTTTTTCCATCGTATAAAACGAATAAAAGCAACCAGTGTGAAAGTTATGGTCATTTCTACGTTCCGGCAACCTAGGCTTCACCCCAGGGCGGTGTTCCACCAGATCGAATAGTTAGGGCGTAAGAAGTGAACGCCAGAAGCATAAAATAAAATATAAATACAACAGTTTTTCTATCATATAAAACGAGTAATTGCAACCAGTATGAAAGGTGTGGTCATTTCTACTTTCCGGGCAACCTAGGCTACACCCTAGGGCGTTGCTCCAACAGACTGAATAGTTAGGGCCTTAGAAGTCAATGCCCGAAGCATAAAATGCAATAAAAATACAACAGTTTTTCCATCGTATAAAAGGATTAATTGCAACCAGTTTGAAAGTGATGGTCATTTCTACGTTCCGGGCAACCTAGGCTCACTCTAGGGCGTTGCTCCACCAGATCGAATAGTTAGGGCCTTAGAAGTCAACGCCAGAATCATAAAATACAATGAAGATGCAACAGCTTTTCCATCGTATTAAACGAATAATTTCAACCAGTGTGAATGTTATGGTCATTTCTACATTCCGAGCAACCTAGGCTTCACTCTAGGGCGTTGATCCAACAGATTGAATAGTTAGGGCCTTAGCAGTCAACGCCCGAAGCATAAAATACAATATAAATACAACAGTTTTTCTAACGTATGAAACGAATAATTGCAACCAGTATGAAAGTTATGGTCATTTCTACGTTCGGGGCAACCTAGGCTTCACTCTATGGCGTTCTTCCACTACATCGAATAGCAACGGCCTCAGAAGTCAACGCCTGAAGCGTAAAATACAATAAAAATACAACAGTCTTTCCGTCCTATAACAGGAATAATTGCAACCCGTGTGAAAGTGAAGGTCATTTGGACGTTCCAGGCAACCTAATCTTCACTCCAGGACGTTGTTCCACCAGATCGAATTTTTAGGGCCCAAGAAGTCAACGCCAGACGCATAAGATACAATATAAAGGTAACAGTTTTTCCATCGTATAGAACGAATAATAGCAACCAGTGTGAAAGTTATGGTCACTTCTACGTTCCGGGCAACCTAGGCTTCACTCTAGGGCGTTGCTCCACCAGATCAAACAGTTAGGGCCTTAGCAGTCAACGACCGAAGCATAAAATACAAAATAAATAGATCAATTTTTCCATTGTATAAAACGAATAATAGCAACCAGTGTGAAAGTTATGGTCATTTCTACGTTCGGGCAACCTGGGCTTCACTCTAGGGCGTTGCTCCACCAGATCAAACACCTAGGGCCTGAGAAGTCAACGCCCGAAGCATAAAATACAATATAAATATAACAGTTTTTCCATCGTATAGAACGAATAATAGCAACCAGTGTGAAAGTTATGGGCATTTCTACGTTCTGGGCAACCTAGGCTACACTCTACGGCGTTGTTCCACCAGATCGAATAGTTAGGGCCTAAGAAGTCAGCGCCAGAAGCATAAAATACAATATAAATATAACAGTTTTTCCTTCGATTAAACGAATAATAGCAGCCAGTGTGAAAGTTATGGTCATTTCTACTTTCCGGGCAACCTAGGCTACACCCTAGGGCGTTGCTCCAACAGACTGAATAGTTAGGGCCTTAGAAGTCAATGCCCGAAGCATAAAATGCAATAAAAATACAACAGTTTTTCCATCGTATAAAAGGATTAATTGCAACCAGTTTGAAAGTGATGGTCATTTCTACGTTCCGGGCAACCTAGGCTCACTCTAGGGCGTTGCTCCAGCAGTTTGAATAGTTAGGGCCTTAGAAATCAATGCCCGAAGCATAAAATGCAATAAAAATACAACAGTTTTTCCATCATATAACAGGAATAATTGCAACCAGTTTGAAAGTGATGGTCATTTCTACGTTCCGGGCAAGCTAGGCTTCACTCTAGGGCGTTGCTCCACGAGATCGAATAGTTAGTGCCTTAGAAGTCAACGCCAGCAGCATAAAATACAATATAAATACAACAGTTTTTCCATCGTATAAAACGAATAATTGCTACCAGTATGGAAGTGATGCTCATTTCTACGTTCCGGGCAACCTAGGCTTCACCCCAGGGCGTTGTTCCACCAGATCGAATAGTTAGGGCCTAAGAAGTGAACGCCAGAAGCATAAAATAAAATATAAATACAACAGTTTTTCTATCATATAAAACGAAAAATTGCAACCAGTATGAAAGTTGTGGTCATTTCTACTTTCCGGGCAATCTAGGCTACACCCTAGGGCGTTGCTCCAACAGATTGAAAGGTTAGGGCCTTAGAAGTCAATGCCCGAAGCATAAAATGCAATAAAAACACAACAGTTTTTCCATCGTATAAAAGGATTAATTGCAACCAGTTTGAAAGTGATGGTCATTTCTACGTTCCGGGCAACCTAGGCCTCACTCTAGGGCGTTGTTCCTCCAGATTGAATAGTTAGGGCCTAAGAAATCAACGGCAGAAGCATAAAATACAATATAAATATACCTGTTTTTCCATCGTGTAAAACGAATAATTTCAACCAGTGTGATAGATATGGTCATTTCTACGTTCCGGGCAACCTAGGGTTCACCACAGGGCGTTGTGCCACCAGATCGAATAGTTAGGGCCTAGGAAGTGAACGCCAGCAGCATAAAATGCAATAAAAATGCAACAGTTTTTCCATCGTATAAAAGGATTAATTGCAACCAGTTTGAAAGTGATGGTCATTTCTACGTTCCGGGCAACCTAGGCTTCACCCTAGGGCGTTGTTCCGCCAGATGGAGTAGTTAGGGCATAAGAAGTCAACCCCGACGCATAAAATGCAATAAAAATGCAACAGTTTTTCCATCGTATAAAACGAATAATTGCAACCAGTATGAAAGTTATGGTCATTTCTACTTTCCGGGCAACCTAGGCTACACAATAGGGCGTTTCTGCAGCAGATTGAATAGTTAGGGCCTTAGAAGTCAATGCCCGAAGCATAAAATGCAATAAAAATACAACAGTTTTTCCATCATATAACAGGAATAATTGCAACCAGTTTGAAAGTGATGGTCATTTCTACGTTCCGGGCAAGCTAGGCTTCACTCTAGGGCGTTGCTCCACGAGATCGAATAGTTAGTGCCTAAGAAGTGAACGCCAGAAGCATAAAATAAAATATAAATACAACAGTTTTTCTATCATATAAAACGAAAAATTGCAACCAGTATGAAAGTTGTGGTCATTTCTACTTTCCGGGCAATCTAGGCTACACCCTAGGGCGTTGCTCCAACAGATTGAAAGGTTAGGGCCTTAGAAGTCAATGCCCGAAGCATAAAATGCAATAAAAACACAACAGTTTTTCCATCGTATAAAAGGATTAATTGCAACCAGTTTGAAAGTGATGGTCATTTCTACGTTCCGGGCAACCTAGGCTTCACTCTAGGGCGTTGCTCCACCAGATCGAATAGTTAGGGCCTTAGCAGTCAACGCCAGTAGCATAAAATACAATATAAATACAACAGTTTTTCCAACGTATAAAACGAATAATTGTAACCAGTATGAAAGTTATGGTCATTTCTACGTTCGGGGCAACCTAGGCTTCACTCTATGGCGTTCTTCCACTACATCGAATAGCAACGGCCTCAGAAGTCAACGCCTGAAGCATAAAATACAATAAAAATACAACAGCCTTTCCGTCCTATAACAGGAATAATTGCAACCCGTGTGAAAGTGATGGTCATTTGGACGTTCCAGGCAACCTAATCTTCAGTCTAGGGCGTTGTTCCACCAGATCGAGTTTTTAGGGCCTAAGAAGTCAACGCCAGAAGCATAAGATACAATATAAAGGTAACAGTTTTTCCATCGTATAGAACGAATAATAGCAACCAGTGTGAAAGTTATGGTCACTTCTACGTTCCGGGCAGCCTAGGCTTCACTCTAGGGCGTTGCTCCACCAGATCAAACAGTTAGGGCCTTACCAGTCAACGACCGAAGCATAAAATACAAAATAAATAGAACAGTTTTTCCATTGTATAAAACGAATAATAGCAACCAGTGTGAAAGTTATGGTCATTTCTACGTTCGGGCAACCTGGGCTTCACTCTAGGGCGTTGCTCCACCAGATCAAACAGCTAGGGCCTTAGAAGTCAACGCCCGAAGCATAAAATACAATATAAATATAACAGTTTTTCCATCGTATAGAACGAATAATAGCAACCAGTGTGAAAGTTAACGTCATTTCTACTTTCCGGGCAACCTAGGCTTCACCCTAGGGCGTTGCTCCAACAGATTGAATAGTTAGGGCCTTAGAAGTCAACGCCCGATGCATAAAATACAAAATAAATAGAACAGTTTTTCCATCGTGTAAAACGAATAATTGCTACCGGTGTGAAAATTATGGTCATTTCTACGTCCGGTCAACCTAGGCTTCACCATAGGGGGTTACTCCACCAGATCGAATAGTTAGGGCCTAAGATGTGAACCCCAGAAGCATAAAATACAATATAAATACAACAGTTTTTCCATTGTATAAAACGTATAATCGCTACCGTTGTGAAAGTTATGGTCATTTCTACGTTGCGGGCAACCTAGGCTTCACCCTAGGTCGTTGCTCCACCAGATGGAATAGTTAGGGCCTTAGAAGTCAACGCCCGAAGTATAAAATACAAAATAAATAGAACAGTTTTTCCAGCGTATAAAACTAATAATTTCAACCAGTGTGAAAGTAATGGGCATTTCTACGTCCCGGACAACCTAGGCTTCACTCTAGGGCGTTGCTCCACCACAACGAATAGCTACGGCCTTAGAAGTCAACGCCAGAAGCATAAAATACAATAAATATACAAGAGTTTTTCCATCGTATATCAGGAATAATTGCAACCAGTGTGAAAGTGATGGTCATTTCTACGTTCCGGGCAACGTAGGCTTCACTCTAGGGCGTTGTTCGAACAGATCGAACACTTAGGGCTTAAGAAGGCACCGCCAGAAGCATAAAATACAATATAAATATTACAGTTTTTCCTTCATATAAAACGAATAATAGCAATCAGTGTGAAAGTTATGGTCATTTCTAAGTTCCGGGCAACCTAGGCTTCACCCTAGGGCGTCGCTCCAACAGATTGAATAGTTAGGGCCTTAGAAGTCAACGCCCGACGCATAAAATGCAATAAAAATGCAACAGTTTTTCCATCGTATAAAAGGATTAATTGCAACCAGTTTGAAAGTGATGGTCATTTCTACGTTCCGGGCAACCTAGGCTTCACCCTAGGGCGTTGTTCCGCCAGATGGAGTAGTTAGGGCGTAAGAAGTCAACCCCCGACGCATAAAATGCAATAAAAATGCAACCGTTTTTCCATCGTATGAAAGGATTAATTGCAACCAGTTTGAAAGTGATGGTCATTTGTACGTTCCGGGCAACCTAGGCTTCACCCTAGGGCGTTGTTCCACCACATGGAATAGTTAGGGCATAAGAAGTCAACGCCAGAAGCATAAAATACGGTATAAATACAACAGCTTTTCCATCGTATAAAACGTATAATAGCAACCAGTGTGAAGGTAATGGTCATTTCTACGTTCCGGGCAACCTAGGCGTCACTCTAGTGCGTTGCACCACCTCATCTAATAGCTACGGCCTTAGACGTCAACGACAAAAGCATAAAATACAATATAAATACAACAGTTTTACCATCATATAAAGCGAATAATTGCAACCAGTATGAAAGATAACGTCATTTCTACTTTCTGGGCAACCTAGGCATCACCTTGGGCGTTGCTCCAACAGATTGAATAGTTAGGGCCTTAGAAGTCAACGCCAGAAGCATAAAATACAATATAAATACAACAGTTTTTCCATCGTATAAAACGAATAATTGCTACCAGTATGGAAGTGATGGTCATTTCTACTTTCCGGGCAACCTAGGCCTCACTCTAGGGCGTTGTTCCTCCAGATTGAATAGTTAGGGCCTAATAAATCAACGGCAGAAGCATAAAATACAATATAAATATAACTGTTTTTCCATCGTGTAAAACGAATAATTTCAACCAGTGTGAATGTTATGGTCATTTCTACATTCCGAACAACCTAGGCTTCAATCTAGGTCGTTGATCCACCAGATAGAATAGTGAGGGCCTTAGAAGTTAACGCCAGAAGCATAAAATTCAATAAAGATGCAACAGTTTTTCCATCATTTAAAACGAATAATTGCAACCAGTATGAAAGCTATGGTCATTTCTACTTTACGGGCAACCTAGGCTACACCCTATGGCGTTGCTCCTACAGATTGAATAGTTAGGGCCTTAGAAGTCAATGCCCGAAGCATCAAATGCAATAAAAATACAACAGTTTTTCCATCATATAACAGGAATATTAGCAACCAGTTTGAAAGTGATGGTCACTTGTACGTTCCGGGCAACCTAGGCTTCACTCTAGGGCGTTGCTCCACCAGATCGAATAGCTAGGGCCTTAGAAGTCAAAGCCCGAAGCATAAAATACAAAATAAATAGTACAGTTTTTCCATTGTATAAAACGTATAATTGCTACCGGTGTGAAAGTTATGGTCATTTCTACGTCCCGGGCAACCTAGGTTTCACCCTAGGTCGTTGTTCCACCAGATGGAATAGTTAGCGCCTTAGAAGCGAACGCCAGCAGCATAAAATACAATATAAATACAACAGTTCTTCCATCATATAAAACGAATAATTGCAACCAGTATGAAAGTTATGGTCATTTCTACGTTCCGGGCAACCTAGGCTTCACTCTATGGCGTTCTTCCACCACATCGAATAGCTACGGCCTCAGAAGTCAACGCCTGAAGCATAAAATACGATAAAAATACAACAGTCTTTCCATCCTATAACAGGAATAATTGCAACCCGTGTGGAAGTGATGGTCATTTGTACGTTCCAGGCAACCTAGGCTTCACTCTAGGGAGTTGCTTCACCAGATCGAATAGCTAGGGCCTTAGAAGTCAAAGCCCGAAGCATAAAATACAAAATAAATAGAACAGTTTTTTCATCGTATAAAACGAATAATAGCAACCAGTGTGATAGTTATGGTCATTTCTACGTTCCGGGCAAGCTAGGGTTCACCACAGGGCGTTGTGCCACCAGATCGAATAGTTAGGGCCTAAGAAGTGAACGCCAGCAGCATAAAATGCAATATAAATACAACAGTTTTTCCATCATATAAAACGAATAATTGCAACCAGTATGAAAGTTATGGTCATTTCTACTTTCCGGGCAACCTAGGCTACACAATAAGGCGTTGCTCCAGCAGTTTGAATAGTGAGGGCCTTAGAAGTCAATGCCCGAAGCATAAAATGCAATAAAAATACAACAGTTTTTCCATCATATAACAGGAATAATTGCAACCAGTTTGAAAGTGATGGTCATTTCTACGTTCCGGGAAACCTCGGCTTCACTCTAGGGCGTTACTCCACCAGGTCAAACAGTTAGTTCCTTAGAAGTCGACGCCCGAAGCATAAAATACAAAATAAATAGAACAGTTTTTCCATCGTATAGAACGAATAATAGCAACCAGTGTGAAAGTTAAAGTCATTTCTACTTTCCGGGCAACCTAGGCTTCACCCTAGGGCGTTGCTCCAACAGATTGAATAGTTAGAGCCTTAGAAGTCAATGCCCGAAGCATAAAATGCAATAAAAATACAACAGTTTTTCCATCGTATAAAAGGATTAATTGCAACCAGTTTGAAAGTGATGGTCATTTCTACGTTCCGGGCAACCTAGGCTCACTCTAGGGCGTTGCTCCACCAGATCGAATAGTTAGGGCCTTAGAAGTAAACGCCCGAAGTATAATATACAAAATAAATAGAACAGTTTTTCCATCGTATAAAACTAATAATTTCAACCAGTGTGAAAGTAATGGGCATTTCTACGTTCCGGACAACCTAGGCTTCACTCTAGGGCGTTGCTCCACCACATCGAATAGCTACGGCCATAGAAGTCAACGCCAGAAGCATAAAATACAATAAATATACAAGAGTTTTTCCATCGTATATCAGGAATATTTGCAACCAGTGTGAAAGTGATGGTCATTTCTACGTTCCGGGCAACGTAGGCTTCACTCTAGGGCGTTGTTCCAACAGATCGAACACTTAGGGCCTAAGAAGGCACCGCCAGAAGCATAAAATACAATATAAAGCTAACAGTTTTTCCATCGTATAGAACGAATAATAGCAACCAGTGTGAAAGTTATGGTCACTTCTACGTTCCGGGCAACCTAGGCTTCACTCTATGGCGTTCTTCCACCACATCGAATAGCTACGGCCTCAGAAGTCAACGCCTGAAGCATAAAATACGATAAAAATACAACAGTCTTTCCATCCTATAACAGGAATAATTGCAACCCGTGTGGAAGTGATGGTCATTTGTACGTTCCAGGCAACCTAGGCTTCACTCTAGGGAGTTGTTCCACCAGATCGAATTGTTAGGGCCTAAGAAGTCAACGCCAGAAGCATAAGATACAATATAAATATAACAGTTTTTCCATCGTATAGAACCAATAATAGCATCCAGTGTGAAAGTTATGGTCATTTCTACGTTCCGGGCAACCTAGGCTTCACTCTAGGGCGTTGCTCCACCAGATCAAACAGTTAGTTCCTTAGAAGTCAACGCCCGAAGCATAAAATACAAAATAAATAGAACAGTTTTTCCATCGTATAAAACGAATAATAGCAACCAGTGTGATAGTTATGGTCATTTCTACGTTCCGGGAAACCTATGGTGCACCACAGGGCGTTGTGCCACCAGATCGAATAGTTAGGGCCTAAGAAGTGAACGCCAGCAGCATAAAATGCAATATAAATACAACAGTTTTTCCATCATATAAAACGAATAATTGCAACCAGTATGAAAGTTATGGTCATTTCTACTTTCCGGGCAACCTAGGCTACACAATAAGGCGTTGCTCCAGCAGTTTGAATAGTGAGGGCCTTAGAAGTCAATGCCCGAAGCATAAAATGCAATAAAAATACAACAGTTTTTCCATCATATAACAGGAATAATTGCAACCAGTTTGAAAGTGATGGTCATTTCTACGTTCCGGGAAACCTCGGCTTCACTCTAGGGCGTTACTCCACCAGGTCAAACAGTTAGTTCCTTAGAAGTCGACGCCCGAAGCATAAAATACAAAATAAATAGAACAGTTTTTCCATCGTATAGAACGAATAATAGCAACCAGTGTGAAAGTTAAAGTCATTTCTACTTTCCGGGCAACCTAGGCTTCACCCTAGGGCGTTGCTCCAACAGATTGAATAGTTAGAGCCTTAGAAGTCAATGCCCGAAGCATAAAATGCAATAAAAATACAACAGTTTTTCCATCGTATAAAAGGATTAATTGCAACCAGTTTGAAAGTGATGGTCATTTCTGCGTTCCGGGCAACCTAGGCTCACTCTAGGGCGTTGCTCCACCAGATCGAATAGTTAGGGCCTTAGAAGTAAACGCCCGAAGTATAATATACAAAATAAATAGAACAGTTTTTCCATCGTATAAAACTAATAATTTCAACCAGTGTGAAAGTAATGGTCATTTCTACGTTCCGGGCAACCTAGGCTTCACTCCAGGGCGTTGCTGCACGAGATCGAATAGTTAGTGCCTTAGAAGTCAACGCGAGGAGCATAAAATACAATATAAATACAACAGTTTTTCCATCGTATAAAACGAATAATTGCTACCAGTATGGAGTTGATGCTCATTTCTACGTTCCGGGCAACCTAGGCCTCACTCTAGGGCGTTGTTCCTCCAGATTGAATAGTCAGGGCCTAAGAAATCAACGGCAGAAGCATAAAATACAATATAAATATAACTGTTTTTCCATCGTGTAAAACGAAAAATTTCAACCAGTATGAAAGTTATGGTCATTTCTACGTTCCGGGCAACCTAGGCTTCACTCTATGGCGTTCTTCCACCACATCGAATAGCTACGGCCTCAGAAGTCAACGCCTGAAGCATAAAATACGATAAAAATACAACAGTCTTTCCATCCTATAACAGGAATAGTTGCAACCCGTGTGGAAGTGATGGTCATTTGTACGTTCCAGGCAACCTAGGCTTCGCTCTAGGGCGTTGTTCCACCAGATAGAATTGTTAGGGCCTAAGAAGTCAACGCCAGAAGCATAAGATACAATATAAATATAACAGTTTTTCCATCGTATAAAACGAATAATAGCAATCAGTGTGAAAGTTATGGTCATTTCTAAGTTCCGGGCAACATAGGCCTCACCCTAGGGCGTCGCTCCAACAGATTGAATAGTTAGGGCCTTAGAAGTCAACGCCCGACGCATAAAATGCAATAAAAATGCAACAGTTTTTCCATCGTATAAAAGGATTAATTGCAACCAGTTTGAAAGTGATGGTCATTTCCACGTTCCGGGCAACCTAGGCTTCACCCTAGGGCGTTGTTCCGCCAGATGGAGTAGTTAGGGCATAAGAAGTCAACCCCGACGCATAAAATGCAATAAAAATGCAACAGTTTTTCCATCGTATAAAAGGATTAATTGCAACCAGTTTGAAAGTGATGGTCATTTCTACGTTCCGGGCAACCTAGGCTTCACCCTAGGGCGTTGTTCCACCAGATGGAATAGCTAGGCCATAAGAAGTCAACGCCAGAAGCATAAAATACGGTATAAATGCAACAGCTTTGCCATCGTATATAATGTATAATTGCAAACATTGCGAAAGTAACGGTCATTTCTATGTTCCGGGCAACCTAGGCGTCACTCTAGTGCGTTGCTCCACCACATCTAATAGCTACGGCCTTAGACGTCAACGACAGAAGCATAAAATACAATATAAATACAACATTTTTTCCATCATATAAAACGAATAATTGCAACCAGTATGAAAGCTATGGTCATTTCTACGTTCCGGGCAACCTAGGCTTCACCCTAGGGCGTTGCTCCAACAGATCGAATAGTTAGTGTCTTAGAAGTCAACGGCCGAAGCATAAAATACAAAATAAATAGAACTGTTTTTCCATCGTATAAAACGAATAATTGCTACCAGTGTGAAAATTATTTCCATTTCTACGTTCCGGGCAACCTAGGCTTCACCGTAGGGCGTTCTTCCACCAGATGGAATAGTTAGGGCCTTAGGAGTCAACGCCCGAAGCATAAAATACAATATAAATATAACAGTTTTTCCATCATATAACAGGAATAATTGCAACCAGTTTGAAAGTGATGGTCATTTCTACGTTCCGGGCAACCTAGGCTTCACTCTAGGGCGTTGCTCCACGAGATCGAATAGTTAGTGCCTTAGAAGTCAACGCCAGAAGCATAAAATACAATATAAATACAAAAGTTTTTCCATCGTATAAAACGAATAATTGCTGCCAGTATGGAAGTGATGGTCATTTCTACGTTCCGGGCAACCTAGGCCTCACTCTAGGGCGTTGTTCCTCCAGATTGAATAGTTAGGGCCCAATAAATCAACGGCAGAAGCATAAAATACAATATAAATATAACTGTTTTTCCATCGTGTAAAACGAATAATTTCAACCAGTGTGAATGTTATGGTCATTTCTACATTCCGAACAACCTAGGCTTCAATCTAGGTCGTTGCTCCACCAGATCGAATAGCTAGGGCCTTAGAAGTCAAAGCCCGAAGCATAAAATTCAAAATAAATAGTACAGTTTTTCCATTGTATAAAACGTATAATTGCTACCGGTGTGAAAGTTATGGTCATTTCTACGTCCCGGGCAACCTAGGTTTCACCCTAGGTCGTTGTTCCACCAGATGGAATAGTTAGGGCCTTAGAAGCGAACGCCAGCAGCATAAAATACAATATAAATACAACAGTTCTTCCATCATATAAAACGAATAATTGCAACCAGTATGAAAGTTATGGTCATTTCTACGTTCCGTGCAACCTAGGCTTCACTCTATGACGTTCTTCCACCACATCGAATAGCTACGGCCTCAGAAGTCAACGCCTGAAGCATAAAATACGATAGAAATACAACAGTCCTTCCATCCTATAACAGGAATAATTGCAACCAGTATGAAAGTTATGGTCATTTCTACTTTCCGGGCAACCTAGGCTACACAATAAGGCGTTGCTCCAGCAGTTTGAATAGTGAGGGACTTAGAAGTCAATGCCCGAAGCATAAAATGCAATAAAAATACAACAGTTTTTCCATCATATAACAGGAATAATTGCAACCAGTTTGAAAGTGATGGTCATTTCTACGTTCCGGGAAACCTCGGCTTCACTCTAGGGCGTTACTCCACCAGGTCAAACAGTTAGTTCCTTAGAAGTCGACGCCCGAAGCATAAAATACAAAATAAATAGAACAGTTTTTCCATCGTATAGAACGAATAATAGCAACCAGTGTGAAAGTTAAAGTCATTTCTACTTTCCGGGCAACCTAGGCTTCACCCTAGGGCGTTGCTCCAACAGATTGAATAGTTAGGGCCTTAGAAGTCAATGCCCGAAGCATAAAATGCAATAAAAATACAACAGTTTTTCCATCATATAGAACGAATAATTGCAACCAGTATGAAAGTTATGGTCATTTCTACTTTCCGGGCAACCTAGGCTTCACTCTAGGGCGTTGATCCAACAGATTGAATAGTTAGGGCCTTAGGAGTCAACGCCCGAAGCATAAAATACGATATAGGTACAACAGCTTTTCCATCGTATAAAACGAATAATTGCAACCAGTTTGAAAGTGATGGTCATTTCTACGTTCCGGGCAACCTAGGCTCACTCTAGGGCGTTGCTCCACCAGATCGAATAGTTAGGGCCTTAGAAGTAAACGCCCGAAGTATAATATACAAAATAAATAGAACAGTTTTTCCATCGTATAAAACTAATAATTTCAACCAGTGTGAAAGTAATGGGCATTTCTACGTTCCGGACAACCTAGGCTTCACTCTAGGGCGTTGCTCCACCACATCGAATAGCTACGGCCTTAGAAGTCAACGCCAGAAGCATAAAATACAATAAATATACAAGAGTTTTTCCATCGTATATCAGGAATAATTGCAACCTGTGTGAAAGTGATGGTCATTTCTACGTTCCGGGCAACGTAGGCTTCACTCTAGGGCGTTGTTCCAACAGATCGAACACTTAGGGCCTAAGAAGGCACCGCCAGAAGCATAAAATACAATATAAAGATAACAGTTTTTCCATCGTATAGAACGAATAATAGCAGCCAGTGTGAAAGTTATGGTCACTTCTACGTTCCGGGCAACCTAGGCTTCACTCTAGGGCGTTGCTCCACCAGATCAAACAGTTAGGGCCTTAGAAGTCAACGACCGAAGCATAAAATACAAAATAAATACAACAGTTTTTCCAACGTATAAAACGAATAATTGCAACCAGTATGAAAGTTATGGTCATTTCTACGTTCCGGGCAACCTAGGCCTCACTCTAGGGCGTTGCTCCAACAGATTGAATAGTTAGGGCCTTAGAAGTCAATGCCCGAAGCATAAAATGCAATAAAAATACAACAGTTTTTCCATCGTATAAAAGGATTAATTGCAACCAGTTTGAAAGTGATGGTCATTTCTGCGTTCCGGGCAACCTAGGCTCACTCTAGGGCGTTGCTCCACCAGATCGAATAGTTAGGGCCTTAGAAGTAAACGCCCGAAGTATAATATACAAAATAAATAGAACAGTTTTTCCATCGTATAAAACTAATAATTTCAACCAGTGTGAAAGTAATGGTCATTTCTACGTTCCGGGCAACCTAGGCTTCACTCCAGGGCGTTGCTGCACGAGATCGAATAGTTAGTGCCTTAGAAGTCAACGCCAGGAGCATAAAATACAATATAAATACAACAGTTTTTCCATCGTATAAAACGAATAATTGCTACCAGTATGGAGTTGATGCTCATTTCTACGTTCCGGGCAACCTAGGCCTCACTCTAGGGCGTTGTTCCTCCAGATTGAATAGTCAGGGCCTAAGAAATCAACGGCAGAAGCATAAAATACAATATAAATATAACTGTTTTTCCATCGTGTAAAACGAAAAATTTCAACCAGTATGAAAGTTATGGTCATTTCTACGTTCCGGGCAACCTAGGCTTCACTCTATGGCGTTCTTCCACCACATCGAATAGCTACGGCCTCAGAAGTCAA
The DNA here is from genome assembly GCF_051401765.1 of Calliopsis andreniformis. NCBI lineage: Eukaryota > Metazoa > Arthropoda > Insecta > Hymenoptera > Andrenidae > Calliopsis > Calliopsis andreniformis. Next base: position 9,936,883 of record NW_027480429.1, on the reverse strand, counting down.
CGCCTGAAGCATAAAATACGATAAAAATACAACAGTCTTTCCATCCTATAACAGGAATAGTTGCAACCCGTGTGGAAGTGATGGTCATTTGTACGTTCCAGGCAACCTAGGCTTCGCTCTAGGGCGTTGTTCCATCAGATAGAATTGTTAGGGCCTAAGAAGTCAACGCCAGAAGCATAAGATACAATATAAATATAACAGTTTTTCCATCGTATAAAACGAATAATAGCAATCAGTGTGAAAGTTATGGTCATTTCTAAGTTCCGGGCAACATAGGCCTCACCCTAGGGCGTCGCTCCAACAGATTGAATAGTTAGGGCCTTAGAAGTCAACGCCCGACGCATAAAATGCAATAAAAATGCAACAGTTTTTCCATCGTATAAAAGGATTAATTGCAACCAGTTTGAAAGTGATGGTCATTTCCACGTTCCGGGCAACCTAGGCTTCACCCTAGGGCGTTGTTCCGCCAGATGGAGTAGTTAGGGCATAAGAAGTCAACCCCGACGCATAAAATGCAATAAAAATGCAACAGTTTTTCCATCGTATAAAAGGATTAATTGCAACCAGTTTGAAAGTGATGGTCATTTCTACGTTCCGGGCAACCTAGGCTTCACCCTAGGGCGTTGTTCCACCAGATGGAATAGCTAGGCCATAAGAAGTCAACGCCAGAAGCATAAAATACGGTATAAATGCAACAGCTTTGCCATCGTATATAATGTATAATTGCAAACATTGCGAAAGTAACGGTCATTTCTACGTTCCGGGCAACCTAGGCGTCACTCTAGTGCGTTGCTCCACCACATCTAATAGCTACGGCCTTAGACGTCAACGACAGAAGCATAAAATACAATATAAATACAACATTTTTTCCATCATATAAAACGAATAATTGCAACCAGTATGAAAGCTATGGTCATTTCTACGTTCCGGGCAACCTAGGCTTCACCCTAGGGCGTTGCTCCAACAGATCGAATAGTTAGTGTCTTAGAAGTCAACGGCCGAAGCATAAAATACAAAATAAATAGAACTGTTTTTCCATCGTATAAAACGAATAATTGCTACCAGTGTGAAAATTATTTCCATTTCTACGTTCCGGGCAACCTAGGCTTCACCGTAGGGCGTTCTTCCACCAGATGGAATAGTTAGGGCCTTAGGAGTCAACGCCCGAAGCATAAAATACAATATAAATATAACAGTTTTTCCATCATATAACAGGAATAATTGCAACCAGTTTGAAAGTGATGGTCATTTCTACGTTCCGGGCAACCTAGGCTTCACTCTAGGGCGTTGCTCCACGAGATCGAATAGTTAGTGCCTTAGAAGTCAACGCCAGAAGCATAAAATACAATATAAATACAAAAGTTTTTCCATCGTATAAAACGAATAATTGCTGCCAGTATGGAAGTGATGGTCATTTCTACGTTCCGGGCAACCTAGGCCTCACTCTAGGGCGTTGTTCCTCCAGATTGAATAGTTAGGGCCTAATAAATCAACGGCAGAAGCATAAAATACAATATAAATATAACTGTTTTTCCATCGTGTAAAACGAATAATTTCAACCAGTGTGAATGTTATGGTCATTTCTACATTCCGAACAACCTAGGCTTCAATCTAGGTCGTTGCTCCACCAGATCGAATAGCTAGGGCCTTAGAAGTCAAAGCCCGAAGCATAAAATACAAAATAAATAGTACAGTTTTTCCATTGTATAAAACGTATAATTGCTACCGGTGTGAAAGTTATGGTCATTTCTACGTCCCGGGCAACCTAGGTTTCACCCTAGGTCGTTGTTCCACCAGATGGAATAGTTAGGGCCTTAGAAGCGAACGCCAGCAGCATAAAATACAATATAAATACAACAGTTCTTCCATCATATAAAACGAATAATTGCAACCAGTATGAAAGTTATGGTCATTTCTACGTTCCGTGCAACCTAGGCTTCACTCTATGACGTTCTTCCACCACATCGAATAGCTACGGCCTCAGAAGTCAACGCCTGAAGCATAAAATACGATAGAAATACAACAGTCCTTCCATCCTATAACAGGAATAATTGCAACCAGTATGAAAGTTATGGTCATTTCTACTTTCCGGGCAACCTAGGCTACACAATAAGGCGTTGCTCCAGCAGTTTGAATAGTGAGGGCCTTAGAAGTCAATGCCCGAAGCATAAAATGCAATAAAAACACAACAGTTTTTCCATCATATAACAGGAATAATTGCAACCAGTTTGAAAGTGATGGTCATTTCTACGTTCCGGGAAACCTCGGCTTCACTCTAGGGCGTTACTCCACCAGGTCAAACAGTTAGTTCCTTAGAAGTCGACGCCCGAAGCATAAAATACAAAATAAATAGAACAGTTTTTCCATCGTATAGAACGAATAGTAGCAACCAGTGTGAAAGTTAAAGTCATTTCTACTTTCCGGGCAACCTAGGCTTCACCCTAGGGCGTTGCTCCAACAGATTGAATAGTTAGGGCCTTAGAAGTCAATGCCCGAAGCATAAAATGCAATAAAAATACAACAGTTTTTCCATCATATAGAACGAATAATTGCAACCAGTATGAAAGTTATGGTCATTTCTACTTTCCGGGCAACCTAGGCTTCACTCTAGGGCGTTGATCCAACAGATTGAATAGTTAGGGCCTTAGGAGTCAACGCCCGAAGCATAAAATACGATATAGGTACAACAGCTTTTCCATCGTATAAAACGAATAATTGCAACCAGTTTGAAAGTGATGGTCATTTCTACGTTCCGGGCAACCTAGGCTCACTCTAGGGCGTTGCTCCACCAGATCGAATAGTTAGGGCCTTAGAAGTAAACGCCCGAAGTATAATATACAAAATAAATAGAACAGTTTTTCCATCGTATAAAACTAATAATTTCAACCAGTGTGAAAGTAATGGGCATTTCTACGTTCCGGACAACCTAGGCTTCACTCTAGGGCGTTGCTCCACCACATCGAATAGCTACGGCCTTAGAAGTCAACGCCAGAAGCATAAAATACAATAAATATACAAGAGTTTTTCCATCGTATATCAGGAATAATTGCAACCAGTGTGAAAGTGATGGTCATTTCTACGTTCCGGGCAACGTAGGCTTCACTCTAGGGCGTTGTTCCAACAGATCGAACACTTAGGGCCTAAGAAGGCACCGCCAGAAACATAAAATACAATATAAAGATAACAGTTTTTCCATCGTATAGAACGAATAATAGCAGCCAGTGTGAAAGTTATGGTCACTTCTACGTTCCGGGCAACCTAGGCTTCACTCTAGGGCGTTGCTCCACCAGATCAAACAGTTAGGGCCTTAGAAGTCAACGACCGAAGCATAAAATACAAAATAAATACAACAGTTTTTCCAACGTATAAAACGAATAATTGCAACCAGTATGAAAGTTATGGTCATTTCTACGTTCCGGGCAACCTAGGCCTCACTCTAGGGCGTTGTTCCACCAGATTGAATAGTTAGGGCCTTGGAAGTCAACGCCGGAAGCATAAAATGCAATAAAAATACATCAGTTTTTACATCGTATAAAAGGATTAATTGCAAACAGTTTGAAAGTGATGGTCACTTCTACGTTCCGGACAACCTAGGCTTCATCCCAGGGCGCTGTTCCAACAGATTGAATAGTTAGGGCCTTAGAAGTCAACGCCAGAAGCATAAAATACAATATAAATACAACAGTTCTTCGATCATATAAAACGAGTAATTGCAACCAGTATGAAGGTTGTGGTCATTTCTACTTTCCGGGCAACCTAGGCTACACCCTAGGGCGTTGCTCCAACAGACTGAATAGTTAGGGCATTAGAAGTGAATGGCCGAAGGATAAAATGCAATAAAAATGCAACAGTTTTTCCATCGTATAAAAGGATTAGTTGCAACCAGCTTGAAAGTGATGGTCATTTCTACGTTCCGGGCAACCTAGGCTTCACTTTAGGGCGTTGCTCCACCAGATCGAATAGTTAGGGCCTTAGAAGTCAACGCCAGAATCATAAAATACAATGAAGATGCAACAGCTTTTCCATCGTATTAAACGAATAATTTCAACCAGTGTGAATGTTATGGTCATTTCTACATTCCGAGCAACCTAGGCTTCACTCTAGGACGTTGCTCCACCAGATCGAATAGTTAGTGCCTCAGAAGTCAACGCCAGAAGCATAAAATACAATATAAATACAACAGTTTTTCCAACGTATAAAACGAATAATTGCAACCAGTATGAAAGTTATGGTCATTTCTACGTTCCGGGCAACCTAGGCCTCACTCTAGAGCGTTGTTCCACCAGATTGAATAGTTAGGGCCTTAGAAGTCAACGCCGGAAGCATAAAATGCAATAAAAATACATCAGCTTTTCCATCGTATAAAACGAATAATAGCAACCAGTGTGAAAGTTATGGTCATTCCTACGTTCGGGCAACCTAGGCTTCACCCTAGGGCATTGCTCCAACAGATTGAATAGTTAGGGCCTTAGAAGTCAACGCCCGATGCATAAAATACAAAATAAATAGAACAGTTTTTCCATCGTGTAAAACGAATAATTGCTACCGGTGTGAAAATTATTATCATTTCTACGTTCCGGTCAACCTAGGCTTCACCATAGGGCGTTACTCCACCAGATCAAACAGTTAGTTCCTTAGAAGTCAACGCCCGAAGCATAAAATACAAAATAAATAGAACAGTTTTTCCATCGTATAAAACGAATAATAGCAACCAGTGTGAAAGTTATGGTCATTTCTACGTTCCGGCAACCTAGGCTTCACCCCAGGGTGTTGTTCCACCAGATCGAATAGTTAGGGCCTAAGAAGTGAACGCCAGAAGCATAAAATAAAATATAAATACAACAGTTTTTCTATCATATAAAACGAGTAATTGCAACCAGTATTAAAGTTGTGGTCATTTCTACTTTCCGGGCAACCTAGGCTACACCCTAGGGCGTTGCTCCAACAGATTGAATAGTTAGGGCCTTAGAAGTCAATGCCCGAAGCATAAAATGCAATAAAAATACAACAGTTTTTCCATCATATAACAGGAATAATTGCAACCAGTTTGAAAGTGATGGTCAATTCTACGTTCCGGGAAACCTCGGCTTCACTCTAGGGCGTTGCTCCGCCAGATCGAATAGCTAGTGCATTAGAAGTCAACGCCAGAAGCATAAAATACAATATAAATACAACAGTTTTTCCATCGTATAAAACGAATAATTGCAACCAGTATGAAAGTTAACGTCATTTCTACTTTCCGGGCAACCTAGGCTTCACCCTTGCGCGTTGCTCCAACAGATTGAATAGTTAGGGCCTTTGAAGTCAACGCCGGAAGCATAAAATGCAATAAAAGTACAACAGTTTTTCCATCGTACAAAAGGAATACTTGCAACCAGTTTGAAAGTGATGGTCATTTCTACGTTCCGGGCAACCTAGGCTTCACTCCAGGGCGTTGCTGCACGAGATCGAATAGTTAGTGCCTTAGAAGTCAACGCCAGGAGCATAAAATACAATATAAATACAACAGTTTTTCCATCGTATAAAACGAATAATTGCTACCAGTATGGAGTTGATGCTCATTTCTACGTTCCGGGCAACCTAGGCCTCACTCTAGGGCGTTGTTCCTCCAGATTGAATAGTCAGGGCCTAAGAAATCAACGGCAGAAGCATAAAATACAATATAAATATAACTGTTTTTCCATCGTGTAAAACGAAAAATTTCAACCAGTATGAAAGTTATGGTCATTTCTACGTTCCGGGCAACCTAGGCTTCACTCTATGGCGTTCTTCCACCACATCGAATAGCTACGGCCTCAGAAGTCAACGCCTGAAGCATAAAATACGATAAAAATACAACAGTCTTTCCATCCTATAACAGGAATAGTTGCAACCCGTGTGGAAGTGATGGTCATTTGTACGTTCCAGGCAACCTAGGCTTCGCTCTAGGGCGTTGTTCCACCAGATAGAATTGTTAGGGCCTAAGAAGTCAACGCCAGAAGCATAAGATACAATATACATATAACAGTTTTTCCATCGTATAAAACGAATAATAGCAATCAGTGTGAAAGTTATGGTCATTTCTAAGTTCCGGGCAACATAGGCCTCACCCTAGGGCGTCGCTCCAACAGATTGAATAGTTAGGGCCTTAGAAGTCAACGCCCGACGCATAAAATGCAATAAAAATGCAACAGTTTTTCCATCGTATAAAAGGATTAATTGCAACCAGTTTGAAAGTGATGGTCATTTCCACGTTCCGGGCAACCTAGGCTTCACCCTAGGGCGTTGTTCCGCCAGATGGAGTAGTTAGGGCATAAGAAGTCAACCCCGACGCATAAAATGCAATAAAAATGCAACAGTTTTTCCATCGTATAAAAGGATTAATTGCAACCAGTTTGAAAGTGATGGTCATTTCTACGTTCCGGGCAACCTAGGCTTCACCCTAGGGCGTTGTTCCACCAGATGGAATAGCTAGGCCATAAGAAGTCAACGCCAGAAGCATAAAATACGGTATAAATGCAACAGCTTTGCCATCGTATATAATGTATAATTGCAAACATTGCGAAAGTAACGGTCATTTCTACGTTCCGGGCAACCTAGGCGTCACTCTAGTGCGTTGCTCCACCACATCTAATAGCTACGGCCTTAGACGTCAACGACAGAAGCATAAAATACAATATAAATACAACATTTTTTCCATCATATAAAACGAATAATTGCAACCAGTATGAAAGCTATGGTCATTTCTACGTTCCGGGCAACCTAGGCTTCACCCTAGGGCGTTGCTCCAACAGATCGAATAGTTAGTGTCTTAGAAGTCAACGGCCGAAGCATAAAATACAAAATAAATAGAACTGTTTTTCCATCGTATAAAACGAATAATTGCTACCAGTGTGAAAATTATTTCCATTTCTACGTTCCGGGCAACCTAGGCTTCACCGTAGGGCGTTCTTCCACCAGATGGAATAGTTAGGGCCTTAGGAGTCAACGCCCGAAGCATAAAATACAATATAAATATAACAGTTTTTCCATCATATAACAGGAATAATTGCAACCAGTTTGAAAGTGATGGTCATTTCTACGTTCCGGGCAACCTAGGCTTCACTCTAGGGCGTTGCTCCACGAGATCGAATAGTTAGTGCCTTAGAAGTCAACGCCAGAAGCATAAAATACAATATAAATACAAAAGTTTTTCCATCGTATAAAACGAATAATTGCTGCCAGTATGGAAGTGATGGTCATTTCTACGTTCCGGGCAACCTAGGCCTCACTCTAGGGCGTTGTTCCTCCAGATTGAATAGTTAGGGCCTAATAAATCAACGGCAGAAGCATAAAATACAATATAAATATAACTGTTTTTCCATCGTGTAAAACGAATAATTTCAACCAGTGTGAATGTTATGGTCATTTCTACATTCCGAACAACCTAGGCTTCAATCTAGGTCGTTGCTCCACCAGATCGAATAGCTAGGGCCTTAGAAGTCAAAGCCCGAAGCATAAAATACAAAATAAATAGTACAGTTTTTCCATTGTATAAAACGTATAATTGCTACCGGTGTGAAAGTTATGGTCATTTCTACGTCCCGGGCAACCTAGGTTTCACCCTAGGTCGTTGTTCCACCAGATGGAATAGTTAGGGCCTTAGAAGCGAACGACAGCAGCATAAAATACAATATAAATACAACAGTTCTTCCATCATATAAAACGAATAATTGCAACCAGTATGAAAGTTATGGTCATTTCTACGTTCCGTGCAACCTAGGCTTCACTCTATGACGTTCTTCCACCACATCGAATAGCTACGGCCTCAGAAGTCAACGCCTGAAGCATAAAATACGATAGAAATACAACAGTCCTTCCATCCTATAACAGGAATAATTGCAACCAGTATGAAAGTTATGGTCATTTCTACTTTCCGGGCAACCTAGGCTACACAATAAGGCGTTGCTCCAGCAGTTTGAATAGTGAGGGCCTTAGAAGTCAATGCCCGAAGCATAAAATGCAATAAAAATACAACAGTTTTTCCATCATATAACAGGAATAATTGCAACCAGTTTGAAAGTGATGGTCATTTCTACGTTCCGGGAAACCTCGGCTTCACTCTAGGGCGTTACTCCACCAGGTCAAACAGTTAGTTCCTTAGAAGTCGACGCCCGAAGCATAAAATACAAAATAAATAGAACAGTTTTTCCATCGTATAGAACGAATAATAGCAACCAGTGTGAAAGTTAAAGTCATTTCTACTTTCCGGGCAACCTAGGCTTCACCCTAGGGCGTTGCTCCAACAGATTGAATAGTTAGGGCCTTAGAAGTCAATGCCCGAAGCATAAAATGCAATAAAAATACAACAGTTTTTCCATCATATAGAACGAATAATTGCAACCAGTATGAAAGTTATGGTCATTTCTACTTTCCGGGCAACCTAGGCTTCACTCTAGGGCGTTGATCCAACAGATTGAATAGTTAGGGCCTTAGGAGTCAACGCCCGAAGCATAAAATACGATATAGGTACAACAGCTTTTCCATCGTATAAAACGAATAATTGCAACCAGTTTGAAAGTGATGGTCATTTCTACGTTCCGGGCAACCTAGGCTCACTCTAGGGCGTTGCTCCACCAGATCGAATAGTTAGGGCCTTAGAAGTAAACGCCCGAAGTATAATATACAAAATAAATAGAACAGTTTTTCCATCGTATAAAACTAATAATTTCAACCAGTGTGAAAGTAATGGGCATTTCTACGTTCCGGACAACCTAGGCTTCACTCTAGGGCGTTGCTCCACCACATCGAATAGCTACGGCCATAGAAGTCAACGCCAGAAGCATAAAATACAATAAATATACAAGAGTTTTTCCATCGTATATCAGGAATAATTGCAACCAGTGTGAAAGTGATGGTCATTTCTACGTTCCGGGCAACGTAGGCTTCACTCTAGGGCGTTGTTCCAACAGATCGAACACTTAGGGCCTAAGAAGGCACCGCCAGAAGCATAAAATACAATATAAAGATAACAGTTTTTCCATCGTATAGAACGAATAATAGCAGCCAGTGTGAAAGTTATGGTCACTTCTACGTTGCGGGCAACCTAGGCTTCACTCTAGGGCGTTGCTCCACCAGATCAAACAGTTAGGGCCTTAGAAGTCAACGACCGAAGCATAAAATACAAAATAAATACAACAGTTTTTCCAACGTATAAAACGAATAATTGCAACCAGTATGAAAGTTATGGTCATTTCTACGTTCCGGGCAACCTAGGCCTCACTCTAGGGCGTTGTTCCACCAGATTGAATAGTTAGGGCCTTGGAAGTCAACGCCGGAAGCATAAAATGCAATAAAAATACATCAGTTTTTACATCGTATAAAAGGATTAATTGCAAACAGTTTGAAAGTGATGGTCACTTCTACGTTCCGGACAACCTAGGCTTCATCCCAGGGCGCTGTTCCAACAGATTGAATAGTTAGGGCCTTAGAAGTCAACGCCAGAAGCATAAAATACAATATAAATACAACAGTTCTTCGATCATATAAAACGAGTAATTGCAACCAGTATGAAGGTTGTGGTCATTTCTACTTTCCGGGCAACCTAGGCTACACCCTAGGGCGTTGCTCCAACAGACTGAATAGTTAGGGCATTAGAAGTGAATGGCCGAAGGATAAAATGCAATAAAAATGCAACAGTTTTTCCATCGTATAAAAGGATTAGTTGCAACCAGCTTGAAAGTGATGGTCATTTCTACGTTCCGGGCAACCTAGGCTTCACTTTAGGGCGTTGCTCCACCAGATCGAATAGTTAGGGCCTTAGAAGTCAACGCCAGAATCATAAAATACAATGAAGATGCAACAGCTTTTCCATCGTATTAAACGAATAATTTCAACCAGTGTGAATGTTATGGTCATTTCTACATTCCGAGCAACCTAGGCTTCACTCTAGGGCGTTGATCCAACAGATTGAATAGTTAGGGCCTTAGCAGTCAACGCCCGAAGCATAAAATACAGTATAATACAACAGTTATTCCATCATATAACAGGAATAATTGCAACCAGTTTGAAAGTGATGGTCATTTCTCCGTTCCGGGCAACCTAGGCTTCACTCTAGGACGTTGCTCCACCAGATCGAATAGTTAGTGCCTCAGAAGTCAACGCCAGAAGCATAAAATACAATATAAATACAACAGTTTTTCCAACGTATAAAACGAATAATTGCAACCGGTATGAAAGTTATGGTCATTTCTACGTTCCGGGCAACCTAGGCCTCACTCTAGAGCGTTGTTCCACCAGATTGAATAGTTAGGGCCTTAGAAGTCAACGCCGGAAGCATAAAATGCAATAAAAATACATCAGCTTTTCCATCGTATAAAACGAATAATAGCAACCAGTGTGAAAGTTATGGTCATTTCTACGTTCGGGCAACCTAGGCTTCACCCTAGGGCATTGCTCCAACAGATTGAATAGTTAGGGCCTTAGAAGTCAACGCCCGATGCATAAAATACAAAATAAATAGAACAGTTTTTCCATCGTGTAAAACGAATAATTGCTACCGGTGTGAAAATTATTATCATTTCTACGTTCCGGTCAACCTAGGCTTCACCATAGGGCGTTACTCCACCAGATCAAACAGTTAGTTCCTTAGAAGTCAACGCCCGAAGCATAAAATACAAAATAAATAGAACAGTTTTTCCATCGTATAAAACGAATAATAGCAACCAGTGTGAAAGTTATGGTCATTTCTACGTTCCGGCAACCTAGGCTTCACCCCAGGGTGTTGTTCCACCAGATCGAATAGTTAGGGCCTAAGAAGTGAACGCCAGAAGCATAAAATAAAATATAAATACAACAGTTTTTCTATCATATAAAACGAGTAATTGCAACCAGTATTAAAGTTGTGGTCATTTCTACTTTCCGGGCAACCTAGGCTACACCCTAGGGCGTTGCTCCAACAGATTGAATAGTTAGGGCCTTAGAAGTCAATGCCCGAAGCATAAAATGCAATAAAAATACAACAGTTTTTCCATCATATAACAGGAATAATTGCAACCAGTTTGAAAGTGATGGTCAATTCTACGTTCCGGGAAACCTCGGCTTCACTCTAGGGCGTTGCTCCGCCAGATCGAATAGCTAGTGCATTAGAAGTCAACGCCAGAAGCATAAAATACAATATAAATACAACAGTTTTTCCATCGTATAAAACGAATAATTGCAACCAGTATGAAAGTTAACGTCATTTCTACTTTCCGGGCAACCTAGGCTTCACCCTTGCGCGTTGCTCCAACAGATTGAATAGTTAGGGCCTTTGAAGTCAACGCCGGAAGCATAAAATGCAATAAAAGTACAACAGTTTTTCCATCGTACAAAAGGAATACTTGCAACCAGTTTGAAAGTGATGGTCATTTCTACGTTCCGGGCAACCTAGGCTTCACTCTAGGGCGTTGCTCCACCAGATCGAATAGTTGGGGCCTTAGAAGTCAACGCCAGGAGCATAAAATACATTAAAGATGCAACAGCTTTTCCATCGTATTAAACGAATAATTTCAACCAGTGTGAATGTTATTGTCATTTCTACATTCCGAGCAACCTAGGCTTCACTCTAGGGCGTTGGTCCAACAGATTGAATAGTTAGGGCCTTAGAAGTCAATGCCCGAAGCATAAAATGCAATAAAAATACAACAGTTTTTCCATCATATAACAGGAATAATTGCAACCAGTTTGAAAGTGATGGTCAATTCTACGTTCCGGGAAACCTCGGCTTCACTCTAGGGCGTTGCTCCGCCAGATCGAATAGCTAGTGCATTAGAAGTCAACGCCAGAAGCATAAAATACAATATAAATACAACAGTTTTTCCATCGTATAAAACGAATAATTGCAACCAGTATGAAAGTTAACGTCATTTCTACTTTCCGGGCAACCTAGGCTTCACCCTTGCGCGTTGCTCCAACAGATTGAATAGTTAGGGCCTTTGAAGTCAACGCCGGAAGCATAAAATGCAATAAAAGTACAACAGTTTTTCCATCGTACAAAAGGAATACTTGCAACCAGTTTGAAAGTGATGGTCATTTCTACGTTCCGGGCAACCTAGGCTTCACTCTAGGGCGTTGCTCCACCAGATCGAATAGTTGGGGCCTTAGAAGTCAACGCCAGGAGCATAAAATACAATAAAGATGCAACAGCTTTTCCATCGTATTAAACGAATAATTTCAACCAGTGTGAATGTTATTGTCATTTCTACATTCCGAGCAACCTAGGCTTCACTCTAGGGCGTTGGTCCAACAGATTGAATAGTTAGGGCCTTAGGAGTTAACGCCCGAAGCATAAAATACAATATAAATGTAACAGTTTTTCCATCATATAACAGGAATAATAGCAACCAGTTTGAAAGTGATGGTCATTTCTACGTTCCGGGCAACCTAGGCTTCACTCTGGGGCGGTGCTCCACCAGATCGAATAGTTAGGGCATTAGAAGTCAACGCCCGAAGCATAAAATGCAATAAAAATACAACAGTGTTTCCATCATATAACAGGAATAATTGCAACCAGTTTGAAAGTGATGTCCAATTCTACGTTCCGCGCAACCTAGGCTTCACTCCAGGGCGTTGCTCCACCAGATCGAAAAGTTACGGCCTAAGAAGTCAACGCCAGAAGCATAAAATACGATATAAGTACAACAGCTTTTCTATCGTATAAAACGATTAATTGCAACCAGTGTGAAAGTTATGGTCATTTCTACGTTCCGGGCAACCTAGGCTTCACTCTAGGGCGTTGCTCCACCAGATCGAATAGTTAGTGCCTCAGAAGTCAACGCCAGAAGCATAAAATACAATATAAATACAACAGTTTTTCCAACGTATAAAACGAATAATTGCAACCAGTATGAAAGTTATGGTCATTTCTACGTTCCGGGCAACCTCGGCCTCACTCTAGGGCGTTGTTCCACCAGATTGAATAGTTAGGGCCTTAGAAGTCAACGCCGGAAGCATAAAATGCAATAAAAATACATCAGTTTTTACATCGTATAAAAGGATTAATTGCAAACAGTTTGAAAGTGATGGTCACTTCTACGTTCCGGACAACCTAGGCTTCACCCCAGGGCGCTGTTCCAACAGATTGAATAGTTAGGGCCTTAGAAGTCAACGCCAGAAGCATAAAATACAATATAAATACAACAGTTTTTCGATCATATAAAACGAGTAATTGCAACCAGTATGAAGGTTGTGGTCATTTCTACTTTCCGGGCAACCTAGGCTACACCCTAGGGCGTTGCTCCAACAGATTGAATAGTTAGGGCCTTAGAAGTCAATGCCCGAAGCATAAAATGCAATAAAAATACAACAGTTTTTCCATCATATAGAACGAATAATTGCAACCAGTATGAAAGTTATGGTCATTTCTACTTTCCGGGCAACCTAGGCTTCACTCTAGGGCGTTGATCCAACAGATTGAATAGTTAGGGCCTTAGGATTCAACGCCCGAAGCATAAAATACGATATAAGTACAACAGCTTTTCCATCGTATAAAACGAATAATTGCAACCAGTGTGAAAGTTATGGTCATTTCTACGTTCCGGGCAACCTAGGCTTCACTCTAGGGCGTTGCTCCACCAGATCGAATAGTTCGTGCCTCAGAAGTCAACGCCAGAAGCATAAAATACAATATAAATACAACAGTTTTTCCAACGTATAAAACGAATAATTGCAACCAGTATGAAAGTTATGGTCATTTCTACGTTCCGGGCAACCTAGGCCTCACTCTAGGGCGTTGTTCCACCAGATTGAATACTTAGGGCCTTAGAAGTCAACGCCGGAAGCATAAAATGCAATAAAAATACATCAGCTTTTCCATCGTATAAAACGAATAATAGCAACCAGTGTGAAAGTTATGGTCATTTCTACGTTCGGGCAACCTGGGCTTCACTCTAGGGCGTTGCTCCACCAGATCAAACAGCTAGGGCCTTAGAAGTCAACGCCCGAAGCATAAAACACAATATAAATATAACAGTTTTTCCATCGTATAGAACGAATAATAGCAACCAGTGTGAAAGTTAACGTCATTTCTACTTTCCGGGCAACCTAGGCTTCACCCTAGGGCATTGCTCCAACAGATTGAATAGTTAGGGCCTTAGAAGTCAACGCCCGATGCATAAAATACAAAATAAATAGAACAGTTTTTCCATCGTGTAAAACGAATAATTGCTACCGGTGTGAAAATTATTATCATTTCTACGTTCCGGTCAACCTAGGCTTCACCATAGGGCGTTACTCCACCAGATCAAACAGTTAGTTCCTTAGAAGTCAACGCCCGAAGCATAAAATACAAAATAAATAGAACAGTTTTTCCATCGTATAAAACGAATAATAGCAACCAGTGTGAAAGTTATGGTCATTTCTACGTTCCGGCAACCTAGGCTTCACCCCAGGGTGTTGTTCCACCAGATCGAATAGTTAGGGCCTAAGAAGTGAACGCCAGATGCATAAAATAAAATATAAATACAACAGTTTTTCTATCATATAAAACGAGTAATTGCAACCAGTATGAAAGTTGTGGTCATTTCTACTTTCCGGGCAACCTAGGCTACACCCTAGGGCGTTGCTCCAACAGATTGAATAGTTAGGGCCTTAGAAGTCAATGCCCGAAGCATAAAATGCAATAAAAATACAACAGTTTTTCCATCGTACAAAAGGAATACTTGCAACCAGTTTGAAAGTGATGGTCATTTCTACGTTCCGGGCAACCTAGGCTTCACTCTAGGGCGTTGCTCCACCAGATCGAATAGTTGGGGCCTTAGAAGTCAACGCCAGAATCATAAAATACAATGAAGATGCAACAGCTTTTCCATCGTATTAAACGAATAATTTCAACCAGTGTGAATGTTATGGTCATTTCTACATTCCGAGCAACCTAGGCTTCACTCTAGGGCGTTGATCCAACAGATTGAATAGTTAGAGCCTTAGCAGTCAACGCCTGAAGCATAAAATACAATAAAAATACAACAGCCTTTCCATCCTATAACAGGAATAATTGCAACCAGTTTGATAGTGATGGTCATTTCTACGTTCCGAGCAACCTAGGCTTCACTCTATGGCGCTGATGCACCAGATAGAATAGTTTGGGCCTTAGAAGTCAACGCCAGAAGCATAAAATTCAATAAAGATGCAACAGTTTTTCCATCGTATAGCAGGAATAACTGCAATCAGTGTGAAAGTACTGGACATTTCTACGGTCCGGGTAACCTAGGCTTCACTCTAGGGCGTTGTTCCACCAGATCGAACAGTTAGGGCCTAAGAAGGCAACGCCAGAAGCATAAAATACAATATAAATATAACAGTTTTTCCATCGTATAAAACGAATAATAGCAACCAGTGTGAAAGTTATGGTCATTTCTACGTTCCGGGCAACCTAGGCTTCACTCTATGGCGTTCTACCACCACATCGAATAGCTACGGCCTCAGAAGTCAACGCCTGAAGCATAAAATACAATAAAAATACAACAGTCTTTCCATCCTATAACAGGAATAATTGCAACCCGTGTTAAAGTGATGGTCATTTGTCCGTTCCAGGCAACCTAGGCTTCACTCTAGGGCGTTGTTCCACCAGTTCGAATTGTTAGGGCCTAAGAAGTCAACGCCAGAAGCATAAGATACAATATAAATATAACAGTTTTTCCATCGTATAGAACGAATAATAGCATCCAGTGTGAAAGTTATGGTCATTTCTACGTTCCGGGCAACCTAGGCTTGACTCTAGGGCGTTGCTCCACCAGATCAAACAGTTAGTTCCTTAGAAGTCAACGCCCGAAGCATAAAATACAAAATAAATAGAACAGTTTTTCCATCGTATAAAACGAATAATAGCAACCAGTGTGTAAGTTATGATCATTTCTACGTTCTGGCAACCTAGGCTTGACTCTAGGGCGTTGTTCCACCAGATCGAATAGTTAGGGCCTAAGAAGTGAACGCCAGCAACATAAAATACAATATAAATACAACAGTCCTTCCATCATATAAAACGAATAATTGCAACCAGTATGAAAGTTATGGTCATTTCTACCTTCCCGGCAACCTAGGCTTCACTCTATGGCGTTCTTCCTCCACATCGAATAGTTGCGGCCTCAGAAGTCAGCGCCTGAAGCATAAAATACAATAAAAATACAACAGTCTTTCCATCCTATAACAGGAATAATTGCAACCAGTTTGAAGATGATGGTCATTTCTACGTTCCGGGCAACCTAGGCTTCACTCTAGAGCGTTGCTCCACCAGATCGAATAGTCAGTGCCTTAGAAGTCAACGCCAGAAGCATAAAATACAATATAAATACAACAGGTTTTCCATCGTATAAAACGAATAATTGCAACCAGTATGAAAGTTATGGTCATTTCTACGTTCCGGGCAACCTAGGCTTCACTCTACGGCGTTCTTCCACTACATCGAATGGCAACGGCCTCAGAAGTCAACGCCTGAAGCATAAAATACAATAAAAATACAACAGTCTTTCCGTCCTATAACAGGAATAATTGCAACCCGTCTGAAAGTGATGGACATTTGTACGTTCCAGGCATCCTAGGCATCACTGTAGGGCGTTGTTCCACCAGATCGAATTGTTAGGGCCTAAGAAGTCAGCGCCGGAAGCATAAAATGCAATAAAAATACAACAGTTTTTCCATCGTACAAAAGGATTAATTGCAACCAGTTTGAAAGTGATGGTCATTTCTACGTTCCGGGCAACCTAGGCTTCACTCTAGGGCGTTGCTCCACCAGATCGAATAGTTAGTGCCTTAGAAGTCAACGCCAGAAGCATAAAATACAATATAAATACAACAGGTTTTCCATCGTATAAAACGAATAATTGCAACCAGTATGAAAGTTAATGTCATTTCTACTTTCCGGGCAACCTAGGCTTCACTCTAGGGCGTTGATCCAACAGATTGAACAGTTAGGGCCTTAGGAGTGAACGCCCGAAGCATAAAATACAATATAAATATAACAGTTCTCCATCATATAACAGGAATAATTGCAACCAGTTTGAAAGTGATGGTCCTTTCTACGTTCCGGGCAACCTAGGCTTCACTCTAGGGCGTTGCTCCACGAGATCGAATAGTTAGTGCCTAAGAAGTCAACGCTAGAAGCATAAAATACAATATAAATACAACAGTTTTTCCATCGTATAAAACGAATAATTGCTACCAGTATGGAAGTGATGCTCATTTCTACGTTCGGGGCAACCTAGGCCTCACACTAGGGCGTTGTTCCTCCAGATTGAATAGTTAGGGCCTAAGAAATCAACGGCAGAAGCATAAAATACAATATAAATATACCTGTTTTTCCATTGTGTAAAACGAATAATTTCAACCAGTGTGAATGTTATGGTCATTTCTACATTCCGAGCAACCTAGACTTCACTCTAGGTCGTTGATCCACCATATTGAATAGTTAGGGCCTTAGAAGTCAACGCCGGAAGCATAAAATGCTTTAAAAATACAACAGTTTTTCCATCGTATAAAAGGATTAATTGCAACCAGTTTGAAAGTGATGGTCATTTCTACGTTCCGGGAAACCTAGGCTTCACTGTAGGGCGTTGCTGCACCAGATCGAATAGTTGGGGCCTTAGAAGTCAACGCCAGAAGCATAAAATACAATAAAGATGCAACAGCTTTTCCATCGTATTAAACGAATAATTTCAACCAGTGTGAATGTTATTGTCATTTCTACATTCCGAGCAACCTAGGCTTCACTCTAGGGCGTTGATCCAACAGATTGAACAGTTAGGGCCTTAGGAGTCAACGCCCGAAGCATAAAATACAATATAAATATAACAGTTCTCCATCATATAATAGGAATAATTGCAACCAGTTTGAAAGTGATGGTCATTTCTATGTTCCGGGCAACCAAGGCTTCACTCTAGGGCGTTGCTCCACGAGATCGAATAGTCAGTGCCTTAGCAGTCAACGCCAGAAGCATAAAATACAATATAAATACAACAGTTTTTCCATCGTATAAAACGAATAATTGCTACCAGTATGGAAGTGATGCTCATTTCTACGTTCCGGGCAACCTAGGCCTCACTCTAGGGCGTTGTTCCTCCAGATTGAATAGTTACGGCCTAAGAAATCAACGGCAGAAGCATAAAATACAATATAAATATAACTGTTTTTTCATCGTGTAAAACGAATAATTTCAACCAGTGTGATAGTTATGGTCATTTCTACGTTCCGGGCAACCTAGGGTTCACCACAGGGCGTTGTGCCACCAGATCGAATAGTTAGGGCCTAAGAAGTGAACGCCAGCAGCATAAAATGCAATATAAATACAACAGTTTTTCCATCATATAAAACGAATAATTGCAACCAGTATGAAAGTTATGGTCATTTCTACGTTCCGGGCAACCTAGGCTACACAATAGGGCGTTGCTCCAGCAGTTTGAATAGTTAGGGCCTTAGATGTCAATGCCCGAAGCATAAAATGCAATAAAAATACAACAGTTTTTCCATCATATAACAGGAATAATTGCAACCAGTTTGAAAGTGATGGTCATTTCTACGTTCCGGGAAACCTCGGCTTCACTCTAGGGCGTTGCTCCGCCAGGTCGAATAGTTAGTGCATTAGAAGTCAACGCCAGAAGCATAAAATACAGTATAAATACAACAGCTCTTCCATCGTATAAAACGAATAATTGCAACCAGTATGAAAGTTAATGTCATTTCTACTTTCCGGGCAACCTAGGCTTCACTCTAGGGCGTTGATCCAACAGATTGAACAGTTAGGGCCTTAGGAGTGAACGCCCGAAGCATAAAATACAATATAAATATAACATTTCTCCATCATATAACAGGAATAATTGCAACCAGTTTGAAAGTGATGGTCCTTTCTACGTTCCGGGCAACCTAGGCTTCACTCTAGGGCGTTGCTCCACGAGATCGAATAGTTAGTGCCTAAGAAGTCAACGCTAGAAGCATAAAATACAATATAAATACAACAGTTTTTCCATCGTATAAAACGAATAATTGCTACCAGTATGGAAGTGATGCTCATTTCTACGTTCGTGGCAACCTAGGCCTCACTCTAGGGCGTTGTTCCTCCAGATTGAATAGCTAGGGCCTAAGAAATCAACGGCAGAAGCATAAAATACAATATAAATATACCTGTTTTTCCATTGTGTAAAACGAATAATTTCAACCAGTGTGAATGTTATGGTCATTTCTACATTCCGAGCAACCTAGACTTCACTCTAGGTCGTTGATCCACCATATTGAATAGTTAGGGCCTTAGAAGTCAACGCCGGAAGCATAAAATGCATTAAAAATACAACAGTTTTTCCATCGTATAAAAGGATTAATTGCAACCAGTTTGAAAGTGATGGTCATTTCTACGTTCCGGGAAACCTAGGCTTCACTCTAGGGCGTTGCTCCACGAGATCGAATAGTTAGTGCCTTAGAAGTCAACGGCAGAAGCATAAAATACAGTATAAATACAACAGTTCTTCCATCATATAAAACGAATAATTGCAACCAGTATGAAAGTTATGGTCATTTCTACGTTCCGGGCAACCTAGGCTTCACTCTATGGCGTTCTTCCACCACATCGAATAGCTACGGCCTCAGAAGTCAACGCCTGAAGCATAAAATACGATAAAAATACAACAGTCTTTCCATCCTATAACAGGAATAATTGCAACCCGTGTGGAAGTGATGGTCACTTGTACGTTCCAGGCAACCTAGGCTTCACTCTAGGGAGTTGTTCCACCAGATCGTATTGTTAGGGCCTAAGAAGTCAACGCCAGAAGCATAAGATACAATATAAATATAACAGTTTTTCCATCGTATAGAACGAATAATAGCATCCAGTGTGAAAGTTATGGTCATTTCTACGTTCCGGGCAACCTAGGCTTCACTCTAGGGCGTTGCTCCACCAGATCAAACAGTTAGTTCCTTAGAAGTCAACGCCCGAAGCATAAAATACAAAATAAATAGAACAGTTTTTCCATCGTATAAAACGAATAATAGCAACCAGTGTGATAGTTATGGTCATTTCTACGTTCCGGGCAACCTAGGGTTCACCACAGGGCGTTGTGCCACCAGATCGAATAGTTAGGGCCTAGGAAGTGAACGCCAGCAGCATAAAATGCAATATAAATACAACAGTTTTTCCATCGTATAGAACGAATAATAGCAACCAGTGTGAAAGTTAAAGTCATTTCTACTTTCCGGGCAACCTAGGCTTCACCCTAGGGCGTTGCTCCAACAGATTGAATAGTTAGGGCCTTAGAAGTCAATGCCCGAAGCATAAAATGCAATAAAAATACAACAGTTTTTCCATCGTATAAAAGGATTAATTGCAACCAGTGTGAAAGTAATGGGCATTTCTACGTTCCGGACAACCTCGGCTTCACTCTAGGGCGTTGCTCCGCCAGGTCGAATAGTTAGTGCATTAGAAGTCAACGCCAGAAGCATAAAATACAGTATAAATACAACAGCTCTTCCATCGTATAAAACGAATAATTGCAACCAGTATGAAAGTTAATGTCATTTCTACTTTCCGGGCAACCTAGGCTTCACTCTAGGGCGTTGATCCAACAGATTGAACAGTTAGGGCCTTAGGAGTGAACGCCCGAAGCATAAAATACAATATAAATATAACATTTCTCCATCATATAACAGGAATAATTGCAACCAGTTTGAAAGTGATGGTCCTTTCTACGTTCCGGGCAACCTAGGCTTCACTCTAGGGCGTTGCTCCACGAGATCGAATAGTTAGTGCCTAAGAAGTCAACGCTAGAAGCATAAAATACAATATAAATACAACAGTTTTTCCATCGTATAAAACGAATAATTGCTACCAGTATGGAAGTGATGCTCATTTCTACGTTCGTGGCAACCTAGGCCTCACTCTAGGGCGTTGTTCCTCCAGATTGAATAGCTAGGGCCTAAGAAATCAACGGCAGAAGCATAAAATACAATATAAATATACCTGTTTTTCCATTGTGTAAAACGAATAATTTCAACCAGTGTGAATGTTATGGTCATTTCTACATTCCGAGCAACCTAGACTTCACTCTAGGTCGTTGATCCACCATATTGAATAGTTAGGGCCTTAGAAGTCAACGCCGGAAGCATAAAATGCATTAAAAATACAACAGTTTTTCCATCGTATAAAAGGATTAATTGCAACCAGTTTGAAAGTGATGGTCATTTCTACGTTCCGGGAAACCTAGGCTTCACTCTAGGGCGTTGCTCCACGAGATCGAATAGTTAGTGCCTTAGAAGTCAACGGCAGAAGCATAAAATACAGTATAAATACAACAGTTCTTCCATCATATAAAACGAATAATTGCAACCAGTATGAAAGTTATGGTCATTTCTACGTTCCGGGCAACCTAGGCTTCACTCTATGGCGTTCTTCCACCACATCGAATAGCTACGGCCTCAGAAGTCAACGCCTGAAGCATAAAATACGATAAAAATACAACAGTCTTTCCATCCTATAACAGGAATAATTGCAACCCGTGTGGAAGTGATGGTCACTTGTACGTTCCGGGCAACCTAGGCTTCACTCTAGGGAGTTGTTCCACCAGATCGTATTGTTAGGGCCTAAGAAGTCAACGCCAGAAGCATAAGATACAATATAAATATAACAGTTTTTCCATCGTATAGAACGAATAATAGCATCCAGTGTGAAAGTTATGGTCATTTCTACGTTCCGGGCAACCTAGGCTTCACTCTAGGGCGTTGCTCCACCAGATCAAACAGTTAGTTCCTTAGAAGTCAACGCCCGAAGCATAAAATACAAAATAAATAGAACAGTTTTTCCATCGTATAAAACGAATAATAGCAACCAGTGTGATAGTTATGGTCATTTCTACGTTCCGGGCAACCTAGGGTTCACCACAGGGCGTTGTGCCACCAGATCGAATAGTTAGGGCCTAGGAAGTGAACGCCAGCAGCATAAAATGCAATATAAATACAACAGTTTTTCCATCGTATAGAACGAATAATAGCAACCAGTGTGAAAGTTAAAGTCATTTCTACTTTCCGGGCAACCTAGGCTTCACCCTAGGGCGTTGCTCCAACAGATTGAATAGTTAGGGCCTTAGAAGTCAATGCCCGAAGCATAAAATGCAATAAAAATACAACAGTTTTTCCATCGTATAAAAGGATTAATTGCAACCAGTGTGAAAGTAATGGGCATTTCTACGTTCCGGACAACCTAGGCTTCACTCTAGGGCGTTGCTCCACCACATCGTATAGCTACGGCCTTAGAAGTCAACGCCAGAAGCATAAAATACAATAAATATACAAGAGTTTTTCCATCGTATATCAGGAATAATTGCAACCAGTGTGAAAGTGATGGTCATTTCTACGTTCCGGGCAACGTAGGCTTCACTCTAGGGCGTTGTTCAAACAGATCGAACACTTAGGGCCTAAGAAGGCACCGCCAGAATTATAAAATACAATATAAATATAACAGTTTTTCCATCGTATAAAAGGATTAATTGCAACCAGTGTGAAAGTTATGGTCATTTCTAAGTTCCGGGCAACATAGGCCTCACCCTAGGGCGTCGCTCCAACAGATTGAATAGTTAGGGCCTTAGAAGTCAACGCCCGACGCATAAAATGCAATAAAAATGCAACAGTTTTTCCATCGTATAAAAGGATTAATTGCAACCAGTTTGAAAGTGATGGTCATTTCTACGTTCCGGGCAACCTAGGCTTCACACTAGGGCGTTGTTCCACCAGATGGAATAGCTAGGCCATAAGAAGTCAACGCCAGAAGCATAAAATACGGTATAAATGCAACAGCTTTTCCATCGTATAAAATGTATAATTGCAAACATTGCGAAAGTAACGGTCATTTCTACGTTCCGGGCAACCTAGGCGTCACTCTAGTGCGTTGCTCCACCACATCTAATAGCTACGGCCTTAGACGTCAACGACAGAAGCATAAAATACAATATAAATACAACATTTTTTCCATCATATAAAACGAATAATTGCAACCAGTATGAAAGCTATGGTCATTTCTACGTTCCGGGCAACCTAGGCTTCACCCTAGGGCGTTGCTCCAACAGATCGAATAGTTAGTGTCTTAGAAGTCAACGGCCGAAGCATAAAATACAAAATAAATAGAACTGTTTTTCCATCGTATAAAACGAATAATTGCTACCAGTGTGAAAGTTATTTCCATTTCTACGTTCCGGGCAACCTAGGCTTCACCGTAGGGCGTTCTTCCACCAGATGGAATAGTTACGGCATAAGAAGTCAACGCCAGAAGCATAAAATACAATAAAGATGCAACAGCTTTTCCATCGTATTAAACGAATAATTTCAACCAGTGTGAATGTTATTGTCATTTCTACATGCCGAGCAACCTAGGCTTCACTCTAGGGCGTTGCTCCTCGAGATCGAATAGTCAGTGCCTTAGAAGTCAACGCCAGAAGCATAAAATACAATATAAATACAACAGTTTTTCCATCGTATAAAACGAATAATTGCTACCAGTATGGAAGTGATGGTCATTTCTACGTTCCGGGCAACCTAGGCCTCACTCTAGGGCGTTGTTCCTCCAGATTGAATAGTTAGGGCCTAATAAATCAACGGCAGAAGCATAAAATACAATATAAATATAACTGTTTTTCCATCGTGTAAAACGAATAATTTCAACCAGTGTGAATGTTATGGTCATTTCTACATTCCGAACAACCTAGGCTTCAATCTAGGTCGTTGATCCACCAGATAGAATAGTGAGGGCCTTAGAAGTTAACGCCAGAAGCATAAAATTCAATAAAGATGCAACAGTTTTTCCATCATTTAAAACGAATAATTGCAACCAGTATGAAAGCTATGGTCATTTCTACTTTACGGGCAACCTAGGCTACACCCTATGGCGTTGCTCCTACAGATTGAATAGTTAGGGCCTTAGAAGTCAATGCCCGAAGCATCAAATGCAATAAAAATACAACAGTTTTTCCATCATATAACAGGAATATTAGCAACCAGTTTGAAAGTGATGGTCACTTGTACGTTCCGGGCAACCTAGGCTTCACTCTAGGGCGTTGCTCCACCAGATCGAATAGCTAGGGCCTTAGAAGTCAAAGCCCGAAGCATAAAATACAAAATAAATAGTACAGTTTTTCCATTGTATAAAACGTATAATTGCTACCGGTGTGAAAGTTATGGTCATTTCTACGTCCCGGGCAACCTAGGTTTCACCCTAGGTCGTTGTTCCACCAGATGGAATAGTTAGCGCCTTAGAAGCGAACGCCAGCAGCATAAAATACAATATAAATACAACAGTTCTTCCATCATATAAAACGAATAATTGCAACCAGTATGAAAGTTATGGTCATTTCTACGTTCCGGGCAACCTAGGCTTCACTCTATGGCGTTCTTCCACCACATCGAATAGCTACGGCCTCAGAAGTCAACGCCTGAAGCATAAAATACGATAAAAATACAACAGTCTTTCCATCCTATAACAGGAATAATTGCAACCCGTGTGGAAGTGATGGTCATTTGTACGTTCCAGGCAACCTAGGCTTCACTCTAGGGAGTTGCTCCACCAGATCGAATAGCTAGGGCCTTAGAAGTCAAAGCCCGAAGCATAAAATACAAAATAAATAGAACAGTTTTTTCATCGTATAAAACGAATAATAGCAACCAGTGTGATAGTTATGGTCATTTCTACGTTCCGGGCAAGCTAGGGTTCACCACAGGGCGTTGTGCCACCAGATCGAATAGTTAGGGCCTAAGAAGTGAACGCCAGCAGCATAAAATGCAATATAAATACAACAGTTTTTCCATCATATAAAACGAATAATTGCAACCAGTATGAAAGTTATGGTCATTTCTACTTTCCGGGCAACCTAGGCTACACAATAAGGCGTTGCTCCAGCAGTTTGAATAGTGAGGGCCTTAGAAGTCAATGCCCGAAGCATAAAATGCAATAAAAATACAACAGTTTTTCCATCATATAACAGGAATAATTGCAACCAGTTTGAAAGTGATGGTCATTTCTACGTTCCGGGAAACCTCGGCTTCACTCTAGGGCGTTACTCCACCAGGTCAAACAGTTAGTTCCTTAGAAGTCGACGCCCGAAGCATAAAATACAAAATAAATGGAACAGTTTTTCCATCGTATAGAACGAATAATAGCAACCAGTGTGAAAGTTAAAGTCATTTCTACTTTCCGGGCAACCTAGGCTTCACCCTAGGGCGTTGCTCCAACAGATTGAATAGTTAGAGCCTTAGAAGTCAATGCCCGAAGCATAAAATGCAATAAAAATACAACAGTTTTTCCATCGTATAAAAGGATTAATTGCAACCAGTTTGAAAGTGATGGTCATTTCTACGTTCCGGGCAACCTAGGCTCACTCTAGGGCGTTGCTCCACCAGATCGAATAGTTAGGGCCTTAGAAGTAAACGCCCGAAGTATAATATACAAAATAAATAGAACAGTTTTTCCATCGTATAAAACTAATAATTTCAACCAGTGTGAAAGTAATGGGCATTTCTACGTTCCGGACAACCTAGGCTTCACTCTAGGGCGTTGCTCCACCACATCGAATAGCTACGGCCTTAGAAGTCAACGCCAGAAGCATAAAATACAATAAATATACAAGAGTTTTTCCATCGTATATCAGGAATAATTGCAACCAGTGTGAAAGTGATGGTCATTTCTACGTTCCGGGCAACGTAGGCTTCACTCTAGGGCGTTGTTCCAACAGATCGAACAGTTAGTTCCTTAGAAGTCAACGCCCGAAGCATAAAATACAAAATAAATAGAACAGTTTTTCCATCGTATAAAACGAATAATAGCAACCAGTGTGATAGTTATGGTCATTTCTACGTTCCGGGAAACCTAGGGTGCACCACAGGGCGTTGTGCCACCAGATCGAATAGTTAGGGCCTAAGAAGTGAACGCCAGCAGCATAAAATGCAATATAAATACAACAGTTTTTCCATCATATAAAACGAATAATTGCAACCAGTATGAAAGTTATGGTCATTTCTACTTTCCGGGCAACCTAGGCTACACAATAAGGCGTTGCTCCAGCAGTTTGAATAGTGAGGGCCTTAGAAGTCAATGCCCGAAGCATAAAATGCAATAAAAATACAACAGTTTTTCCATCATATAACAGGAATAATTGCAACCAGTTTGAAAGTGATGGTCATTTCTACGTTCCGGGAAACCTCGGCTTCACTCTAGGGCGTTACTCCACCAGGTCAAACAGTTAGTTCCTTAGAAGTCGACGCCCGAAGCATAAAATACAAAATAAATGGAACAGTTTTTCCATCGTATAGAACGAATAATAGCAACCAGTGTGAAAGTTAAAGTCATTTCTACTTTCCGGGCAACCTAGGCTTCACCCTAGGGCGTTGCTCCAACAGATTGAATAGTTAGGGCCTTAGAAGTCAATGCCCGAAGCATAAAATGCAATAAAAATACAACAGTTTTTCCATCGTATAAAAGGATTAATTGCAACCAGTTTGAAAGTGATGGTCATTTCTACGTTCCGGGCAACCTAGGCTCACTCTAGGGCGTTGCTCCACCAGATCGAATAGTTAGGGCCTTAGAAGTAAACGCCCTAAGTATAATATACAAAATAAATAGAACAGTTTTTCCATCGTATAAAACTAATAATTTCAACCAGTGTGAAAGTAATGGTCATTTCTACGTTCCGGGCAACCTAGGCTTCACTCTAGGGCGTTGCTGCACGAGATCGAATAGTTAGTGCCTTAGAAGTCAACGCCAGGAGCATAAAATACAATATAAATACAACAGTTTTTCCATCGTATAAAACGAATAATTGCTACCAGTATGGAGTTGATGCTCATTTCTACGTTCCGGGCAACCTAGGCCTCACTCTAGGGCGTTGTTCCTCCAGATTGAATAGTCAGGGCCTAAGAAATCAACGGCAGAAGCATAAAATACAATATAAATATAACTGTTTTTCCATCGTGTAAAACGAAAAATTTCAACCAGTATGAAAGTTATGGTCATTTCTAAGTTCCGGGCAACATAGGCCTCACCCTAGGGCGTCGCTCCAACAGATTGAATAGTTAGGGCCTTAGAAGTCAACGCCCGACGCATAAAATGCAATAAAAATGCAACAGTTTTTCCATCGTATAAAAGGATTAATTGCAACCAGTTTGAAAGTGATGGTCATTTCCACGTTCCGGGCAACTTAGGCTTCACCCTAGGGCGTTGTTCCGCCAGATGGAGTAGTTAGGGCATAAGAAGTCAACCCCGACGCATAAAATGCAATAAAAATGCAACAGTTTTTCCATCGTATAAAAGGATTAATTGCAACCAGTTTGAAAGTGATGGTCATTTCTACGTTCCGGGCAACCTAGGCTTCACCCTAGGGCGTTGTTCCACCAGATGGAATAGCTAGGCCATAAGAAGTCAACGCCAGAAGCATAAAATACGGTATAAATGCAACAGCTTTGCCATCGCATATAATGTAGAATTGCAAACATTGCGAAAGTAACGGTCATTTCTACGTTCCGGGCAACCTAGGCGTCACTCTAGTGCGTTGCTCCACCACATCTAATAGCTACGGCCTTAGACGTCAACGACAGAAGCATAAAATACAATATAAATACAACATTTTTTCCATCATATAAAACGAATAATTGCAACCAGTATGAAAGCTATGGTCATTTCTACGTTCCGGGCAACCTAGGCTTCACCCTAGGGCGTTGCTCCAACAGATCGAATAGTTAGTGTCTTAGAAGTCAACGGCCGAAGCATAAAATACAAAATAAATAGAACTGTTTTTCCATCGTATAAAACGAATAATTGCTACCAGTGTGAAAATTATTTCCATTTCTACGTTCCGGGCAACCTAGGCTTCACCGTACGGCGTTCTTCCACCAGATGGAATAGTTAGGGCATAAGAAGTCAACGCCAGAAGCATAAAATACAATAAAGATGCAACAGGTTTTCCATCGTATTAAACGAATAATTTCAACCAGTGTGAATGTTATTGTCATTTCTACATTCCGAGCAACCTAGGCTTCACTCTAGGGCGTTGATCCAACAGATTGAATAGTTAGGGCCTTAGGAGTCAACGCCCGAAGCATAAAATACAATATAAATATAACAGTTTTTCCATCATATAACAGGAATAATTGCAACCAGTTTGAAAGTGATGGTCATTTCTACGTTCCGGGCAACCTAGGCTTCACTCTAGGGCGTTGCTCCACGAGATCGAATAGTTAGTGCCTTAGAAGTCAACGCCAGAAGCATAAAATACAATATAAATACAAAAGTTTTTCCATCGTATAAAACGAATAATTGCTGCCAGTATGGAAGTGATGGTCATTTCTACATTCCGGGCAACCTAGGCCTCACTCTAGGTCGTTGTTCCTCCAGATTGAATAGTTAGGGCCTAATAAATCAACGGCAGAAGCATAAAATACAATATAAATATAACTGTTTTTCCATCGTGTAAAACGAATAATTTCAACCAGTGTGAATGTTATGGTCATTTCTACATTCCGAACAACCTAGGCTTCAATCTAGGTCGGTGCTCCACCAGATCGAATAGCTAGGGCCTTAGAAGTCAAAGCCCGAAGCATAAAATACAAAATAAATAGTACAGTTTTTCCATTGTATAAAACGTATAATTGCTACCGGTGTGAAAGTTATGGTCATTTCTACGTCCCGGGCAACCTAGGTTTCACCCTAGGTCGTTGTTCCACCAGATGGAATAGTTAGGGCCTTAGAAGCGAACGCCAGCAGCATAAAATACAATATAAATACAACAGTTCTTCCATCATATAAAACGAATAATTGCAACCAGTATGAAAGTTATGGTCATTTCTACGTTCCGTGCAACCTAGGCTTCACTCTATGGCGTTCTTCCACCACATCGAATAGCTACGGCCTCAGAAGTCAACGCCTGAAGCATAAAATACGATAAAAATACAACAGTCCTTCCATCCTATAACAGGAATAATTGCAACCAGTATGAAAGTTATGGTCATTTCTACTTTCCGGGCAACCTAGGCTACACAATAAGGCGTTGCTCCAGCAGTTTGAATAGTGAGGGCCTTAGAAGTCAATGCCCGAAGCATAAAATGCAATAAAAATACAACAGTTTTTCCATCATATAACAGGAATAATTGCAACCAGTTTGAAAGTGATGGTCATTTCTACGTTCCGGGAAACCTCGGCTTCACTCTAGGGCGTTACTCCACCAGGTCAAACAGTTAGTTCCTTAGAAGTCGACGCCCGAAGCATAAAATACAAAATAAATAGAACAGTTTTTCCATCGTATAGAACGAATAATAGCAACCAGTGTGAAAGTTAAAGTCATTTCTACTTTCCGGGCAACCTAGGCTTCACCCTAGGGCGTTGCTCCAACAGATTGAATAGTTAGGGCCATAGAAGTCAATGCCCGAAGCATAAAATGCAATAAAAATACAACAGTTTTTCCATCATATAGAACGAATAATTGCAACCAGTATGAAAGTTATGGTCATTTCTACTTTCCGGGCAACCTAGGCTTCACTCTAGGGCGTTGATCCAACAGATTGAATAGTTAGGGCCTTAGGAGTCAACGCCCGAAGCATAAAATACGATATAGGTACAACAGCTTTTCCATCGTATAAAACGAATAATTGCAACCAGTTTGAAAGTGATGGTCATTTCTACGTTCCGGGCAACCTAGGCTCACTCTAGGGCGTTGCTCCACCAGATCGAATAGTTAGGGCCTTAGAAGTAAACGCCCGAAGTATAATATACAAAATAAATAGAACAGTTTTTCCATCGTATAAAACTAATAATTTCAACCAGTGTGAAAGTAATGGGCATTTCTACGTTCCGGACAACCTAGGCTTCACTCTAGGGCGTTGCTCCACCACATCGAATAGCTACGGCCTTAGAAGTCAACGCCAGAAGCATAAAATACAATAAATATACAAGAGTTTTTCCATCGTATATCAGGAATAATTGCAACCAGTGTGAAAGTGATGGTCATTTCTACGTTCCGGGCAACGTAGGCTTCACTCTAGGGCGTTGTTCCAACAGATCGAACACTTAGGGCCTAAGAAGGCACCGCCAGAAGCATAAAATACAATATAAAGATAACAGTTTTTCCATCGTATAGAACGAATAATAGCAACCAGTGTGAAAGTTATGGTCACTTCTACGTTCCGGGCAACCTAGGCTTCACTCTAGGGCGTTGCTCCACCAGATCAAACAGTTAGGGCCTTAGAAGTCAACGACCGAAGCATAAAATACAAAATAAATAGAACAGTTTTTCCATTGTATAAAACGAATAATAGCAACCAGTGTGAAAGTTATGGTCATTTCTACGTTCGGGCAACCTGGGCTTCAC
Organism: Calliopsis andreniformis; assembly: GCF_051401765.1. Taxonomy (NCBI): domain Eukaryota; kingdom Metazoa; phylum Arthropoda; class Insecta; order Hymenoptera; family Andrenidae; genus Calliopsis; species Calliopsis andreniformis. The sequence continues at coordinate 9,906,575 of NW_027480429.1, read as the reverse complement.
TCTAGGGCGTTGCTCCACCAGATCAAACAGCTAGGGCCTTAGAAGTCAACGCCCGAAGCATAAAATACAATATAAATATAACAGTTTTTCCATCGTATAGAACGAATAATAGCAACCAGTGTGAAAGTTAACGTCATTTCTACTTTCCGGGCAACCTAGGCTTCACCCTAGGGCGTTGCTCCAACAGATTGAATAGTTAGGGCCTTAGAAGTCAACGCCCGATGCATAAAATACAAAATAAATAGAACAGTTTTTCCATCGTGTAAAACGAATAATTGCTACCGGTGTGAAAATTATGGTCATTTCTACGTTCCGGTCAACCTAGGCTTCACCATAGGGCGTTACTCTACCAGATCAAACAGTTAGTTCCTTAGAAGTCAACGCCCGAAGCATAAAATACAAAATAAATAGAACAGTTTTTCCATCGTATAAAACGAATAATAGCAACCAGTTTGAAGGTGATGGTCATTTCTACGTTCCGGGCAACCTAGGCTTCACTCTAGGGCGTTGCTGCACGAGATCGAATAGTTAGTGCCTTAGAAGTCAACGCCAGGAGCATAAAATACAATATAAATACAACAGTTTTTCCATCGTATAAAACGAATAATTGCTACCAGTATGGAGGTGATGCTCATTTCTACGTTCCGGGCAACCTAGGCCTCACTCTAGGGCGTTGTTCCTCCAGATTGAATAGTCAGGGCCTAGGAAATCAACGGCAGAAGCATAAAATACAATATAAATATAACTGTTTTTCCATCGTGTAAAACGAAAAATTTCAACCAGTATGAAAGTTATGGTCATTTCTACGTTCCGGGCAACCTAGGCTTCACTCTATGGCGTTCTTCCACCACATCGAATAGCTACGGCCTCAGAAGTCAACGCCTGAAGCATAAAATACGATAAAAATACAACAGTCTTTCCATCCTATAACAGGAATAGTTGCAACCCGTGTGGAAGTGATGGTCATTTGTACGTTCCAGGCAACCTAGGCTTCGCTCTAGGGCGTTGTTCCACCAGATAGAATTGTTAGGGCCTAAGAAGTCAACGCCAGAAGCATAAGATACAATATAAATATAACAGTTTTTCCATCGTATAAAACGAATAATAGCAATCAGTGTGAAAGTTATGGTCATTTCTAAGTTCCGGGCAACATAGGCCTCACCCTAGGGCGTCGCTCCAACAGATTGAATAGTTAGGGCCTTAGAAGTCAACGCCCGACGCATAAAATGCAATAAAAATGCAACAGTTTTTCCATCGTATAAAAGGATTAATTGCAACCAGTTTGAAAGTGATGGTCATTTCCACGTTCCGGGCAACCTAGGCTTCACCCTAGGGCGTTGTTCCGCCAGATGGAGTAGTTAGGGCATAAGAAGTCAACCCCGACGCATAAAATGCAATAAAAATGCAACAGTTTTTCCATCGTATAAAAGGATTAATTGCAACCAGTTTGAAAGTGATGGTCATTTCTACGTTCCGGGCAACCTAGGCTTCACCCTAGGGCGTTGTTCCACCAGATGGAATAGCTAGGCCATAAGAAGTCAACGCCAGAAGCATAAAATACGGTATAAATGCAACAGCTTTTCCATCGTATAAAATGTATAATTGCAAACATTGCGAAAGTAACGGTCATTTCTACGTTCCGGGCAACCTAGGCGTCACTCTAGTGCGTTGCTCCACCACATCTAATAGCTACGGCCTTAGACGTCAACGACAGAAGCATAAAATACAATATAAATACAACATTTTTTCCATCATATAAAACGAATAATTGCAGCCAGTATGAAAGCTATGGTCATTTCTACGTTTCGGGCAACCTAGGCTTCACCCTAGGGCGTTGCTCCAACAGATCGAATAGTTAGTGTCTTAGAAGTCAACGGCCGAAGCATAAAATACAAAATAAATAGAACTGTTTTTCCATCGTATAAAACGAATAATTGCTACCAGTGTGAAAATTATTTCCATTTCTACGTTCCGGGCAACCCAGGCTTCACCGTAGGGCGTTCTTCCACCAGATGGAATAGTTAGGGCATAAGAAGTCAACGCCAGAAGCATAAAATACAATAAAGATGCAACAGCTTTTCCATCGTATTAAACGAATAATTTCAACCAGTGTGAATGTTATTGTCATTTCTACATTCCGAGCAACCTAGGCTTCACTCTAGGGCGTTGATCCAACAGATTGAATAGTTAGGGCCTTAGGAGTCAACGCCCGAAGCATAAAATACAATATAAATATAACAGTTTTTCCATCATATAACAGGAATAATTGCAACCAGTTTGAAAGTAATGGTCATTTCTACGTTCCGGGCAACCTAGGCTTCACTCTAGGGCGTTGCTCCACGAGATCGAATAGTTAGTGCCTTAGAAGTCAACGCCAGAAGCATAAAATACAATATAAATACAAAAGTTTTTCCATCGTATAAAACGAATAATTGCTGCCAGTATGGAAGTGATGGTCATTTCTACGTTCCGGGCAACCTAGGCCTCACTCTAGGGCGTTGTTCCTCCAGATTGAATAGTTAGGGCCTAATAAATCAACGGCAGAAGCATAAAATACAATATAAATATAACTGTTTTTCCATCGTGTAAAACGAATAGTTTCAACCAGTGTGAATGTTATGGTCATTTCTACATTCCGAACAACCTAGGCTTCAATCTAGGTCGTTGCTCCACCAGATCGAATAGCTAGGGCCTTAGAAGTCAAAGCCCGAAGCATAAAATACAAAATAAATAGTACAGTTTTTCCATTGTACAAAACGTATAATTGCTACCGGTGTGAAAGTTATGGTCATTTCTACGTCCCGGGCAACCTAGGTTTCACCCTAGGTCGTTGTTCCACCAGATGGAATAGTTAGGGCCTTAGAAGCGAACGCCAGCAGCATAAAATACAATATAATTACAACAGTTCTTCCATCATATAAAACGAATAATTGCAACCAGTATGAAAGTTATGGTCATTTCTACGTTCCGGGCAACCTAGGCTTCACTCTATGGCGTTCTTCCACCACATCGAATAGCTACGGCCTCAGAAGTCAACGCCTGAAGCATAAAATACGATAAAAATACAACAGTCTTTCCATCCTATAACAGGAATAATTGCAACCAGTATGAAAGTTATGGTCATTTCTACTTTCCGGGCAACCTAGGCTACACAATAAGGCGTTGCTCCAGCAGTTTGAATAGTGAGGGCCTTAGAAGTCAATGCCCGAAGCATAAAATGCAATAAAAATACAACAGTTTTTCCATCATATAACAGGAATAATTGCAACCAGTTTGAAAGTGATGGTCATTTCTACGTTCCGGGAAACCTCGGCTTCACTCTAGGGCGTTACTCCACCAGGTCAAACAGTTAGTTCCTTAGAAGTCGACGCCCGAAGCATAAAATACAAAATAAATAGAACAGTTTTTCCATCGTATAGAACGAATAATAGCAACCAGTGTGAAAGTTAAAGTCATTTCTACTTTCCGGGCAACCTAGGCTTCACCCTAGGGCGTTGCTCCAACAGATTGAATAGTTAGGGCCTTAGAAGTCAATGCCCGAAGCATAAAATGCAATAAAAATACAACAGATTTTCCATCATATAGAACGAATAATTGCAACCAGTATGAAAGTTATGGTCATTTCTACTTTCCGGGCAACCTAGGCTTCACTCTAGGGCGTTGATCCAACAGATTGAATAGTTAGGGCCTTAGGAGTCAACGCCCGAAGCACAAAATACAATATAAATATAACAGTTTTTCCATCATATAACAGGAATAATTGCAACCAGTTTGAAAGTGATGGTCATTTCTACGTTCCGGGCAACCTAGGCTTCACTCTAGGGCGTTGCTCCACGAGATCGAATAGTTAGTGCCTTAGAAGTCAACGCCAGAAGCATAAAATACAATATAAATACAACAGTTTTTCCATCGTATAAAACGAATAATTGCTACCAGTATGGAAGTGATGGTCATTTCTACGTTCCGGGCAACCTAGGCCTCACTCTAGGGCGTTGTTCCTCCAGATTGAATAGTTAGGGCCTAATAAATCAACGGCAGAAGCATAAAATACAATATAAATATAACTGTTTTTCCATCGTGTAAAACGAATAATTTCAACCAGTGTGAATGTTATGGTCATTTCTACATTCCGAACAACCTAGGCTTCAATCTAGGTCGTTGATCCACCAGATAGAATAGTGGGGGCCTTAGAAGTTAACGCCAGAAGCATAAAATACAATATAAATACAACAGTTTTTCCATCGTATAAAACGAATAATTGCTACCAGTATGGAAGTGATGGTCATTTCTACGTTCCGGGCAACCTAGGCCTCACTGTAGGGCGTTGTTCCTCCAGATTGAATAGTTAGGGCCTAATAAATCAACGGCAGAAGCATAAAATACAATATAAATATAACTGTTTTTCCATCGTGTAAAACGAATAATTTCAACCAGTGTGAATGTTATGGTCATTTCTACATTCCGAACAACCTAGGCTTCAATCTAGGTCGTTGATCCACCAGATAGAATAGTGAGGGCCTTAGAAGTTAACGCCAGAAGCATAAAATTCAATAAACATGCAACAGTTTTTCCATCATTTAAAACGAATAATTGCAACCAGTATGAAAGCTATGGTCATTTCTACTTTCCGGGCAACCTAAGCTACACAATAAGGCGTTGCTCCAGCAGTTTGAATAGTGAGGGCCTTAGAAGTCAATGCCCGAAGCATAAAATGCAATAAAAATACAACAGTTTTTCCATCATATAACAGGAATAATTGCAACCAGTTTGAAAGTGATGGTCATTTCTACGTTCCGGGCAACCTAGGCTTCACTCTGGGGCGGTGCTCCACCAGATCGAATAGTTAGGGCATTAGAAGTCAACGCCCGAAGCATAAAATGCAATAAAAATACAACAGTGTTTCCATCATATAACAGGAATAATTGCAACCAGTTTGAAAGTGATGTCCAATTCTACGTTCCGCGCAACCTAGGCTTCACTCCAGGGCGTTGCTCCACCAGATCGAAAAGTTACGGCCTAAGAAGTCAACGCCAGAAGCATAAAATACGATATAAGTACAGCAGCTTTTCCATCGTATAAAACGATTAATTGCAACCAGTGTGAAAGTTATGGTCATTTCTACGTTCCGGGCAACCTAGGCTTCACTCTAGGGCGTTGCTCCACCAGATCGAATAGTTAGTGCCTCAGAAGTCAACGCCAGAAGCATAAAATACAATATAAATACAACAGTTTTTCCAACGTATAAAACGAATAATTGCAACCAGTATGAAAGTTATGGTCATTTCTACGTTCCGGGCAACCTCGGCCTCACTCTAGGGCGTTGTTCCACCAGATTGAATAGTTAGGGCCTTAGAAGTCAACGCCGGAAGCATAAAATGCAATAAAAATACATCAGTTTTTACATCGTATAAAAGGATTAATTGCAAACAGTTTGAAAGTGATGGTCACTTCTACGTTCCGGACAACCTAGGCTTCACCCCAGGGCGCTGTTCCAACAGATTGAATAGTTAGGGCCTTAGAAGTCAACGCCAGAAGCATAAAATACAATATAAATACAACAGTTTTTCGATCATATAAAACGAGTAATTGCAACCAGTATGAAGGTTGTGGTCATTTCTACTTTCCGGGCAACCTAGGCTACACCCTAGGGCGTTGCTCCAACAGATTGAATAGTTAGGGCCTTAGAAGTGAATGGCCGAAGGATAAAATGCAATAAAAATGCAACAGTTTTTCCATCGTATAAAAGGATTAGTTGCAACCAGCTTGAAAGTGATGGTCATTTCTACGTTCCGGGCAACCTAGGCTTCACTCTAGGGCGTTGCTACACCAGATCGAATAGTTAGGGCCTTAGAAGTCAACGCCAGAATCATAAAATACAATGAAGATGCAACAGCTTTTCCATCGTATTAAACGAATAATTTCAACCAGTGTGAATGTTATGGTCATTTCTACATTCCGAGCAACCTAGGCTTCACTCTAGGGCGTTGATCCAACAGATTGAATAGTTAGGGCCTTAGCAGTCAACGCCTGAAGCATAAAATACAATAAAAATACAACAGCCTTTCCATCCTATAACAGGAATAATTGCAACCAGTTTGATAGTGATGGTCATTTCTACGTTCCGAGCAACCTAGGCTTCACTCTATGGCGCTGATCCACCAGATAGAATAGTTTGGGCCTTAGAAGTCAACGCCAGAAGCATAAAATTCAATAAAGATGCAACAGTTTTTCCATCGTATAAAAGGATTAGTTGCAACCAGCTTGAAAGTGATGGTCATTTCTACGTTCCGGGCAACCTAGGCTTCACTTTAGGGCGTTGCTCCACCAGATCGAATAGTTAGGGCCTTAGAAGTCAACGCCAGAATCATAAAATACAATGAAGATGCAACAGCTTTTCCATCGTATTAAACGAATAATTTCAACCAGTGTGAATGTTATGGTCATTTCTACATTCCGAGCAACCTAGGCTTCACTCTAGGGCGTTGATCCAACAGATTGAATAGTTAGGGCCTTAGCAGTCAACGCCCGAAGCATAAAATACAGTATAATACAACAGTTATTCCATCATATAACAGGAATAATTGCAACCAGTTTGAAAGTGATGGTCATTTCTCCGTTCCGGGCAACCTAGGCTTCACTCTAGGGCGTTGCTCCACCAGATCGAATAGTTAGTGCCTCAGAAGTCAACGCCAGAAGCATAAAATACAATATAAATACAACAGTTTTTCCAACGTATAAAACGAATAATTGCAACCAGTATGAAAGTTATGGTCATTTCTACGTTGCGGGCAACCTAGGCCTCACTCTAGGGCGTTGTTCCACCAGATTGAATAGTTAGGGCCTTAGAAGTCAACGCCGGAAGCATAAAATGCAATAAAAATACATCAGTTTTTACATCGTATAAAAGGATTAATTGCAAACAGTTTGAAAGTGATGGTCACTTCTACGTTCCGGACAACCTAGGCTTCACCCCAGGGCGCTGTTCCAACAGATTGAATAGTTAGGGCCTTAGAAGTCAACGCCAGAAGCATAAAATACAATATAAATACAACAGTTTTTCGATCATATAAAACGAGTAATTGCAACCAGTATGAAGGTTGTGGTCATTTCTACTTTCCGGGCAACCTAGGCTACACCCTAGGGCGTTGCTCCAACAGATTGAATAGTTAGGGCCTTAGAAGTGAATGGCCGAAGGATAAAATGCAATAAAAATGCAACAGTTTTTCCATCGTATAAAAGGATTAGTTGCAACCAGCTTGAAAGTGATGGTCATTTCTACGTTCCGGGCAACCTAGGCTTCACTCTAGGGCGTTGCTACACCAGATCGAATAGTTAGGGCCTTAGAAGTCAACGCCAGAATCATAAAATACAATGAAGATGCAACAGCTTTTCCATCGTATTAAACGAATAATTTCAACCAGTGTGAATGTTATGGTCATTTCTACATTCCGAGCAACCTAGGCTTCACTCTAGGGCGTTGATCCAACAGATTGAATAGTTAGGGCCTTAGCAGTCAACGCCTGAAGCATAAAATACAATAAAAATACAACAGCCTTTCCATCCTATAACAGGAATAATTGCAACCAGTTTGATAGTGATGGTCATTTCTACGTTCCGAGCAACCTAGGCTTCACTCTATGGCGCTGATCCACCAGATAGAATAGTTTGGGCCTTAGAAGTCAACGCCAGAAGTATAAAATTCAATAAAGATGCAACAGTTTTTCCATCGTATAGCAGGAATAACTGCAATCAGTGTGAAAGTACTGGACATTTCTACGGTCCGGGTAACCTAGGCTTCACTCTAGGGCGTTGTTCCACCAGATCGAACAGTTAGGGCCTAAGAAGGCAACGCCAGAAGCATAAAATACAATATAAATATAACAGTTTTTCCATCGTATAAAACGAATAATAGCAACCAGTGTGAAAGTTATGGTCATTTCTACGTTCCGGGCAACCTAGGCTTCACTCTATGGCGTTCATCCACCACATCGAATAGCTACGGCCTCAGAAGTCAACGCCTGAAGCATAAAATACAATAAAAATACAACAGTCTTTCCATCCTATAACAGGAATAATTGCAACCCGTGTTAAAGTGATGGTCATTTGTCCGTTCCAGGCAACCTAGGCTTCACTCTAGGGCGTTGTTCCACCAGTTCGAATTGTTAGGGCCTAAGAAGTCAACGCCAGAAGCATAAGATACAATATAAATATAACAGTTTTTCCATCGTATAGAACGAATAATAGCATCCAGTGTGAAAGTTATGGTCATTTCTACGTTCCGGGCAACCTAGGCTTGACTCTAGGGCGTTGCTCCACCAGATCAAACAGTTAGTTCCTTAGAAGTCAACGCCCGAAGCATAAAATACAAAATAAATAGAACAGTTTTTCCATCGTATAAAACGAATAATAGCAACCAGTGTGTAAGTTATGATCATTTCTACGTTCTGGCAACCTAGGCTTGACTCTAGGGCGTTGTTCCACCAGATCGAATAGTTAGGGCCTAAGAAGTGAACGCCAGCAACATAAAATACAATATAAATACAACAGTCCTTCCATCATATAAAACGAATAATTGCAACCAGTATGAAAGTTATGGTCATTTCTACCTTCCCGGCAACCTAGGCTTCACTCTATGGCGTTCTTCCTCCACATCGAATAGTTGCGGCCTCAGAAGTCAACGCCTGAAGCATAAAATACAATAAAAATACAACAGTCTTTCCATCCTATAACAGGAATAATTGCAACCAGCTTGAAGATGATGGTCATTTCTACGTTCCGGGCAACCTAGGCTTCACTCTAGAGCGTTGCTCCACCAGATCGAATAGTTAGTGCCTTAGAAGTCAACGCCAGAAGCATAAAATACAATATAAATACAACAGGTTTTCCATCGTATAAAACGAATAATTGCAACCAGTATGAAAGTTATGGTCATTTCTACGTTCCGGGCAACCTAGGCTTCACTCTACGGCGTTCTTCCACTACATCGAATGGCAACGGCCTCAGAAGTCAACGCCTGAAGCATAAAATACAATAAAAATACAACAGTCTTTCCGTCCTATAACAGGAATAATTGCAACCCGTCTGAAAGTGATGGACATTTGTACGTTCCAGGCATCCTAGGCATCACTGTAGGGCGTTGTTCCACCAGATCGAATTGTTAGGGCCTAAGAAGTCAGCGCCGGAAGCATAAAATGCAATAAAAATACAACAGTTTTTCCATCGTACAAAAGGATTAATTGCAACCAGTTTGAAAGTGATGGTCATTTCTACGTTCCGGGCAACCTAGGCTTCACTCTAGGGCGTTGCTCCACCAGATCGAATAGTTAGTGCCTTAGAAGTCAACGCCAGAAGCATAAAATACAATATAAATACAACAGGTTTTCCATCGTATAAAACGAATAATTGCAACCAGTATGAAAGTTATGGTCATTTCTACGTTCCGGGCAACCTAGGCTTCACTCTACGGCGTTCTTCCACTACATCGAATGGCAACGGCCTCAGAAGTCAACGCCTGAAGCATAAAATACAATAAAAATACAACAGTCTTTCCGTCCTATAACAGGAATAATTGCAACCCGTCTGAAAGTGATGGACATTTGTACGTTCCAGGCATCCTAGGCTTCACTCTATGGCGCTGATCCACCAGATCGAATAGTTAGGGCCTTAGAAGTCAACGCCAGAAGCATAAAATACGATATAAGTACAACAGTTTTTCCATCGTATAAAATGAATAATTGCAAACATTGCGAAAGTAATGGTCATTACACGTTCCGGGCAACCTAGGCGTCACACTAGTGCGTTGCTCCACCACATCTAATTGCTACGGCCTTATACGTCAACGACAGAAGCATAAAATACAATAAAGATGCAACAGCTTTTCCATCGTATAAAACGAATAATTGCAACCAGTATGAAAGTTATGGTCATTTCTACGTTCCGAGCAACCTAGGCTTCACTCTATGGCGCTGATCCACCAGATAGAATAGTTAGGGCCTTAGAAGTCAACGCCAGAAGCATAAAATTCAATAAAGATGCAACAGTTTTTCCATCGTATAGCAGGAATAACTGCAATCAGTGTGAAAGTACTGGACATTTCTACGGTCCGGGTAACCTAGGCTTCACTCTAGGGCGTTGTTCCACCAGATCGAACAGTTAGGGCCTAAGAAGGCAACGCCAGAAGCATAAAATACAATATAAATATAACAGTTTTTCCATCGTATAAAACGAATAATAGCAACCAGTGTGAAAGTTATGGTCATTTCTACGTTCCGGGCAACCTAGGCTTCACCCCAGGTCGTTGTTCCACCAGATCGAATAGTTAGGGCCTAAGAAGTGAACGCCAGCAGCATAAAATACAATATAAGTACAACAGTTCTTCCATCAAATAAAACGAATAATTGCAACCAGTATGAAAGTTATGGTCATTTCTACGTTCCGGGCAACCTAGGCTTCACTCTATGGCGTTCTTCCACCACATCGAATAGCTACGGCCTCAGAAGTCAACGCCTGAAGCATAAAATACAATAAAAATACAACAGTCTTTCCATCCTATAACAGGAATAATTGCAACCCGTGTTAAAGTGATGGTCATTTGTACGTTCCAGGCAACCTAGGCTTCACTCTAGGGCGTTGTTCCACCAGCTCGAATTGTTAGGGCCTAAGAAGTCAACGCCAGAAGCATAAGATACAATATAAATATAACAGTTTTTCCATCGTATAGAACGAATAATAGCATCCAGTGTGAAAGTTATGATCCTTTCCACGTTCTGGCAACCTAGGCTTCACCCCAGGGCGTTGCTCCACCAGATCGAATATTTAGGGCCTTGAAGTCAACGCCAGAATCATAAAGTACAATGAAGATGCAACAGTTTTTCCATCGTATTAAACGAATAATTTTAACCAGTGTGAATGTTATGGTCATTTCTACATTCCGAGCAACCTAGGCTTCACTCTAGGGCGTTGATCCAACAGATTGAATAGTTAGGGCCTTAGAAGTCAACGCCCGAAGCATAAAATACAGTATAAATACAACAGTTTTTCCATCATATAACAGGAATAATTGCAACCCGTGTGAAAGTGATGGTCATTTGTACGTTCCAGGCAACCTAGGCTTCACTCTAGGGCGTTGTTCCACCAGATCGAATTGTTAGGGCCTAAGAAGTCAACGCCAGAAGCATAAGATACAATATAAATATAACAGTTCTTCCATCGTATAGAACGAATAATAGCAGCCAGTGTGAAAGTTATGGTCACTTCTACGTTCCGGGCAACCTAGGCTTCACTCTAGGGCGTTGCTCCACCAGATCAAACAGTTAGGACCTTAGAAGTCAACGCCCGAAAGCATAAAATACAAAATAAATAGAACAGTTTTTCCATCGTATAGAACGAATAAGAGCAACCAGTGTGAAAGTTAACGTCATTTCTACTTTCCGGGCAACCTAGGCTTCACTCGAGGGCGGTGCTCCACCAGATCGAATAGTTAGGGCCTTAGAAGTCAACGCCCGAAGCATAAAATGCAATAAAAATACAACAGTGTTTCCATCATCTAACAGGAATAATTGCAACCAGTTTGAAGGTGATGGCCAATTCTACGTTCCGCGCAACCTAGGCTTCACTCCAGGGCGTTGCTCCATCAGATCGAATAGTTACGACCGAAGAAGACAACGCCAGAAGCATAAAATACGATATAAATACAACAGCTTTTCCATCGTATAAAACGAATAATTGCAACCAGTGTGAAAGTTATGGTCATTTCTACGTTCCGGGCAACCTAGACTTCACCCCAGGCCGTTGTTCCACTAGATCGAATAGTTAGGGCCTAAGAAGTGAACGCCAGCAGCATAAAATACAATAAAAATACATCAGCTTTTCCATCGTATAAAACGAATAATAGCAACCAGTGTGAAAGTTATGGTCATTTCTACGTTCGGGCAACCTGGGCTTCACTCTAGGGCGTTGCTCCACCAGATCAAACAGCTAGGGCCTTAGAAGTCAACGCCCGAAGCATAAAATACAATATAAATATAACAGTTTTTCCATCGTATAGAACGAATAATAGCAACCAGTGTGAAAGTTAACGTCATTTCTACTTTCCGGGCAACCTAGGCTTCACCCTAGGGCGTTGCTCCAACAGATTGAATAGTTAGGGCCTTAGAAGTCAACGCCCGATGCATAAAATACAAAATAAATAGAACAGTTTTTCCATCGTGTAAAACGAATAATTGCTACCGGTGTGAAAATTATGGTCATTTCTACGTTCCGGTCAACCTAGGCTTCACCATAGGGCGTTACTCTACCAGATCAAACAGTTAGTTCCTTAGAAGTCAACGCCCGAAGCATAAAATACAAAATAAATAGAACAGTTTTTCCATCGTATAAAACGAATAATAGCAACCAGTTTGAAGGTGATGGTCATTTCTACGTTCCGGGCAACCTAGGCTTCACTCTAGGGCGTTGCTGCACGAGATCGAATAGTTAGTGCCTTAGAAGTCAACGCCAGGAGCATAAAATACAATATAAATACAACAGTTTTTCCATCGTATAAAACGAATAATTGCTACCAGTATGGAGGTGATGCTCATTTCTACGTTCCGGGCAACCTAGGCCTCACTCTAGGGCGTTGTTCCTCCAGATTGAATAGTCAGGGCCTAGGAAATCAACGGCAGAAGCATAAAATACAATATAAATATAACTGTTTTTCCATCGTGTAAAACGAAAAATTTCAACCAGTATGAAAGTTATGGTCATTTCTACGTTCCGGGCAACCTAGGCTTCACTCTATGGCGTTCTTCCACCACATCGAATAGCTACGGCCTCAGAAGTCAACGCCTGAAGCATAAAATACGATAAAAATACAACAGTCTTTCCATCCTATAACAGGAATAGTTGCAACCCGTGTGGAAGTGATGGTCATTTGTACGTTCCAGGCAACCTAGGCTTCGCTCTAGGGCGTTGTTCCACCAGATAGAATTGTTAGGGCCTAAGAAGTCAACGCCAGAAGCATAAGATACAATATAAATATAACAGTTTTTCCATCGTATAAAACGAATAATAGCAATCAGTGTGAAAGTTATGGTCATTTCTAAGTTCCGGGCAACATAGGCCTCACCCTAGGGCGTCGCTCCAACAGATTGAATAGTTAGGGCCTTAGAAGTCAACGCCCGACGCATAAAATGCAATAAAAATGCAACAGTTTTTCCATCGTATAAAAGGATTAATTGCAACCAGTTTGAAAGTGATGGTCATTTCCACGTTCCGGGCAACCTAGGCTTCACCCTAGGGCGTTGTTCCGCCAGATGGAGTAGTTAGGGCATAAGAAGTCAACCCCGACGCATAAAATGCAATAAAAATGCAACAGTTTTTCCATCGTATAAAAGGATTAATTGCAACCAGTTTGAAAGTGATGGTCATTTCTACGTTCCGGGCAACCTAGGCTTCACCCTAGGGCGTTGTTCCACCAGATGGAATAGCTAGGCCATAAGAAGTCAACGCCAGAAGCATAAAATACGGTATAAATGCAACAGCTTTTCCATCGTATAAAATGTATAATTGCAAACATTGCGAAAGTAACGGTCATTTCTACGTTCCGGGCAACCTAGGCGTCACTCTAGTGCGTTGCTCCACCACATCTAATAGCTACGGCCTTAGACGTCAACGACAGAAGCATAAAATACAATATAAATACAACATTTTTTCCATCATATAAAACGAATAATTGCAGCCAGTATGAAAGCTATGGTCATTTCTACGTTTCGGGCAACCTAGGCTTCACCCTAGGGCGTTGCTCCAACAGATCGAATAGTTAGTGTCTTAGAAGTCAACGGCCGAAGCATAAAATACAAAATAAATAGAACTGTTTTTCCATCGTATAAAACGAATAATTGCTACCAGTGTGAAAATTATTTCCATTTCTACGTTCCGGGCAACCCAGGCTTCACCGTAGGGCGTTCTTCCACCAGATGGAATAGTTAGGGCATAAGAAGTCAACGCCAGAAGCATAAAATACAATAAAGATGCAACAGCTTTTCCATCGTATTAAACGAATAATTTCAACCAGTGTGAATGTTATTGTCATTTCTACATTCCGAGCAACCTAGGCTTCACTCTAGGGCGTTGATCCAACAGATTGAATAGTTAGGGCCTTAGGAGTCAACGCCCGAAGCATAAAATACAATATAAATATAACAGTTTTTCCATCATATAACAGGAATAATTGCAACCAGTTTGAAAGTAATGGTCATTTCTACGTTCCGGGCAACCTAGGCTTCACTCTAGGGCGTTGCTCCACGAGATCGAATAGTTAGTGCCTTAGAAGTCAACGCCAGAAGCATAAAATACAATATAAATACAAAAGTTTTTCCATCGTATAAAACGAATAATTGCTGCCAGTATGGAAGTGATGGTCATTTCTACGTTCCGGGCAACCTAGGCCTCACTCTAGGGCGTTGTTCCTCCAGATTGAATAGTTAGGGCCTAATAAATCAACGGCAGAAGCATAAAATACAATATAAATATAACTGTTTTTCCATCGTGTAAAACGAATAGTTTCAACCAGTGTGAATGTTATGGTCATTTCTACATTCCGAACAACCTAGGCTTCAATCTAGGTCGTTGCTCCACCAGATCGAATAGCTAGGGCCTTAGAAGTCAAAGCCCGAAGCATAAAATACAAAATAAATAGTACAGTTTTTCCATTGTACAAAACGTATAATTGCTACCGGTGTGAAAGTTATGGTCATTTCTACGTCCCGGGCAACCTAGGTTTCACCCTAGGTCGTTGTTCCACCAGATGGAATAGTTAGGGCCTTAGAAGCGAACGCCAGCAGCATAAAATACAATATAATTACAACAGTTCTTCCATCATATAAAACGAATAATTGCAACCAGTATGAAAGTTATGGTCATTTCTACGTTCCGGGCAACCTAGGCTTCACTCTATGGCGTTCTTCCACCACATCGAATAGCTACGGCCTCAGAAGTCAACGCCTGAAGCATAAAATACGATAAAAATACAACAGTCTTTCCATCCTATAACAGGAATAATTGCAACCAGTATGAAAGTTATGGTCATTTCTACTTTCCGGGCAACCTAGGCTACACAATAAGGCGTTGCTCCAGCAGTTTGAATAGTGAGGGCCTTAGAAGTCAATGCCCGAAGCATAAAATGCAATAAAAATACAACAGTTTTTCCATCATATAACAGGAATAATTGCAACCAGTTTGAAAGTGATGGTCATTTCTACGTTCCGGGAAACCTCGGCTTCACTCTAGGGCGTTACTCCACCAGGTCAAACAGTTAGTTCCTTAGAAGTCGACGCCCGAAGCATAAAATACAAAATAAATAGAACAGTTTTTCCATCGTATAGAACGAATAATAGCAACCAGTGTGAAAGTTAAAGTCATTTCTACTTTCCGGGCAACCTAGGCTTCACCCTAGGGCGTTGCTCCAACAGATTGAATAGTTAGGGCCTTAGAAGTCAATGCCCGAAGCATAAAATGCAATAAAAATACAACAGTTTTTCCATCATATAGAACGAATAATTGCAACCAGTATGAAAGTTATGGTCATTTCTACTTTCCGGGCAACCTAGGCTTCACTCTAGGGCGTTGATCCAACAGATTGAATAGTTAGGGCCTTAGGAGTCAACGCCCGAAGCACAAAATACAATATAAATATAACAGTTTTTCCATCATATAACAGGAATAATTGCAACCAGTTTGAAAGTGATGGTCATTTCTACGTTCCGGGCAACCTAGGCTTCACTCTAGGGCGTTGCTCCACGAGATCGAATAGTTAGTGCCTTAGAAGTCAACGCCAGAAGCATAAAATACAATATAAATACAACAGTTTTTCCATCGTATAAAACGAATAATTGCTACCAGTATGGAAGTGATGGTCATTTCTACGTTCCGGGCAACCTAGGCCTCACTCTAGGGCGTTGTTCCTCCAGATTGAATAGTTAGGGCCTAATAAATCAACGGCAGAAGCATAAAATACAATATAAATATAACTGTTTTTCCATCGTGTAAAACGAATAATTTCAACCAGTGTGAATGTTATGGTCATTTCTACATTCCGAACAACCTAGGCTTCAATCTAGGTCGTTGATCCACCAGATAGAATAGTGGGGGCCTTAGAAGTTAACGCCAGAAGCATAAAATACAATATAAATACAACAGTTTTTCCATCGTATAAAACGAATAATTGCTACCAGTATGGAAGTGATGGTCATTTCTACGTTCCGGGCAACCTAGGCCTCACTGTAGGGCGTTGTTCCTCCAGATTGAATAGTTAGGGCCTAATAAATCAACGGCAGAAGCATAAAATACAATATAAATATAACTGTTTTTCCATCGTGTAAAACGAATAATTTCAACCAGTGTGAATGTTATGGTCATTTCTACATTCCGAACAACCTAGGCTTCAATCTAGGTCGTTGATCCACCAGATAGAATAGTGAGGGCCTTAGAAGTTAACGCCAGAAGCATAAAATTCAATAAACATGCAACAGTTTTTCCATCATTTAAAACGAATAATTGCAACCAGTATGAAAGCTATGGTCATTTCTACTTTCCGGGCAACCTAAGCTACACAATAAGGCGTTGCTCCAGCAGTTTGAATAGTGAGGGCCTTAGAAGTCAATGCCCGAAGCATAAAATGCAATAAAAATACAACAGTTTTTCCATCATATAACAGGAATAATTGCAACCAGTTTGAAAGTGATGGTCATTTCTACGTTCCGGGCAACCTAGGCTTCACTCTAGGGCGTTGTTCCACCAGATTGAATAGTTAGGGCCTTAGAAGTCAACGCCGGAAGCATAAAATGCAATAAAAATACATCAGTTTTTACATCGTATAAAAGGATTACTTGCAAACAGTTTGAAAGTGATGGTCACTTCTACGTTCCGGACAACCTAGGCTTCACCCCAGGGCGCTGTTCCAACAGATTGAATAGTTAGGGCCTTAGAAGTCAACGCCAGAAGCATAAAATACAATATAAATACAACAGTTTTTCGATCATATAAAACGAGTAATTGCAACCAGTATGAAGGTTGTGGTCATTTCTACTTTCCGGGCAACCTAGGCTACACCCTAGGGCGTTGCTCCAACAGATTGAATAGTTAGGGCCTTAGAAGTGAATGGCCGAAGGATAAAATGCAATAAAAATGCAACAGTTTTTCCATCGTATAAAAGGATTAGTTGCAACCAGCTTGAAAGTGATGGTCATTTCTACGTTCCGGGCAACCTAGGCTTCACTCTAGGGCGTTGCTACACCAGATCGAATAGTTAGGGCCTTAGAAGTCAACGCCAGAATCATAAAATACAATGAAGATGCAACAGCTTTTCCATCGTATTAAACGAATAATTTCAACCAGTGTGAATGTTATGGTCATTTCTACATTCCGAGCAACCTAGGCTTCACTCTAGGGCGTTGATCCAACAGATTGAATAGTTAGGGCCTTAGCAGTCAACGCCTGAAGCATAAAATACAATAAAAATACAACAGCCTTTCCATCCTATAACAGGAATAATTGCAACCAGTTTGATAGTGATGGTCATTTCTACGTTCCGAGCAACCTAGGCTTCACTCTATGGCGCTGATCCACCAGATAGAATAGTTTGGGCCTTAGAAGTCAACGCCAGAAGCATAAAATTCAATTAAGATGCAACAGTTTTTCCATCGTATAAAAGGATTAGTTGCAACCAGCTTGAAAGTGATGGTCATTTCTACGTTCCGGGCAACCTAGGCTTCACTTTAGGGCGTTGCTCCACCAGATCGAATAGTTAGGGCCTTAGAAGTCAACGCCAGAATCATAAAATACAATGAAGATGCAACAGCTTTTCCATCGTATTAAACGAATAATTTCAACCAGTGTGAATGTTATGGTCATTTCTACATTCCGAGCAACCTAGGCTTCACTCTAGGGCGTTGATCCAACAGATTGAATAGTTAGGGCCTTAGCAGTCAACGCCCGAAGCATAAAATACAGTATAATACAACAGTTATTCCATCATATAACAGGAATAATTGCAACCCGTGTTAAAGTGATGGTCATTTGTCCGTTCCAGGCAACCTAGGCTTGACTCTAGGGCGTTGCTCCACCAGATCAAACAGTTAGTTCCTTAGAAGTCAACGCCCGAAGCATAAAATACAAAATAAATAGAACAGTTTTTCCATTATATAAAACGAATAATAGCAACCAGTGTGAAAGTTATGGTCATTTCTACGTTCCGGCAACCTAGGCTTCACCCCAGGGTGTTGTTCCACCAGATCGAATAGTTAGGGCCTAAGAAGTGAACGCCAGAAGCATAAAATAAAATATAAATACAACAGTTTTTCTATCATATAAAACGAGTAATTGCAACCAGTATGAAAGTTGTGGTCATTTCTACTTTCGGTGCAACCTAGGCTACACCCTAGGGCGTTGCTCCAACAGATTGAATAGTTAGGGCCTTAGAAGTCAATGCCCGAAGCATAAAATGCAATAAAAATACAACAGTTTTTCCATCATATAACAGGAATAATTGCAACCAGTTTGAAAGTGATGGTCAATTCTACGTTCCGGGAAACCTCGGCTTCACTCTAGGGCGTTGCTCCGCCAGATCGAATAGCTAGTGCATTAGAAGTCAACGCCAGAAGCATAAAATACAATATAAATACAACAGTTTTTCCATCGTATAAAACGAATAATTGCAACCAGTATGAAAGTTAACGTCATTTCTACTTTCCGGGCAACCTAGGCTTCACCCTTGCGCGTTGCTCCAACAGATTGAATAGTTAGGGCCTTTGAAGTCAACGCCGGAAGCATAAAATGCAATAAAAGTACAACAGTTTTTCCATCGTACAAAAGGAATACTTGCAACCAGTTTGAAAGTGATGGTCATTTCTACGTTCCGGGCAACCTCGGCCTCACTCTAGAGCGTTGTTCCACCAGATTGAATAGTTAGGGCCTTAGAAGTCAACGCCGGAAGCATAAAATGCAATAAAAATACATCAGTTTTTACATCGTATAAAAGGATTAATTGCAAACAGTTTGAAAGTGATGGTCACTTCTACGTTCCGGACAACCTAGGCTTCACCCCAGGGCGCTGTTCCAACAGATTGAATAGTTAGGGCCTTAGAAGTCAACGCCAGAAGCATAAAATACAATATAAATACAACAGTTTTTCGATCATATAAAACGAGTAATTGCAACCAGTATGAAGGTTGTGGTCATTTCTACGTTCCGGGCAACCTAGGCTTCACTCTAGGGCGTTGCTACACCAGATCGAATAGTTAGGGCCTTAGAAGTCAACGCCAGAATCATAAAATACAATGAAGATGCAACAGCTTTTCCATCGTATTAAACGAATAATTTCAACCAGTGTGAATGTTATGGTCATTTCTACATTCCGAGCAACCTAGGCTTCACTCTAGGGCGTTGATCCAACAGATTGAATAGTTAGGGCCTTAGCAGTCAACGCCTGAAGCATAAAATACAATAAAAATACAACAGCCTTTCCATCCTATAACAGGAATAATTGCAACCAGTTTGATAGTGATGGTCATTTCTACGTTCCGAGCAACCTAGGCTTCACTCTATGGCGCTGATCCACCAGATAGAATAGTTTGGGCCTTAGAAGTCAACGCCAGAAGTATAAAATTCAATAAAGATGCAACAGTTTTTCCATCGTATAGCAGGAATAACTGCAATCAGTGTGAAAGTACTGGACATTTCTACGGTCCGGGTAACCTAGGCTTCACTCTAGGGCGTTGTTCCACCAGATCGAACAGTTAGGGCCTAAGAAGGCAACGCCAGAAGCATAAAATACAATATAAATATAACAGTTTTTCCATCGTATAAAACGAATAATAGCAACCAGTGTGAAAGTTATGGTCATTTCTACGTTCCGGGCAACCTAGGCTTCACTCTATGGCGTTCATCCACCACATCGAATAGCTACGGCCTCAGAAGTCAACGCCTGAAGCATAAAATACAATAAAAATACAACAGTCTTTCCATCCTATAACAGGAATAATTGCAACCCGTGTTAAAGTGATGGTCATTTGTCCGTTCCAGGCAACCTAGGCTTCACTCTAGGGCGTTGTTCCACCAGTTCGAATTGTTAGGGCCTAAGAAGTCAACGCCAGAAGCATAAGATACAATATAAATATAACAGTTTTTCCATCGTATAGAACGAATAATAGCATCCAGTGTGAAAGTTATGGTCATTTCTACGTTCCGGGCAACCTAGGCTTGACTCTAGGGCGTTGCTCCACCAGATCAAACAGTTAGTTCCTTAGAAGTCAACGCCCGAAGCATAAAATACAAAATAAATAGAACAGTTTTTCCATCGTATAAAACGAATAATAGCAACCAGTGTGTAAGTTATGATCATTTCTACGTTCTGGCAACCTAGGCTTGACTCTAGGGCGTTGTTCCACCAGATCGAATAGTTAGGGCCTAAGAAGTGAACGCCAGCAACATAAAATACAATATAAATACAACAGTCCTTCCATCATATAAAACGAATAATTGCAACCAGTATGAAAGTTATGGTCATTTCTACCTTCCCGGCAACCTAGGCTTCACTCTATGGCGTTCTTCCTCCACATCGAATAGTTGCGGCCTCAGAAGTCAACGCCTGAAGCATAAAATACAATAAAAATACAACAGTCTTTCCATCCTATAACAGGAATAATTGCAACCAGCTTGAAGATGATGGTCATTTCTACGTTCCGGGCAACCTAGGCTTCACTCTAGAGCGTTGCTCCACCAGATCGAATAGTTAGTGCCTTAGAAGTCAACGCCAGAAGCATAAAATACAATATAAATACAACAGGTTTTCCATCGTATAAAACGAATAATTGCAACCAGTATGAAAGTTATGGTCATTTCTACGTTCCGGGCAACCTAGGCTTCACTCTACGGCGTTCTTCCACTACATCGAATGGCAACGGCCTCAGAAGTCAACGCCTGAAGCATAAAATACAATAAAAATACAACAGTCTTTCCGTCCTATAACAGGAATAATTGCAACCCGTCTGAAAGTGATGGACATTTGTACGTTCCAGGCATCCTAGGCATCACTGTAGGGCGTTGTTCCACCAGATCGAATTGTTAGGGCCTAAGAAGTCAGCGCCGGAAGCATAAAATGCAATAAAAATACAACAGTTTTTCCATCGTACAAAAGGATTAATTGCAACCAGTTTGAAAGTGATGGTCATTTCTACGTTCCGGGCAACCTAGGCTTCACTCTAGGGCGTTGCTCCACCAGATCGAATAGTTAGTGCCTTAGAAGTCAACGCCAGAAGCATAAAATACAATATAAATACAACAGGTTTTCCATCGTATAAAACGAATAATTGCAACCAGTATGAAAGTTATGGTCATTTCTACGTTCCGGGCAACCTAGGCTTCACTCTACGGCGTTCTTCCACTACATCGAATGGCAACGGCCTCAGAAGTCAACGCCTGAAGCATAAAATACAATAAAAATACAACAGTCTTTCCGTCCTATAACAGGAATAATTGCAACCCGTCTGAAAGTGATGGACATTTGTACGTTCCAGGCATCCTAGGCTTCACTCTATGGCGCTGATCCACCAGATCGAATAGTTAGGGCCTTAGAAGTCAACGCCAGAAGCATAAAATACGATATAAGTACAACAGTTTTTCCATCGTATAAAATGAATAATTGCAAACATTGCGAAAGTAATGGTCATTACACGTTCCGGGCAACCTAGGCGTCACACTAGTGCGTTGCTCCACCACATCTAATTGCTACGGCCTTATACGTCAACGACAGAAGCATAAAATACAATAAAGATGCAACAGCTTTTCCATCGTATAAAACGAATAATTGCAACCAGTATGAAAGTTATGGTCATTTCTACGTTCCGAGCAACCTAGGCTTCACTCTATGGCGCTGATCCACCAGATAGAATAGTTAGGGCCTTAGAAGTCAACGCCAGAAGCATAAAATTCAATAAAGATGCAACAGTTTTTCCATCGTATAGCAGGAATAACTGCAATCAGTGTGAAAGTACTGGACATTTCTACGGTCCGGGTAACCTAGGCTTCACTCTAGGGCGTTGTTCCACCAGATCGAACAGTTAGGGCCTAAGAAGGCAACGCCAGAAGCATAAAATACAATATAAATATAACAGTTTTTCCATCGTATAAAACGAATAATAGCAACCAGTGTGAAAGTTATGGTCATTTCTACGTTCCGGGCAACCTAGGCTTCACCCCAGGTCGTTGTTCCACCAGATCGAATAGTTAGGGCCTAAGAAGTGAACGCCAGCAGCATAAAATACAATATAAGTACAACAGTTCTTCCATCAAATAAAACGAATAATTGCAACCAGTATGAAAGTTATGGTCATTTCTACGTTCCGGGCAACCTAGGCTTCACTCTATGGCGTTCTTCCACCACATCGAATAGCTACGGCCTCAGAAGTCAACGCCTGAAGCATAAAATACAATAAAAATACAACAGTCTTTCCATCCTATAACAGGAATAATTGCAACCCGTGTTTAAGTGATGGTCATTTGTACGTTCCAGGCAACCTAGGCTTCACTCTAGGGCGTTGTTCCACCAGCTCGAATTGTTAGGGCCTAAGAAGTCAACGCCAGAAGCATAAGATACAATATAAATATAACAGTTTTTCCATCGTATAGAACGAATAATAGCATCCAGTGTGAAAGTTATGATCCTTTCCACGTTCTGGCAACCTAGGCTTCACCCCAGGGCGTTGCTCCACCAGATCGAATATTTAGGGCCTTGAAGTCAACGCCAGAATCATAAAGTACAATGAAGATGCAACAGTTTTTCCATCGTATTAAACGAATAATTTTAACCAGTGTGAATGTTATGGTCATTTCTACATTCCGAGCAACCTAGGCTTCACTCTAGGGCGTTGATCCAACAGATTGAATAGTTAGGGCCTTAGAAGTCAACGCCCGAAGCATAAAATACAGTATAAATACAACAGTTTTTCCATCATATAACAGGAATAATTGCAACCCGTGTGAAAGTGATGGTCATTTGTACGTTCCAGGCAACCTAGGCTTCACTCTAGGGCGTTGTTCCACCAGATCGAATTGTTAGGGCCTAAGAAGTCAACGCCAGAAGCATAAGATACAATATAAATATAACAGTTCTTCCATCGTATAGAACGAATAATAGCAGCCAGTGTGAAAGTTATGGTCACTTCTACGTTCCGGGCAACCTAGGCTTCACTCTAGGGCGTTGCTCCACCAGATCAAACAGTTAGGACCTTAGAAGTCAACGCCCGAAAGCATAAAATACAAAATAAATAGAACAGTTTTTCCATCGTATAGAACGAATAAGAGCAACCAGTGTGAAAGTTAACGTCATTTCTACTTTCCGGGCAACCTAGGCTTCACTCGAGGGCGGTGCTCCACCAGATCGAATAGTTAGGGCCTTAGAAGTCAACGCCCGAAGCATAAAATGCAATAAAAATACAACAGTGTTTCCATCATCTAACAGGAATAATTGCAACCAGTTTGAAGGTGATGGCCAATTCTACGTTCCGCGCAACCTAGGCTACACTCCAGGGCGTTGCTCCATCAGATCGAATAGTTACGACCGAAGAAGACAACGCCAGAAGCATAAAATACGATATAAATACAACAGCTTTTCCATCGTATAAAACGAATAATTGCAACCAGTGTGAAAGTTATGGTCATTTCTACGTTCCGGGCAACCTAGACTTCACCCCAGGCCGTTGTTCCACTAGATCGAATAGTTAGGGCCTAAGAAGTGAACGCCAGCAGCATAAAATACAATAAAAATACATCAGCTTTTCCATCGTATAAAACGAATAATAGCAACCAGTGTGAAAGTTATGGTCATTTCTACGTTCGGGCAACCTGGGCTTCACTCTAGGGCGTTGCTCCACCAGATCAAACAGCTAGGGCCTTAGAAGTCAACGCCCGAAGCATAAAACACAATATAAATATAACAGTTTTTCCATCGTATAGAACGAATAATAGCAACCAGTGTGAAAGTTAACGTCATTTCTACTTTCCGGGCAACCTAGGCTTCACCCTAGGGCATTGCTCCAACAGATTGAATAGTTAGGGCCTTAGAAGTCAACGCCCGATGCATAAAATACAAAATAAATAGAACAGTTTTTCCATCGTGTAAAACGAATAATTGCTACCGGTGTGAAAATTATTATCATTTCTACGTTCCGGTCAACCTAGGCTTCACCATAGGGCGTTACTCCACCAGATCAAACAGTTAGTTCCTTAGAAGTCAACGCCCGAAGCATAAAATACAAAATAAATAGAACAGTTTTTCCATTATATAAAACGAATAATAGCAACCAGTGTGAAAGTTATGGTCATTTCTACGTTCCGGCAACCTAGGCTTCACCCCAGGGTGTTGTTCCACCAGATCGAATAGTTAGGGCCTAAGAAGTGAACGCCAGAAGCATAAAATAAAATATAAATACAACAGTTTTTCTATCATATAAAACGAGTAATTGCAACCAGTATGAAAGTTGTGGTCATTTCTACTTTCCGGGCAACCTAGGCTACACCCTAGGGCGTTGCTCCAACAGATTGAATAGTTAGGGCCTTAGAAGTCAATGCCCGAAGCATAAAATGCAATAAAAATACAACAGTTTTTCCATCATATAACAGGAATAATTGCAACCAGTTTGAAAGTGATGGTCAATTCTACGTTCCGGGAAACCTCGGCTTCACTCTAGGGCGTTGCTCCGCCAGATCGAATAGCTAGTGCATTAGAAGTCAACGCCAGAAGCATAAAATACAATATAAATACAACAGTTTTTCCATCGTATAAAACGAATAATTGCAACCAGTATGAAAGTTAACGTCATTTCTACTTTCCGGGCAACCTAGGCTTCACCCTTGCGCGTTGCTCCAACAGATTGAATAGTTAGGGCCTTTGAAGTCAACGCCGGAAGCATAAAATGCAATAAAAGTACAACAGTTTTTCCATCGTACAAAAGGAATACTTGCAACCAGTTTGAAAGTGATGGTCATTTCTACGTTCCGGGCAACCTCGGCCTCACTCTAGGGCGTTGTTCCACCAGATTGAATAGTTAGGGCCTTAGAAGTCAACGCCGGAAGCATAAAATGCAATAAAAATACATCAGTTTTTACATCGTATAAAAGGATTAATTGCAAACAGTTTGAAAGTGATGGTCACTTCTACGTTCCGGACAACCTAGGCTTCACCCCAGGGCGCTGTTCCAACAGATTGAATAGTTAGGGCCTTAGAAGTCAACGCCAGAAGCATAAAATACAATATAAATACAACAGTTTTTCGATCATATAAAACGAGTAATTGCAACCAGTATGAAGGTTGTGGTCATTTCTACGTTCCGGGCAACCTAGGCTTCACTCTAGGGCGTTGCTACACCAGATCGAATAGTTAGGGCCTTAGAAGTCAACGCCAGAATCATAAAATACAATGAAGATGCAACAGCTTTTCCATCGTATTAAACGAATAATTTCAACCAGTGTGAATGTTATGGTCATTTCTACATTCCGAGCAACCTAGGCTTCACTCTAGGGCGTTGATCCAACAGATTGAATAGTTAGGGCCTTAGCAGTCAACGCCTGAAGCATAAAATACAATAAAAATACAACAGCCTTTCCATCCTATAACAGGAATAATTGCAACCAGTTTGATAGTGATGGTCATTTCTACGTTCCGAGCAACCTAGGCTTCACTCTATGGCGCTGATCCACCAGATAGAATAGTTTGGGCCTTAGAAGTCAACGCCAGAAGTATACAATTCAATAAAGATGCAACAGTTTTTCCATCGTATAGCAGGAATAACTGCAATCAGTGTGAAAGTACTGGACATTTCTACGGTCCGGGTAACCTAGGCTTCACTCTAGGGCGTTGTTCCACCAGATCGAACAGTTAGGGCCTAAGAAGGCAACGCCAGAAGCATAAAATACAATATAAATATAACAGTTTTTCCATCGTATAAAACGAATAATAGCAACCAGTGTGAAAGTTATGGTCATTTCTACGTTCCGGGCAACCTAGGCTTCACTCTATGGCGTTCATCCACCACATCGAATAGCTACGGCCTCAGAAGTCAACGCCTGAAGCATAAAATACAATAAAAATACAACAGTCTTTCCATCCTATAACAGGAATAATTGCAACCCGTGTTAAAGTGATGGTCATTTGTCCGTTCCAGGCAACCTAGGCTTCACTCTAGGGCGTTGTTCCACCAGTTCGAATTGTTAGGGCCTAAGAAGTCAACGCCAGAAGCATAAGATACAATATAAATATAACAGTTTTTCCATCGTATAGAACGAATAATAGCATCCAGTGTGAAAGTTATGGTCATTTCTACGTTCCGGGCAACCTAGGCTTGACTCTAGGGCGTTGCTCCACCAGATCAAACAGTTAGTTCCTTAGAAGTCAACGCCCGAAGCATAAAATACAAAATAAATAGAACAGTTTTTCCATCGTATAAAACGAATAATAGCAACCAGTGTGTAAGTTATGATCATTTCTACGTTCTGGCAACCTAGGCTTGACTCTAGGGCGTTGTTCCACCAGATCGAATAGTTAGGGCCTAAGAAGTGAACGCCAGCAACATAAAATACAATATAAATACAACAGTCCTTCCATCATATAAAACGAATAATTGCAACCAGTATGAAAGTTATGGTCATTTCTACCTTCCCGGCAACCTAGGCTTCACTCTATGGCGTTCTTCCTCCACATCGAATAGTTGCGGCCTCAGAAGTCAACGCCTGAAGCATAAAATACAATAAAAATACAACAGTCTTTCCATCCTATAACAGGAATAATTGCAACCAGCTTGAAGATGATGGTCATTTCTACGTTCCGGGCAACCTAGGCTTCACTCTAGAGCGTTGCTCCACCAGATCGAATAGTTAGTGCCTTAGAAGTCAACGCCAGAAGCATAAAATACAATATAAATACAACAGGTTTTCCATCGTATAAAACGAATAATTGCAACCAGTATGAAAGTTATGGTCATTTCTACGTTCCGGGCAACCTAGGCTTCACTCTACGGCGTTCTTCCACTACATCGAATGGCAACGGCCTCAGAAGTCAACGCCTGAAGCATAAAATACAATAAAAATACAACAGTCTTTCCGTCCTATAACAGGAATAATTGCAACCCGTCTGAAAGTGATGGACATTTGTACGTTCCAGGCATCCTAGGCATCACTGTAGGGCGTTGTTCCACCAGATCGAATTGTTAGGGCCTAAGAAGTCAGCGCCGGAAGCATAAAATGCAATAAAAATACAACAGTTTTTCCATCGTACAAAAGGATTAATTGCAACCAGTTTGAAAGTGATGGTCATTTCTACGTTCCGGGCAACCTAGGCTTCACTCTAGGGCGTTGCTCCACCAGATCGAATAGTTAGTGCCTTAGAAGTCAACGCCAGAAGCATAAAATACAATATAAATACAACAGGTTTTCCATCGTATAAAACGAATAATTGCAACCAGTATGAAAGTTATGGTCATTTCTACGTTCCGGGCAACCTAGGCTTCACTCTACGGCGTTCTTCCACTACATCGAATGGCAACGGCCTCAGAAGTCAACGCCTGAAGCATAAAATACAATAAAAATACAACAGTCTTTCCGTCCTATAACAGGAATAATTGCAACCCGTCTGAAAGTGATGGACATTTGTACGTTCCAGGCATCCTAGGCTTCACTCTATGGCGCTGATCCACCAGATCGAATAGTTAGGGCCTTAGAAGTCAACGCCAGAAGCATAAAATACGATATAAGTACAACAGTTTTTCCATCGTATAAAATGAATAATTGCAAACATTGCGAAAGTAATGGTCATTACACGTTCCGGGCAACCTAGGCGTCACACTAGTGCGTTGCTCCACCACATCTAATTGCTACGGCCTTATACGTCAACGACAGAAGCATAAAATACAATAAAGATGCAACAGCTTTTCCATCGTATAAAACGAATAATTGCAACCAGTATGAAAGTTATGGTCATTTCTACGTTCCGAGCAACCTAGGCTTCACTCTATGGCGCTGATCCACCAGATAGAATAGTTAGGGCCTTAGAAGTCAACGCCAGAAGCATAAAATACAATATAAATACAACAGTTTTTCCAACGTATAAAACGAATAATTGCAACCAGTATGAAAGTTATGGTCATTTCTACGTTCCGGGCAACCTAGGCCTCACTCTAGGGCGTTGTTCCACCAGATTGAATAGTTAGGGCCTTAGAAGTCAACGCCGGAAGCATAAAATGCAATAAAAATACATCAGCTTTTCCATCGTATAAAACGAATAATAGCAACCAGTGTGAAAGTTATGGTCATTTCTACGTTCGGGCAACCTGGGCTTCACTCTAGGGCGTTGCTCCACCAGATCAAACAGCTAGGGCCTTAGAAGTCAACGCCCGAAGCATAAAACACAATATAAATATAACAGTTTTTCCATCGTATAGAACGAATAATAGCAACCAGTGTGAAAGTTAACGTCATTTCTACTTTCCGGGCAACCTAGGCTTCACCCTAGGGCATTGCTCCAACAGATTGAATAGTTAGGGCCTTAGAAGTCAACGCCCGATGCATAAAATACAAAATAAATAGAACAGTTTTTCCATCGTGTAAAACGAATAATTGCTACCGGTGTGAAAATTATTATCATTTCTACGTTCCGGTCAACCTAGGCTTCACCATAGGGCGTTACTCCACCAGATCAAACAGTTAGTTCCTTAGAAGTCAACGCCCGAAGCATAAAATACAAAATAAATAGAACAGTTTTTCCATCGTATAAAACGAATAATAGCAACCAGTGTGAAAGTTATGGTCATTTCTACGTTCCGGCAACCTAGGCTTCACCCCAGGGTGTTGTTCCACCAGATCGAATAGTTAGGGCCTAAGAAGTGAACGTCAGAAGCATAAAATAAAATATAAATACAACAGTTTTTCTATCATATAAAACGAGTAATTGCAACCAGTATGAAAGTTGTGGTCATTTCTACTTTCCGGGCAACCTAGGCTACACCCTAGGGCGTTGCTCCAACAGATTGAATAGTTAGGGCCTTAGAAGTCAATGCCCGAAGCATAAAATGCAATAAAAATACAACAGTTTTTCCATCATATAACAGGAATAATTGCAACCAGTTTGAAAGTGATGGTCAATTCTACGTTCCGGGAAACCTCGGCTTCACTCTAGGGCGTTGCTCCGCCAGATCGAATAGCTAGTGCATTAGAAGTCAACGCCAGAAGCATAAAATACAATATAAATACAACAGTTTTTCCATCGTATAAAACGAATAATTGCAACCAGTATGAAAGTTAACGTCATTTCTACTTTCCGGGCAACCTAGGCTTCGCCCTTGCGCGTTGCTCCAACAGATTGAATAGTTAGGGCCTTTGAAGTCAACGCCGGAAGCATAAAATGCAATAAAAGTACAACAGTTTTTCCATCGTACAAAAGGAATACTTGCAACCAGTTTGAAAGTGATGGTCATTTCTACGTTCCGGGCAACCTCGGCCTCACTCTAGGGCGTTGTTCCACCAGATTGAATAGTTAGGGCCTTAGAAGTCAACGCCGGAAGCATAAAATGCAATAAAAATACATCAGTTTTTACATCGTATAAAAGGATTAATTGCAAACAGTTTGAAAGTGATGGTCACTTCTACGTTCCGGACAACCTAGGCTTCACCCCAGGGCGCTGTTCCAACAGATTGAATAGTTAGGGCCTTAGAAGTCAACGCCAGAAGCATAAAATACAATATAAATACAACAGTTTTTCGATCATATAAAACGAGTAATTGCAACCAGTATGAAGGTTGTGGTCATTTCTACGTTCCGGGCAACCTAGGCTTCACTCTAGGGCGTTGCTACACCAGATCGAATAGTTAGGGCCTTAGAAGTCAACGCCAGAATCATAAAATACAATGAAGATGCAACAGCTTTTCCATCGTATTAAACGAATAATTTCAACCCGTGTGAATGTTATGGTCATTTCTACATTCCGAGCAACCTAGGCTTCACTCTAGGGCGTTGATCCAACAGATTGAATAGTTAGGGCCTTAGCAGTCAACGCCTGAAGCATAAAATACAATAAAAATACAACAGCCTTTCCATCCTATAACAGGAATAATTGCAACCAGTTTGATAGTGATGGTCATTTCTACGTTCCGAGCAACCTAGGCTTCACTCTATGGCGCTGATCCACCAGATAGAATAGTTTGGGCCTTAGAAGTCAACGCCAGAAGTATAAAATTCAATAAAGATGCAACAGTTTTTCCATCGTATAGCAGGAATAACTGCAATCAGTGTGAAAGTACTGGACATTTCTACGGTCCGGGTAACCTAGGCTTCACTCTAGGGCGTTGTTCCACCAGATCGAACAGTTAGGGCCTAAGAAGGCAACGCCAGAAGCATAAAATACAATATAAATATAACAGTTTTTCCATCGTATAAAACGAATAATAGCAACCAGTGTGAAAGTTATGGTCATTTCTACGTTCCGGGCAACCTAGGCTTCACTCTATGGCGTTCTTCCACCACATCGAATAGCTACGGCCTCAGAAGTCAACGCCTGAAGCATAAAATACAATAAAAATACAACAGTCTTTCCATCCTATAACAGGAATAATTGCAACCCGTGTTAAAGTGATGGTCATTTGTCCGTTCCAGGCAACCTAGGCTTCACTCTAGGGCGTTGTTCCACCAGTTCGAATTGTTAGGGCCTAAGAAGTCAACGCCAGAAGCATAAGATACAATATAAATATAACAGTTTTTCCATCGTATAGAACGAATAATAGCATCCAGTGTGAAAGTTATGGTCATTTCTACGTTCCGGGCAACCTAGGCTTGACTCTAGGGCGTTGCTCCACCAGATCAAACAGTTAGTTCCTTAGAAGTCAACGCCCGAAGCATAAAATACAAAATAAATAGAACAGTTTTTCCATCGTATAAAACGAATAATAGCAACCAGTATGTAAGTTATGATCATTTCTACGTTCTGGCAACCTAGGCTTGACTCTAGGGCGTTGTTCCACCAGATCGAATAGTTAGGGCCTAAGAAGTGAACGCCAGCAACATAAAATACAATATAAATACAACAGTCCTTCCATCATATAAAACGAATAATTGCAACCAGTATGAAAGTTATGGTCATTTCTACCTTCCCGGCAACCTAGGCTTCACTCTATGGCGTTCTTCCTCCACATCGAATAGTTGCGGCCTCAGAAGTCAACGCCTGAAGCATAAAATACAATAAAAATACAACAGTCTTTCCATCCTATAACAGGAATAATTGCAACCAGCTTGAAGATGATGGTCATTTCTACGTTCCGGGCAACCTAGGCTTCACTCTAGAGCGTTGCTCCACCAGATCGAATAGTTAGTGCCTTAGAAGTCAACGCCAGAAGCATAAAATACAATATAAATACAACAGGTTTTCCATCGTATAAAACGAATAATTGCAACCAGTATGAAAGTTATGGTCATTTCTACGTTCCGGGCAACCTAGGCTTCACTCTACGGCGTTCTTCCACTACATCGAATGGCAACGGCCTCAGAAGTCAACGCCTGAAGCATAAAATACAATAAAAATACAACAGTCTTTCCGTCCTATAACAGGAATAATTGCAACCCGTCTGAAAGTGATGGACATTTGTACGTTCCAGGCATCCTAGGCATCACTGTAGGGCGTTGTTCCACCAGATCGAATTGTTAGGGCCTAAGAAGTCAGCGCCGGAAGCATAAAATGCAATAAAAATACAACAGTTTTTCCATCGTACAAAAGGATTAATTGCAACCAGTTTGAAAGTGATGGTCATTTCTACGTTCCGGGCAACCTAGGCTTCACTCTAGGGCGTTGCTCCACCAGATCGAATAGTTAGTGCCTTAGAAGTCAACGCCAGAAGCATAAAATACAATATAAATACAACAGGTTTTCCATCGTATAAAACGAATAATTGCAACCAGTATGAAAGTTATGGTCATTTCTACGTTCCGGGCAACCTAGGCTTCACTCTACGGCGTTCTTCCACTACATCGAATGGCAACGGCCTCAGAAGTCAACGCCTGAAGCATAAAATACAATAAAGATACAACAGTCTTTCCGTCCTATAACAGGAATAATTGCAACCCGTCTGAAAGTGATGGACATTTGTACGTTCCAGGCATCCTAGGCATCACTGTAGGGCGTTGTTCCACCAGATCGAATTGTTAGGGCCTAAGAAGTCAGCGCCGGAAGCATAAAATGCAATAAAAATACAACAGTTTTTCCATCGTACAAAAGGATTAATTGCAACCAGTTTGAAAGTGATGGTCATTTCTACGTTCCGGGCAACCTAGGCTTCACTCTAGGGCGTTGCTCCACCAGATCGAATAGTTAGTGCCTTAGAAGTCAACGCCAGAAGCATAAAATACAATATAAATACAACAGGTTTTCCATCGTATAAAACGAATAATTGCAAACATTGCGAAAGTAATGGTCATTACACGTTCCGGGCAACCTAGGCGTCACACTAGTGCGTTGCTCCACCACATCTAATTGCTACGGCCTTATACGTCAACGACAGAAGCATAAAATACAATAAAGATGCAACAGCTTTTCCATCGTATAAAACGAATAATTGCAACCAGTATTAAAGTTATGGTCATTTCTACGTTCCGAGCAACCTAGGCTTCACTCTATGGCGCTGATCCACCAGATAGAATAGTTAGGGCCTTAGAAGTCAACGCCAGAAGCATAAAATTCAATAAAGATGCAACAGTTTTTCCATCGTATAGCAGGAATAACTGCAATCAGTGTGAAAGTACTGGACATTTCTACGGTCCGGGTAACCTAGGCTTCACTCTAGGGCGTTGTTCCACCAGATCGAACAGTTAGGGCCTAAGAAGGCAACGCCAGAAGCATAAACTACAATATAAATATAACAGTTTTTCCATCGTATAAAACGAATAATAGCAACCAGTGTGAAAGTTATGGTCATTTCTACGTTCCGGGCAACCTAGGCTTCACTCTATGGCGTTCTTCCACCACATCGAATAGCTACGGCCTCAGAAGTCAACGCCTGAAGCATAAAATACAATAAAAATACAACAGTCTTTCCATCCTATAACAGGAATAATTGCAACCCGTGTTAAAGTGATGGTCATTTGTCCGTTCCAGGCAACCTAGGCTTGACTCTAGGGCGTTGCTCCACCAGATCAAACAGTTAGTTCCTTAGAAGTCAACGCCCGAAGCATAAAATACAAAATAAATAGAACAGTTTTTCCATCGTATAAAACGAATAATAGCAACCAGTGTGTAAGTTATGATCATTTCTACGTTCTGGCAACCTAGGCTTGACTCTAGGGCGTTGTTCCACCAGATCGAATAGTTAGGGCCTAAGAAGTGAACGCCAGCAACATAAAATACAATATAAATACAACAGTCCTTCCATCATATAAAACGAATAATTGCAACCAGTATGAAAGTTATGGTCATTTCTACCTTCCCGGCAACCTAGGCTTCACTCTATGGCGTTCTTCCTCCACATCGAATAGTTGCGGCCTCAGAAGTCAACGCCTGAAGCATAAAATACAATAAAAATACAACAGTCTTTCCATCCTATAACAGGAATAATTGCAACCAGCTTGAAGATGATGGTCATTTCTACGTTCCGGGCAACCTAGGCTTCACTCTAGAGCGTTGCTCCACCAGATCGAATAGTTAGTGCCTTAGAAGTCAACGCCAGAAGCATAAAATACAATATAAATACAACAGGTTTTCCATCGTATAAAACGAATAATTGCAACCAGTATGAAAGTTATGGTCATTTCTACGTTCCGGGCAACCTAGGCTTCACTCTACGGCGTTCTTCCACTACATCGAATGGCAACGGCCTCAGAAGTCAACGCCTGAAGCATAAAATACAATAAAAATACAACAGTCTTTCCGTCCTATAACAGGAATAATTGCAACCCGTCTGAAAGTGATGGACATTTGTACGTTCCAGGCATCCTAGGCATCACTGTAGGGCGTTGTTCCACCAGATCGAATTGTTAGGGCCTAAGAAGTCAGCGCCGGAAGCATAAAATGCAATAAAAATACAACAGTTTTTCCATCGTACAAAAGGATTAATTGCAACCAGTTTGAAAGTGATGGTCATTTCTACGTTCCGGGCAACCTAGGCTTCACTCTAGGGCGTTGCTCCACCAGATCGAATAGTTAGTGCCTTAGAAGTCAACGCCAGAAGCATAAAATACAATATAAATACAACAGGTTTTCCATCGTATAAAACGAATAATTGCAACCAGTATGAAAGTTATGGTCATTTCTACGTTCCGGGCAACCTAGGCTTCACTCTACGGCGTTCTTCCACTACATCGAATGGCAACGGCCTCAGAAGTCAACGCCTGAAGCATAAAATACAATAAAAATACAACAGTCTTTCCGTCCTATAACAGGAATAATTGCAACCCGTCTGAAAGTGATGGACATTTGTACGTTCCAGGCATCCTAGGCTTCACTCTATGGCGCTGATCCACCAGATCGAATAGTTAGGGCCTTAGAAGACAACGCCAGAAGCATAAAATACGATATAAGTACAACAGTTTTTCCATCGTATAAAATGAATAATTGCAAACATTGCGAAAGTAATGGTCATTACACGTTCCGGGCAACCTAGGCGTCACACTAGTGCGTTGCTCCACCACATCTAATTGCTACGGCCTTATACGTCAACGACAGAAGCATAAAATACAATAAAGATGCAACAGCTTTTCCATCGTATAAAACGAATAATTGCAACCAGTATGAAAGTTATGGTCATTTCTACGTTCCGAGCAACCTAGGCTTCACTCTATGGCGCTGATCCACCAGATAGAATAGTTAGGGCCTTAGAAGTCAACGCCAGAAGCATAAAATTCAATAAAGATGCAACAGTTTTTCCATCGTATAGCAGGAATAACTGCAATCAGTGTGAAAGTACTGGACATTTCTACGGTCCGGGTAACCTAGGCTTCACTCTAGGGCGTTGTTCCACCAGATCGAACAGTTAGGGCCTAAGAAGGCAACGCCAGAAGCATAAAATACAATATAAATATAACAGTTTTTCCATCGTATAAAACGAATAATAGCAACCAGTGTGAAAGTTATGGTCATTTCTACGTTCCGGGCAACCTAGGCTTCACCCCAGGTCGTTGTTCCACCAGATCGAATAGTTAGGGCCTAAGAAGTGAACGCCAGCAGCATAAAATACAATATAAGTACAACAGTTCTTCCATCAAATAAAACGAATAATTGCAACCAGTATGAAAGTTATGGTCATTTCTACGTTCCGGGCAACCTAGGCTTCACTCTATGGCGTTCTTCCACCACATCGAATAGCTACGGCCTCAGAAGTCAACGCCTGAAGCATAAAATACAATAAAAATACAACAGTCTTTCCATCCTATAACAGGAATAATTGCAACCCGTGTTAAAGTGATGGTCATTTGTACGTTCCAGGCAACCTAGGCTTCACTCTAGGGCGTTGTTCCACCAGCTCGAATTGTTAGGGCCTAAGAAGTCAACGCCAGAAGCATAAGATACAATATAAATATAACAGTTTTTCCATCGTATAGAACGAATAATAGCATCCAGTGTGAAAGTTATGATCCTTTCCACGTTCTGGCAACCTAGGCTTCACCCCAGGGCGTTGCTCCACCAGATCGAATATTTAGGGCCTTGAAGTCAACGCCAGAATCATAAAGTACAATGAAGATGCAACAGTTTTTCCATCGTATTAAACGAATAATTTTAACCAGTGTGAATGTTATGGTCATTTCTACATTCCGAGCAACCTAGGCTTCACTCTAGGGCATTGATCCAACAGATTGAATAGTTAGGGCCTTAGAAGTCAACGCCCGAAGCATAAAATACAGTATAAATACAACAGTTTTTCCATCATATAACAGGAATAATTGCAACCCGTGTGAAAGTGATGGTCATTTGTACGTTCCAGGCAACCTAGGCTTCACTCTAGGGCGTTGTTCCACCAGATCGAATTGTTAGGGCCTAAGAAGTCAACGCCAGAAGCATAAGATACAATATAAATATAACAGTTCTTCCATCGTATAGAACGAATAATAGCAGCCAGTGTGAAAGTTATGGTCACTTCTACGTTCCGGGCAACCTAGGCTTCACTCTAGGGCGTTGCTCCACCAGATCAAACAGTTAGGGCCTTAGAAGTCAACGCCCGAAAGCATAAAATACAAAATAAATAGAACAGTTTTTCCATCGTATAGAACGAATAAGAGCAACCAGTGTGAAAGTTAACGTCATTTCTACTTTCCGGGCAACCTAGGCTTCACTCGAGGGCGGTGCTCCACCAGATCGAATAGTTAGGGCCTTAGAAGTCAACGCCCGAAGCATAAAATGCAATAAAAATACAACAGTGTTTCCATCATCTAACAGGAATAATTGCAACCAGTTTGAAGGTGATGGCCAATTCTACGTTCCGCGCAACCTAGGCTTCACTCCAGGGCGTTGCTCCATCAGATCGAATAGTTACGACCGAAGAAGACAACGCCAGAAGCATAAAATACGATATAAATACAACAGCTTTTCCATCGTATAAAACGAATAATTGCAACCAGTGTGAAAGTTATGGTCATTTCTACGTTCCGGGCAACCTAGACTTCACCCCAGGCCGTTGTTCCACTAGATCGAATAGTTAGGGCCTAAGAAGTGAACGCCAGCAGCATAAAATACAATATAAATGCAACAGTTCTTCCATCATATAAAACGAATAATTGCAACCAGTATGAAAGTTATGGTCATTTCTACGTTCCGGGCAACCCAGGCTTCACTCTATGGCGTTCTTCCACCACATCGAATAGCTACGGCCTCAGAAGTCAACGCCTGAAGCATAAAATACAATAAAAATACAACAGCCTTTCCATCCTATAACAGGAATAATTGCAACCAGTTTGATAGTGATGGTCATTTCTACGTTCCGGGCAACCTAGGCCTCACTCGAGGGCGTTGTTCCACCAGATTGAATAGTTACGGCCTAAGAAATCAACGCCAGAAGCATAAAATACAATATAAATATAACAGTTTTTCCATCGTATAAAACGAATAATTTCAACCAGTGTGAATGTTATGGTCATTTCTACATTCGGAGCAACCTAGGCTTCACTCTAGGGCGTTGATCCACCAGATAGAATAGTTAGGGCCTTAGAAGTCAACACCAGAAGCATAAAATTCAATAAAGATGCAACAGTTTTTCAATCGTATAGCAGGAATAACTCCAAACAGTGTGAAAGTACTGGTCATTTCTACGTTCCGGGTAACCTAGGCTTCACTCTAGGGCGTTGTTCCACCAGATCGAACAGTTAGGGCCTAAGAAGGCAACGCCAGAAGCATAAAATACAATATAAATATAACAGTTTTTCCATCGTATAAAACGAATAATAGCAACCAGTGTGAAAGTTATGGTCATTTCTACGTTCCGGCAACCTAGGCTTCACCCCAGGTAGTTGTTCCACCAGATCGAATAGTTAGGGCCTAAGAAGTGAACGCCAGCAGCATAAAATACAATATAAATACAACAGTTCCTCCATCATATAAAACGGATAATTGCAATCAGTATGAAAGTTATGGTCATTTTTACGTTCCGGGCAACCTAGGCTTCACTCTATGGCGTTCTTCCACCACATCGAATAGCTACGGCCTCAGAAGTCAACGCCTGAAGCACAAAATACAATAAGAATACAACAGTCTTTCCATCCTATAACAGGAATAATTGCAACCAGTTTGAAAGTGATGGTCATTTCTACGTTCCGGGGAACCTAGGCTTCACTCTAGGGCGTTGCTCCACCAGATCGAATAGTTAGTGCCTTAGACGTCAACGCCAGAAACATAAAATACAATATAAACACAACAGTTTTTCCATCGTATAAAACGAATAATTGCTACCAGTATGGAAGTGATGGTCATTTCTATGTTCCGGGCAACCTAGGCCTCACTCTAGGGCGTTGCTCCACCAGATTGAATAGTTAGGGCCTTAGAAGTCAACGCCAGAAGCATAAAATACAATAAAGATGCAACAGATTTTCCATCGTATTAAACGAATAATTACAACCAGTGTGAATGTTATGGTCATTTCTACATTCCGAGCAACCTAGGCTACACTCTAGGGCGTTGATCCAACAGATTGAATAGTTAGGGCCTTAGCAGTCAACGCCCGAAGCATAAAATACAATATAAATACAACAGTTTTTCCATCATATAACAGGAATAATTGCAACCAGTTTGAAAGTGATGGTCATTTCTACGTTCCGGGCAACCTAGGCTTCACTCTAGAGCGTTGCTCCACCAGATCGAATAGTTAGTGCCTTAGAAGTCAGCGCAAGAAGCATAAAATACAATATAAATACAACAGTTTTTCCATCGTATAAAACGAATAATTGCAACCAGTATGAAAGTTATGGACATTTCTACGTTCCGGGCAACCTAGGCATCACTCTATGGCGTTCTTCCTCTACATCGAATAGCAACGGCCTCAGAAGTCAACGCCTGAAGCATAAAATACAATAAAAATACAACAGTCTTTCCGTCCTATAACAGGAATAATTGCAACCCGTGTGAATGTGATGGTCATTTCTACGTTCCGGGCAACCTAGGCTTCACTCTAGAGCGTTGCTCCACCAGATCGAATAGTTAGTACCTTAGAAGTCAACGCCAGAAGCATAAAATACAATATAAATACAACAGTTTTTCCATCATATAAAACGAATAATTGCAACCACTATGAAAATTATGGTTATGTCTACGTTCCGCGCAACCCAGGCTTCACTCTATGGCGTTCTTCCACCACATCGAATAGCTACGGTCTCAGAAGTCAACGCCCTGAAGCATAAAATACAATAAAAATACAACAGTCTTTCCGTCCTATAACAGGAATAATTGCAACCAGTTTGAAAGTGATGTCCAATTCTACGTTCCGCGCAACCTAGGCTTCACTCCAGGGCGTTGCTCCACCAGATCGAAAAGTTACGGCCTAAGAAGTCAACGCCAGAAGCATAAAATACGATATAAGTACAACAGCTTTTCCATCGTATAAAACGATTAATTGCAACCAGTGTGAAAGTTATGGTCATTTCTACGTTCCGGGCAACCTAGGCTTCACTCTAGGGCGTTGCTCCACCAGATTGAATAGTTAGGGCCTTAGAAGTCAACGCCGGAAGCATAAAATGCAATAAAAATACATCAGTTTTTACATCGTATAAAAGGATTAATTGCAAACAGTTTGAAAGTGATGGTCACTTCTACGTTCCGGACAACCTAGGCTTCACCCCAGGGCGCTGTTCCAACAGATTGAATAGTTAGGGCCTTAGAAGTCAACGCCAGAAGCATAAAATACAATATAAATACAACAGTTTTTCGATCATATAAAACGAGTAATTGCAACCAGTATGAAGGTTGTGGTCATTTCTACGTTCCGGGCAACCTAGGCTTCACTCTAGGGCGTTGCTACACCAGATCGAATAGTTAGGGCCTTAGAAGTCAACGCCAGAATCATAAAATACAATGAAGATGCAACAGATTTTCCATCGTATTAAACGAATAATTTCAACCAGTGTGAATGTTATGGTCATTTCTACATTCCGAGCAACCTAGGCTTCACTCTAGGGCGTTGATCCAACAGATTGAACAGTTAGGGCCTTAGCAGTCAACGCCTGAAGCATAAAATACAATAAAAATACAACAGCCTTTCCATCCTATAACAGGAATAATTGCAACCAGTTTGATAGTGATGGTCATTTCTACGTTCCGAGCAACCTAGGCTTCACTCTATGGCGCTGATCCACCAGATAGAATAGTTTGGGCCTTAGAAGTCAACGCCAGAAGCATAAAATTCAATAAATATGCAACAGTTTTTCCATCGTATAGCAGGAATAACTGCAATCAGTGTGAAAGTACTGGACATTTCTACGGTCCGGGTAACCTAGGCTTCACTCTAGGGCGTTGTTCCACCAGATCGAACAGTTAGGGCCTAAGAAGGCAACGCCAGAAGCATAAAATACAATATAAATATAACAGTTTTTCCATCGTATAAAACGAATAATAGCAACCAGTGTGAAAGTTATGGTCATTTCTACGTTCCGGGCAACCTAGGCTTCACTCTATGGCGTTCTTCCACCACATCCAATAGCTACGGCCTCAGAAGTCAACGCCTGAAGCATAAAATACAATAAAAATACAACAGTCTTTCCATCCTATAACAGGAATAATTGCAACCCGTGTTAAAGTGATGGTCATTTGTCCGTTCCAGGCAACCTAGGCTTCACTCTAGGGCGTTGTTCCACCAGTTCGAATTGTTAGGGCCTAAGAAGTCAACGCCAGAAGCATAAGATACAATATAAATATAACAGTTTTTCCATCGTATAGAACGAATAATAGCATCCAGTGTGAAAGTTATGGTCATTTCTACGTTCCGGGCAACCTAGGCTTGACTCTAGGGCGTTGCTCCACCAGATCAAACAGTTAGTTCCTTAGAAGTCAACGCCCGAAGCATAAAATACAAAATAAATAGAACAGTTTTTCCATCGTATAAAACGAATAATAGCAACCAGTGTGTAAGTTATGATCATTTCTACGTTCTGGCAACCTAGGCTTGACTCTAGGGCGTTGTTCCACCAGATCGAATAGTTAGGGCCTAAGAAGTGAACGCCAGCAACATAAAATACAATATAAATACAACAGGTTTTCCATCGTATAAAACGAGTAATTGCAACCAGTATGAAAGTTATGGTCATTTCTACGTTCCGGGCAACCTAGGCTTCACTCTACGGCGTTCTTCCACTACATCGAATGGCAACGGCCTCAGAAGTCAACGCCTGAAGCATAAAATACAATAAAAATACAACAGTCTTTCCGTCCTATAACAGGAATAATTGCAACCCGTCTGAAAGTGATGGACATTTGTACGTTCCAGGCATCCTAGGCATCACTGTAGGGCGTTGTTCCACCAGATCGAATTGTTAGGGCCTAAGAAGTCAGCGCCGGAAGCATAAAATGCAATAAAAATACAACAGTTTTTCCATCGTACAAAAGGATTAATTGCAACCAGTTTGAAAGTGATGGTCATTTCTACGTTCCGGGCAACCTAGGCTTCACTCTAGGGCGTTGCTCCACCAGATCGAATAGTTAGTGCCTTAGAAGTCAACGCCAGAAGCATAAAATACAATATAAATACAACAGGTTTTCCATCGTATAAAACGAATAATTGCAACCAGTATGAAAGTTATGGTCATTTCTACGTTCCGGGCAACCTAGGCTTCACTCTACGGCGTTCTTCCACTACATCGAATGGCAACGGCCTCAGAAGTCAACGCCTGAAGCATAAAATACAATAAAAATACAACAGTCTTTCCGTCCTATAACAGGAATAATTGCAACCCGTCTGAAAGTGATGGACATTTGTACGTTCCAGGCATCCTAGGCTTCACTCTATGGCGCTGATCCACCAGATCGAATAGTTAGGGCCTTAGAAGTCCACGCCAGAAGCATAAAATACGATATAAGTACAACAGTTTTTCCATCGTATAAAATGAATAATTGCAAACATTGCGAAAGTAATGGTCATTACACGTTCCGGGCAACCTAGGCGTCACTCTAGTGCGTTGCTCCACCACATCTAATTGCTACGGCCTTATACGTCAACGACAGAAGCATAAAATACAATAAAGATGCAACAGCTTTTCCATCGTATAAAACGAATAATTGCAACCAGTATGAAAGTTATGGTCATTTCTACGTTCCGAGCAACCTAGGCTTCACTCTATGGCGCTGATCCACCAGATAGAATAGTTAGGGCCTTAGAAGTCAACGCCAGAAGCATAAAATTCAATAAAGATGCAACAGTTTTTCCATCGTATAGCAGGAATAACTGCAATCAGTGTGAAAGTACTGGACATTTCTACGGTCCGGGTAACCTAGGCTTCACTCTAGGGCGTTGTTCCACCAGATCGAACAGTTAGGGCCTAAGAAGGCAACGCCAGAAGCATAAAATACAATATAAATATAACAGTTTTTCCATCGTATAAAACGAATAATAGCAACCAGTGTGAAAGTTATGGTCATTTCTACGTTCCGGGCAACCTAGGCTTCACCCCAGGTCGTTGTTCCACCAGATCGAATAGTTAGGGCCTAAGAAGTGAACTCCAGCAGCATAAAATACAATATAAGTACAACAGTTCTTCCATCAAATAAAACGAATAATTGCAACCAGTATGAAAGTTATGGTCATTTCTACGTTCCGGGCAACCTAGGCTTCACTCTATGGCGTTCTTCCACCACATCGAATAGCTACGGCCTCAGAAGTCAACGCCTGAAGCATAAAATACAATAAAAATACAACAGTCTTTCCATCCTATAACAGGAATAATTGCAACCCGTGTTAAAGTGATGGTCATTTGTACGTTCCAGGCAACCTAGGCTTCACTCTAGGGCGTTGTTCCACCAGCTCGAATTGTTAGGGCCTAAGAAGTCAACGCCAGAAGCATAAGATACAATATAAATATAACAGTTTTTCCATCGTATAGAACGAATAATAGCATCCAGTGTGAAAGTTATGATCCTTTCTACGTTCTGGCAACCTAGGCTTCACCCCAGGGCGTTGCTCCACCAGATCGAATATTTAGGGCCTTGAAGTCAACGCCAGAATCATAAAGTACAATGAAGATGCAACAGTTTTTCCATCGTATTAAACGAATAATTTTAACCAGTGTGAATGTTATGGTCATTTCTACATTCCGAGCAACCTAGGCTTCACTCTAGGGCGTTGATCCAACAGATTGAATAGTTAGGGCCTTAGAAGTCAACGCCCGATGCATAAAATACAGTATAAATACAACAGTTTTTCCATCATATAACAGGAATAATTGCAACCCGTGTGAAAGTGATGGTCATTTGTACGTTCCAGGCAACCTAGGCTTCACTCTAGGGCGTTGTTCCACCAGATCGAATTGTTAGGGCCTAAGAAGTCAACGCCAGAAGCATAAGATACAATATAAATATAACAGTTCTTCCATCGTATAGAACGAATAATAGCAGCCAGTGTGAAAGTTATGGTCACTTCTACGTTCCGGGCAACCTAGGCTTCACTCTAGGGCGTTGCTCCACCAGATCAAACAGTTAGGGCCTTAGAAGTCAACGCCCGAAAGCATAAAATACAAAATAAATAGAACAGTTTTTCCATCGTATAGAACGAATAAGAGCAACCAGTGTGAAAGTTAACGTCATTTCTACTTTCCGGGCAACCTAGGCTTCACTCGAGGGCGGTGCTCCACCAGATCGAATAGTTAGGGCCTTAGAAGTCAACGCCCGAAGCATAAAATGCAATAAAAATACAACAGTGTTTCCATCATCTAACAGGAATAATTGCAACCAGTTTGAAGGTGATGGCCAATTCTACGTTCCGCGCAACCTAGGCTTCACTCCAGGGCGTTGCTCCACCAGATCGAATAGTTACGGCCGAAGAAGACAACGCCAGAAGCATAAAATACGATATAAATACAACAGCTTTTCCATCGTATAAAACGAATAATTGCAACCAGTGTGAAAGTTATGGTCATTTCTACGTTCCGGGCAACCTAGACTTCACCCCAGGCCGTTGTTCCACTAGATCGAGTAGTTAGGGCCTAAGAAGTGAACGCCAGCAGCATAAAATACAATATAAATGCAACAGTTCTTCCATCATATAAAACGAATAATTGCAACCAGTATGAAAGTTATGGTCATTTCTACGTTCCGGGCAACCCAGGCTTCACTCTATGGCGTTCTTCCACCACATCGAATAGCTACGGCCTCAGAAGTCAACGCCTGAAGCATAAAATACAATAAAAATACAACAGCCTTTCCATCCTATAACAGGAATAATTGCAACCAGTTTGATAGTGATGGTCATTTCTACGTTCCGGGCAACCTAGGCCTCACTCGAGGGCGTTGTTCCACCAGATTGAATAGTTACGGCCTGAGAAATCAACGCCAGAAGCATAAAATACAATATAAATATAACAGTTTTTCCATCGTATAAAACGAATAATTTCAACCAGTGTGAATGTTATGGTCATTTCTACATTCGGAGCAACCTAGGCTTCACTCTAGGGCGTTGATCCACCAGATAGAATAGTTAGGGCCTTAGAAGTCAACACCAGAAGCATAAAATTCAATAAAGATGCAACAGTTTTTCCATCGTATAGCAGGAATAACTCCAAACAGTGTGAAAGTACTGGTCATTTCTACGTTCCGGGTAACCTAGGCTTCACTCTAGGGCGTTGTTCCACCAGATCGAACAGTTAGGGCCTAAGAAGGCAACGCCAGAAGCATAAAATACAATATAAATATAACAGTTTTTCCATCGTATAAAACG
Organism: Calliopsis andreniformis; assembly: GCF_051401765.1. Classification (NCBI taxonomy): domain Eukaryota; kingdom Metazoa; phylum Arthropoda; class Insecta; order Hymenoptera; family Andrenidae; genus Calliopsis; species Calliopsis andreniformis. The sequence goes on along the minus strand of NW_027480429.1, from coordinate 9,862,175 downwards.
AATAATAGCAACCAGTGTGAAAGTTATGGTCATTTCTACGTTCCGGCAACCTAGGCTTCACCCCAGGTAGTTGTTCCACCAGATCGAATAGTTAGGGCCTAAGAAGTGAACGCCAGCAGCATAAAATACAATATAAATACAACAGTTCCTCCATCATATAAAACGGATAATTGCAATCAGTATGAAAGTTATGGTCATTTTTACGTTCCGGGCAACCTAGGCTTCACTCTATGGCGTTCTTCCACCACATCGAATAGCTACGGCCTCAGAAGTCAACGCCTGAAGCACAAAATACAATAAAAATACAACAGTCTTTCCATCCTATAACAGGAATAATTGCAACCAGTTTGAAAGTGATGGTCATTTCTACGTTCCGGGGAACCTAGGCTTCACTCTAGGGCGTTGCTCCACCAGATCGAATAGTTAGTGCCTTAGACGTCAACGCCAGAAACATAAAATACAATATAAACACAACAGTTTTTCCATCGTATAAAACGAATAATTGCTACCAGTATGGAAGTGATGGTCATTTCTATGTTCCGGGCAACCTAGGCCTCACTCTAGGGCGTTGCTCCACCAGATTGAATAGTTAGGGCCTTAGAAGTCAACGCCAGAAGCATAAAATACAATAAAGATGCAACAGATTTTCCATCGTATTAAACGAATAATTACAACCAGTGTGAATGTTATGGTCATTTCTACATTCCGAGCAACCTAGGCTACACTCTAGGGCGTTGATCCAACAGATTGAATAGTTAGGGCCTTAGCAGTCAACGCCCGAAGCATAAAATACAATATAAATACAACAGTTTTTCCATCATATAACAGGAATAATTGCAACCAGTTTGAAAGTGATGGTCATTTCTACGTTCCGGGCAACCTAGGCTTCACTCTAGAGCGTTGCTCCACCAGATCGAATAGTTAGTGCCTTAGAAGTCAGCGCAAGAAGCATAAAATACAATATAAATACAACAGTTTTTCCATCGTATAAAACGAATAATTGCAACCAGTATGAAAGTTATGGACATTTCTACGTTCCGGGCAACCTAGGCATCACTCTATGGCGTTCTTCCACTACATCGAATAGCAACGGCCTCAGAAGTCAACGCCTGAAGCATAAAATACAATAAAAATACAACAGTCTTTCCGTCCTATAACAGGAATAATTGCAACCCGTGTGAATGTGATGGTCATTTCTACGTTCCGGGCAACCTAGGCTTCACTCTAGAGCGTTGCTCCACCAGATCGAATAGTTAGTACCTTAGAAGTCAACGCCAGAAGCATAAAATACAATATAAATACAACAGTTTTTCCATCATATAAAACGAATAATTGCAACCACTATGAAAATTATGGTTATGTCTACGTTCCGCGCAACCCAGGCTTCACTCTATGGCGTTCTTCCACCACATCGAATAGCTACGGCCTCAGAAGTCAACGCCCTGAAGCATAAAATACAATAAAAATACAACAGTCTTTCCGTCCTATAACAGGAATAATTGCAACCAGTGTGTAAGTGATGGTCATTTGTACGTTCCAGGCAACCTAGGCTTCACTCTAGAGCGTTGCTCCACCATATCGAATAGTTAGTGCCTTAGAACTCAGCGCAAGAAGCATAAAATACAAAATAAATAGAACAGTTTTTCCATAGTATAAAACGAATAATGGCAACCAGTGTGAAAGTTATGATCATTTCTACGTTCCGGCAACCTAGGCTTCACCCCAGGGCGTTGTTCCACCAGATCGAATAGTTAGGGCCAAAGAAGTGAACGCCTGCAGCATTAAATACAATATAAATACAACAGATCTTCCATCATATAAAACGAATAATTGCAACCAGTATGAAAGTTATGGTCATTTCTACGTTCCGTGCAACCTAGGCTTCACTCTATGGCGTTCTTCCACCACATCGAATAGCTGCGGCCTCAGAAGTCAACGCCTGAAGCATAAAATACAATAAAAATACAACAGTCTTTCCATCCTATAACAGGAATAATTGCAACCAGTTTGAAAGTGATCGTCATTTCTACGTTCCGGGGAAGCTAGGCTTCACTCTAGGGCGTTGCTCCACCAGATCGAATAGTTAGGGCCTAAGAAGTCAACGCCAGAAGCATAAGATACAATATAAATATAACAGTTTTTCCACCTATAGAACGAATAATAGCAACCAGTGTGAAAGTTATGGTCACTTCTACGTTCCGGGCAACCTAGACTTCACACTAGGGCGTTGATCCACCAGATAGAATAGTTAGGGCCTTAGAAGTCAACGCCAGAAGCATAAAATTCAATAAAGATGCAACAGTTTTTCCATCGTATAGCAGGAATAACTGCAAACAGTGTGAAAGTACTGGTCATTTCTACGTTCCGGGTAACCTAGGCTTCTCTCTAGGGCGTTCTTGCACCAGATCGAACAGTTAGGGCCTAAGAAGGCAACGCCAGAAGCATAAAATACAATATAAATATAACAGTTTTTCCATCGTATAAAACGAATAAGAGCAACCTGTGTGAAAGTTATGGTCATTTCTACGTTCCGGGAAACCTAGGCTTCACTCTAGAGCGTTGCTACACCAGATCGAATAGTTAGTGCCTTAGAAGTCAACGCCAGAAGAATAAAATACAATATAAATCCAACAGTTTTTCCATCATATAAAACGAATAATTGCAACCAGTATGAAAGTTATGGTCATTTCTACGTTCCGGGCAACCTAGGCTTCACACTATGGCGTTCTTCCACTACATCGAATAGCAACGGCCTCAGAAGTCAACGCCTGAAGCATAAAATACAATAAAAATACAACAGTCTTTCCATCCTAAAACAGGTATAATTGCAACCAGTTTGAAAGTGATGGTCATTTCTACGTTCCGGGGAACCTAGGCTTCACTCTACGGCGTTGCTCCACCAGATCGAATAGTTAGTGCCTTAGAAGTCAACGCCAGAAGCATAAAATACAATATAAACACAACAGTTTTTCCATCGTACAAAACGAGTAATTGCTACCAGTATGGAAGTGATGGTCATTTCTACGTTCCGGGCAACCTAGGCCTCACTCTAGGGCGTTGTTCCACCAGATTGAATAGTTAGGGCCTTAGAAATCAACGCCAGGAGCATAAAATACAATATAAATATAACAGTTTTTCCATCGCATAAAACGAATAATTTCAACCAGTGTGAATGTTATGATCATTTCTACATTCGGAGCAACCTAGGCTTCACTCTAGGGCGTTGATCCGCCAGATAGAATAGTTAGGGCCTTAGAAGTCAACGCCAGAAGCATAAAATTCAATAAAGATGCAACAGTTTTTCCATCGTATAGCAGGAATAACTGCAAACAGTGTGAAAGTACTGGTCATTTCTACATTCCGGGTAACCTAGGCTTCACTCTAGGGCGTTGTTCCACCAGATCGAACAGTTAGGGCCTAAGAAGGCAACGCCAGAAGCATAAAATACAAAATAAATAGAACAGTTTTTCCATCGTATAAAACGAATAATAGCAACCAGTGTGAAAGTTATGATCATTTCTTCGTTCCGGCAACCTAGGCTTCACCCCAGGGCGTTGTTCCACCAGATCGAATAGTTAGTACCTTAGAAGTCAACGCCAGAAGCATAAAATACAATATAAATACAACAGTTTTTCCATCATATAAAACGAATAATAGCAACCAGTATGAAAGTTATGGTTATGTCTACGTGCCGCGCAACCCAGGCTTCACTCTATGGCGTTCTTCCACCACATCGAATAGCTACGGCCTCAGAAGTCAACGCCTGAAGCATAAAATACAATAAAGATACAACAGTCTTTCCAGCCTATAACAGGAACAATTGCAACCAGTTTGAAAGTGATGGTCATTTCTACGTTCCGGGGAACCTAGGCTTCACTCTAGGGCGATACTCCACCAGATCGAATAGTTAGGGCCTTAGAAGTCAACGCCAGAAGCATAAAATTCAATAAAGATGCAACAGTTTTTCGATCGTATAGCAGGAATAACTGTAAACAGTGTGAAAGTACTGGTCATTTCTACGTTCCGGGTAACCTAGGCTTCACTCTAGGGCGTTGTTCCACCAGATCGAACAGTTAGGACCTAAGAAGGCAACGCCAGAAGCATAAAATACAAAATAAAAAGAACAGTCTTTCCATCGTATAAAACGAATAACAGCAACCAGTGTGAAAGTTATGATCATTTCTACGTTCCGGCAACCTAGGCTTCACCCCGGGGCGTTGTTCCACCAGATCGAATAGTTAGGACCTAAGATGTGAACGCCAGCAGAATAAAATACAATATAAGTACAACAGTTCTTCCATCATATAAAACGAATAATTGCAACCAGTATGAAAGTTATGGTCATTTCTACGTTCCGGGCAACCTAGGCTTCACTCTATGGCGTTCTTCCACCACATCGAATAGCTGCGGCCTCAGAAGTCAACGCCTGAAGCATAAAATACAATATAAATATAACAGTTTTTCCATCGTATAAAACGAATAATTTCAACCAGTGTGAATGTTAAGGTCATTTCTACATTCGGAGCAACCTAGGCATCACTCTAGGGCGTTGATCCACCAGATAGAATAGTTAGGGCCTTAGAAGTCAACGCCAGAAGCATAAAATTCAATAAAGATGCAACAGTTTTTCCATCGTATAGCAGGAATAACTGCAAACAGTGTGAAAGTACTGGTCATTTCTACGTTCCGGGTAACCTAGGCTTCACTCTATGGCGTTCTTCCACCACATCGAATAGCTGCGGCCTCAGATGTCGACGCCTGAAGCATAAAATACAAAATAAATAGAACTGTTTTTCCATCGTATAAAACGAATAATTGCAACCAGTATGAAAGTTAACGTCATCTCTACGTTCCGGGCAACCTAGGCTTCACTCTAGGGCGTTGCTCCTCCAGATCGAATAGTTAGGGCCTTAGAAGTCAACGCTAGAATCATAAAATACAATAAAGATGCAACAGCTTTTCCATCGTATTAAACGAATAATTTCAACCAGTGTGAATGTTATGGTCATTTCTACATTCCGAGCAACCTAGGCTTCACTCTAGGGCGTTGATCCAACAGATTGAATAGTTAGGGCCTTAGCAGTCAACGCCCGAAGCATAAAATACAATATAAATACAACAGTTTTTCCATCATATAACAGGAATAATTGCAACCAGTTTGAAAGTGATGGTCATTTCTACGTTCCGGGCAACCTAGGCTTCACTCTAGAGCGTTGCTCCACCAGATCGAATAGTTAGTGCCTTAGAAGTCAACGCCAGAAGCATAAAATACAATATAAATACAACAGTTTTTCCATCGTATAAAACGAATAATTGCAACCAGTATGAAAGCTATGGTCATTTCCACGTTCCGGGCAACCTAGGCTTCACTGTATGGCGTTCTTCCACTACATCGAATAGCAACGGCCTCAGAAGTCAACGCCTGAAGCAGAAAATACAATAAAAATACAACAGTCTTTCCGTCCTATAACAGGAATAATTGCAACCCGTGTGTAAGTGATGGTCATTTGTACGTTCCAGGCAACCTAGGCTTCAGTCTAGGGCGTTGTTCCACCAGATCGGAATTGTTAGGGCCTAAGAAGTCAATGCCAGAAGCATAAGATATAATATAAATATAACTGTTTTTCCATCTATAGAACGAATAATAGCAACCAGTGTGAAAGTTATGGTCACTTCTACGTTCCGGGCAACCTAGGCTTCACAGTAGGGCGTTGATCCACCAGATAGAATAGTTAGGGCCTTAGAAGTCAACGCCAGAAGCATAAAATACAATAAAGATACAACAGTCTTTCCAGCCTATAACAGGAACAATTGCAACCAGTTTGAAAGTGATGGTCATTTCTACGTTCCGGGGAACCTAGGCTTCACTCTAGGGCGATACTCCACCAGATCGAATAGTTAGGGCCTTAGAAGTCAACGCCAGAAGCATAAAATTCAATAAAGATGCAACAGTTTTTCCATCGTATAGCAGGAATAACTGCAAACAGTGTGAAAGTACTTGTCATTTCTACGTTCCGGGTAACCTAGGCTTCACTCTAGGGCGTTGTTCCACCAGATCGAACAGTTAGGACCTAAGAAGGCAACGCCAGAAGCATAAAATAGAAAATAAAAAGAACAGCCTTTCCATCGTATAAAACGAATAATAGCAACCAGTGTGAAAGTTATGATCATTTCTACGTTCCGGCAACCTAGGCTTCACCCCGGGGCGTTGTTCCACCAGATCGAATAGTTAGGACCTAAGATGTGAACGCCAGCAGAATAAAATACAATATAAGTACAACAGTTCTTCCATCATATAAAACGAATAATTGCAAGCAGTATGAAAGTTATGGTCATTTCTACGTTCCGGGCAACCTAGGCTTCACTCTATGGCGTTCTTCCACCACATCGAATAGCTGCGGCCTCAGAAGTCGACGCCTGAAGCATAAAATACAAAATAAATAGAACTGTTTTTCCATCGTATAAAACGAATAATTGCAACCAGTATGAAAGTTATGGTCATTTCTACGTTCCGGGCAACCTAGGCTTCACCCCAGGTAGTTGTTCCACCAGATCGAATAGTTAGGGCCTAAGAAGTGAACGCCAGCAGCATAAAATACAATATAAATACAACAGTTCTTCCATCATATAAAACGGATAATTGCAACCAGTATGAAAGTTATGGTCATTTTTACGTTCCGGGCAACCTAGGCTTCACTCTATGGCGTTCTTCCACCACATCGAATAGCTACGGCCTCAGAAGTCAACGCCTGAAGCATAAAATGCAATAAAAATACAACAGTCTTTCCATCCTATAACTGGAATAATTGCAACCCGTGTGAAAGTGATGGTCATTTGTGCGTTCCAGGCAACCTAGACTTCACTCTAGGGCGTTGTTCCACCAGATCGAATTGTTAGGGCCTAAGCAGTGAACGCCAGAAGCAAAAGATACAATATACATATAACAGTTTTTCCATCGTATAGAACGAATAATAGCATCCAGTGTGAAAGTTATGGTCATTTCTACGTTCCGGGCAACCTAGGCTTCACTCTAGGGCGTTGCTCCACCAGATCAAACAGTTAGTTCCTTAGAAGTCAACGCCCGAAGCATAAAATACAAAATAAATAGAACAGTTTTTCCATAGTATAAAACGAATAATGGCAACCAGTGTGAAAGTTATGATCATTTCTACGTTCCGGCAACCTAGGCTTCACCCCAGGGCGATGTTCCACCAGATCGAATAGTTAGGGCCTAAGACATGAACGCCAGCAGCATAAAATACAATATAAATACAACAGATCTTCCATCATATAAAACGAATAATTGCAACCAGTATGAAAGTTATGGTCATTTCTACGTTCCGGGCAACCTAGGCTTCACTCTATGGCGTTCTGCCACCACATCGAATAGCTGCGGCCTCAGAAGTCAACGCCTGAAGCATAAAATACAATAAAAATACAACAGTCTTTCCATCCTCTAACAGGAATAATTGCAACCCTTGTGAAAGTGATGGTCATTTGTACGTTCCAGGCAACCTAGGCATCACTCTAGGGCGTTGTTCCACCAGATCCAATTGTTAGGGCCTAAGAAGTCAACGCCAGAAGCATAAGATACAATATAAGTATAACAGTTTTTCCATCGTATAGAACGAATAATTGCTACCGGTGTGATAGTTATGGTCATTTCTACGTTCCGGGCAACTTAGGCTTCACCATAGCGCGTTGTTCCACCAGATGGAATAGTTAGGGCATAAGAAGTCAACGGCAGAAGCATAAAATAGAATATAAATACAACAGTTTTTCAATCGTATAAAACGAGTAATTGCAACCAGTATGAAAGTTAAAGCCATTTATACGTTCCGGGCAACCTAGGCTTCACTCTATGGCGTTCTTCCACCACATCGAATAGCTGCGGCCTCAGAAGTCAACGCCTGAAGCATAAAATACAAAATAAATAGAACTGTTTTTCCATCGTATAAAACGAATAATTGCAACCAGTATGAAAGTTATCGTCATCTCTACGTTCCGGGCAACCTAGGCTTCACTCTAGGGCGTTGCTCCACCAGATCGAATAGCTAGGGCCTTAGAAGTCAACGCCAGAAGCATAAAATACAGTATAAATACAACAGTTTTTCCATTGTATAGCATGACTAATTGCAACCAGTGCGAAAGTAACGTTCATTTCGACGTTTCGGGCATCCTAGTCTTAACTCTGTGGCGTTGCTCCACCAGATCGAAGAGTTAGGGTCTAAGAAATCAACGCCAGAAGCATAAAATACAATATAAATATAACAGTTTTTCCATCGTATAAAACGAATAATTTCAACCAGTGTGAATGTTATGGTCGTTTCTACATTCGGAGCAACCTAGGCTTCACCCTAGGGCGCTGATCCACCAGATAGAATAGTTAGGGCCTTAGAAGTCAACGCCAGAAGCATAAAATTCAATAAAGATGCAACAGTTTTTCCATCGTATAGCAGGAATAACTGCAAACAGTGTGAAAGTACTGGTCATTTCTACGTTCCGGGTAACCTAGGCTTCACTCTAGGGCGTTGTTCCACCAGATCGAACAGTTAGGACCTAAGAAGGCAACGCCAGAAGCATAAAATACAAAATAAAAAGAACAGCCTTTCCATCGTATAAAACGAATAATAGCAACCAGTGTGAAAGTTATGATCATTTCTACGTTCCGGCAACCTAGGCTTCACCCCGGGGCGTTGTTCCACCAGATCGAATAGTTAGGACCTAAGATGTGAACGCCAGCAGAATAAAATAAAATATAAGTACAACAGTTCTTCCATCATATAAAACGAATAATTGCAACCAGTATGAAAGTTATGGTCGTTTCTACGTTCCGGGCAACCTAGGCTTCACTCTATGGCGTTCTTCCACCACATCGAATAACTACGGCCTCAGAAGTCAACGCCTGAAGCACAAAATACAATAAAAATACAACAGTCTTTCCATCCTATAACAGGAATAATTGCAACCAGTTTGAAAGTGATGGTCATTTCTACGTTCCGGGGAACCTAGGCTTCACTCTACGGCGTTGCTCCACCAGATCGAGTAGTTAGTGCCTTAGAAGTCAACGCCAGAAACATAAAATACAATATAAACACAACAGTTTTTCCATCGTATAAAACGAATAGTTGCTACCAGTATGGAAGTGATGGTCATTTCTATGTTCCGGGCAACCTAGGCCTCACTCTAGGGCGTTGCTCCACCAGATTGAATAGTTAGGGCCTTAGAAGTCAACGCCAGAATCATAAAATACAATAAAGATGCAACAGCTTTTCCATCGTATTAAACGAATAATTACAATCAGTGTGAATGTTATTGTCATTTCTACATTCCGAGCAACCTAGGCTACACTCTAGGGCGTTGATCCAACAGATTGAATAGTTAGGGCCTTAGCAGTCAACGCCCGAAGCATAAAATACAATATAAATACAACAGTTTTTCCATCATATAACAGGAATAATTGCAACCAGTTTGAAAGTGATGGTCATTTCTACGTTCCGGGCAACCTAGGCTTCACTCTAGAGCGTTGCTCCACCAGATCGAATAGTTAGTGCCTTAGAAGTCAGCGCAAGAAGCATAAAATACAATATAAATACAACAGTTTTTCCATCGTATAAAACGAATAATTGCAACCAGTATGAAAGTTATGGACATTTCTACGTTCCGGGCAACCTAGGCATCACTCTATGGCGTTCTTCCACTACATCGAATAGCAACGGCCTCAGAAGTCAACGCCTGAAGCATAAAATACAATAAAAATACAACAGTCTTTCCGTCCTATAACAGGAATAATTGCAACCCGTGTGAAAGTGATGGTCATTTCTACGTTCCGGGCAACCTAGGCTTCACTCTAGAGCGTTGCTCCACCAGATCGAATAGTTAGTACCTTAGAAGTCAACGCCAGAAGCATAAAATACAATATAAATACAACAGTTTTTCCATCATATAAAACGAATAATTGCAACCAGTGTGAAAGTTATGGTCTTTTCTACGTTCCGGGCAACCTAGGCTTCACTCTATGGCGTTCTTCCACCACATCGAATAACTACGGCCTCAGAAGTCAACGCCTGAAGCACAAAATACAATAAAAATACAACAGTCTTTCCATCCTATAACAGGCATAATTGCAACCAGTTTGAAAGTGATGGTCATTTCTACTTTCCGGGGAACCTAGGCTTCACTCTAGGGCGTTGCTCCACCAGATCGAATAGTTAGTGCCTTAGAAGTCAACGCCAGAAGCATAAAATACAAAATAAACACAACAGTTTTTCCATCGTATAAAACGAATAATTGCTACCAGTATGGAAGTGATGGTCATTTCTATGTTCCGGGCAACCTAGGCCTCACTCTAGGGCGTTGCTCCACCAGATTGAATAGTTAGGGCCTTAGAAGTCAACGCCAGAATCATAAAATACAATAAAGATGCAACAGCTTTTCCATCGTATTAAACGAATAATTACAATCATTGTGACTGTTATGGTCATTTCTACATTCCGAGCAACCTAGGCTACACTCTAGGGCGTTGATCCAACAGATTGAATAGTTAGGGCCTTAGCAGTCAACGCCCGAAGCATAAAATACAATATAAATACAACAGTTTTTCCATCATATGACAGGAATAATTGCAACCAGTTTGAAAGTGATGGTCATTTCTACGTTCCGGGCAACCTAGGCTTCACTCTAGAGCGTTGCTCCACCAGATCGAATAGTTAGTGCCTTAGAAGTCAGCGCAAGAAGCATAAAATACAATATAAATACAACAGTTTTTCCATCGTATAAAACGAATAATTGCAACCAGTATGAAAGTTATGGACATTTCTACGTTCCGGGCAACCTAGGCATCACTCTATGGCGTTCTTCCACTACATCGAATAGCAACGGCCTCAGAAGTCAACGCCTGAAGCATAAAATACAATAAAAATACAACAGTCTTTCCGTCCTATAACAGGAATAATTGCAACCCGTGTGAAAGTGATGGACATTTCTACGTTCCGGGCAACCTAGGCTTCACTCTAGAGCGTTGCTCCACCAGATCGAATAGTCAGTACCTTAGAAGTCAACGCCAGAAGCATAAAATACAATATAAATACAACAGTTTTTCCATCATATAAAACGAATAATTCCAACTACTATGAAAGCTATGGTTATGTCTACGTTCCGCGCAACCCAGGCTTCACTCTATGGCGTTCTTCCACCACATCGAATAGCTACGGCCTCAGAAGTCAACGCCTGAAGCATAAAATACAATAAAAATACAACAGTCTTTCCATCCTATAACAGGAATAATTGCAACCAGTTTGAAAGTGATGGTCATTTCTACGTTCCGGGGAACCTAGGCTTCACTCTAGGGCGTTGCTCCACCAGATCGAGTAGTTAGTGCCTTAGAAGTCAACGCCAGAAACATAAAATACAATATAAACACAACAGTTTTTCCATCGTATAAAACGAATAATTGCTACCAGTATGGAAGTGATGGTCATTTCTATGTTCCGGGTAACCTAGGCCTCACTCTAGGGCGTTGTTCCACCAGATTGAATAGTTAGGGCCTTAGAAGTCAACGCCAGAATCATAAAATACAATAAAGATGCAACAGCTTTTCCATCGTATTAAACGAATAATTACAACCAGTGTGAATGTTATGGTCATTTCTACATTCCGAGCAGCCTAGGCTTCACTCTAGAGCGTTGCTCCACCAGATCGAATAGTTAGTGCCTTAGAAGTCAACGCCAGAAGCATAAAATACAATATAAATACAACAGTTTTTCCATCATATAAAACGAATAATTGCAACCAGTATGAAAGTTATGGTTATGTCTACGTGCCGCGCAACCCAGGCTTCACTCTATGGCGTTCTTCCACCACATCGAATAGCTACGGCCTCAGAAGTCAACGCCTGAAGCATAAAATACAATAAAAATACAACAGTCATTCCATCCTATAACTGGAATAATTGCAACCCGTGTGAAAGTGATGGTCATTTGAACGTTCCAGGCAACCTAGGCTTCACTCTAGGGCGTTGTTCCACCAGATCGAATTGTTAGGGCCTAAGAAGTCAACGCCAGAAGCATAAGACACAATATAAATATAACAGTTATTCCATCGTATAGAACGAATAATAGCATCCAGTGTGAAAGTTATGGTCATTTCTACGTTCCGGGCAACCTAGGCTTCACTCTAGGGCGTTGCTCCACCAGAACAAACAGTTAGTTCCTTAGAAGTCAACGCCCGAAGCATAAAATACAAAATAAATAGAACAGTTTTTCCATAGTATAAAACGAATAATGGCAACCAGTGTGCAAGTTATGATCATTTCTACGTTCCGGCAACCTAGGCTTCACCCCAGGGCGATGTTCCACCAGATCGAATAGTTAGGGCCTAAGAAATGAACGCCAGCAGCATAAAATACAATATAAATACAACAGATCTTCCATCATATAAAACGAATAATTGCAACCAGTATGAAAGTTATGGTCATTTCTTCGTTCCGGGCAACCTAGGCTTCACTCTATGGCGTTCTTCCACCACATCGAATAGCTGCGGCCTCAGAAGTCAACGCCTGAAGCATAAAATACAAAATAAATAGAACTGTTTTTCCATAGTATAAAACGAATAATGGCAACCGGTGTGCAAGTTATGATCATTTCTACGTTCCGGCAACCTAGGCTTCACCCCAGGGCGATGTTCCACCAGATCGAATAGTTAGGGCCTAAGAAATGAACGCCAGCAGCATAAAATACAATATAAATACAACAGATCTTCCATCATATAAAACGAATAATTGCAACCAGTATGAAAGTTATTTTCATTTCTACGTTCCGGGCAACCTAGGCTTCACTCTATGGCGTTCTTCCACCACATCGAATAGCTGCGGCCTCAGAAGTCAACGCCTGAAGCATAAAATACAAAATAAATAGAACTGTTTTTCCATCGTATAAAACGAATAATTGCAACCAGTATGAAAGTTAACGTCATTTCTACGTTCCGGGCAACCTAGGCTTCACTCTAGGGCGTTGCTCCACCAGATCGAATAGTTAGGACCTTAGAAGTCAACGCCAGAATCATAAAATACTATAAAGATTCAACAGCTTTTCCATCGTATTAAACGAATAATTTCAACCAGTGTGAATGTTATGGTCATTTCTACATTCCGAGCAACCTAGGCTTCACTCTAGGGCGTTGATCCAACAGATTGAATAGTTCGGGCCTTCGCAGTCAACGCCCAGAGCATAAAATACAATATAAATACAACAGTTTTTCCATCATATAACAGGAATAATTGCAACCAGTTTGAAAGTGATGTTCATTTCTACGTTCCGGGGAACCTAGGCTTCACTCTAGGGCGTTGCTCCACCAGATCGAGTAGTTAGTGCCTTAGAAGTCAACGCCAGAAACATAAAATACAATATAAACACAACAGTTTTTCCATCGTATAAAACGAATAATTGCTACCAGTATGGAAGTGATGGTCATTTCTATGTTCCGGGTAACCTAGGCCTCACTCTAGGGCGTTGTTCCACCAGATTGAATAGTTAGGGCCTTAGAAGTCAACGCCAGAATCATAAAATACAATAAAGATGCAACAGCTTTTCCATCGTATTAAACGAATAATTACAACCAGTGTGAATGTTATGGTCATTTCTACATTCCGAGCAGCCTAGGCTTCACTCTAGAGCGTTGCTCCACCAGATCGAATAGTTAGTGCCTTAGAAGTCAACGCCAGAAGCATAAAATACAATATAAATACAACAGTTTTTCCATCATATAAAACGAATAATTGCAACCAGTATGAAAGTTATGGTTATGTCTACGTGCCGCGCAACCCAGGCTTCACTCTATGGCGTTCTTCCACCACATCGAATAGCTACGGCCTCAGAAGTCAACGCCTGAAGCATAAAATACAATAAAAATACAACAGTCATTCCATCCTATAACTGGAATAATTGCAACCCGTGTGAAAGTGATGGTCATTTGAACGTTCCAGGCAACCTAGGCTTCACTCTAGGGCGTTGTTCCACCAGATCGAATTGTTAGGGCCTAAGAAGTCAACGCCAGAAGCATAAGACACAATATAAATATAACAGTTATTCCATCGTATAGAACGAATAATAGCATCCAGTGTGAAAGTTATGGTCATTTCTACGTTCCGGGCAACCTAGGCTTCACTCTAGGGCGTTGCTCCACCAGAACAAACAGTTAGTTCCTTAGAAGTCAACGCCCGAAGCATAAAATACAAAATAAATAGAACAGTTTTTCCATAGTATAAAACGAATAATGGCAACCAGTGTGCAAGTTATGATCATTTCTACGTTCCGGCAACCTAGGCTTCACCCCAGGGCGATGTTCCACCAGATCGAATAGTTAGGGCCTAAGAAATGAACGCCAGCAGCATAAAATACAATATAAATACAACAGATCTTCCATCATATAAAACGAATAATTGCAACCAGTATGAAAGTTATGGTCATTTCTTCGTTCCGGGCAACCTAGGCTTCACTCTATGGCGTTCTTCCACCACATCGAATAGCTGCGGCCTCAGAAGTCAACGCCTGAAGCATAAAATACAAAATAAATAGAACTGTTTTTCCATAGTATAAAACGAATAATGGCAACCGGTGTGCAAGTTATGATCATTTCTACGTTCCGGCAACCTAGGCTTCACCCCAGGGCGATGTTCCACCAGATCGAATAGTTAGGGCCTAAGAAATGAACGCCAGCAGCATAAAATACAATATAAATACAACAGATCTTCCATCATATAAAACGAATAATTGCAACCAGTATGAAAGTTATTTTCATTTCTACGTTCCGGGCAACCTAGGCTTCACTCTATGGCGTTCTTCCACCACATCGAATAGCTGCGGCCTCAGAAGTCAACGCCTGAAGCATAAAATACAAAATAAATAGAACTGTTTTTCCATCGTATAAAACGAATAATTGCAACCAGTATGAAAGTTAACGTCATTTCTACGTTCCGGGCAACCTAGGCTTCACTCTAGGGCGTTGCTCCACCAGATCGAATAGTTAGGACCTTAGAAGTCAACGCCAGAATCATAAAATACTATAAAGATTCAACAGCTTTTCCATCGTATTAAACGAATAATTTCAACCAGTGTGAATGTTATGGTCATTTCTACATTCCGAGCAACCTAGGCTTCACTCTAGGGCGTTGATCCAACAGATTGAATAGTTCGGGCCTTCGCAGTCAACGCCCAGAGCATAAAATACAATATAAATACAACAGTTTTTCCATCATATAACAGGAATAATTGCAACCAGTTTGAAAGTGATGTTCATTTCTACGTTCCGGGCAACCTAGGCTTCACTCTTGAGCGTTCTTCCACCACATCGGATAGCTACGGCCTCAGAAGTCAACGCCTGAAGCATAAAATACAATAAAAATACAACAGTCATTCCATCCTATAACTGGAATAATTGCAACCCGTGTGAAAGTGATGGTCATTTGAACGTTCCAGGCAACCTAGGCTTCACTCTAGGGCGTTGTTCCACCAGATCGAATTGTTAGGGCCTAAGAAGTCAACGCCAGAAGCATAAGATACAATATAAATGTAACAGTTATTCCATCGTATAGAACGGATAATAGCATCCAGTGTGAAAGTTATGGTCATTTCTACGTTCCGGGCAACCTAGGCTTCACTCTAGGGCGTTGCTCCACCAGAACAAACAGTTAGTTCCTTAGAAGTCAACGCCCAAAGCATAAAATACAAAATAAATAGAACAGTTTTTCCATAGTATAAAACGAATAATGGCAACCAGTGTGCAAGTTATGATCATTTCTACGTTCCGGCAACCTAGGCTTCACCCCAGGGCGATGTTCCACCAGATCGAATAGTTAGGGCCTAAGAAATGAACGCCAGCAGCATAAAATACAATATAAATACAACAGATCTTCCATCATATAAAACGAATAATTGCAACCAGTATGAAAGTTATGGTCATTTCTACGTTCCGGGCAACCTAGGCTTCACTCTATGGCGTTCTTCCACCACATCGAATAGCTGCGGCCTCAGAAGTCAACGCCTGAAGCATAAAATACAATAAAAATACAACAGTCTTTCCATCCTATAACAGGAATAATTGCAACCCTTGTGAAAGTGATGGTCATTTGTACGTTCCAGGCAACCTAGGCATCACTCTAGGGCGTTGTTCCACCAGATCCAATTGTTAGGGCCTAAGAAGTCAACGCCAGAAGCATAAGATACAATATAAGTATAACAGTTTTTCCATCGTATAGAACGAATAATTGCTACCGGTGTGAAAGTTATGGTCATTTCTACGTTCCGGGCAACTTAGGCTTCACCATAGGGCGTTGTTCCACCAGATGGAATAGTTAGGGCATAAGAAGTCAACGCCAGAAGCATAAAATAGAATATAAATACAACAGTTTTTCAATCGTATAAAACGAGTAATTGCAACCATTATGAAAGTTAAAGTCATTTATACGTTCCGGGCAACCTAGGCTTCACTCTATGGCGTTCTTCCACCACATCGAATAGCTGCGGCCGCAGAAGTCAACGCCTGAAGCATAAAATACAAAATAAACAGAACTGTTTTTCCATCGTATAAAACGAATAATTGCAACCAGTATGAAAGTTAACGTCATCTCTACGTTCCGGGCAACCTAGGCTTCACTCTAGGGCGTTGCTCCACCAGATCGAATAGCTAGGGCCTTAGAAGTCAACGCCAGAAGCATAAAATACAGTATAAATACAACAGTTTTTCCATTGTATAGCATGACTAATTGCAACCAGTGCGAAAGTAACGATCATTTCGACGTTTCGGGCATCCTAGTCTTAACTTTGTGGCGTTGCTCCACCAGATCGAAGAGTTAGGGTCTAAGAAATCAACGCCAGAAGCATAAAATACAATATAAATATAACAGTTTTTCCATCGTATAAAACGAATAATTTCAACCAGTGTGAATGTTATGGTCATTTCTACATTCGGAGCAACCTAGGCTTCACCCTAGGGCGTTGATCCACCAGATAGAATAGTTAGGGCCTTAGAAGTCAAGGCCAGAAGCATAAAATTCAATAAAGATGCAACAGTTTTTCCATCGTATAGCAGGAATACCTGCAAACAGTGTGAAAGTACTGGTCATTTCTACGTTCCGGGTAACCTAGGCTTCACTCTAGGGCGTTGTTCCACCAGATCGAACAGTTAGGACCTAACAAGGCAACGCCAGAAGCATAAAATACAAAATAAAAAGAACAGCCTTTCCATCGTATAAAACGAATAATAGCAACCAGTGTGAAAGTTATGATCATTTCTACGTTCCGGAAACCTAGGCTTCACCCCGGGGCGTTGTTCCACCAGATCGAATAGTTAGGACCTAAGATGTGAACGCCAGCAGAATAAAATACAATATAAGTACAACAGTTCTTCCATCATATAAAACGAATAATTGCAACCAGTATGAAAGTTATGGTCATTTCTACGTTCCGGGCAACCTAGGCCTCACTCTAGGGCGTTGTTCCTCCAGATTGAATAGTTAGGGCCTAAGAAATCAACGCCAGAAGCATAAAATACAATATAAATATAACAGTTTTTCCATCGCATAAAACGAATAATTTCAACCAGTGTGAATGTTATGGTCATTTCTACATTCGGAGCAACCTAGGCTTCACTCTAGGGCGTTGATCCGCCAGATAGAATAGTCAGGGCCTTAGAAGTCAACGCCAGAAGCATAAAATTCAATAAAGATGCAACAGTTTTTCCATCGTATAGCAGGAATAACTGCAAACAGTGTGAAAGTACTGGTCATTTCTACGTTCCGGGTAACCTAGGCTTCACTCTAGGGCGTTGTTCCACCAGATCGAACAGTTAGGACCTAACAAGGCAACGCCAGAAGCATAAAATACAAAATAAAAAGAACAGCCTTTCCATCGTATAAAACGAATAATAGCAACCAGTGTGAAAGTTATGATCATTTCTACGTTCCGGGCAACCTAGGCTTCACTCTATGGCGTTCTTCCACCACATCGAATAACTACGGCCTCAGAAGTCAACGCCTGAAGCACAAAATACAATAAAAATACAACAGTCTTTCCATCCTATAACAGGAATAATTGCAACCAGTTTGAAAGTGATGGTCATTTCTACGTTCCGGGGAACCTAGGCTTCACTCTAGGGCGTTGCTGCACCAGATCGAATAGTTAGTGCCTTAGAAGTCAACGCCAGAAACATAAAATACAATATAAACACAACAGTTTTTCCATCGTATAAAACGAATAATTGCTACCAGTATGGAAGTGATGGTCATTTCTATGTTCCGGGCAACCTAGGCCTCACTCTAGGGCGTTGCTCCACCAGATTGAATAGTTAGGGCCTTAGAAGTCAACGCCAGAATCATAAAATACAATAAAGATGCAACAGCTTTTCCATCGTATTAAACGAATAATTACAATCAGTGTGCATGTTATGGTCATTTCTACATTCCGAGCAACCTAGGCTACACTCTAGGGCGTTGAACCAACAGATTGAATAGTTAGGGCCTTAGCAGTCAACGCCCGAAGCATAAAATACAATATAAATACAACAGTTTTTCCATCATATAACAGGAATAATTGCAACCCGTGTGAAAGTGATGGTCATTTCTACGTTCCGGGCAACCTAGGCTTCACTCTAGAGCGTTGCTCCACCAGATCGAATAGTTAGTCCCTCAGAAGTCAGCGCAAGAAGCATAAAATACAATATAAATACAACAGTTTTTCCATCGTATAAAACGAATAATTGCAACCAGTATGAAAGTTATGGACATTTCTACGTTCCGGGCAACCTAGGCATCACTCTATGGCGTTCTTCCACTACATCGAATAGCAACGGCCTCAGAAGTCAACGCCTGAAGCATAAAATACAATAAAAATACAACAGTCTTTCCGTCCTATAACAGGAATAATTGCAACCCGTGTGAAAGTGATGGTCATTTCTACGTTCCGGGCAACCTAGGCTTCACTCTAGAGCGTTGCTCCACCAGATCGAATAGTCAGTACCTTAGAAGTCAACGCCAGAAGCATAAAATACAATATAAATACAACAGTTTTTCCATCATATAAAACAAATAATTGCAACCACTATGAAAGCTATGGTTATGTCTACGTTCCGCGCAACCCAGGCTTCACTCTATGGCGTTCTTCCACCACATCGAATAGCTACGGCCTCAGAAGTCAACGCCTGAAGCATAAAATACAATAAAAATACAACAGTCTTTCCATCCTATAACAGGAATAATTGCAACCAGTTTGAAAGTGATGGTCACTTCTACGTTCCGGGGAACCTAGGCTTCACTCTAGGGCGTTGCTCCACCAGATCGAATAGCTAGTGCCTTAGAAGCCAACGCCAGAAACATAAAATACAATATAAACACAACAGTTTTTCCATCGTATAAAACGAATAATTGCTACCAGTATGGAAGTGATGGTCATTTCTATGTTCCGGGCAACCTAGGCCTCACTCTAGGGCGTTGTTCCACCAGATTGAATAGTTAGGGCCTTAAAAGTCAACGCCAGAATCATAAAATACAATAAAGATGCAACAGCTTTTCCATCGTATTAAACGAATAATTACAACCAGTGTGAATGTTATGGTCATTTCTACATTCCGAGCAGCCTAGGCTTCACTCTAGAGCGTTGCTCCACCAGATCGAATAGTTAGTGCCTTAGAAGTCAACGCCAGAAGCATAAAATACAATATAAATACAACAGTTTTTCCATCATATAAAACGAATAATTGCAACCAGTATGAAAGTTACGGTTATGTCTACGTGCCGCGCAACCCAGGCTTCACTCTATGGCGTTCTTCCACCACATCGAACAGCTACGGCCTCAGAAGTCAACGCCTGAAGCATAAAATACAATAAAAATACAACAGTCATTCCATCCTATAACTGGAATAATTGCAACCCGTGTGAAAGTGATGGTCATTTGAACGTTCCAGGCAACCTAGGCTTCACTCTAGGGCGTTGTTCCACCAGATCGAATTGTTAGGGCCTAAGAAGTCAACGCCAGAAGCATAAGATACAATATAAATATAACAGTTATTCCATCGTATAGAACGAATAATAGCATCCAGTGTGAAAGTTATGGTCATTTCTACGTTCCGGGCAACCTAGGCTTCACTCTAGGGCGTTGCTCCACCAGAACAAACAGTTAGTTCCTTAGAAGTCAACGCCCGAAGCATAAAATACAAAATAAATAGAATAGTTTTTCCATAGTATAAAACGAATAATAGCAACCAGTGTGAAAGTTATGATCATTTCTACGTTCCGGCAACCTAGGCTTCACCCCGGGGCGTTGTTCCACCAGATCGAATAGTTAGGACCTAAGATGTGAACGCCAGCAGAATAAAATACAATATAAGTACAACAGTTCTTCCATCATATAAAACGAACAATTGCAACCAGTATGAAAGTTATGGTCATTTCTACGTTCCGGGCAACCTAGGCTTCACTCTATGGCGTTCATCCACCACATCGAATAGCTGCGGCCTCAGAAGTCAACGCCTGTAGCATAAAATACAAAATAAATAGAACAGTTTTTCCATCGTATAAAACGAATAATTGCAACCAGTATGAAAGTTAACGTCATCTCTACGCTCCGGGCAAACTAGGCTTCACTCTAGGGCGTTGCTCCACCAGATCGTATAGTTAGGGCCTTAGAAGTCAACGCCAGAATCATAAAATACAATAAAGATGCAACAGCTTTTCCATCGTATTAAACGAATAATTTCAACCAGTGTGAATGTTATGGTCATTTCTACATTCCGAGCAACCTAGGCTTCACTCTAGGGCGTTGATCCAACAGATTGAATAGTTAGGGCCTTAGCAGTCAACGCCCGAAGCATAAAATACAAAATAAATAGAACAGTTTTTCCATAGTATAAAACGAATAATGGCAACCAGTGTGAAAGTTATGATCATTTCTACGTTCCGGCAACCTAGGCTTCACCCCAGGGCGTTGTTCTACCAGATCGAATAGTTAGGGCCTAAGAAGTGAACGCCAGCAGCATAAAATACAATATAAATACAACAGATCTTCCATCATATAAAACGAATAATTGCAACCAGTATGAATGTTATGGTCATTTCTACGTTCCGGGCAACCTAGGCTTCACTCTATGGCGTTCTTCCGCCACATCGAATAGCTGCGGCCTCAGAAGTCAACGCCTGAAGCATAAAATACAATAAAAATACAACAGTCTTTCCATCCTATAACAGGAATAATTGCAACCCTTGTGAAAGTGATGGTCATTCGTACGTTCCAGGCAACCTAGGCATCACTCTATGGCGTTGTTCCACCAGATCGAATTGTTAGGGCCTAAGAAGTCAACGCCAGAAGCATAAGATACAATATAAATATAACAGATTTTCCATCGTAAGGAACGAATAATTGCAACCAGTTTGAACGTTATGGTCATTTCTACTTTCCGGGCAACCTAGGCTTCACCCTAGGGCGTTGCTTCAACAGATTGAACAGTTAGGGCCTTAGAAGTCAACGCACGAAGCATAAAATACAAAATAAATAGAACAGCTTTTCCATCGTATAAAACGAATAATTGCTACCGGTGTGAAAGTTATGGTCATTTCTACGTTCCAGGCAACCTAGGCTTCACCATAGGGCGTTGTTCCACCAGATGGAATAGTTAGGGCATAAGAAGTCAACGCCAGAAGCATAAAATACAATAAAAATACAACAGCCTTTCCATCCTATAACAGGACTAATTGCAACCCGTTTGAAAGGGATGGTCATTTCTACGTTCCGGGCAACCCTGGCTTCACTCTATGGCGTTCTTCCACCACATCGTATAGCTACGGCCTCAGAAGTCAACTCCTGAAGCATAAAATGCAATAAAAATACAACAGTCTTTCCATCCTATAACAGGAATAATTGCAACCAGTTTGAAAGTGATGGTCATTTCTACGTTCCGGGGAACCTAGGATTCACTCTAGGGCGTTGCTCCACCAGATCGAATAGTTAGTGCCTTAGAAGTCAACGCCAGAATCATAAAATACAATAAAGATGCAACAGCTTTTCCATCGTATTAAACGAATAACTTCAACCAGTGTGAATGTTATGGTCATTTCTACATTCCGAGCAACCTAGGCTTCACTCTAGGGCGTTGATCCAACAGATTGAATAGTTAGGGCCTCAGCAGTCAACGCCCGAAGCATAAAATACAATATAATTACAACAGTCTTTCCATCATATAACAGGAGTAATAGCAACCAGTGTGAAAGTTATGGTCATTTCTACTTTCCGGGCAACCTAGGCTTCACGCCTAGGGCGTTGCTCCACCAGATCAAACAGTTAGGGCCTTAGAAGTCAACGCCCGAAGCATAAAATACAAAATAAATAGAACAGTTTTTCCATGGTATAAAACGAACAATTGCTACCAGTGTAAAAGTTATGGTTATTTCTACGTTCCGGGCAACCTAGGCTTCACCCTAGGGCGTTGTTCCACCAGACCGAATAGTTAGGGCCTAAGAAGTGAACGCCAGAAGCATAAAATACAAAATAAATACAACAGTTTTTCCATCATATAAAACGAGTAATTGCAACCGGTATGAAAGTTGTGGTCATTTCTACTTTCCGGGCAACCCAGGCTACACCCTAGGGCGTTGCTCCACCAGATTGAATAGTTAGGGCCTTAGAAGTCAACGTCAGAATCATAAAATACAATAAAGATGCAACAGCTTTTCCATCGTATTAAACGAATAATTACAACCAGTGTGAATGTTATGGTCATTTCTACATTCCGAGCAACCTAGGCTTCACTCTAGAGCGTTGCTCCACCAGATCGAATAGATAGTGCCTTAGAAGTCAACGCCAGAAGCATAAAATACAATATAAATACAACAGTTTTTCCATCATATAAAACGAATAATTGCAACCAGTATGAAAGTTATGGTTATGTCTACGTGCCGCGCAACCCAGGCTTCACTCTATGGCGTTCTTCCACCACATCGAATAGCTACGGCCTCAGAAGTCAACGCCTGAAGCATAAAATACAATAAAGATACAACAGTCTTTCCATCCTATAACAGGAACAATTGCAACCAGTTTGAAAGTGATGGTCATTTCTACGTTCCGGGGAACCTAGGCTTCACTCTAGGGCGATACTCCACCAGATCGAATAGTTAGGGCCTTAGAAGTCAACGCCAGAAGCATAAAATTCAATAAAGATGCAACAGCTTTACCATCGTATAGCAGGAATAACTGTAAACAGTGTGAAAGTACTGGTCATTTCTACGTTCCGGGTAACCTAGGCTTCACTCTAGGGCGTTGTTCCACCAGATCGAACAGTTAGGACCTAAGAAGGCAACGCCAGAAGCATAAAATACAAAATAAAAAGAACAGTCTTTCCATCGTATAAAACGAATAATAGCAACCAGTGTGAAAGTTATGATCATTTCTACGTTCCGGCAACCTAGGCTTCACCCCAGGGCGTTGTTCCACCAGATCGAATAGTTAGGGCCTAAGAAGTGAACGCCAGCAGAATAAAATACAATATAAATACAACAGTTCTTCCATCATATAAAACGAATAATTGCAACCAGTATGAAAGTTATGGTCATTTCTACGTTCCGGGCAACCTAGGCTTCACTCTATGGCGTTCTTCCACCACATCGAATAGCTACGGCCTCAGAAGTCAACGCCTGAAGCACAAAATACAATCAAAATACAACAGTCTTTCCATCCTATAACAGGAATAATTGCAACCAGTTTGAAAGTGATGGTCATTTCTACGTTCCGGGGAACCTAGGCTTCACTCTAGGGCGTTGCTCCACCAGACCGAATAGTTAGTGCCTTTGAAGTCAACGCCACAAACATAAAATACAATATAAACACAACAGTTTTTCCATCGTATAAAACGAATAATTGCTACCAGTATGGAAGTGATGGTCATTTCTATGTTCCGGGCAACCTAGGCCTCACTCTAGGGCGTTGCTCCACCAGATTGAATAGTTAGGGCCTTAGAAGTCAACGCCAGAATCATAAAATACAATAAAGATGCAACAGCTTTTCCATCGTATTAAACGAATAATTACAACCAGTGTGAATGTTATGCTCATTTCTACATTCCGAGCAACCTAGGCTACACTCTAGGGCGTTGATCCAACAGATTGAATAGTTAGGGCCTTAGCAGTCAACGCCCGAAGCATAAAATACAATATAAATACAACAGTTTTTCCATCATATAACAGGAATAATTGCAACCAGTTTGAAAGTGATGGTCATTTCTACGTTCCGGGCAAGCTAGGCTTCACTCTAGAGCGTTGCTCCACCAGATCGAATAGTTAGTGCCTTAGAAGTCAGCGCAAGAAGCATAAAATACAATATAAATACAACAGTCTTTCCATCGTATAAAACGAATAATAGCAACCAGTGTGAAAGTTATGATCATTTCTACGTTCCGGCATCCTAGGCTTCACCCCAGGGCGTTGTTCCACCAGATCGAATAGTTAGGGCCTAAGAAGTGAACGCCAGCAGAATAAAATACAATATAAATACAACAGTTCTTCCATCATATAAAACGAATAATTGCAACCAGTATGAAAGTTATGGTCATTTCTACGTTCCGGGCAACCTAGGCTTCACTCTATGGCGTTCTTCCACCACATCGAATAGCTACGGCCTCAGAAGTCAACGCCTGAAGCACAAAATACAATCAAAATACAACAGTCTTTCCATCCTATAACAGGAATAATTGCAACCAGTTTGAAAGTGATGGTCATTTCTACGTTCCGGGGAACCTAGGCTTCACTCTAGGGCGTTGCTCCACCAGACCGAATAGTTAGTGCCTTTGAAGTCAACGCCACAAACATAAAATACAATATAAACACAACAGTTTTTCCATCGTATAAAACGAATAATTGCTACCAGTATGGAAGTGATGGTCATTTCTATGTTCCGGGCAACCTAGGCCTCACTCTAGGGCGTTGCTCCACCAGATTGAATAGTTAGGGCCTTAGAAGTCAACGCCAGAATCATAAAATACAATAAAGATGCAACAGCTTTTCCATCGTATTAAACGAATAATTACAACCAGTGTGAATGTTATGCTCATTTCTACATTCCGAGCAACCTAGGCTACACTCTAGGGCGTTGATCCAACAGATTGAATAGTTAGGGCCTTAGCAGTCAACGCCCGAAGCATAAAATACAATATAAATACAACAGTTTTTCCATCATATAACAGGAATAATTGCAACCAGTTTGAAAGTGATGGTCATTTCTACGTTCCGGGCAAGCTAGGCTTCACTCTAGAGCGTTGCTCCACCAGATCGAATAGTTAGTGCCTTAGAAGTCAGCGCAAGAAGCATAAAATACAATATAAATACAACAGTTTTTCCATCGTATAAAACGAATAATTGCAACCAGTATGAAAGTTATGGACATTTCTACGTTCCGGGCAACCTAGGCATCACTCTATGGCGTTCTACCACTACATCGAATAGCAACGGCCTCAGAAGTCAACGCCTGAAGCATAAAATACAATAAAAATACAACAGTCTTTCCGTCCTATAACAGGAATAATTGCAACCCGTGTGAAAGTGATGGTCATTTCTACGTTCCGGGTAACCTAGGCTTCACTCTAGAGCGTTGCTCCACCAGATCGAATAGTTAGGGCCTGAGAAGTGAACGCCAGCAGCATAAAATACAATATAAATACAACAGTTCTTCCATCATATAAAACGGATAATTGCAACCAGTATGAAAGTTATGGTCATTTTTACGTTCCGGGCAACCTAGGCTTCACTCTATGGCGTTCTTCCACCACATCGAATAGCTACGGCCTCAGAAGTCAACGCCTGAAGCATAAAATACAATAAAAATACAACAGTCTTTCCATCCTATAACTGGAATAATTGCAACCCGTGTGAAAGTGATGGTCATTTGTACGTTCCAGGCAACCTAGGCTTCACTCTAGGGCGTTATTCCACCAGATCGAATTGCTAGGGCCTAAGAAGTCAACGCCAGAATCATAAGATACAATATAAATATAACAGTTTTTCCATCGTATAGAACGAATAATAGCAACCAGTGTGAAAATTATGGTCATTTCTACGTTCCGGCCAACCTAGGCTTCACGCCTAGGGCGTTGCTCCACCAGATCGAATAGTTAGTGCCTTAGAAGTCAACGCCAGAAGCATAAAATACAATATAAATACAACAGTTTTTCCATCATATAAAACGAATAATTGCAACCAGTATGAAAGTTATGGTCATTTCTACGTTCCTGGCAACCCATGCTTCACTCTATGGCGTTCTTCCACCAGATCGAATAGCTACGGCCTCAGAAGTCAACGCCTGAAGCATAAAATACAATAAAAATACAACAGTCTTTCCGTCCTTTAACAGGAATAATTGCAACCCGTGTGAAAGTGATGGTCATTTCTACGTTCCGGGCAACCAAGGTTTCACTCTAGAGCGTTGCTCCACCAGATCGAATGGTTAGTGCCTTAGAAGTCAACACCAGAAGCATAAAATGCAATATAAATACAACAGTTTTTCCATCATATAAAACGAATAATTGCAACCAGTATGAAAGTTATGGTCATTTCTACGTTCCGGGCAACCTAGGCTTCACTCTAAGGCGTTCTTCCACCACATCGAATAGCTGCGGCCTCAGAAGTCAACGCCTGAAGCATAAAATACAATAAAAAAACAACAGCCTTTCCATCCTATAACAGGAATAATTGCAACCCTTGTGAAAGTGATGGTCATTTGTACGTTCCAGGCAACCTAGGCATCACTCTAGGGCGTTGTTCCACCAGATCGAATTGCTAGGGCCTAAGAAGTCAACGCCAGAAGCATAAGATACAATATAAATATAACAGTTATTCCATCGTATAGAAAGAATAATAGAAACCAGTGTGAAATTTATGGTCATTTCTACGTTCCGGGCAACCTAGGCGTCACACCTAGGGCGTTGCTCCACCAGATGAAACAGTTAGGGCCTTAGAAGTCAACGCCCGAAGCATAAAATACAAATTAAATAGAACAGTTTTTCCATCATATAAAACGCATAATTGCAACCAGTATGAAAGTTATGGTCATTTCTACGTTCCGGGCAACCCATGCTGCACTCTATGGCGTTCTTCCACCACATGCAATAGCTACGGCCTCAGAAGTCAACGCCTGAAGCATAAAATACAATAAAAATACAACAGTCTTTCCATCCTATAACAGGAATAATTGCAACTAGTTTGAAAGTGATGGTCATTTCTACGTTCCGGGCAACCTAGGCTTCACTCTAGAGCGTTGCTCCTCCAGATCAAATGGTTAGTGCCTTAGAAGTCAACGCCAGAAGCATAAAATGCAATACAATTACAACAGTTTTTCCATCATATAAAACGAATAATTGCAACCAGTATGAAAGTTATGGTCATGTCTACGTTCCGGGCAACCCAGGCTTCACTCTATGGCGTTCTTCCACCACATCGAATAGCAACGGCCTCAGAAGTCAATGCCTGAAGCATAAAATACAATAAAAATACAACAGTCTCTCCGTCCTATAACAGGGAAAATTGCAACCCGTGTGAAAGTGATGGTCATTTGTACGTTCCAGGCAACCTAGGCTTCACTCTAGGGCGTTGTTCCACCAGATCGAATTGTTAGGGCCTAAGGAGACAACGCCCGATGCATAAAATACATAATAAATAGAACAGTTTTTCCATCGTGTAAAACAAATAATTGCTACCGGTGCGAAAGTTATGGTCATTTCTACGTTCCGGTCAACCTAGGCTTCACCATAGGTCGTTATTCCACCAGATCGAATAGTTGGGGCCTAAGAAGTGAACGCCAGAAGCATAAAATACAATATAAATACAACAGTTTTTCCATCGTATAAAAGGATTAATTGCAACCAGTTTGAAAGTGATGGTCATTTCTACGTTCCGGGCAACCTAGGCTTCACTCTACGGCGTTCTTCCACCACATCGAATAGCTGCGGCCTCAGAAGTCAACGCCTGAAGCATAAAATACAATAAAAATACAACAGTCTTTCCATCCTATAACAGGAATAATTGCAACCCTTGTGAAAGTGATGGTCATTTGTACGTTCCAGGCAACCTAGGCATCACTCTAGGGCGATGTTCCACCAGATCGAATTGTTAGGGCCTAAGAAGTCAACGCCAGAAGCATAAGATACAATATAAACATAACAGTTATTCCATCGTATAGAAAGAATAAAAGCAACCAGTGTGAAAATTATGGTCATTTCTACGTTCCGGGCAACCTAGGCTTCACGCCTAGGGCGTTGCTCCACCAGATCGAATAGTTAGTGCCTTAGAAGTCAACGCCAGAAGCATAAAATACAATATAAATACAACAGTTTTTCCATCATATAAAACGAATAATTGCAACCAGTATGAAAGTTATGGTCATTTCTACGTTCCGGGCAACACATGCTTCATTCTATGGCGTTCTTCCACCACATCGAATAGCTACAGCCTCAGAAGTCAACGCCTGAAGCATAAAATACAATAAAAATACAACAGTCTTTCCGTCCTTTAACAGGAATAATTGCAACCCGTGTGAAAGTGATGGTCATTTCTACGTTCCGGGCAACCTAGGCTTCACTCTAGAGCGTTGCTCCACCAGATCGAATTGTTAGTGCCTTAGAAGTCAACGCCAGAATCATAAAATACAATATAAATACAACAGTCTTTCCATCATATAAAACGAATAATTGCAACCAGTATGAAAGTTATGGTCATGTCTACGTTTCGGGCAACCCAGGCTTCACTCTATGGCGTTCTTCCACCACATCGAATAGCTACGGCCTCAGAAGTCAACGCCTGAAGCATAAAATTCAATAAAAATACAACAGTCTTTCCATCCTATAACAGGAATAATTGCAACCAGTTTGAAAGTGATGGTCATTTCTACGTTCCGGGGAACCTAGGCTTCACTCTAGGGCGTTACTCCACCAGACTGAATAGTTAGTGCCTTAGAAGTCAACGCCAGAAGCATAAAATACAATATAAACACAACAGTTTTTCCATCGTATAAAACGAATAATTGCTACCAGTATGGAAGTGATGGTCATTTCTACGCTCCGGGCAACCTATGCCTCACTCTAGGGCGTTGTTCCACCAGATTGAATAGTTAGGGCCTAAGAAATCAACGCCAGAAGCATAAAATACAATATAAATATAACAGTTTTTCCACCGTATAAAACGAATAATTTCAACCAGTGTGAAGGTTATGGTCATTTCTACGTTCCGGGCAACCTAGGCTTCACTCTATGGCGTTCTTCCACCACATCGAATAGCTACGGCCTCAGAAGTCAACGCCTGAAGCATAGAATGCAATAAAAATACAACAGTCTTTCCATCCTATAACTGGAATAATTGCAACCCGTGTGAAGGTGATTGTCATTTGTACGTTCCAGGCAAGCTAGGCTTCACTCTAGGGCGTTGTTCCACCAGATCGAATTGTTAGGGCCTAAGAAGTCAACGCCAGAAGCATAAAATACAATATAAATACAACAGTTTTTCCATCATATAAAACGAATAATTGCAACCAGTATGAAAGTTATGGTCATTTCTACGTTCCGGGCAACCTAGGCTTCACTCTATGGCGTTCTTCCACCACATCGAATAGCGGCGGCCTCAGAAGTCAACGCCTGAAGCATAAAATACAATAAAAATACAACAGTCTTTCCATCCTACACCAGGAATAATTGCAACCCGTGTGAAAGGGATGGTCATTTGTACGTTCCAGGCAACCTAGGCTTCACTCTAGGGCGTTGTTCCACCAGATCGAATTGTTAGGGCCTAAGAAGTCAAAGCCAGAAGCATAAGATACAATATAAATATAACAGTTTTTCCATCGTATAGAACGAATAATAGCATCCAGTGTGAAAGTTATGGTCATTTCTACGTTCCGGGCAACATAGGCTTCACTCTAGAGCGTTGCTCCACCAGATCGAATAGTTAGTGCCTTAGAAGTCGACGCCAGAAGCATAAAATACAATATAAATACAACAGTTTTTCCATCATATAAAACGAATAATTGCAACCAGTATGAAAGTTATGGTCATTTCTACGTTCCGGGCAACCCAGGCTTCACTCTATGGCGTTCTTCCACCACATGCAATAGCTACGGCCTCAGAAGTCAACGCC
Source organism: Calliopsis andreniformis (assembly GCF_051401765.1). NCBI lineage: Eukaryota > Metazoa > Arthropoda > Insecta > Hymenoptera > Andrenidae > Calliopsis > Calliopsis andreniformis. Next base: position 9,832,027 of record NW_027480429.1, on the reverse strand, counting down.
TGAAGCATAAAATACAATAAAAATACAACAGTCTTTCCATCCTATAACAGGAATAATTGCAACTAGTTTGAAAGTGATGGTCATTTCTACGTTCCGGGCAACCTAGGCTTCACACTAGAGCGTTGCTCCACCAGATCAAATGGTTAGTGCCTTAGAAGTCAACGCCAGAAGCATAAAATACAATATAATTACAACAGTTTTTCCATCATATAAAACGAATAATTGCAACCAGTATGAAAGTTATGGTCATGTCTACGTTCCGGGCAACCCAGGCTTCACTCTATGGCGTTCTTCCACCACATCGAATAGCGGCGGCCTCAGAAGTCAACGCCTGAAGCATAAAATACAATAAAAATACAACAGTCTTTCCATCCTACACCAGGAATAATTGCAACCCGTGTGAAAGGGATGGCCATTTGTACGTTCCAGGCAACCTAGGCTTCACTCTAGGGCGTTGTTCCACCAGATCGAATTGTTAGGGCCTAAGAAGTCAACGCCAGAAGCATAAAATACAATATAAATACAACAGTTTTTCCATCATATAAAACGAGTAATTGCAACCAGTATGAAAGTTGTGGTCATTTCTACTTTCCGGGCAACCCAGGCTACACCCTAGGGCGTTGCTCCAACTGATCGAATAGTTAGTGCCTTAGAAGTCCACGGCTGAAGCATAAAATACAAAATAAATAGAACTGTTTTTCCGTCGTATAAAACGAATAATTGCAACCGGTATGAAAGTTAACGTCATCTCAACGTTCCGGGCAACCTAGGCTTCACACTAGGGCGTTGATCCACCAGATAGAATAGTTAGGGCCTTAGAAGTCGACGCCAGAAGCATAAAATTCAATAAGGATGCAACAGTTTTTCCATCGTATAGCAGGAATAACTGCAAACAGTGTGAAAGTACTGGTCATTTCTACGTTCCCGGTAACCTAGGCTTCACTCTAGGGCGTTGTTCCACCAGATCGAACAGTTAGGGCCTAAGAAGGCAACGCCAGAAGCATAAAATACAATATAAATATAACAGTTTTTCCATCGTATAAGACGAATAATAGCAACCAGTATGAAAGTTATGGTCATTTCTACGTTCCGGGCAACCTAGGCTTCACCCCAGGTCGTTGTTCCACCAGATCGAATAGTTAGGGCCTAAGAAGTGAACGCCTGCAGCATAAAATACAATATAAATACAACAGTTCTTCCATCATATAAAACGAATAATTGCAACCAGTATGAAAGTTATGGTCATTTCTACGTTCCGGGCAACCTAGGCTTCACTCTATGGCGTTCTTCCACCACATCGAATAGCGGCGGCCTCAGAAGTCAACGCCTGAAGCATAAAATACGATAAAAATACAACAGTCTTTCCATCCTACACCAGGAATAATTGCAACCCGTGTGAAAGGGATGGTCATTTGTACGTTCCAGGCAACCTAGGCTTCACTCTAGGGCGTTGTTCCACCAGATCGAATTGTTAGGGCCTAAGAAGTCAAAGCCAGAAGCATAAGATACAATATAAATATAACAGTTTTTCCATCGTATAGAACGAATAATAGCATCCAGTGTGAAAGTTATGGTCATTTCTACGTTCCGGGCAACATAGGCTTCACTCTAGAGCGTTGCTCCACCAGATCGAATAGTTAGTGCCTTAGAAGTCAACGCCAGAAGCATAAAATACAATATAATTACAACAGTTTTTCCATCATATAAAACGAATAATTGCAACCAGTATGAAAGTTATGGTCATGTCTACGTTCCGGGCAACCCAGGCTTCACTCTATGGCGTTCTTCCACCACATCGAATAGCGGCGGCCTCAGAAGTCAACGCCTGAAGCATAAAATACAATAAAAATACAACAGTCTTTCCATCCTACACCAGGAATAATTGCAACCCGTGTGAAAGGGATGGCCATTTGTACGTTCCAGGCAACCTAGGCTTCACTCTAGGGCGTTGTTCCACCAGATCGAATTGTTAGGGCCTAAGAAGTCAACGCCAGAAGCATAAAATACAATATAAATACAACAGTTTTTCCATCATATAAAACGAGTAATTGCAACCAGTATGAAAGTTGTGGTCATTTCTACTTTCCGGGCAACCCAGGCTACACCCTAGGGCGTTGCTCCAACTGATCGAATAGTTAGTGCCTTAGAAGTCCACGGCTGAAGCATAAAATACAAAATAAATAGAACTGTTTTTCCGTCGTATAAAACGAATAATTGCAACCGGTATGAAAGTTAACGTCATCTCAACGTTCCGGGCAACCTAGGCTTCACACTAGGGCGTTGATCCACCAGATAGAATAGTTAGGGCCTTAGAAGTCGACGCCAGAAGCATAAAATTCAATAAGGATGCAACAGTTTTTCCATCGTATAGCAGGAATAACTGCAAACAGTGTGAAAGTACTGGTCATTTCTACGTTCCCGGTAACCTAGGCTTCACTCTAGGGCGTTGTTCCCCCAGATCGAACAGTTAGGGCCTAAGAAGGCAACGCCAGAAGCATAAAATACAATATAAATATAACAGTTTTTCCATCGTATAAGACGAATAATAGCAACCAGTATGAAAGTTATGGTCATTTCTACGTTCCGGGCAACCTAGGCTTCACCCCAGGTCGTTGTTTCACCAGATCGAATAGTTAGGGCCTAAGAAGTGAACGCCTGCAGCATAAAATACAATATAAATACAACAGTTCTTCCATCATATAAAACGAATAATTGCAACCAGTATGAAAGTTATGGTCATTTCTACGTTCCGGGCAACCTAGGCTTCACTCTATGGCGTTCTTCCACCACATCGAATAGCGGCGGCCTCAGAAGTCAACGCCTGAAGCATAAAATACGATAAAAATACAACAGTCTTTCCATCCTACACCAGGAATAATTGCAACCCGTGTGAAAGGGATGGTCATTTGTACGTTCCAGGCAACCTAGGCTTCACTCTAGGGCGTTGTTCCACCAGATCGAATTGTTAGGGCCTAAGAAGTCAAAGCCAGAAGCATAAGATACAATATAAATATAACAGTTTTTCCATCGTATAGAACGAATAATAGCATCCAGTGTGAAAGTTATGGTCATTTCTACGTTCCGGGCAACATAGGCTTCACTCTAGAGCGTTGCTCCACCAGATCGAATAGTTAGTGCCTTAGAAGTCGACGCCAGAAGCATAAAATACAATATAAATACAACAGTTTTTCCATCATATAAAACGAATAATTGCAACCAGTATGAAAGTTATGGTCATTTCTACGTTCCGGGCAACCCAGGCTTCACTCTATGGCGTTCTTCCACCACATGCAATAGCTACGGCCTCAGAAGTCAACGCCTGAAGCATAAAATACAATAAAAATACAACAGTCTTTCCATCCTATAACAGGAATAATTGCAACTAGTTTGAAAGTGATGGTCATTTCTACGTTCCGGGCAACCTAGGCTTCACTCTAGAGCGTTGCTCCACCAGATCAAATGGTTAGTGCCTTAGAAGTCAACGCCAGAAGCATAAAATACAATATAATTACAACAGTTTTTCCATCATATAAAACGAATAATTGCAACCAGTATGAAAGTTATGGTCATGTCTACGTTCCGGGCAACCCAGGCTTCACTCTATGGCGTTCTTCCACCACGTCGAATAGCAACGGCCTCAGAAGTCAATGCCTGAAGCATAAAATACAATAAAAATACAACAGTCTCTCCGTCCTATAACAGGGAAAATTGCAACCCGTGTGAAAGTGATGGTCATTTGTACGTTCCAGGCAACCTAGGCTTCACTCTAGGGCGTTGTTCCACCAGATCGAATTGTTAGGGCCTAAGAAGACAACGCCCGATGCATAAAATACAAAATAAATAGAACAGTTTTTCCATCGTGTAAAACGAATAATTGCTGCCGGTGTGAAAGTTATGGTCATTTCTACGTTCCGGTCAACCTAGGCTTCACTCTAGGGCGTTGCTCCAACAGATTGAATAGTTAGGGCCTTAGAAGTCAACGCCCGATGCATAAAATACATAATAAATAGAACAGTTTTTCCATCGTGTAAAACAAATAATTGCTACCGGTGTGAAAGTTATGGTCATTTCTACGTTCCGGTCAACCTAGGCTTCACCATAGGTCGTTATTCCACCAGATCGAATAGTTAGGGCCTAAGAAGTGAACGCCAGAAGCATAAAATACAATATAAATACAACAGTTTTTCCATCATACAAAACGAATAATTGCAACCAGTATGAAAGCTAGGGTTATTTCTACTTTACGGGCAACCTAGGCTACACCCTAGGGCGTTGCTCTTACAGATTGAATAGTTAGGGCCTTAGAAGTTAATGCCCGAAGCATAAAATGCAATAAAAATACAACAGTTTTTCCATCGTATAAAAGGATTAATTGCAACCAGTTTGAAAGTGATGGTCATTTCTACGTTCCGGTCAACCTAGGCTTCACCATAGGTCGTTATTCCACCAGATCGAATTGTTAGTGCCTTAGAAGTCAACGCCAGGATCATAACATACAATATAAATACAACAGTTTTTCCATCATATAAAACGAATAATTGCAACCAGTATGAAAGTTATGGTCATGTCTACGTTTCGGGCAACCCAGGCTTCACTCTATGGCGTTCTTCCACCACATCGAATAGCTACGGCCTCAGAAGTCAACGCCTGAAGCATAAAATTCAATAAAAATACAACAGTCTTTCCATCCTATAACAGGAATAATTGCAACCAGTTTGAAAGTGATGGTCATTTCTACGTTCCGGGGAACCTAGGCTTCACTCTAGGGCGTTACTCCACCAGATTGAATAGTTAGTGCCTTAGAAGTCAACGCCAGAAGTATAAAATACAATATAAACACAACAGTTTTTACATCGTATAAAACGAATAATTGCTACCAGTATGGAAGTGATGGTCATTTCTACGCTCCGGGCAACCTATGCCTCACTCTAGGGCGTTGTTCCACCAGATTGAATAGTTAGGGCCTAAGAAATCAACGCCAGAAGCATAAAATACAATATAAATATAACAGTTTTTCCACCGTATAAAACGAATAATTTCAACCAGTGTGAAGGTTATGGTCATTTCTACGTTGCGGGCAACCTAGGCTTCACTCTATGGCGTTCTTCCACCACATCGAGTAGCTACGGTCTCAGAAGTCAACGCCTGAAGCATAGAATACAATAAAAATACAACAGTCTTTCCATCCTATAACTGGAATAATTGCAACCCGTGTGAAGGTGATGGTCATTTGTACGTTCCAGGCAAGCTAGGCTTCACTCTAGGGCGTTGTTCCACCAGATCGAATTGTTAGGGCCTAAGAAGTCAACGCCAGAAGCATAAAATACAATATAAATACAACAGTTTTTCCATCATATAAAACGAGTAATTGCAACCAGTATGAAAGTTGTGGTCATTTCTACTTTCCGGGCAACCCAGGCTACACCCTAGGGCGTTGCTCCAACTGATCGAATAGTTAGTGCCTTAGAAGTCCACGGCTGAAGCATAAAATACAAAATAAATAGAACTGTTTTTCCGTCGGATAAAACGAATAATTGCAACCGGTATGAAAGTTAACGTCATTTCAACGTTCCGGGCAACCTAGGCTTCACACTAGGGCGTTGATCCACCAGATAGAATAGTTGGGGCCTTAGAAGTCGACGCCAGAAGCATAAAATACAATAAAAATACAACAGTCTTTCCATTCTATAACAGGAATAATTGCAACCAGTGTGAAAGTTATGGTCATTTCTACGTTCCGGGCAACCTAGGCTTCACTCTAGGGCGTTGCTCCACCAGATCAAACAGCTAGGGCCTTAGAAGTCAACGCCCGAAGCATAAAATACAATATAAATATAACAGTTTTTCCATCGTATAGAACGAATAATAGCAACCAGTGTGAAAGTTAACGTCATTTCTACTTTCCGGGCAACCTAGGCTTCACCCTAGGGCGTTGCTCCAACAGATTGAATAGTTAGGGCCTTAGATGTCAACGCCCGATGCATAAAATACAAAATAAATAGAACAGTTTTTCCATCGTGTAAAACGAATAATTGCTACCAGTGTGAAAGTTATGGTCATTTCTACGTTCCGGGCAACCTAGGCTTCACCCCAGGTAGCTGTTCCACCAGATCGAATAGTTAGGGCCTAAGAAGTGAACGCCAGCAGCATGAAATACAATATAAATACAACAGTTCTTCCATCATATAAAACGGATAATTGCAACCAGTATGAAGGTTATGGTCATTTCTACGTTCCGGGCAACCTAGGCTTCACTCTATGGCGTTCTTCCACCACATCGAATAGCTACGGCCTCAGAAGTCAACGCCTGAAGCATAGAATACAATAAAAATTCAACAGTCTTTCCATCCTATAACTGGAATAATTGGAACCCGTGTGAAAGTGATGGTCATTTGTACGGTCCAGGCAACCTAGGCTTCACTCTAGGGCGTTGTTCCACCAGATCGAATTGTTAGGGCCTAAGAAGTCAACGCCAGAAGCATAAAATACAATATAAATACAACAGTTTTTCCATCATATAAAACGAGTAATTGCAACCACTATGAAAGTTGTGGTCATTTCTACTTTCAGGGCAACCCAGGCTACACCCTAGGGCGTTGCTCCACCAGATCAAACAGTTAGTTCCTTAGAAGTCAACGCCCGAAGCATAAAATACAAAATAAATAGAACAGTTTTTCCATCGTATAAAACGAATAATAGCAACCAGTGTGAAAGTTATGGTCATTTCTACGTTCCGGCAACCTAGGCTTCACCCCAGGGCGTTGTTCCACCAGATCGAATAGTTAGGGCCTAAGAAGTGAACGCCAGAAGCATAAAATACAATATAAATACAGCAGTTTTTCTATCTTATAAAACGAGTAAATACAACCAGTATGAAAGTTGTGGTCATTTCTACTTTCCGGGCAACCTGGGCTACACCCTAGGGCGTTGCTCCACCAGATCGAATAGTTTGGGCCTTAGAAGTCAACGCCAGAATCATAAAATACAATGAAGATGGAACAGCTTTTCCATCGTATTAAACGAATAATTTTAGCCAGTGTGAAAGTTATTGTCATTTCTACATTCCGAGCTACTTAGGCTTCACTCTAGGGCGTTGATCCAACAGATTGAATAGTTAGGGCCTTAGCAGTCAACGCCCGAAGCATAAAATACAATATAAATACAACAGTTTTTCCATCGTCTAACAGGAATAATTGCAACCAGTTTGAAAGTGATGGCCAATTCTACGTTCCGCGCAACCTAGGCTTCACTCCAGGGCGTTGCTCCACCAGATCGAATGGTTACGGCCTAAGAAGACAACGCCAGAAGCATAAAATACGATATAAATGCAACAGCTTTTCCATCGTATAAAACGAATAATTGCAACCAGTGTGAAAGTTATGGTCATTTCTACGTTCCGGGCAACCTAGGCTTCACCCCAGGTCGTTGTTCCACCAGATCGAATAGTTAGGGCCTAAGAAGTGAACGCCAGTAGCATAAAATACAATATAAATACAACAGTTCTTCCATCATATAAAACGAATAATTGCAACCAGTATGAAAGTTATGGTCATTTCTACGTTCCGGGAATCCCAGGCTTCACTCTATGGCGTTCTTCCACCACATATAATAGCTACGGCCTCAGAAGTCAACGCCTGAAGCCTAAAATACAATAAAAATACAACAGTCTTTCCATCCTATAACAGGAATAATAGCAACCAGTTTGAAAGTGATGGTCATTTCTACGTTCCGGGGAACCTAGGCCTCACTCTAGTGCGTTGCTCCACCAGATCGATTAGTTAGTGCCTTAGAAGTCAACGCCAGAAGCATAAAATACAATATAAATACAACAGTTTTTCCATCGTATAGAACGAATAATAGCAACCAGTGTGAAAGTTAACGTCATTTCTACTTTCCGGGCAACCTAGGCTTCACCCTAGGGCGTTGCTCCAACAGATTGAATAGTTAGGGCCTTAGATGTCAACGCCCGAGGCATAAAATACAATATAAATATAACAGTTTTTCCATCGTATAAAACGAATAATAGCAACCAGTGTGAAAGTTATGGTCATTTCTACGTTCCGGGCAACCTAGGCTTCACCCCAGGTAGTTGTTCCACCAGATCGAATAGTTAGGGCCTAAGAAGTGAACGCCAGCAGCATGAAATACAGTAAGGATGCAACAGCTTTTCCATCGTATTAAACGAATAATTTCAACCAGTGTGAGTGTTATGGTCATTTCTACATTCCGAGCAACCTAGGCTTCACTCTAGGGAGTTGATCCAACAGATTCAATAGTTAGGGCCTTAGCAGTCAACGCCCGAAGCATAAAATACAATATAAATACAACAGTCTTTCCATCATATAACAGGAATAATAGCAACCAGTTTGAAAGTGATTATCATTTCTACGTTCCGAGCAAGCTAGCATTCACTCTAGAGCGTTGCTTCACCAGATCGAATAGTTAGTGCCTTAGAAGTCAACGCCAGAAGCATAAAATACAATATAAATGGAACAGTTTTTCCATAGTATAAAACGAATAATAGCAACCAGTGTGAAAGTTATGATCATTTCTGCGTTCCGGCAACCTAGGCTTCACGCCTAGGGCGTTGCTCCACCAGATCAAACAGTTAGGGTCTTAGAAGTCAACGCCCGAAGCATAAAATACAAAATAAATAGAACAGCTTTTCCATCGAATAAAACGAATAATTGCAACCAGTGTGAAAGTAATGGGCATTTCTACCTTCCGGGCAACCTAGGCTTCACTCTAGGGCGTTGCTCCACCACATCGAATAGCTACGGCCTTAGAAGTCAACGCCAGAAGCATAAAATACAGTATAAATACAACAGTTTTTCCATTGTATAGCATGACCAATTCCAACCAGTGCGAAAGTAACGATCATTTCGACCCTTCGGGCATCCTAGACTTAACTCTGAGGCGTTGCTCCACCAGATCGAAGAGTTAGGGTCTAAGAAGTCAACACCGGAAGCATAAAATACAATATAAATACAACAGCTTTTCCATCGTAGAAAACGAATAATTGCAACCTGTGTGAAGGTTATGGTCATATCTACGTTCCGGGTAGCCTTGGCTTCACTCTATGGCGTTCTTCCACCACATCGAATAGCTACGGCCTCAGAAGTCAACGCCTGAAGCATAGAATACAATAAATATACAGGAGTTCTTCCATCATATAACAGGAATATTTGCAACCAGTTTGAAAGTGATGGTAATTGCTACGTTCCGGGCAACTTAGGCTTCACTCTAGGGCGTTGCTCCACCAGACCGAATAGTTAGTGCATTAGAAGTCAACGCCGGAAGCATAAAACACAATATAAATACAACAGTTTTTCCATCGTATAAAACGAATAATTGCAACCAGTATGAAAGTTAACGTCATTTCTACCTTCCGGGCAACCTAGGCTTCACCCTAGGGCGCTGCTGCAACAGATTGAATAGTTAGGGCCTTAGAAGTCAACGCCGGAAGCATATAATGCAATAAAAATACAACAGTTTTTCCATCGTATAAAAGGATTAATTGCAACCAGTTTGAAAGTGATGGTCATTTCTACGTTCTGGGTAACCTAGGCTTCACTCTAGGGCGTTGCTCCACCACATCTAATAGCTACGATCTTAGACGTCAACGACAGAAGCATAAAATACAATAAAGATGCAACAGCTTTTCCTACGTATAAAACGAATAATTGCAACCAGTGTGAAAGTTATTGTCATTTCTACTTTCCGGGCAACCTAGGCTTCACCCTAGGGCGTTGCTCCACCAGATCGAATAGCTAGGGCCTTAGAAGTCAACGCCAGAAGCATGAAATACAATATAAATACAACAGTTTTTCCATCGTATAAAACGAATAATTGCTACCGGTGTGAAAGTTATGTTCATTTCAACGTTCCGGGCAACCTAGGCTTCACTCTAGGGCGCTGATCCAACAGATTGAATAGTTAGGGCCTTAGAAGTCAGCGCCCGAAGCATAAAATACAATATAAATCTAACAGTTTTTCCATCATATAACAGGAATAATTGCAACCAGTTTGAAAGTGATGGTCATTTCTACGTTCCGGACAACCTAGGCTTCACCCTAGGCCGTTATTCCACCAGATCGAATAGTCAGGGCCTAAGAAGTGAACGCCAGAAGCATAAAATGCAATAAAAATACAACTGTTTTTCCATCGTATAACAGGATTAATTGCTACCGGTGTGAAAGTTATGGTCATTTCTACGTTCCGGGCAACCTAGGCTTCACCATAGGGCGTTGTTCCACCAGATGGAATAGTTAGGGCATAAGAAGTCAACGCCAGAAGCATAAAATACAATATAAATACAACAGTTTTTCAATCGTATAAAACGAGTAATTGCAACCAGTATGAAAGTTAACGTCATTTCTACCTTCCGGGCAACCTAGGCTTCACCCTAGGGCGCTGCTGCAACAGATTGAATAGTTAGGGCCTTAGAAGTCAACGCCGGAAGCATATAATGCAATAAAAATACAACAGTTTTTCCATCGTATAAAAGGATTAATTGCAACCTGTTTGAAAGTGTTGGTCACTTCTACGTTCCGAGCAACGTAGGCTTCACTCTAGGGCGTTGCTCCACCACATCTAATAGCTACGGTCTTAGACGTCAACGACAGAAGCATAAAATACAATAAAGATGCAACAGCTTTTCCTACGTATAAAACGAATAATTGCAACCAGTGTGAAAGTTATTGTCATTTCTACTTTCCGGGCAACCTAGGCTTCACCCTAGGGCGTTGCTCCACCAGATCGAATAGCTAGGGCCTTAGAAGTCAACGCCAGAAGCATGAAATACAATATAAATACAACAGTTTTTCCATCGTATAAAACGAATAATTGCTACCGGTGTGAAAGTTATGTTCATTTCAACGTTCCGGGCAACCTAGGCTTCACTCTAGGGCGCTGATCCAACAGATTGAATAGTTAGGGCCTTAGAAGTCAGCGCCCGAAGCATAAAATACAATATAAATCTAACAGTTTTTCCATCATATAACAGGAATAATTGCAACCAGTTTGAAAGTGATGGTCATTTCTACGTTCCGGACAACCTAGGCTTCACCCTAGGCCGTTATTCCACCAGATCGAATAGTTAGGGCCTAAGAAGTGAACGCCAGAAGCATAAAATGCAATAAAAATACAACTGTTTTTCCATCGTATAACAGGATTAATTGCTACCGGTGTGAAAGTTATGGTCATTTCTACGTTCCGGGCAACCTAGGCTTCACCATAGGGCGTTGTTCCACCAGATGGAATAGTTAGGGCATAAGAAGTCAACGCCAGAAGCATAAAATACAATATAAATACAACAGTTTTTCAATCGTATAAAACGAGTAATTGCAACCAGTATGAAAGTTAACGTCATTTCTACGTTCCGTGCAACCAAGGCTTCACCCTACGGCGTTGCTCCAACAGATTGAATAGTTAGGGCCTTAGAAGTCAACGCCGGAAGCATAAAATGCAATAAAAATACAACAGTTTTTCCATCGTATAAAAGGATTAATTGCAACCTGTTTGAAAGTGTTGGTCACTTCTACGTTCCGAGCAACGTAGGCTTCACTCTAGGGCGTTGTTCCACCAGATCGAACACTTAGGGCCTAAGAAGGCACCGCCAGAAGCATAAAATACAATATAAATATAACAGTTTTTCCATCGTATAAAACGAATAAGAGCATCCAGTGTGAAAGTTCTGGTCATTTCTACGTTCCCGGCAACCTATACTTCACCCCAGGGCGTTGTTACACCAGATCGAATAGTTAGGGCCTAAGAAGTGAACGCCAGCAGCATAAAATACAATAAAAATGCAACAGTCTTTCCATCCTATAACCGGAATAATTGCAACCCGTGTGAAAGTGATGGTCATTTGTACGTTCCTGGCAGCCTAGGCTTCACTCTAGGGCGTTGTTCCACCAGATCGAATAGGTAGGGCCATAGAAGTCAACGCCCGAAGCATAAAATACAATATAAATATAACAGCTTTTCCATCGTGAAAAACGAATAATTGCAACCAGTATGAAACTTATGGTCATTTCTACTTTACGAGCAAGCTAGGCTTCACCCTAGGGCGTTGCTCCAACAGATTCAATAGTTAGGACCTTAGAAGTGAACGCCCGAACCATAAAATGCAAAAAAAATACAACAGTGTTTCCATCATATAACAGGAATTATTGCAAGCAGTCTGAAAGTGATGGCCAATTCTACGTTCCGGGCAACCTAGGCTTCCCTCAAGGGCGTTGCTCCACCAGATCGAATTGTTAGAGCCTTAGAAGTCAACGCCATAAGCATAAAATACGATATAAATACAACAGCTTTTCCATCGTATAAAACGAATAATTGCAACCAGTGTGAAAGTTATGGTCATTTCTACATTCCGAGCAACCTAGGCTTCATTCTAGGGCGTTGCTCCACCAGATCGAATAGTTAGGTCCTTAGAAGTAAACTCAAGAAGCATAAAATACGATCTAAATACAACAGCTTTTCCATCGTATAAAAGGAGTAATTGCAAACTGTGTGAAAGTAATGGTCATTTCTACGTTCCGGGCAACCTAGGCTTCACTCTATGGCGTTCTTCCACCACATCGAATAGCTACGGCCTCAGAAGTCAACGCCTGAAGCATAGAATACAATAAAAATACAACAGTCTTTCCATCCTATAACTGGAATAATTGCAACCCGTGTGAAAGTGATGGTCATTTGTACGTTCCAGGCAACCTAGGCTTCACTCTAGGGCGTTGTTCCACCAGATCGAATTGTTAGGGCCTAAGAAGTCAAGGCCAGAAGCATAAAATTCAATAAAGATGCAACAGTTTGTCCAGCGTATATCAGGAATTATTGCAACCAGTGTGAAAGTAATGGCATATCATTGTTCCGGGCAACCTAGGCTTCTCTCTAGGGCGTTGCTCCACCAGATGGAATAGTTAGGGCCTTAGAAGCCAACGCCCGAAGCATAAAATACAATAAAGATGCAACAGTTTTTCCATCGTATAAAACGAATAATTGAAACCAGTGTAAAAGTAATGGTCATTTCTACGTTCCGGGCAACCTAGGCTTCACCCCAGGGCGCTGCTCCACCAGATCGTATAGTTAGTGCCCTAGAAGTCAGCGCCAGAAGCATAAAATACAATATAAATACAACAGTTTTTCCATCGTATAAAACGAATAATTGCAACCAGTATGAAAGTTATGGTCATTTCTACCTTCCGGGCAACCTAGGCTTCACCCTAGGGCGTTGCTCCACCACATCGAAGAGATAGGGTCTAAGAAGTCAACACCGGAAGCATAAAATACAAAATAAAGAGAACAGTTTTTCCATTGTATAAAACGAATAATTGCTACCAGTGTGAAAGTTATGTTCATTTCTACGTTCCGGGAAACCTAGGCTTGAATGTTGGGCGTTGCTCCACCAGATCGAATAGGTAGGGCCTAAGAAGTCAACGCCCGATGCATAAAATACAAAATAAATAGAACAGTTTTTCCATCGTATAAAACTAATAATTGCTACCGGTGTGAAAGTTATGGTCATTTCTACGTTCCGGGCAACCTAGGCTTCACTCTAGGGCGTTGCTCCACCACATCGAATAGCTACGGCCTTAGAAGTCAACGCCAGAAGCATAAAATACAGTATAAATACAACAATTTTTCCATTGTATAGCATGACTAATTGCAACCAGTGCGAAAGTAACGATCGTTTCGACGTTTCGGGCATCCTAGACTTAACTCTGAGGCGTTGCTACACCAGATCGAAGAGTTAGGGTCTAAGAAGTCAACACCGGAAGCAAAAAATACAATTTAAATACAACAGCTTTTCCATCGTAGAAAACGAATAATTGCAACCTGTGTGAAGGTTATGGTCATATCTACGTTCCGGGCAACCTAGGCTTCACTGTAGGGTGTTGCTACACCAGATCGTATAGGTAGGGTCACAGAAGTCTACGCCCGAAGCATAATATGCAATATAAATACAACAGTTTTTCCATCGTATAAAAGGATTAATTGCAACCAGTTTGAAAGTGATGATCATTTCTACGTTCCGGGCAACCTAGGCTTCACTCTAGGGCGTTGCTCCGCCACAACTAATTGCTACGGCCTTAGAAGTCAACGACAGAAGCATAAAATACAATATAAATACAACAGCTTTTCAATCGTATAACAGGAATAATTGCAACCAGTGTGAAAGTAAAGGTCATTTCTACGTTCCGGGCAACCTATGCTTCACTCTAGGGCGTTGCTCCACCAGATCGAGTAGTCAGGGCCTTAGAAGTCCACGGCCGAAGCATAAAATACAAAATAAATAGAACAATTTTTCCATTGTATAAAGCGAATAATTGCTGCTAGTGTGAAAGCTATGTTTATTTCTACGTTCCGGGCAACCTAGGCTTAACTGTAGGGTGTTGCTCCAACAGATCAAATAGGTAGGGCCATAGAAGTCAACGCCAGGAGCATAAAATACAATAAATATACAAGAGTTTTTCCATCGTATAACAGGAATAATTGCAACCAGTGTGAAAGTGATGATCATTTCTACGTTCCGGGCAACCTAGGCTTCACTCTAGGGCGTTGCTCCACCAGATCGTATAGTTAGGGAGTTAGAAGTCAACGCCAGAAGCATAAAATGCAATAAATATACAAGAGTTTTTCCATCGTATAACAGGAATAATTGCAACCAGTGTGAATGTGGTGGTCATTTCTACGTTCCGGGCAACCTAGGCTTCACTCTAGGGCGCTGTTCCACCAGATAGAATAGTTAGGGCTTAAGAAGTCAACGTCAGAAGCATAAAATACAATATAAATATAACAGGTTTTCCATCGTATAAAACGAATAATAGCAACCAGTTTGAAAGTGATGGTCATTTCTACGTTCCGGGCAGCCTAGGCTTCACTCTAGGGCGTTGCTCCACCAGATCGTATAGTTAGGGCCTTAGAAGTCAACGCCAGAAGCATAAAATGCAATAAATATACAAGAGTTTTTCCATTGTATAACAGGAATAATTGCAACCAGTGTGAATGTGGTGGTCATTTCTACGTTCCGGGCAACCTAGGCTTCACTCTAGGGTGTTGTTCCACCAGATCGAATTGTTAGGGCCTAAGAAGTCAACGCCAGAAGCATAAGATACAATATAAATATAACAGTTTTTCCATCGTATAGAACGAATAATAGCAACCAGTGTGAAAGTTATGGTCACTTCTACGTTCCGGGCAACCTGGGCATCACTCTAGGGCGTTGCTCCACCAGCTCAAACAGTTAGGGCCTTAGAAATCAACGCCCGAAGCATAAACTACTAAATAAATAGAACAGTTTTTCCATTGTATAAAACGAATAATAGCAACCGGTGTGAAAGTTATGGTCATTTCTACGTTCCAGGCAACCTAGGCTTCACTCTAGGGCGTTGCTCCACCAGATCAAACAGCTAGAGCCCTAGAAGTCAACGCCCGAAGCATAAAATACAATATAAATATAACAGCTTTTCCATCGTATAGAACGAATAATAGCAACCAGTGTGAAAGTTAACGTCATTTCTACTTTCCGGGCAACCTAGGCTACACCCTAGGGCGTTGCTCCACCAGATCGAATAGTTAGGTCCTTAGAAGTCAAAGCCAGGAGCATAAAATACGATATAAATACAACAGCTTTTCCATCGTATAAAAGGAATAATTGCAAACAGTGTGAAAGTAATGGTCATTTCTACGATCCAGGCAACCTAGGCTTCACTCCACGGCGTTGTTCCACCAGATCGAATAGTTACGGCCTAAGAAGTCAACGCCAGAAGTATAAAATACGATATAAATACAACAGCTTTTCCATCGTATAAAACAAATAATTGCAACTAGTGTGAAAGTAATGTTCATTTCTACGTTCCGATTACCCTAGGCGTCACTCTAGGGCGTTGCTCCACCACATCTAATAGCTACGGCCTTAGAAGTCAACGCCAGAGGCATAAAATACAATATAAATACAACAGCTCTTCCATCGTATAAAACGAATAATTGCTACCAGTGTAAAAGTTATGGTCATTTCTACGTTCCGGGCAACCTAGGCTTCACCCTAGGCCGTTGTTCCACCAGACCGAATAGTTAGGGCCTAGGAAGTGAACGCCAGAAGCATAAAATGCAATATAAATACAACAGTTTTTCCACCGTATAACAGGATTAATTGCAACCAGTTTGAAAGTGATGGTCATTTCTACGATCCGGGCAACCTAGGCTTCACTCTAGGGCGCTGCTCCACTAGATCGAATAGCTAGGGCCTTAGAAATCTACGCCAGAAACATAAAGCACAATATAAATCCAACAGTTGTTCCATCGTATAAATCGAATAATTGCAACCAGTATGAAACTTATGGTCATTTCTACTTTCCGAGCAACCTAGGCTTCACTCTAGGGCGTTGTTCCACCAGATCGAATAGTTAGGGCCTAAGAAGTCAACGCCAGAAGCATAAAATACAATATAAATATAACTGATTTTCCATCGTTTATATCGACTAATAGGAAACAGTGTGAAAGTTATGGTCATTTCTACGTTCCGGGCAGCCTAAGCTTCACTCTAGGGCGTTGCTCCACCAGATCGAATAGTTAGGTCCTTAGAAGTCTACGCCAGAAGCATAAAATACAATATAAATACAACAGTTTTTCCATCGTATAAAACGAATAATTGCAACCAGTATGAAACTGATAGTCATTTCTACTTTCCGAGGAACCTAGGCTTCACCCTAGGGCGTTGCTCCAACAGATTGAATAGTTAGGGCCTTAGAAGTCAACGCCCGAATCATAAAATGCAATAAAAATACAACAGTGTTTCCATCGTATAAAATGAATAATTGCAACCAGTATGAAACTTATGGTCATTTCTACTTTACGAGCAAGCTAGGCTTCACCCTAGGGCGTTGCTCCAACAGATTCAATAGTTAGGACCTTAGAAGTGAACGCCCGAACCATAAAATGCAAAAAAAATACAACAGTGTTTCCATCATATAACAGGAATTATTGCAAGCAGTCTGAAAGTGATGGCCAATTCTACGTTCCGGGCAACCTAGGCTTCCCTCAAGGGCGTTGCTCCACCAGATCGAATTGTTAGAGCCTTAGAAGTCAACGCCATAAGCATAAAATACGATATAAATACAACAGCTTTTCCATCGTATAAAACGAATAATTGCAACCAGTGTGAAAGTTATGGTCATTTCTACATTCCGAGCAACCTAGGCTTCATTCTAGGGCGTTGCTCCACCAGATCGAATAGTTAGGTCCTTAGAAGTAAACTCAAGAAGCATAAAATACGATCTAAATACAACAGCTTTTCCATCGTATAAAAGGAGTAATTGCAAACTGTGTGAAAGTAATGGTCATTTCTACGTTCCGGGCAACCTAGGCTTCACTCTATGGCGTTCTTCCACCACATCGAATAGCTACGGCCTCAGAAGTCAACGCCTGAAGCATAGAATACAATAAAAATACAACAGTCTTTCCATCCTATAACTGGAATAATTGCAACCCGTGTGAAAGTGATGGTCATTTGTACGTTCCAGGCAACCTAGGCTTCACTCTAGGGCGTTGTTCCACCAGATCGAATTGTTAGGGCCTAAGAAGTCAAGGCCAGAAGCATAAAATTCAATAAAGATGCAACAGTTTGTCCAGCGTATATCAGGAATTATTGCAACCAGTGTGAAAGTAATGGCATATCATTGTTCCGGGCAACCTAGGCTTCTCTCTAGGGCGTTGCTCCACCAGATGGAATAGTTAGGGCCTTAGAAGCCAACGCCCGAAGCATAAAATACAATAAAGATGCAACAGTTTTTCCATCGTATAAAACGAATAATTGAAACCAGTGTAAAAGTAATGGTCATTTCTACGTTCCGGGCAACCTAGGCTTCACCCCAGGGCGCTGCTCCACCAGATCGTATAGTTAGTGCCCTAGAAGTCAGCGCCAGAAGCATAAAATACAATATAAATACAACAGTTTTTCCATCGTATAAAACGAATAATTGCAACCAGTATGAAAGTTATGGTCATTTCTACCTTCCGGGCAACCTAGGCTTCACCCTAGGGCGTTGCTCCACCACATCGAAGAGATAGGGTCTAAGAAGTCAACACCGGAAGCATAAAATACAAAATAAATAGAACAGTTTTTCCATTGTATAAAACGAATAATTGCTACCAGTGTGAAAGTTATGTTCATTTCTACGTTCCGGGAAACCTAGGCTTGACTGTAGGGCGTTGCTCCACCAGATCGAATAGGTAGGGCCATAGAAGTCAACGCCCGAAGCATAAAATACAATATAAATATAACAGCTTTTCCATCGTGAAAAACGAATAATTGCAACCAGTATGAAAGTTATGGTCATTTCTACTTTCCGGGCAACCTAGGCTTCACCCTAGGGCGTTGTTCCAACAGATGGAATAGTTAGGGCCGTAGAAGTCAACGCCCGATGCATGAAATACAAAATAAATAGAACAGTTGTTCCATCGTATAAAACGAATAATTCCTACCAGTGTGAAAGTTATGGTAATTTCTACGTTCCGGGCAACCTAGGTTTCACTCTAGGGCGTTGCTCCACCAGATCGCATATCTAGGGACTTAGAATTCAACGCCATAAGAATAAAATACAATATAAGTACAACAGTTTTTCCATCGTATAAAATGAATAATTGGAAACATTGTGAAAGTAATGGTCATTTCTACGTTCCAGGCAACGTAGGCGTCACTCTAGGGCGTTACTCCACCACATCTAATAGCTACGGCCTTAGCAGTCAACGCTAGAAGCATAAAATACAAAATAAATACAACACCTTTTCCATCGTATAAAATGAATAATAGCAAACAGTGTGAAAGTAATGGTCATTTCTACGTTCCGGACAACCTAGGCTTCACTCTAGGGCGTCGCTCCACCACATCGAATAGCTACGGCCTTAGAAGTCAACGCTAGAAGCATAAATTACAATAAAAATGCAACTGTTTTTCCAACGTATAGCATGAGTAATTGCAACCAGTTTGAAAGTGATAGTCATTTCTACGTTCCGGGCAACATAGGCTTCACTCTAGGGCGCTGCTCCACTAGATCGAATAGCTAGGGCCTTAGAAATCTACGCCAGAAACATAAAGCACAATATAAATCCAACAGTTTTTCCATCGTATAAATCGAATAATTGCAACCAGTATGAAACTTATGGTCATTTCTACTTTCCGAGCAACCTAGGCTTCACTCTAGGGCGTTGCTCCACCAGATCGAATAGTTAGGGCCTTAGAAGTCAACGCCCGAATCATAAAGTGCAATAAAAATGCAACAGTTTTTCCATCGTATAGCAGGAATAATTTGCAACCAGTGTGATAGTAATGGTCATTTCTACGTTCCGGGCAACCTAGGCTTCACTCTACGGCGTTGTTCCACGAGATCGAATAGCTAGGGCCTAAGAAGTCAACACCAGAAGAATAAAATACAAAATAAACACAACAGCCTTTACACCGTATAAACCGAGTAATTGCAACCTGTGTGAAGGTTATGGTCATATCCACGTTCCGGGCAACCTAGGCATCACAGTAGGGCGTTGCTCCACCAGATCGAAATGTTAGGTCCTATGAAGTCAACGCCCGAAGCATAAAATACGATATAAATACAACAGCTTTTCCATCATATTAAATGAATAATTGCAACCAGTGTGGAAGTTATGGTCACTTCTACGTTCCGGGCTCCCAAGGCTTCACTTTGGGGCGTTGCTCCACCAGATCGAATAGTTAGGGCCTAAGAAGTAAACGCCAGAAGAATAAAATACAACATAAATACAACAGTTTTTCCATAGTATAAAAGGAATAATTGCAAACAGTGTGAAAGTAATGGTCATTTCTACGTTCCGGGCAACCTAGGCTTCACTCTACGGCGTTGTTCCACTAGATCGAATAGTTAGGGCCTAAGAAGTCAACACCAGAAGAATAAAATACAAAATAAACACAACAGCCTTTACACCGTATAAAACTAATAATTGCAACCTGTGTGAAGGTTATGGTCATATCTACGTTCCGGGCAACATAGGCTTCACTGTAGGGCGTTGCTCCACCAGATCGAAATGTTAGGGCCTAAGAAGTCAACGCCCGAAGCATAAAATACGATATAAATACAACAGCTTTTCCATCATATTAAATGAATAATGGCAGACAGTGTGAAAGAAGTGGGCATTTCTACGTTCCGAGCAACCTAGGCTTCACTCTAGGGCGGTGCTCCACCATATCGAACAGCTACGGCCTTAGAAGCCTACGCCGGAAGCATAAAATACAATAAAGGTGCAACAGTTTTTCCATCGTATAACAGGAATAACTGCTACCAGTGTGAAAGTACTGGTCATCTCTACGTACCGGGCAACCTAGGCTTCACTCTAGGGCGTTGCTCCACCACAACTAATTGCTATGGCCTTAGAAGTCAACGACAGAAGCATAAAATACAAAATAAATACAACAGCTTTTCCATCGTATAACAGGAATAATTGCAACCAGTGTGAAAGTAAAGGTCATTTCTACGTTCCGGGCAACCTATGCTTCACTCTAGGGCGTTGCTCCACCAGATCGAGTAGTCAGGGCCATAGAAGTCCACGGCCGAAGCATAAAATACAAAATAAATAGAACAATTTTTCCATTGTATAAAGCGAATAATTGCTGCTAGTGTGAAAGTTATGTTTATTTCTACGTTCCGGGCAACCTAGGCTTAACTGTAGGGTGTTGCTCCAACAGATCGAATAGGTAGGGCCATAGAAGTCAACGCCAGGAGCATAAAATACAATAAATATACAAGAGTTTTTCCATCGTATAACAGGAATAATTGCAACCAGTGTGAAAGTGATGATCATTTCTACGTTCCGGGCAACCTAGGCTTCACTCTAGGGCGTTGCTCCACCAGATCGTATAGTTAGGGCCTTAGAAGTCAACGCCAGAAGCATAAAATGCAATAAATATACAAGAGTTTTTACATCGTATAACAGGAATAATTGCAACCAGTGTGAAGGTTATGGCCATATCCACGTTCCGGGCAACCTAGGCTTCACAGTAGGGCGTTGCTCCACCAGATCGAAATGTTAGGGCCTATGAAGTCAACGCCCCAAGCATAAAATACGATATAAATACAACAGCTTTTCCATCATATTAAATGAATAATTGCAGCCAGTGTGAAAGTTATGGTCGCTTCTACGTTCCGGGCACCCAAGGCTTCACTTTAGGGCGTTGCTCCACCAGATCGAATAGTTAGGGCCTAAGAAGTAAACGCCAGAAGAATAAAATACAACATAAATACAACAGTTTTTCCATAGTATAAAAGGAATAATTGCAAACAGTGTGAAAGTAATGGTCATTTCTACGTTCCGGGCAACCTAGGCTTCACTCTACGGCGTTGTTCCACTAGATCGAGTAGTCAGGGCCATAGAAGTCCACGGCCGAAGCATAAAATACAAAATAAATAGAACAATTTTTCCATTGTATAAAGCGAATAATTGCTGCTAGTGTGAAAGTTATGTTTATTTCTACGTTCCGGGCAACCTAGGCTTAACTGTAGGGTGTTGCTCCAACAGATCGAATAGGTAGGGCCATAGAAGTCAACGCCAGGAGCATAAAATACAATAAATATACAAGAGTTTTTCCATCGTATAGCAGGAATAATTGCAACCAGTGTGAAAGTGATGATCATTTCTACGTTCCGGGCAACCTAGGCTTCACTCTACGGCGTTGTTCCACTAGATCGAATAGTTAGGGCCTAAGAAGTCAACAGCAGAAGAATAAAATACAAAATAAACACAACAGCCTTTACACCGTATAAAACTAATAATTGCAACCTGTGTGAAGCTTATGGTCATATCTACGTTCCGGGCAACATAGGCTTCACTGTAGGGCGTTGCTCCACCAGATCGAAATGTTAGGGCCTAAGAAGTCAACGCCCGAAGCATAAAATACGATATAAATACAACAGCTTTTCCATCATATTAAATGAATAATGGCAGACAGTGTGAAAGAAGTGGGCATTTCTACGTTCCGAGCAACCTAGGCTTCACTATAGGGCGGTGCTCCACCATATCGAACAGCTACGGCCTTAGAAGCCTACGCCTGAAGCATAAAATACAATAAAGGTGCAACAGTTTTTCCATCGTATAACAGGAATAACTGCTACCAGTGTGAAAGTACTGGTCACTTCTACGTACCGGGCAACCTAGGCTTCACTCTAGGGCGTTGCTCCACCACAACTAATTGCTATGGCCTTAGAAGTCAACGACAGAAGCATAAAATACAATATAAATACAACAGCTTTTCCATCGTATAACAGGAATAATTGCAACCAGTGTGAAAGTAAAGGTCATTTCTACGTTCCGGGCAACCTATGCTTCACTCTAGGGCGTTGCTCCACCAGATCGAGTAGTTAGGGCCTTAGAAGTCCACGGCCGAAGCATAAAATACAAAATAAATAGAACAGTTCTTCCATTGTATAAAGCGAATAATTGCTGCCAGTGTGAAAGTTATGGTCATTTCTACTTTCCGGGTAACCTAGGTTTCACTCTAGGGCGTTGCTCCACCAGATTGAATAGCTAGGTACTTAGAATTCAAAGCCATAAGAATAAAATACAATATAAATACAACAGCTTTTCCATCGTATAACAGGAATAATTGCAACCACTGTGAAAGTAAAGGTCATTTCTACGTTCCGGGCAACCTAGGCTTAACTGTAGGGTGTTGCTCCAACAGATCGAATAGGTAGGGCCATAGAAGTCAACGCCAGGAGCATAAAATACAATAAATATACAAGAGTTTTTCCATCGTATAACAGGAATAATTGCAACCAGTGTGAAAGTGATGATCATTTCTACGTTCCGGGCAACCTAGGCTTCACTCTAGGGCGTTGCTCCACCAGATCGTATAGTTAGGGCCTTAGAAGTCAACGCCAGAAGCATAAAATGCAATAAATATACAAGAGTTTTTCCATCGTATAACAGGAATAATTGCAACCAGTGTGAATGTGGTGGTCATTTCTACGTTCCGGGCAACCTAGGCTTCACTCTAGGGCGTTGCTCCACCAGAGCGAATAGTTAGGTCCTTAGAAGTCAAAGCCAGGAGCATAAAATACGATATAAATACAACAGCTTTTCCATCGTATAAAAGGAATAATTGCAAACAGTGTGAAAGTAATGGTCATTTCTACGATCCAGGCAACCTAGGCTTCACTCCACGGCGTTGTTCCACCAGATCGAATAGTTACGGCCTAAGAAGTCAACGCCAGAAGTATAAAATACGATATAAATACAACAGCTTTTCCATCGTATAAAACAGATAATTGCAACCAGTGTGAAAGTAATGTTCATTTCTACGTTCCGATTACCCTAGGCGTCACTCTAGGGTGTTGCTCCACCACATCTAATAGCTACGGCCTTAGAAGTCAACGCCAGAGGCATAAAATACAATATAAATACAACAGTTGTTCCATCGTATAAATCGAATAATTGCAACCAGTATGAAACTTAAGGTCATTTCTACGTTCCGGGCAACCTCTGCTTCACTCTAGGGCGTTGCTCCACCAGATCGAGTAGTCAGGGCCATAGAAGTCCACGGCCGAAGCATAAAATACAAAATAAATAGAACAATTTTTCCATTGTATAAAGCGAATAATTGCTGCTAGTGTGAAAGTTATGTTTATTTCTACGTTCCGGGCAACCTAGGCTTAACTGTAGGGTGTTGCTCCAACAGATCGAATAGGTAGGGCCATAGAAGTCAACGCCAGGAGCATAAAATACAATAAATATACAAGAGTTTTTCCATCGTATAACAGGAATAATTGCAACCAGTGTGAAAGTGATGATCATTTCTACGTTCCGGGCAACCTAGGCTTCACTCTAGGGCGTTGCTCCACCAGATCGTATAGTTAGGGCCTTAGAAGTCAACGCCAGAAGCATAAAATGCAATAAATATACAAGAGTTTTTCCATCGTATAACAGGAATAATTGCAACCAGTGTGAATGTGGTGGTCATTTCTACGTTCCGGGCAACCTAGGCTTCACTCTAGGGCGTTGCTCCACCAGAGCGAATAGTTAGGTCCTTAGAAGTCAAAGCCAGGAGCATAAAATACGATATAAATACAACAGCTTTTCCATCGTATAAAAGGAATAATTGCAAACAGTGTGAAAGTAATGGTCATTTCTACGATCCAGGCAACCTAGGCTTCACTCCACGGCGTTGTTCCACCAGATCGAATAGTTACGGCCTAAGAAGTCAACGCCAGAAGCATAAAATGCAATATAAATACAACAGTTTTTCCACCGTATAACAGGATTAATTGCAACCAGTTTGAAAGTGATGGTCATTTCTACGTTCCGGGCAACCTAGGCTTCACTCTAGGGCGCTGCTCGACTAGATCGAATAGCTAGGGCCTTAGAAATCTACGCCAGAAACATAAAGCACAATATAAATCCAACAGTTGTTCCATCGTATAAATCGAATAATTGCAACCAGTATGAAACTTATGGTCATTTCTACTTTCCGAGCAACCTAGGCTTCACTCTAGGGCGTTGCTCCACCAGATCGAATAGTTAGGGCCTTAGAAGTCAATGCCCGAAGCATAAAATGCAATAAAAATGCAACAGTTTTTCCATCGTATAGCAGGAATAATTTGCAACCAGTGTGATAGTAATGGTCATTTCTACGTTCCGGGCAACCTAGGCTTCACTCTACGGCGTTGTTCCACGAGATCGAATAGTTAGGGCATAAGAAGTCAACACCAGAAGAATAAAATACAAAATAAACACAACAGCCTTTAGACCGTATAAAACGAGTAATTGCAACCTGTGTGAAGGTGTTGGTCATACCCACGTTCCGGGCAACATAGGCTTCACAGTAGGGCGTTGCTCCACCAGATCGAAATGTTAGGGCCTAAGAAGTCAACGCCCGAAGCATAAAATACGATATAAATACAACAGCTTTTCCATCATATTAAATGAATAATTGCAGACAGTGTGAAAGAAGTGGGCATTTCTACGTTCCGAGCAACCTAGGCTTCACTCTAGGGCGATGCTCCACCAGATCAAACAGTTAGGGCCTTAGATGTCAACGCCAGAAGCATAAAATACAATAAAGGTGCAACAGTTTTTCCATCGTATAACAGGAATAACTGCAACCAGTGTGAAAGTACTGGTCATTTCTACGTTCCGGGCAACCTAGGCTTCACTCTAGGGCGTTGCTCCAGCACAACTAATTGCTACGGCCTTAGAAGTCAACGACAGAAGCATAAAATACAATATAAATACAACAACTCTTCCATCGTATAAAACGAATAATTGCTACCAGTGTAAAAGTTATGGTCATTTCTACGTTCCGGGCAACCTAGGCTTCACCCTAGGCCGTTGTTCCACCAGATCGAATAGTTAGGGCCTAGGAAGTGAACGCCAGAAGCATAAAATGCAATATAAATACAACAGTTTTTCCACCGTATAACAGGATTAATTGCAACCAGTTTGAAAGTGATGGTCATTTCTACGTTCCGGGCAACCTAGGCTTCACTCTAGGGCGCTGCTCGACTAGATCGAATAGCTAGGGCCTTAGAAATCTACGCCAGAAACATAAAGCACAATATAAATCCAACAGTTGTTCCATCGTATAAATCGAATAATTGCAACCAGTATGAACCTTATGGTCATTTCTACGTTCCGGGCAACCTCTGCTTCACTCTAGGGCGTTGCTCCACCAGATCGAGTAGTCAGGGCCATAGAAGTCCACGGCCGAAGCATAAAATACAAAATAAATGGAACAATTTTTCCATTGTATAAAGCGAATAATTGCTGCTAGTGTGAAAGTTATGTTTATTTCTACGTTCCGGGCAACCTAGGCTTAACTGTAGGGTGTTGCTCCAACAGATCGAATAGGTAGGGCCATAGAAGTCAACGCCAGGAGCATAAAATACAATAAATATACAAGAGTTTTTCCATCGTATAACAGGAATAATTGCAACCAGTGTGAAAGTGATGATCATTTCTACGTTCCGGGCAACCTAGGCTTCACTCTAGGGCGTTGCTCCACCAGATCGTATAGTTAGGGCCTTAGAAGTCAACGCCAGAAGCATAAAATGCAATAAATATACAAGAGTTTCTCCATCGTATAACAGGAATAATTGCAACCAGTGTGAATGTGGTGGTCATTTCTACGTTCCGGGCAACCTAGGCTTCACTCTAGGGCGTTGCTCCACCAGAGCGAATAGTTAGGTCCTTAGAAGTCAAAGCCAGGAGCATAAAATACGATATTAATACAACAGCTTTTCCATCGTATAAAAGGAATAATTGCAAACAGTGTGAAAGTAATGGTCATTTCTACGATCCAGGCAACCTAGGCTTCACTCCACGGCGTTGTTCCACCAGATCGAATAGTTACGGCCTAAGAAGTCAACGCCAGAAGTATAAAATACGATATAAATACAACAGCTTTTCCATCGTATAAAACAGATAATTGCAACCAGTGTGAAAGTAATGTTCATTTCTACGTTCCGATTACCCTAGGCGTCACTCTAGGGCGTTGCTCCACCACATCTAATAGCTACGGCCTTAGAAGTCAACGCCAGACGCATAAAATACAATATAAATACAACAGCTCTTCCATCGTATAAAACGAATAATTGCTACCAGTGTAAAAGTTATGGTCATTTCTACGTTCCGGGCAACCTAGGCTTCACCCTAGGCCGTTGTTCCACCAGATCGAATAGTTAGGGCCTAGGAAGTGAACGCCAGAAGCATAAAATGCAATATAAATACAACAGTTTTTCCACCGTATAACAGGATTAATTGCAACCAGTTTGAAAGTGATGGTCATTTCTACGTTCCGGGCAACCTAGGCTTCACTCTAGGGCGCTGCTCGACTAGATCGAATAGCTAGGGCCTTAGAAATCTACGCCAGAAACATAAAGCACAATATAAATCCAACAGTTGTTCCATCGTATAAATCGAATAATTGCAACGAGTATGAAACTTATGGTCATTTCTACTTTCCGAGCAACCTAGGCTTCACTCTAGGGCGTTGCTCCACCAGATCGAATAGTTAGGGCCTTAGAAGTCAATGCCCGAAGCATAAAATGCAATAAAAATGCAACAGTTTTTCCATCGTATAGCAGGAATAATTTGCAACCAGTGTGATAGTAATGGTCATTTCTACGTTCCGGGCAACCTAGGCTTCACTCTACGGCGTTGTTCCACGAGATCGAATAGTTAGGGCCTAAGAAGTCAACACCAGAAGAATAAAATACAAAATAAACACAACAGCCTTTAGACCGTATAAAACGAGTAATTGCAACCTGTGTGAAGGTGTTGGTCATACCCACGTTCCGGGCAACATAGGCTTCACAGTAGGGCGTTGCTCCACCAGATCGAAATGTTAGGGCCTAAGAAGTCAACGCCCGAAGCATAAAATACGATATAAATACAACAGCTTTTCCATCATAATAAATGAATAATGGCAGACAGTGTGAAAGAAGTGGGCATTTCTACGTTCCGAGCAACCTAGGCTTCACTCTAGGGCGGTGCTCCACCATATCCAACAGCTACGGCCTTAGAAGCCTACGCCTGAAGCATAAAATACAATAAAGGTGCAACAGTTTTTCCATCGTATAACAGGAATAACTGCTACCAGTGTGAAAGTACTGGTCACTTCTACGTACCGGGCAACCTAGGCTTCACTCTAGGGCGTTGCTCCACCACAACTAATTGCTATGGCCTTAGAAGTCAACGACAGAAGCATAAAATACAATATAAATACAACAGCTTTTCCATCGTATAACAGGAATAATTGCAACCAGTGTGAAAGTAAAGGTCATTTCTACGTTCCGGGCAACCTATGCTTCACTCTAGGGCGTTGCTCCACCAGATCGAGTAGTTAGGGCCTTAGAAGTCCACGGCCGAAGCATAAAATACAAAATAAATAGAACAGTTCTTCCATTGTATAAAGCGAATAATTGCTGCCAGTGTGAAAGTTATGGTCATTTCTACTTTCCGGGTAACCTAGGTTTCACTCTAGGGCGTTGCTCCACCAGATTGAATAGCTAGGGACTTAGAATTCAAAGCCATAAGAATAAAATACAATATAAATACAACAGCTTTTCCATCGTATAACAGGAATAATTGCAACCACTGTGAAAGTAAAGGTCATTTCTACGTTCCGGGCAACCTATGCTTCACTCTAGGGCGTTGCTCCACCAGATCGAGTAGTCAGGGCCATAGAAGTCCACGGCCGAAGCATAAAATACAAAATAAATAGAACAATTTTTCCATTGTATAAAGCGAATAATTGCTGCTAGTGTGAAAGTTATGTTTATTTCTACGTTCCGGGCAACCTAGGCTTAACTGTAGGGTGTTGCTCCAACAGATCGAATAGGTAGGGCCATAGAAGTCAACGCCAGGAGCATAAAATACAATAAATATACAAGAGTTTTTCCATCGTATAACAGGAATAATTGCAACCAGTGTGAAAGTGATGATCATTTCTACGTTCCGGGCAACCTAGGCATCACTCTAGGGCGTTGCTCCACCAGATCGTATAGTTAGGGCCTTAGAAGTCAACGCCAGAAGCATAAAATGCAATAAATATACAAGAGTTTTTCCATCGTATAACAGGAATAATTGCAACCAGTGTGAATGTGGTGGTCATTTCTACGTTCCGGGCAACCTAGGCTTCACTCTAGGGCGTTGCTCCACCAGAGCGAATAGTTAGGTCCTTAGAAGTCAAAGCCAGGAGCATAAAATACGATATAAATACAACAGCTTTTCCATCGTATAAAAGGAATAATTGCAAACAGTGTGAAAGTAATGGTCATTTCTGCGATCCAGGCAACCTAGGCTTCACTCCACGGCGTTGTTCCACCAGATCGAATAGTTACGGCCTAAGAAGTCAACGCCAGAAGTATAAAATACGATATAAATACAACAGCTTTTCCATCGTATAAAACAGATAATTGCAACCAGTGTGAAAGTAATGTTCATTTCTACGTTCCGATTACCCTAGGCGTCACTCTAGGGTGTTGCTCCACCACATCTAATAGCTACGGCCTTAGAAGTCAACGCCAGAGGCATAAAATACAATATAAATACAACAGCTCTTCCATCGTATAAAACGAATAATTGCTACCAGTGTAAAAGTTATGGTCATTTCTACGTTCCGGGCAACCTAGGCTTCACCCTAGGCCGTTGTTCCACCAGATCGAATAGTTAGGGCCTAGGAAGTGAACGCCAGAAGCATAAAATGCAAAATACATAGAACAGTTCTTCCATTGTATAAAGCGAATAATTGCTGCCAGTGTGAAAGTTATGGTCATTTCTACTTTCCGGGTAACCTAGGTTTCACTCTAGGGCGTTGCTCCACCAGATTGAATAGCTAGGGACTTAGAATTCAAAGCCATAAGAATAAAATACAATATAAATACAACAGCTTTTCCATCGTATAACAGGAATAATTGCAACCACTGTGAAAGTAAAGGTCATTTCTACGTTCCGGGCAACCTATGCTTCACTCTAGGGCGTTGCTCCACCAGATCGAGTAGTCAGGGCCATAGAAGTCCACGGCCGAAGCATAAAATACAAAATAAATAGAACAATTTTTCCATTGTATAAAGCGAATAATTGCTGCTAGTGTGAAAGTTATGTTTATTTCTACGTTCCGGGCAACCTAGGCTTAACTGTAGGGTGTTGCTCCAACAGATCGAATAGGTAGGGCCATAGAAGTCAACGCCAGGAGCATAAAATACAATAAATATACAAGAGTTTTTCCATCGTATAACAGGAATAATTGCAACCAGTGTGAAAGTGATGATCATTTCTACGTTCCGGGCAACCTAGGCTTCACTCTAGGGCGTTGCTCCACCAGATCGTATAGTTAGGGCCTTAGAAGTCAACGCCAGAAGCATAAAATGCAATAAATATACAAGAGTTTTTCCATCGTATAACAGGAATAATTGCAACCAGTGTGAATGTGGTGGTCATTTCTACGTTCCGGGCAACCTAGGCTTCACTCTAGGGCGTTGCTCCACCAGTGCGAATAGTTAGGTCCTTAGAAGTCAAAGCCAGGAGCATAAAATACGATATAAATACAACAGCTTTTCCATCGTATAAAAGGAATAATTGCAAACAGTGTGAAAGTAATGGTCATTTCTACGATCCAGGCAACCTAGGCTTCACTCCACGGCGTTGTTCCACCAGATCGAATAGTTACGGCCTAAGAAGTCAACGCCAGAAGTATAAAATACGATATAAATACAACAGCTTTTCCATCGTATAAAACAGATAATTGCAACCAGTGTGAAAGTAATGTTCATTTCTACGTTCCGATTACCCTAGGCGTCACTCTATGGCGTTGCTCCACCACATCTAATAGCTACGGCCTTAGAAGTCAACGCCAGAGGCATAAAATACAATATAAATACAACAGCTCTTCCATCGTATAAAACGAATAATTGCTACCAGTGTAAAAGTTATGGTCATTTCTACGTTCCCGGCAACCTAGGCTTCACCCTAGGCCGTTGTTCCACCAGATCGAATAGTTAGGGCCTAGGAAGTGAACGCCAGAAGCATAAAATGCAATATAAATACAACAGTTTTTCCACCGTATAACAGGATTAATTGCAACCAGTTTGAAAGTGATGGTCATTTCTACGTTCCGGGCAACCTAGGCTTCACTCTAGGGCGCTGCTCGACTAGATCGAATAGCTAGGGCCTTAGAAATCTACGCCAGAAACATAAAGCACAATATAAATCCAACAGTTGTTCCATCGTATAAATCGAATAATTGCAACCAGTATGAAACTTATGGTCATTTCTACTTTCCGAGCAACCTAGGCTTCACTCTAGGGCGTTGCTCCACCAGATCGAATAGTTAGGGCCTTAGAAGTCAATGCCCGAAGCATAAAATGCAATAAAAATGCAACAGTTTTTCCATCGTATAGCAGGAATAATTTGCAACCAGTGTGATAGTAATGGTCATTTCTACGTTCCGGGCAACCTAGGCTTCACTCTACGGCGTTGTTCCACGAGATCGAATAGTTAGGGCATAAGAAGTCAACACCAGAAGAATAAAATACAAAATAAACACAACAGCCTTTAGACCGTATAAAACGAGTAATTGCAACCTGTGTGAAGGTGTTGGTCATACCCACGTTCCGGGCAACATAGGCTTCACAGTAGGGCGTTGCTCCACCAGATCGAAATGTTAGGGCCTAAGAAGTCAACGCCCGAAGCATAAAATAGGATATAAATACAACAGCTTTTCCATCATATTAAATGAATAATTGCAGACAGTGTGAAAGAAGTGGGCATTTCTACGTTCCGAGCAACCTAGGCTTCACTCTAGGGCGATGCTCCACCAGATCAAACAGTTAGGGCCTTAGATGTCAACGCCAGAAGCATAAAATACAATAAAGGTGCAACAGTTTTTCCATCGTATAACAGGAATAACTGCAACCAGTGTGAAAGTACTGGTCATTTCTACGTTCCGGGCAACCTAGGCTTCACTCTAGGGCGTTGCTCCAGCACAACTAATTGCTACGGCCTTAGAAGTCAACGACAGAAGCATAAAATACAATATAAATACAACAGCTCTTCCATCGTATAAAACGAATAATTGCTACCAGTGTAAAAGTTATGGTCATTTCTACGTTCCGGGCAACCTAGGCTTCACCCTAGGCCGTTGTTCCACCAGATCGAATAGTTAGGGCCTAGGAAGTGAACGCCAGAAGCATAAAATGCAATATAAATACAACAGTTTTTCCACCGTATAACAGGATTAATTGCAACCAGTTTGAAAGTGATGGTCATTTCTACGTTCCGGGCAACCTAGGCTTCACTCTAGGGCGCTGCTCGACTAGATCGAATAGCTAGGGCCTTAGAAATCTACGCCAGAAACATAAAGCACAATATAAATCCAACAGTTGTTCCATCGTATAAATCGAATAATTGCAACCAGTATGAAACTTATGGTCATTTCTACGTTCCGGGCAACCTCTGCTTCACTCTAGGGCGTTGCTCCACCAGATCGAGTAGTCAGGGCCATAGAAGTCCACGGCCGAAGCATAAAATACAAAATAAATAGAACAATTTTTCCATTGTATAAAGCGAATAATTGCTGCTAGTGTGAAAGTTATGTTTATTTCTACGTTCCGGGCAACCTAGGCTTAACTGTAGGGTGTTGCTCCAACAGATCGAATAGGTAGGGCCATAGAAGTCAGCGCCAGGAGCATAAAATACAATAAATATACAAGAGTTTTTCCATCGTATAACAGGAATAATTGCAACCAGTGTGAAAGTGATGATCATTTCTACGTTCCGGGCAACCTAGGCTTCACTCTAGGGCGTTGCTCCACCAGATCGTATAGTTAGGGCCTTAGAAGTCAACGCCAGAAGCATAAAATGCAATAAATATACAAGAGTTTTTCCATCGTATAACAGGAATAATTGCAACCAGTGTGAATGTGGTGGTCATTTCTACGTTCCGGGCAACCTAGGCTTCACTCTAGGGCGTTGCTCCACCAGAGCGAATAGTTAGGTCCTTAGAAGTCAAAGCCAGGAGCATAAAATACGATATAAATACAACAGCTTTTCCATCGTATAAAAGGAATAATTGCAAACAGTGTGAAAGTAATGGTCATTTCTACGATCCAGGCAACCTAGGCTTCACTCCACGGCGTTGTTCCACCAGATCGAATAGTTACGGCCTAAGAAGTCAATGCCAGAAGTATAAAATACGATATAAATAGAACAGCTTTTCCATCGTATAAAACAGATAATTGCAACCAGTGTGAAAGTAATGTTCATTTCTACGTTCCGATTACCCTAGGCGTCACTCTAGGGCGTTGCTCCACCACATCTAATAGCTACGGCCTTAGAAGTCAACGCCAGAGGCATAAAATACAATATAAATACAACAGCTCTTCCATCGTATTAAACGAATAATTGCTACCAGTGTAAAAGTTATGGTCATTTCTACGTTCCGGGCAACCTAGGCTTCACCCTAGGCCGTTGTTCCACCAGATCGAATAGTTAGGGCCTAGGAAGTGAACGCCAGAAGCATAAAATGCAATATAAATACAACAGTTTTTCCACCGTATAAATCGAATAATTGCAACCAGTATGAAACTTATGGTCATTTCTACTTTCCGAGCAACCTAGGCTTCACTCTAGGGCGTTGCTCCACCAGATCGAATAGTTAGGGCCTTAGAAGTCAATGCCCGAAGCATAAAATGCAATAAAAATGCAACAGTTTTTCCATCGTATAGCAGGAATAATTTGCAACCAGTGTGATAGTAATGGTCATTTCTACGTTCCGGGCAACCTAGGCTTCACTCTACGGCGTTGTTCCACGAGATCGAATAGTTAGGGCCTAAGAAGTCAACACCAGAAGAATAAAATACAAAATAAACACAACAGCCTTTAGACCGTATAAAACGAGTAATTGCAACCTGTGTGAAGGTGTTGGTCATACCCACGTTCCGGGCAACATAGGCTTCACAGTAGGGCGTTGCTCCACCAGATCGAAATGTTAGGGCCTAAGAAGTCAACGCCCGAAGCATAAAATAGGATATAAATACAACAGCTTTTCCATCATATTAAATGAATAATTGCAGACAGTGTGAAAGAAGTGGGCATTTCTACGTTCCGAGCAACCTAGGCTTCACTCTAGGGCGATGCTCCACCAGATCAAACAGTTAGGGCCTTAGATGTCAACGCCAGAAGCATAAAATACAATAAAGGTGCAACAGTTTTTCCATCGTATAACAGGAATAACTGCAACCAGTGTGAAAGTACTGGTCATTTCTACGTTCCGGGCAACCTAGGCTTCACTCTAGGGCGTTGCTCCAGCACAACTAATTGCTACGGCCTTAGAAGTCAACGACAGAAGCATAAAATACAATATAAATACAACAGCCTTTCCATCGTATAACAGGAATAATTGCGACCAGTGTGAAAGTAAAGGTCATTTCTACGTTCCGGGCTACCTAGACTTCACTCTAGTGCGTTGCACCACCAGATCGAATAGTTAGGGGCTTAGAAGTCAACGCCCGAAGCATAAAATACAAAATAAATAGACCAGCTTTTCCATCGTATAAAATGAATAATTGCAAACAGTGTGAAAGTAATGGTCATTTCTACTTTCCGAGCACCCTAGGCGTCACTCTAGGGCGATGCTCCACCACATGTAATAGCTACGGCCTTAGAAGTCAACGCCAGATGGATAAAATACAATATAAGTACAACAGTTTTTCCATCGTATAAAATGAATAATTGCAAACATTGTAAAAGTAATGGTCATTTCTACGTTTCCGGCAACCTAGGCTTCACTCTAGGGCGTTGCTCCACCAGATCCAACAGTTAGGGCCTTAGAAGCCAACGCCCGTAGCACCTAATACAAGATAAATAGAACAGTTTTTCCATTGTATAAAACGAATAATTGCTACCAGTGTAAAAGTTATGGTCATTTCTACGTTCCGGGCAACCTAGGATTCACCCTAGGGCGTTGTTCCACCACATCGAATAGTTAGGGCCAAAGAAGTCAACGCCAGAAGCATAAAATACAATATAAATATAACTGATTTTCCATCGTTTATATTGACTAATAGGAACCAGTGTGAAAGTTATGGTCATTTCTACGTTCCGGGCAACCTAAGCTTCACTCTAGGGCGTTGCTCCACCAGATGGAATAGTTAGGGTCTAAGAAGTCAACGCCAGAAGCATAAAATACGATATAAATACTACAGCTTTTCCATCGTAGAAAACAAATAATGGCAACCAGTGTGAAAGTTATGGTCATTTCAACGTTCCGAGCAACCTAGGCTTCACTCTAGGGCATTGCTCCACCAGATCGAATAGTTAGGGCCTTAGATGTCAACGCCAGATGCATAAAATACAATAAAGGTGCAACAGTTTTTCCATCGTATAACAGGAATAACTGCAACCAGTGTGAAAGTACTGGTCATTTCTACGATCCGGGTAACCTAGGTTTCACTCTAGGGCGTTGCTCCACCAGATAGAATAGCTAGGGACTTATAATTCAACGCCAGAAGGCTAAAATACTCTATAATTACAACAGTTTTTCCATTGTATAAAATGTATACTTGCAAAAATTGTGAAAGTAATGGTCATTTCTACGTTCCGGGCAACCTATGCGACACTCAAGGGCGTTGCTCCACCACATCTAATAGCTATGGCCTTAAAAGTCAACATCAGAATCATAAAATACGATATAAATACAACAGCTTTCCCATCGTATAAAACGAATAATGGTAACCAGTATGAAAGTTATGGTCATTTCTACGTTCCAGTCAACCTAGGTTTCACTCTAGGACGTTGCTCCACAACATCGAATAGTTAGGGCCTATGAAGTCAACGCCAGAAGCATAAAATACAATAAAGGTGCAACAGCTCTTCCATCGTATAACAGGAATAATTGCAACCAGTGTGAAGGTAATGGTATGTTCTACGTTCCGGGCAACCTAGGCTTCACTCTAGGGCGGTGCTCCAACAGATCAAATAGTTAGGGCATAGGAAGTCAACGCCAGTAGCATCAATTACAATATAAGTACAACAGCTTTTCCATCGTATATAATGTATACTTGCAAACAGTGTGGAAGTAATGGTCACTTCTACGTTCCGAGCAACCTAGGCGTCACTCTAGGGCGTTGCTCCCACACAGCTAATAGCTACGCCCTTAGAAGTCAGCGCCAGAAGTATAAAATACAAGAAGAATGCAACACTTTTTCCATCGTATAGCATGACTAATTGCAACCAGTGCGAAAGTAATGATCATTTCGAAGTATCGGGCATCCTAGGCTTAACTCTGAGGCGTTGCTCCACCAGATCGAGGAGTTATGACCTTAGTAGTCAACGCCAGAAGCATAAAATACGATATAAATACAACAGCTTTTCCATCGTATAAAACGAATAATGGAAACCAGTGTGAAAGTTATGGTCATTTCTACGTTCCGGTCAACCTAGGCTTCACTCTAGGACGTTGCTCCACCAGATCGAATAGTTAGGGCCTATGAAGTCAACGCCAGAAGCATAAAACGCAATAAAGGTGCAACAGTTTTTCCATCGTGTGACAGGTATAATTGGAACCAGTGTGAAAGTACTGGTCATTTCTACGTTCCGGGTAACCTAGGTTTCACTCTAGGGCGTTGCTCCACCAGATAGAATAGCTAGGGACTTATAATTCAACGCCAGAAGGCTAAAATACTATATAAGTGCAACAGTTTTTCCATCGTATAGAATGTATATTTGCAAAAATTGTGAAAGTAATGGTCATTTCTACGTTCCGGGCAACCTATGCGACACTCAAGGGCGTTGCTCCACCACATCTAATAGCTGCGGCCTTAAAAGTCAACGCCAGAAGCATAAAATACGATATAAATACAACAGCTTTTCCATCGTATAAAACGAATAATGGTAAACAGTGTGAAAGTTATGGTCATTTCTACGTTCGAGTCAACCTAGGCTTCACTCTAGGACGTTGCTCCACCAGATCGAATAGTTAGGGCCTATGAAGTCAACGCCAGAAGCATAAAATACAATAAAGGTGCAACAGTTTTTCCATCGTATAACAGGAATAATTGCAACCAGTGTGAAGGTAATGGTATGTTCTACCTTCCGGGCAACCTAGGCTTCACTCTAGGGCGGTGCTCCACCAGATCAAATAGTTAGGGCCTAAGAAGTCAACGCCAGTAGCATCAATTACAATATAAGTACAACAGCTTTTCCATCGTATATAATGTATATTTGCAAGCAGTGTGGAAGTAATGGTCACTTCTACGTTCCGGGCAACCTAGGCTTCACTCTAGGGCGTTGTTCCACCAGATGGAACAGTTAGGGCCTAAGAAGTCAACGCCAGAAGCATAAAATACGATACAAATACAACAGCTTTTCCATCGTATAAAACGAATAATGGTAACCAGTGTGAAAGTTATGGTCATTTCTACGTTCCGGTCAACCTAGGCTTCACTCTAGGACGTTGCTCCACCAGATCGAATAATTAGGGCCTATGAAGTCAACGCAGGAAGCATAAAACGCAATAAAGGTGCAACAGTATTTCCATCGTGTAACAGGTATAATTGCAACCAGTGTGAAAGTTATGGTCATTTCTACTTCCCGGGCAACCTAGGCTTCACTCTAGGGCGTTGCTCCACCAGATCGAATAGTTAGGGCCTTAGAAGTCAGCGCCCGAAGCATAAAATGCAAAATAAATAGAACAGTTTTTCATTGTATAAAACGAATAACTGCAACTAGTGTGAAAGTACTGGTCATTTCTATGTTCCGGGCAACCTACGCTTCACTCTAGGGCCTTGCTCCACCAGATCGAATAGTTAGGGCCTTAGATGTCAACGCCAGATGCATAAAATACGATATAAATACTACAGCTTTTCCATCGTATAAAACGAATAATTGCTACCAGTGTGAAAGTTATGGTCAATTCTACGTTCCGGGCAACCTAGGCTTCACTCTAGGGCGGTGCTCCACCTGATCGAATAGTTAGGGCCTTAGAAGTCAACCCCAGATGAATAAAATACATTAATGATGCAACAGCTTTTCCATCGTATAAAACAATTAATTGCAACCAGTGTGACAGTAGTGGTCATTTCTACGTTCCGGGCAACCCAGGTTTCACTCCACGGCGTTGCTCCACCAGATCGAATAGCTACGGCCTAAGAAGTCAACGCCAGAAGCATAAAATACGATAAAGATGCAACAGTTTTTCCATCGTATATAACGAATAATTGCTACCAGTGTAAAAGTTATGGTCATTTCTACATTCCGGGCAACCTAGGCTGCACTCTAGGGCGTTGCTCCACCAGATGGAATAGTTAGGGCCTTAGAAATCAATGCCCGAAGCATAAAATACAAAATAAATAAAACAGTCTTTCCATCGTATAAAACGAAAAATTGCTACCAGTGTGAAAGTTATGGTCATTTCTACGTTCAGCGCAATCTGGGCTTTACACTAGGGCGTTGTTCCACCAGATGAAATAGTTACGGCCTAAGAAGTCAACGCCAGCAGCATAAAATACGATAAAGAGGCAACAGTTTTTCCATCGTATAAAATGAATAATTGCAAACAGTGAAAGATATGGACATTTCTACGTTCCGGGCTACCTAGGCTTCACTCTATGGCGTTGTTCGACCACATCGAATAGCAACGGCCTCAGAAGTCAACGCTAGAAGCATAAAATACAATATAAATATAACAGCTTTTGCATCGTATAAAACGAATAATTGCTACCAGTGTAAAAGTTATGGTCATTTGAACGTTCCGGGCAACCTAGGCTTCACTGTATGGCGTTCTTCCACTACATCGAATAGCTACGGCCTCAGAAGTTAACGCCTGAAGTATAAAATACGATAATAATACAACAGTCTTTCCATCCTATAACAGGAATAGTAGCAACCCGTGTGAAAGTGATTGTCATTTCTACGTTCCAGGCAACCTAGGCTTCACTCCAGGTCGTTGCTCCACCAGAGCAAACAGTCAGGGCCTTAGAAGTCAACGCCTGAAGCATTAAATATAAAATAAATAGAACAGTTTTTCCATCGTATAAAACGAATAATTGCAACCAGTATGAAACTTATGGTCATTTCTATATTCCGAGCAACCTAGGCTTCACTCTAGGGCGTTGCTCCACCAAATCGAATAATTAGGGCCCTAGAAGTCAACGTCCGAAGCATAAAATACAAAATAAATAGAACGGTTTTTCCATTCTATAAAACGAATAATTGCTACCAGTGTGAAAGTTATGGTCATTTCTACGTTCCGCGCAACCTGGGCTTTACCCTAGCTCGTTGTTCCACCAGATGGAATAGTTAGGGCCTAAGAAGTCAACGCCAGAAGCATAAAATACGATATAAATACAACAGCTTTTCCATCGTATAAAACAAATAATTGTAACCAGTGTGAAAGTTATGGTCATTTCTACATTCCGAGCAACCTAGGCTTCACTCTAGGGCGTTGCTCCACCTAATCGAATAATTAGGGCCTAGGAAGTGAACGCCAGAAGCATAAAATGCAATATAAATACAACAGTTTTTCCACCGTATAACAGGATTAATTGCAACCAGTTTGAAAGTGATGGTCATTTCTACGTTCCGGGCAACCTAGGCTTCACTCTAGGGCGCTGCTCGACTAGATCGAATAGCTAGGGCCTTAGAAATCTACGCCAGAAACATAAAGCACAATATAAATCCAACAGTTGTTCCATCGTATAAATCGAATAATTGCAACCAGTATGAAACTTATGGTCATTTCTACTTTCCGAGCAACCTAGGCTTCACTCTAGGGCGTTGCTCCACCAGATCGAATAGTTAGGGCCTTAGAAGTCAATGCCCGAAGCATAAAATGCAATAAAAATGCAACAGTTTTTCCATCGTATAGCAGGAATAATTTGCAACCAGTGTGATAGTAATGGTCATTTCTACGTTCCGGGCAACCTAGGCTTCACTCTACGGCGTTGTTCCACGAGATCGAATAGTTAGGGCCTAAGAAGTCAACACCAGAAGAATAAAATACAAAATAAACACAACAGCCTTTAGACCGTATAAAACGAGTAATTGCAACCTGTGTGAAGGTGTTGGTCATACCCACGTTCCGGGCAACATAGGCTTCACAGTAGGGCGTTGCTCCACCAGATCGAAATGTTAGGGCCTAAGAAGTCAACGCCCGAAGCATAAAATACGATATAAATACAACAGCTTTTCCATCATAATAAATGAATAATGGCAGACAGTGTGAAAGAAGTGGGCATTTCTACGTTCCGAGCAACCTAGGCTTCACTCTAGGGCGGTGCTCCACCATATCCAACAGCTACGGCCTTAGAAGCCTACGCCTGAAGCATAAAATACAATAAAGGTGCAACAGTTTTTCCATCGTATAACAGGAATAACTGCTACCAGTGTGAAAGTACTGGTCACTTCTACGTACCGGGCAACCTAGGCTTCACTCTAGGGCGTTGCTCCACCACAACTAATTGCTATGGCCTTAGAAGTCAACGACAGAAGCATAAAATACAATATAAATACAACAGCTTTTCCATCGTATAACAGGAATAATTGCAACCAGTGTGAAAGTAAAGGTCATTTCTACGTTCCGGGCAACCTATGCTTCACTCTAGGGCGTTGCTCCACCAGATCGAGTAGTTAGGGCCTTAGAAGTCCACGGCCGAAGCATAAAATACAAAATAAATAGAACAGTTCTTCCATTGTATAAAGCGAATAATTGCTGCCAGTGTGAAAGTTATGGTCATTTCTACTTTCCGGGTAACCTAGGTTTCACTCTAGGGCGTTGCTCCACCAGATTGAATAGCTAGGGACTTAGAATTCAAAGCCATAAGAATAAAATACAATATAAATACAACAGCTTTTCCATCGTATAACAGGAATAATTGCAACCACTGTGAAAGTAAAGGTCATTTCTACGTTCCGGGCAACCTATGCTTCACTCTAGGGCGTTGCTCCACCAGATCGAGTAGTCAGGGCCATAGAAGTCCACGGCCGAAGCATAAAATACAAAATAAATAGAACAATTTTTCCATTGTATAAAGCGAATAATTGCTGCTAGTGTGAAAGTTATGTTTATTTCTACGTTCCGGGCAACCTAGGCTTAACTGTAGGGTGTTGCTCCAACAGATCGAATAGGTAGGGCCATAGAAGTCAACGCCAGGAGCATAAAATACAATAAATATACAAGAGTTTTTCCATCGTATAACAGGAATAATTGCAACCAGTGTGAAAGTGATGATCATTTCTACGTTCCGGGCAACCTAGGCATCACTCTAGGGCGTTGCTCCACCAGATCGTATAGTTAGGGCCTTAGAAGTCAACGCCAGAAGCATAAAATGCAATAAATATACAAGAGTTTTTCCATCGTATAACAGGAATAATTGCAACCAGTGTGAATGTGGTGGTCATTTCTACGTTCCGGGCAACCTAGGCTTCACTCTAGGGCGTTGCTCCACCAGAGCGAATAGTTAGGTCCTTAGAAGTCAAAGCCAGGAGCATAAAATACGATATAAATACAACAGCTTTTCCATCGTATAAAAGGAATAATTGCAAACAGTGTGAAAGTAATGGTCATTTCTGCGATCCAGGCAACCTAGGCTTCACTCCACGGCGTTGTTCCACCAGATCGAATAGTTACGGCCTAAGAAGTCAACGCCAGAAGTATAAAATACGATATAAATACAACAGCTTTTCCATCGTATAAAACAGATAATTGCAACCAGTGTGAAAGTAATGTTCATTTCTACGTTCCGATTACCCTAGGCGTCACTCTAGGGTGTTGCTCCACCACATCTAATAGCTACGGCCTTAGAAGTCAACGCCAGAGGCATAAAATACAATATAAATACAACAGCTCTTCCATCGTATAAAACGAATAATTGCTACCAGTGTAAAAGTTATGGTCATTTCTACGTTCCGGGCAACCTAGGCTTCACCCTAGGCCGTTGTTCCACCAGATCGAATAGTTAGGGCCTAGGAAGTGAACGCCAGAAGCATAAAATGCAAAATACATAGAACAGTTCTTCCATTGTATAAAGCGAATAATTGCTGCCAGTGTGAAAGTTATGGTCATTTCTACTTTCCGGGTAACCTAGGTTTCACTCTAGGGCGTTGCTCCACCAGATTGAATAGCTAGGGACTTAGAATTCAAAGCCATAAGAATAAAATACAATATAAATACAACAGCTTTTCCATCGTATAACAGGAATAATTGCAACCACTGTGAAAGTAAAGGTCATTTCTACGTTCCGGGCAACCTATGCTTCACTCTAGGGCGTTGCTCCACCAGATCGAGTAGTCAGGGCCATAGAAGTCCACGGCCGAAGCATAAAATACAAAATAAATAGAACAATTTTTCCATTGTATAAAGCGAATAAT
This sequence comes from Calliopsis andreniformis, assembly GCF_051401765.1. NCBI lineage: Eukaryota > Metazoa > Arthropoda > Insecta > Hymenoptera > Andrenidae > Calliopsis > Calliopsis andreniformis. The sequence goes on along the minus strand of NW_027480429.1, from coordinate 9,790,138 downwards.
TGCTGCTAGTGTGAAAGTTATGTTTATTTCTACGTTCCGGGCAACCTAGGCTTAACTGTAGGGTGTTGCTCCAACAGATCGAATAGGTAGGGCCATAGAAGTCAACGCCAGGAGCATAAAATACAATAAATATACAAGAGTTTTTCCATCGTATAACAGGAATAATTGCAACCAGTGTGAAAGTGATGATCATTTCTACGTTCCGGGCAACCTAGGCTTCACTCTAGGGCGTTGCTCCGCCAGATCGTATAGTTAGGGCCTTAGAAGTCAACGCCAGAAGCATAAAATGCAATAAATATACAAGAGTTTTTCCATCGTATAACAGGAATAATTGCAACCAGTGTGAATGTGGTGGTCATTTCTACGTTCCGGGCAACCTAGGCTTCACTCTAGGGCGTTGCTCCACCAGTGCGAATAGTTAGGTCCTTAGAAGTCAAAGCCAGGAGCATAAAATACGATATAAATACAACAGCTTTTCCATCGTATAAAAGGAATAATTGCAAACAGTGTGAAAGTAATGGTCATTTCTACGATCCAGGCAACCTAGGCTTCACTCCACGGCGTTGTTCCACCAGATCGAATAGTTACGGCCTAAGAAGTCAACGCCAGAAGTATAAAATACGATATAAATACAACAGCTTTTCCATCGTATAAAACAGATAATTGCAACCAGTGTGAAAGTAATGTTCATTTCTACGTTCCGATTACCCTAGGCGTCACTCTATGGCGTTGCTCCACCACATCTAATAGCTACGGCCTTAGAAGTCAACGCCAGAGGCATAAAATACAATATAAATACAACAGCTCTTCCATCGTATAAAACGAATAATTGCTACCAGTGTAAAAGTTATGGTCATTTCTACGTTCCCGGCAACCTAGGCTTCACCCTAGGCCGTTGTTCCACCAGATCGAATAGTTAGGGCCTAGGAAGTGAACGCCAGAAGCATAAAATGCAATATAAATACAACAGTTTTTCCACCGTATAACAGGATTAATTGCAACCAGTTTGAAAGTGATGGTCATTTCTACGTTCCGGGCAACCTAGGCTTCACTCTAGGGCGCTGCTCGACTAGATCGAATAGCTAGGGCCTTAGAAATCTACGCCAGAAACATAAAGCACAATATAAATCCAACAGTTGTTCCATCGTATAAATCGAATAATTGCAACCAGTATGAAACTTATGGTCATTTCTACTTTCCGAGCAACCTAGGCTTCACTCTAGGGCGTTGCTCCACCAGATCGAATAGTTAGGGCCTTAGAAGTCAATGCCCGAAGCATAAAATGCAATAAAAATGCAACAGTTTTTCCATCGTATAGCAGGAATAATTTGCAACCAGTGTGATAGTAATGGTCATTTCTACGTTCCGGGCAACCTAGGCTTCACTCTACGGCGTTGTTCCACGAGATCGAATAGTTAGGGCATAAGAAGTCAACACCAGAAGAATAAAATACAAAATAAACACAACAGCCTTTAGACCGTATAAAACGAGTAATTGCAACCTGTGTGAAGGTGTTGGTCATACCCACGTTCCGGGCAACATAGGCTTCACAGTAGGGCGTTGCTCCACCAGATCGAAATGTTAGGGCCTAAGAAGTCAACGCCCGAAGCATAAAATAGGATATAAATACAACAGCTTTTCCATCATATTAAATGAATAATTGCAGACAGTGTGAAAGAAGTGGGCATTTCTACGTTCCGAGCAACCTAGGCTTCACTCTAGGGCGATGCTCCACCAGATCAAACAGTTAGGGCCTTAGATGTCAACGCCAGAAGCATAAAATACAATAAAGGTGCAACAGTTTTTCCATCGTATAACAGGAATAACTGCAACCAGTGTGAAAGTACTGGTCATTTCTACGTTCCGGGCAACCTAGGCTTCACTCTAGGGCGTTGCTCCAGCACAACTAATTGCTACGGCCTTAGAAGTCAACGACAGAAGCATAAAATACAATATAAATACAACAGCTCTTCCATCGTATAAAACGAATAATTGCTACCAGTGTAAAAGTTATGGTCATTTCTACGTTCCGGGCAACCTAGGCTTCACCCTAGGCCGTTGTTCCACCAGATCGAATAGTTAGGGCCTAGGAAGTGAACGCCAGAAGCATAAAATGCAATATAAATACAACAGTTTTTCCACCGTATAACAGGATTAATTGCAACCAGTTTGAAAGTGATGGTCATTTCTACGTTCCGGGCAACCTAGGCTTCACTCTAGGGCGCTGCTCGACTAGATCGAATAGCTAGGGCCTTAGAAATCTACGCCAGAAACATAAAGCACAATATAAATCCAACAGTTGTTCCATCGTATAAATCGAATAATTGCAACCAGTATGAAACTTATGGTCATTTCTACGTTCCGGGCAACCTCTGCTTCACTCTAGGGCGTTGCTCCACCAGATCGAGTAGTCAGGGCCATAGAAGTCCACGGCCGAAGCATAAAATACAAAATAAATAGAACAATTTTTCCATTGTATAAAGCGAATAATTGCTGCTAGTGTGAAAGTTATGTTTATTTCTACGTTCCGGGCAACCTAGGCTTAACTGTAGGGTGTTGCTCCAACAGATCGAATAGGTAGGGCCATAGAAGTCAGCGCCAGGAGCATAAAATACAATAAATATACAAGAGTTTTTCCATCGTATAACAGGAATAATTGCAACCAGTGTGAAAGTGATGATCATTTCTACGTTCCGGGCAACCTAGGCTTCACTCTAGGGCGTTGCTCCACCAGATCGTATAGTTAGGGCCTTAGAAGTCAACGCCAGAAGCATAAAATGCAATAAATATACAAGAGTTTTTCCATCGTATAACAGGAATAATTGCAACCAGTGTGAATGTGGTGGTCATTTCTACGTTCCGGGCAACCTAGGCTTCACTCTAGGGCGTTGCTCCACCAGAGCGAATAGTTAGGTCCTTAGAAGTCAAAGCCAGGAGCATAAAATACGATATAAATACAACAGCTTTTCCATCGTATAAAAGGAATAATTGCAAACAGTGTGAAAGTAATGGTCATTTCTACGATCCAGGCAACCTAGGCTTCACTCCACGGCGTTGTTCCACCAGATCGAATAGTTACGGCCTAAGAAGTCAATGCCAGAAGTATAAAATACGATATAAATAGAACAGCTTTTCCATCGTATAAAACAGATAATTGCAACCAGTGTGAAAGTAATGTTCATTTCTACGTTCCGATTACCCTAGGCGTCACTCTAGGGCGTTGCTCCACCACATCTAATAGCTACGGCCTTAGAAGTCAACGCCAGAGGCATAAAATACAATATAAATACAACAGCTCTTCCATCGTATTAAACGAATAATTGCTACCAGTGTAAAAGTTATGGTCATTTCTACGTTCCGGGCAACCTAGGCTTCACCCTAGGCCGTTGTTCCACCAGATCGAATAGTTAGGGCCTAGGAAGTGAACGCCAGAAGCATAAAATGCAATATAAATACAACAGTTTTTCCACCGTATAAATCGAATAATTGCAACCAGTATGAAACTTATGGTCATTTCTACTTTCCGAGCAACCTAGGCTTCACTCTAGGGCGTTGCTCCACCAGATCGAATAGTTAGGGCCTTAGAAGTCAATGCCCGAAGCATAAAATGCAATAAAAATGCAACAGTTTTTCCATCGTATAGCAGGAATAATTTGCAACCAGTGTGATAGTAATGGTCATTTCTACGTTCCGGGCAACCTAGGCTTCACTCTACGGCGTTGTTCCACGAGATCGAATAGTTAGGGCCTAAGAAGTCAACACCAGAAGAATAAAATACAAAATAAACACAACAGCCTTTAGACCGTATAAAACGAGTAATTGCAACCTGTGTGAAGGTGTTGGTCATACCCACGTTCCGGGCAACATAGGCTTCACAGTAGGGCGTTGCTCCACCAGATCGAAATGTTAGGGCCTAAGAAGTCAACGCCCGAAGCATAAAATAGGATATAAATACAACAGCTTTTCCATCATATTAAATGAATAATTGCAGACAGTGTGAAAGAAGTGGGCATTTCTACGTTCCGAGCAACCTAGGCTTCACTCTAGGGCGATGCTCCACCAGATCAAACAGTTAGGGCCTTAGATGTCAACGCCAGAAGCATAAAATACAATAAAGGTGCAACAGTTTTTCCATCGTATAACAGGAATAACTGCAACCAGTGTGAAAGTACTGGTCATTTCTACGTTCCGGGCAACCTAGGCTTCACTCTAGGGCGTTGCTCCAGCACAACTAATTGCTACGGCCTTAGAAGTCAACGACAGAAGCATAAAATACAATATAAATACAACAGCCTTTCCATCGTATAACAGGAATAATTGCGACCAGTGTGAAAGTAAAGGTCATTTCTACGTTCCGGGCTACCTAGACTTCACTCTAGTGCGTTGCACCACCAGATCGAATAGTTAGGGGCTTAGAAGTCAACGCCCGAAGCATAAAATACAAAATAAATAGACCAGCTTTTCCATCGTATAAAATGAATAATTGCAAACAGTGTGAAAGTAATGGTCATTTCTACTTTCCGAGCACCCTAGGCGTCACTCTAGGGCGATGCTCCACCACATGTAATAGCTACGGCCTTAGAAGTCAACGCCAGATGGATAAAATACAATATAAGTACAACAGTTTTTCCATCGTATAAAATGAATAATTGCAAACATTGTAAAAGTAATGGTCATTTCTACGTTTCCGGCAACCTAGGCTTCACTCTAGGGCGTTGCTCCACCAGATCCAACAGTTAGAGCCTTAGAAGCCAACGCCCGTAGCACCTAATACAAGATAAATAGAACAGTTTTTCCATTGTATAAAACGAATAATTGCTACCAGTGTAAAAGTTATGGTCATTTCTACGTTCCGGGCAACCTAGGATTCACCCTAGGGCGTTGTTCCACCACATCGAATAGTTAGGGCCAAAGAAGTCAACGCCAGAAGCATAAAATACAATATAAATATAACTGATTTTCCATCGTTTATATTGACTAATAGGAACCAGTGTGAAAGTTATGGTCATTTCTACGTTCCGGGCAACCTAAGCTTCACTCTAGGGCGTTGCTCCACCAGATGGAATAGTTAGGGTCTAAGAAGTCAACGCCAGAAGCATAAAATACGATATAAATACTACAGCTTTTCCATCGTAGAAAACAAATAATGGCAACCAGTGTGAAAGTTATGGTCATTTCAACGTTCCGAGCAACCTAGGCTTCACTCTAGGGCATTGCTCCACCAGATCGAATAGTTAGGGCCTTAGATGTCAACGCCAGATGCATAAAATACAATAAAGGTGCAACAGTTTTTCCATCGTATAACAGGAATAACTGCAACCAGTGTGAAAGTACTGGTCATTTCTACGATCCGGGTAACCTAGGTTTCACTCTAGGGCGTTGCTCCACCAGATAGAATAGCTAGGGACTTATAATTCAACGCCAGAAGGCTAAAATACTCTATAATTACAACAGTTTTTCCATTGTATAAAATGTATACTTGCAAAAATTGTGAAAGTAATGGTCATTTCTACGTTCCGGGCAACCTATGCGACACTCAAGGGCGTTGCTCCACCACATCTAATAGCTATGGCCTTAAAAGTCAACATCAGAATCATAAAATACGATATAAATACAACAGCTTTCCCATCGTATAAAACGAATAATGGTAACCAGTATGAAAGTTATGGTCATTTCTACGTTCCAGTCAACCTAGGTTTCACTCTAGGACGTTGCTCCACAACATCGAATAGTTAGGGCCTATGAAGTCAACGCCAGAAGCATAAAATACAATAAAGGTGCAACAGCTCTTCCATCGTATAACAGGAATAATTGCAACCAGTGTGAAGGTAATGGTATGTTCTACGTTCCGGGCAACCTAGGCTTCACTCTAGGGCGGTGCTCCAACAGATCAAATAGTTAGGGCATAGGAAGTCAACGCCAGTAGCATCAATTACAATATAAGTACAACAGCTTTTCCATCGTATATAATGTATACTTGCAAACAGTGTGGAAGTAATGGTCACTTCTACGTTCCGAGCAACCTAGGCGTCACTCTAGGGCGTTGCTCCCACACAGCTAATAGCTACGCCCTTAGAAGTCAGCGCCAGAAGTATAAAATACAAGAAGAATGCAACACTTTTTCCATCGTATAGCATGACTAATTGCAACCAGTGCGAAAGTAATGATCATTTCGAAGTATCGGGCATCCTAGGCTTAACTCTGAGGCGTTGCTCCACCAGATCGAGGAGTTATGACCTTAGTAGTCAACGCCAGAAGCATAAAATACGATATAAATACAACAGCTTTTCCATCGTATAAAACGAATAATGGAAACCAGTGTGAAAGTTATGGTCATTTCTACGTTCCGGTCAACCTAGGCTTCACTCTAGGACGTTGCTCCACCAGATCGAATAGTTAGGGCCTATGAAGTCAACGCCAGAAGCATAAAACGCAATAAAGGTGCAACAGTTTTTCCATCGTGTGACAGGTATAATTGGAACCAGTGTGAAAGTACTGGTCATTTCTACGTTCCGGGTAACCTAGGTTTCACTCTAGGGCGTTGCTCCACCAGATAGAATAGCTAGGGACTTATAATTCAACGCCAGAAGGCTAAAATACTATATAAGTGCAACAGTTTTTCCATCGTATAGAATGTATATTTGCAAAAATTGTGAAAGTAATGGTCATTTCTACGTTCCGGGCAACCTATGCGACACTCAAGGGCGTTGCTCCACCACATCTAATAGCTGCGGCCTTAAAAGTCAACGCCAGAAGCATAAAATACGATATAAATACAACAGCTTTTCCATCGTATAAAACGAATAATGGTAAACAGTGTGAAAGTTATGGTCATTTCTACGTTCGAGTCAACCTAGGCTTCACTCTAGGACGTTGCTCCACCAGATCGAATAGTTAGGGCCTATGAAGTCAACGCCAGAAGCATAAAATACAATAAAGGTGCAACAGTTTTTCCATCGTATAACAGGAATAATTGCAACCAGTGTGAAGGTAATGGTATGTTCTACCTTCCGGGCAACCTAGGCTTCACTCTAGGGCGGTGCTCCACCAGATCAAATAGTTAGGGCCTAAGAAGTCAACGCCAGTAGCATCAATTACAATATAAGTACAACAGCTTTTCCATCGTATATAATGTATATTTGCAAGCAGTGTGGAAGTAATGGTCACTTCTACGTTCCGGGCAACCTAGGCTTCACTCTAGGGCGTTGTTCCACCAGATGGAACAGTTAGGGCCTAAGAAGTCAACGCCAGAAGCATAAAATACGATACAAATACAACAGCTTTTCCATCGTATAAAACGAATAATGGTAACCAGTGTGAAAGTTATGGTCATTTCTACGTTCCGGTCAACCTAGGCTTCACTCTAGGACGTTGCTCCACCAGATCGAATAATTAGGGCCTATGAAGTCAACGCAGGAAGCATAAAACGCAATAAAGGTGCAACAGTATTTCCATCGTGTAACAGGTATAATTGCAACCAGTGTGAAAGTTATGGTCATTTCTACTTCCCGGGCAACCTAGGCTTCACTCTAGGGCGTTGCTCCACCAGATCGAATAGTTAGGGCCTTAGAAGTCAGCGCCCGAAGCATAAAATGCAAAATAAATAGAACAGTTTTTCATTGTATAAAACGAATAACTGCAACTAGTGTGAAAGTACTGGTCATTTCTATGTTCCGGGCAACCTACGCTTCACTCTAGGGCCTTGCTCCACCAGATCGAATAGTTAGGGCCTTAGATGTCAACGCCAGATGCATAAAATACGATATAAATACTACAGCTTTTCCATCGTATAAAACGAATAATTGCTACCAGTGTGAAAGTTATGGTCAATTCTACGTTCCGGGCAACCTAGGCTTCACTCTAGGGCGGTGCTCCACCTGATCGAATAGTTAGGGCCTTAGAAGTCAACCCCAGATGAATAAAATACATTAATGATGCAACAGCTTTTCCATCGTATAAAACAATTAATTGCAACCAGTGTGACAGTAGTGGTCATTTCTACGTTCCGGGCAACCCAGGTTTCACTCCACGGCGTTGCTCCACCAGATCGAATAGCTACGGCCTAAGAAGTCAACGCCAGAAGCATAAAATACGATAAAGATGCAACAGTTTTTCCATCGTATATAACGAATAATTGCTACCAGTGTAAAAGTTATGGTCATTTCTACATTCCGGGCAACCTAGGCTGCACTCTAGGGCGTTGCTCCACCAGATGGAATAGTTAGGGCCTTAGAAATCAATGCCCGAAGCATAAAATACAAAATAAATAAAACAGTCTTTCCATCGTATAAAACGAAAAATTGCTACCAGTGTGAAAGTTATGGTCATTTCTACGTTCAGCGCAATCTGGGCTTTACACTAGGGCGTTGTTCCACCAGATGAAATAGTTACGGCCTAAGAAGTCAACGCCAGCAGCATAAAATACGATAAAGAGGCAACAGTTTTTCCATCGTATAAAATGAATAATTGCAAACAGTGAAAGATATGGACATTTCTACGTTCCGGGCTACCTAGGCTTCACTCTATGGCGTTGTTCGACCACATCGAATAGCAACGGCCTCAGAAGTCAACGCTAGAAGCATAAAATACAATATAAATATAACAGCTTTTGCATCGTATAAAACGAATAATTGCTACCAGTGTAAAAGTTATGGTCATTTGAACGTTCCGGGCAACCTAGGCTTCACTGTATGGCGTTCTTCCACTACATCGAATAGCTACGGCCTCAGAAGTTAACGCCTGAAGTATAAAATACGATAATAATACAACAGTCTTTCCATCCTATAACAGGAATAGTAGCAACCCGTGTGAAAGTGATTGTCATTTCTACGTTCCAGGCAACCTAGGCTTCACTCCAGGTCGTTGCTCCACCAGAGCAAACAGTCAGGGCCTTAGAAGTCAACGCCTGAAGCATTAAATATAAAATAAATAGAACAGTTTTTCCATCGTATAAAACGAATAATTGCAACCAGTATGAAACTTATGGTCATTTCTATATTCCGAGCAACCTAGGCTTCACTCTAGGGCGTTGCTCCACCAAATCGAATAATTAGGGCCCTAGAAGTCAACGTCCGAAGCATAAAATACAAAATAAATAGAACGGTTTTTCCATTCTATAAAACGAATAATTGCTACCAGTGTGAAAGTTATGGTCATTTCTACGTTCCGCGCAACCTGGGCTTTACCCTAGCTCGTTGTTCCACCAGATGGAATAGTTAGGGCCTAAGAAGTCAACGCCAGAAGCATAAAATACGATATAAATACAACAGCTTTTCCATCGTATAAAACAAATAATTGTAACCAGTGTGAAAGTTATGGTCATTTCTACATTCCGAGCAACCTAGGCTTCACTCTAGGGCGTTGCTCCACCTAATCGAATAATTAGGGCCTTAGAAGTCAACGCCAGAAGCATAAAATACAATATAAATACAATAGTTTTTCCATCGTATAAAACGAATAATTGCTACCAGTGTAAAAGCTATGGTCATTTCTACGTTCCGGGCAACCTAGGCTTCACCCTAGGGCGTTGTTCCACCAGATCGAATAGTTAGGGCCTAAGAAGTGAACGCCAGAAGCATAAAATACAATATAAATACAACAGTTTTTCCATCGTATAAACCGAATAATTGCAACCAGTATGAAACTTATGGTCATTTCTACGTTCCGGGCAACCTAGGCTTCACTGTATGGCGTTCTTCCACCACATCGAATATCTACGGCCTCAGAAGTCAACGCCTGAAGTATAAAATACAATAAAAATACTACAGTGCTTCCATTCTATAACAGGAATATTTGCAACCCGTGTGAAAGTGATGGTCATTTCTACGTTCGAGGCAACCTGGGCTTTACCCTAGGGCGTTGTTCCACAAGATCGAATAGTTAGGGCCTAAGAAGTCAACGCCAGAAGCAGAAAATACAATATAAATATGACAGTTTTTCCATTGTATAAAACGAATAATTGCTACCAGTGTAAAAGTTATGGTCATTGCTACGTTCCGGGCAACCTAGGCTGCACTCTAGGGCGTTTCTCCACCAGATGGAATAGTTAGAGCGTCAGAAGTCAACGCCCGAAGCATAAAATACAAAATAAATAGAACGGTTTTTCCATTGTATAAAACGAATAATTGCAACCAGTGTGATAGTAGTGGTCATTTCTACGTTCCGTGCAACCCAGGTTTCACTCCACGGCGTTGCTCCATCAGATCGAATAGTTACGGCCTAAGAAGTCAACGCCAGAAGAATAAAATACGATAAAGATGCAACAGTTTTTCCATCGTATAAAACGAATAATTGCAACCAGTGTAAAAGTTATGGTCACTGCTACGTTCCGGGCAACCTAGGCTGCACTCTAGTGCGTTTCTCCACCAGATGAAATAGTTAGGGCCTAAGAAGTGAACGCCAGAAGCATAAAATACAATATAAATACAACAGCTTTTCCATCGTATAAAAGGAATAATTGACACCAGTACGAAACTTATGGTCATTTCTACGTTCCGGGCAATCTAGGCTTCACTGTATGGCGTTCTTCCACCACATCGAATATCTAGGGCCTCAGAAGTCCACGCCTGAAGCATAAAATACAATAAAAATACAGCAGTCTTTCCATCCTATAACAGGAATAATTGCAACCCGTGTGGAAGTTATGGTCATTTCTACGTTCCGGGCAACCTAGGCTTCACTCTAGGGCGGTGCTCCACCAAATCGAATAGCTAGGGCCTTAGAAGTTAATGCCCGAAGCATAAAATACAAAATAAATAGAACAGTTTTTCCACCGTATAAAACGAATAATTGCTACCAGTGTGAAAGTTATGGTCATATCTACGTTCCGGGCAACCTAGGCTTCACTCTAGGGCGGTGCTCCACCAGATCAAACAGTTAGGGCCTTAGAAGTCAACGCCCGAAGCATTAAATACAAAATAAATAGAAAAGTTTTTCCATTGTATAAAACGAATAATTGCTACCAGTGTAAAAGTTATGGTCATTTCTACGTTCCGGGCAACCTAGGCTGCACTCTAGGGCGTTGCTCCACCAGATGGAATAGTTAGGGCCTTAGAAGTCAACGCCCGAAGCATAAAATACAAAATAAATACAACAGTTTTTCCATCGCATAAACCGAATAATTGCAACCAGTATGAAACTTATGGTCATTTCTACGTTCCGGGCAACCTAGGCTTCACTGTATGGCGTTCTTCCACCACATCGAATATCTACGGCCTCAGAAGGCAACGCCTGAAGTATAAAATACAATAAAAATACTACAGTGCTTCCATTCTATAACAGGAATATTTGCAACCCGTGTGAAAGTGATGGTCATTTCTACGTTCGAGGCAACCTAGGCTTTACCCAAGGGCGTTGTTCCACAAGATCGAATATTTAGGGCCTAAGAAGTCAACGCCAGAAGCAGAAAATACAATATATATATGACAGTTTTTCCATTGTATAAAGCGAATAATTGCTACCAGTGTAAAAGTTATGGTCATTGCTACGTTCCGGGCAACCTAGGCTGCACTCTAGGGCGTTGCTCCACCAGATGGAATAGTTAGGGCCTTAGAAGTCAACGCCCGAAGCATAAAATACAAAATAAATAAAACAGTTTTTCCATCGTATAAAACGAAAAATTGCTACCAGTGTGAAAGTTATGGTCATTTCTACGTTCAGCGCAATCTGGGCTTTACACTAGGGCGTTGTTCCACCAGATGAAATAGTTAGGGCCCAAGAAGTCAATGCCAGAAGCATAAAATACAATATAAATACAACAGCTTTTCCATCGTATAAAACAAATAATTGTAACCAGTGTGAAAGTTATGGTCATTTCTACATTCCGAGCAACCTAGGCTTCACTCTAGGGCGTTGCTCCACCTAATCGAATAATTAGGGCCTTAGAAGTCAACGCCAGAAGCATAAAATACAATATAAATACAATAGTTTTTCCATCGTATAAAACGAATAATTGCAACCAGTATGAAACTTATGGTCATTTCTACTTTCCGAGCAACCTAGGCTTCACCCTAGGGCGTTGCTCCAACAGATTGAATAGTTAGGGCCTTAGAAGTCAACGCCCGAAGCATAAAATACAAAATAAGTAGAACGGTTTTTCCATTGTATAAAACGAATAATTGCTACCAGTGTAAAAGCTATGGTCATTTCTACGTTCCGGGCAACCTAGGCTTCACCCTAGGGCGTTGTTCCACAAGATCGAATAGTTAGGGCCTAAGAAGTCAACGCCAGAAGCAGAAAATACAATATAAATATGACAGTTTTTCCATTGTATAAAACGAATAATTGCTACCAGTGTAAAAGTTATGGTCACTGCTACGTTCCGGGCAATCTAGGCTGCACTCTAGGGCGTTGCTCCATCAGATCGAATAGTTACGGCCTAAGAAGTCAACGCCAGAAGCATAAAATACGATAAAGATGCAACAGCCTTTTCATCGTATAATAGGAATAATTGCAACAAGCGTGAAAGTAATGATCATTTCGGCGTTTCGGGCATCCTAGACTTAACTCTGAGGCATTGGTCCACCAGATCGAATAATTAGGGCCTTAGAAGTCAACGCCAGAAGCATAAAATACAATATAAATACAACAGTTTTTTCATCGTATGAAACGAATAATTGCAACCAGTATGAAACTTATGGTCATTTCTACTTTCCGAGCAACCTACGCTTCACCCTAGGGCGTTGCTACAACAGATTGAATAGTTAGGCCCTTAGAAGTCAACGCCCGAAGCATAAAATACAAAATAAATAGAATGGTTTTTCCATTGTATAAAACGAATAATTGCAACCAGTATGAAACTTATGGTCATTTCTACGTTCCGGGCAACCTAGGCTTCACTGTATGGCGTTCTTCCACCACATCGGATAGCTACGGCCTCAGAAGTCAACGCCTGAAGTATAAAATACAGTAAAAATACAACTTTCTTTCCATCGTATAAAAGGAATAATTGCAACCAGTGTGGAAGTTATGGTCATTTCTACGTTCCGGTCTACCTAGGCTTCACTCTAGGGCGGTGCTCCACCAAATCGAATAGCTAGGGCCTTAGAAGACAATGCCCGAAGCATAAAATACAAAATAAATAAAACAGTTTTTCCATCGTATAAAACGAATAATTGCTACCAGTGTGAAAGTTATGGTCATTTCTACGTTCCGCGCAACCTGGGCTTTGCCCTAGGGCGTTGTTCCACCAGATGGAATAGTTAGGGCCTAAGAAGTCAACGCCAGAAGCATAAAATACAATATAAATACAACAGCTTTTCCATCGTATGAAACAAATAATTGTAACCAGTGTGAAAGTTATGGTCATTTCTACGTTCCGGGCAACCTAGGCTTCACTCTAGGGCGTTGCTCCACCAGATCAAACAGATAGGGCCTTAGAAGTCAACGCCCGAAGCATTAAGTACAAAATAAATAGAACAGCTTTTCCATTGTATAAAACGAATAATTGCAACCAGTGTGATAGTAGTGGTCATTTCTACGTTCCGTGCAACCCAGGTTTCACTCCACGGCGTTGCTCCATCAGATCGAATAGTTACGGCCTAAGAAGTCAACGCCAGAAGAATAAAATACGATAAAGATGCAACAGTTTTTCCATCGTATAAAACGAATAATTGCAACCAGTGTAAAAGTTATGGTCACTGCTACGTTCCGGGCAACCTAGGCTGCACTCTAGTGCGTTTCTCCACCAGATGAAATAGTTAGGGCCTAAGAAGTGAACGCCAGAAGCATAAAATACAATATAAATACAACAGCTTTTCCATCGTATAAAAGGAATAATTGACACCAGTACGAAACTTATGGTCATTTCTACGTTCCGGGCAATCTAGGCTTCACTGTATGGCGTTCTTCCACCACATCGAATATCTAGGGCCTCAGAAGTCCACGCCTGAAGCATAAAATACAATAAAAATACAGCAGTCTTTCCATCCTATAACAGGAATAATTGCAACCCGTGTGGAAGTTATGGTCATTTCTACGTTCCGGGCAACCTAGGCTTCACTCTAGGGCGGTGCTCCACCAAATCGAATAGCTAGGGCCTTAGAAGTTAATGCCCGAAGCATAAAATACAAAATAAATAGAACAGTTTTTCCACCGTATAAAACGAATAATTGCTACCAGTGTGAAAGTTATGGTCATATCTACGTTCCGGGCAACCTAGGCTTCACTCTAGGGCGGTGCTCCACCAGATCAAACAGTTAGGGCCTTAGAAGTCAACGCCCGAAGCATTAAATACAAAATAAATAGAAAAGTTTTTCCATTGTATAAAACGAATAATTGCTACCAGTGTAAAAGTTATGGTCATTTCTACGTTCCGGGCAACCTAGGCTGCACTCTAGGGCGTTGCTCCACCAGATGGAATAGTTAGGGCCTTAGAAGTCAACGCCCGAAGCATAAAATACAAAATAAATACAACAGTTTTTCCATCGCATAAACCGAATAATTGCAACCAGTATGAAACTTATGGTCATTTCTACGTTCCGGGCAACCTAGGCTTCACTGTATGGCGTTCTTCCACCACATCGAATATCTACGGCCTCAGAAGTCAACGCCTGAAGTATAAAATACAATAAAAATACTACAGTGCTTCCATTCTATAACAGGAATATTTGCAACCCGTGTGAAAGTGATGGTCATTTCTACGTTCGAGGCAACCTAGGCTTTACCCTAGGGCGTTGTTCCACAAGATCGAATAGTTAGGGCCTAAGAAGTCAACGCCAGAAGCAGAAAATACAATATAAATATGACAGTTTTTCCATTGTATAAAACGAATAATTGCTACCAGTGTAAAAGTTATGGTCATTGCTACGTTCCGGGCAACCTAGGCTGCACTCTAGGGCGTTTCTCCACCAGATGGAATAGTTAGGGCGTCAGAAGTCAACGCCCGAAGCATAAAATACAAAATAAATAGATCGGTTTTTCCATTGTATAAAATGAATAATTGCAACCAGTGTGATAGTAGTGGTCATTTCTACGTTCCGGGCAACCCAGGTTTCACTCCACGGCGTTGCTCCATCAGATCGAATAGTTACGGCCTAAGAAGTCAACGCCAGAAGCATAAAATACGATAAAGATGCAACAGTTTTTCCATCGTATAAAACGAATAATTGCAACCAGTGTAAAAGTTATGGTCATTGCTACGTTCCGGGCAACCTAGGCTGCACTCTAGGGCGTTTCTCCACCAGATGAAATAGTTAGGGCCTAAGAAGTGAACGCCAGAAGCATAAAATACAATATAAATACAACAGCTTTTCCATCGTATAAAAGGAATAATTGACACCAGTACGAAACTTATGGTCATTTCTACGTTCCGGGCAATCTAGGCTTCACTGTATGGCGTTCTTCCACCACATCGAATATCTAGGGCCTCAGAAGTCCACGCCTGAAGCATAAAATACAATAAAAATACAGCAGTCTTTCCATCCTATAACAGGAATAATTGCAACCCGTGTGGAAGTTATGGTCATTTCTACGTTCCGGGCAACCTAGGCTTCACTCTAGGGCGGTGCTCCACCAAATCGAATAGCTAGGGCCTTAGAAGTCAATGCCCGAAGCATAAAATACAAAATAAATAGAACAGTTTTTCCACCGTATAAAACGACTAATTGCTACCAGTGTGAAAGTTATGGTCATATCTACGTTCCGGGCAACCTAGGCTTCACTCTAGAGCGGTGCTCCACCAGATCAAACAGTTAGGGCCTTAGAAGTCAACGCCCGAAGCATTAAATACAAAATAAATAGAAAAGTTTTTCCATTGTATAAAACGAATAATTGCTACCAGTGTAAAAGTTATGGTCATTTCTACGTTCCGGGCAACCTAGGCTGCACTCTAGGGCGTTGCTCCACCAGATGGAATAGTTAGGGCCTTAGAAGTCAACGCCCGAAGCATAAAATACAAAATAAATAAAACAGTTTTTCCATCGTATAAAACGAAAAATTGCTACCAGTGTGAAAGTTATGGTCATTTCTACGTTCAGCGCAATCTGGGCTTTACACTAGGGCGTTGTTCCACCAGATGAAATAGTTAGGGCCCAAGAAGTCAACGCCAGAAGCATAAAATACAATATAAATACAACAGCTTTTTAATCGTATAAAACAAATAATTGTAACCAGTGTGAAAGTTATGGCCATTTCTACATTCCGAGCAACCTAGGCTTCACTCTAGGGCGTTGCTCCACCTAATCGAATAATTAGGGCCTTAGAAGTCAACGCCAGAAGCATAAAATACAATATAAATACAATAGTTTTTCCATCGTATAAAACGAATAATTGCAACCAGTATGAAACTTATTGTCATTTCTACTTTCCGAGCAACCTAGGCTTCACCCTAGGGCGTTGCTCCAACAAATTGAATAGTTAGGGCCTTAGAAGTCAACGCCCGAAGCATAAAATACAAAATAAGTAGAACGGTTTTTCCATTGTATAAAACGAATAATTGCTACCAGTGTAAAAGCTATGGTCATTTCTACGTTCCGGGCAACCTAGGCTTCACCCTAGGGCGTTGTTCCACCAGATCGAATAGTTAGGGCCTAAGAAGTGAACGCCAGAAGCATAAAATACAATATAAATACAACAGTTTTTCCATCGTATAAACCGAATAATTGCAACCAGTATGAAACTTATGGTCATTTCTACGTTCCGGGCAACCTAGGCTTCACTGTATGGCGTTCTTCCACCACATCGAATATCTACGGCCTCAGAAGGCAACGCCTGAAGTATAAAATACAATAAAAATACTACAGTGCTTCCATTCTATAACAGGAATATTTGCAACCCGTGTGAAAGTGATGGTCATTTCTACGTTCGAGGCAACCTAGGCTTTACCCAAGGGCGTTGTTCCACAAGATCGAATAGTTAGGGCCTAAGAAGTCAACGCCAGAAGCAGAAAATACAATATATATATGACAGTTTTTCCATTGTATAAAGCGAATAATTGCTACCAGTGTAAAAGTTATGGTCATTGCTACGTTCCGGGCAACCTAGGCTGCACTCTAGGGCGTTGCTCCACCAGATGGAATAGTTAGGGCCTTAGAAGTCAACGCCCGAAGCATAAAATACAAAATAAATAAAACAGTTTTTCCATCGTATAAAACGAAAAATTGCTACCAGTGTGAAAGTTATGGTCATTTCTACGTTCAGCGCAATCTGGGCTTTACACTAGGGCGTTGTTCCACCAGATGAAATAGTTAGGGCCCAAGAAGTCAATGCCAGAAGCATAAAATACAATATAAATACAACAGCTTTTCCATCGTATAAAACAAATAATTGTAACCAGTGTGAAAGTTATGGTCATTTCTACATTCCGAGCAACCTAGGCTTCACTCTAGGGCGTTGCTCCACCTAATCGAATAATTAGGGCCTTAGAAGTCAACGCCAGAAGCATAAAATACAATATAAATACAATAGTTTTTCCATCGTATAAAACGAATAATTGCAACCAGTATGAAACTTATGGTCATTTCTACTTTCCGAGCAACCTAGGCTTCACCCTAGGGCGTTGCTCCAACAGATTGAATAGTTAGGGCCTTAGAAGTCAACGCCCGAAGCATAAAATACAAAATAAGTAGAACGGTTTTTCCATTGTATAAAACGAATAATTGCTACCAGTGTAAAAGCTATGGTCATTTCTACGTTCCGGGCAACCTAGGCTTCACCCTAGGCCGTTGTTCCACCAGATCGAATAGTTAGGGCCTAAGAAGTGAACGCCAGAAGCATAAAATACAATATAAATACAACAGTTTTTCCATCGTATAAACCGAATAATTGCAACCAGTATGAAACTTATGGTCATTTCTACGTTCCGGGCAACCTAGGCTTCACTGTATGGCGTTCTTCCACCACATCGAATATCTACGGCCTCAGAAGTCAACGCCTGAAGTATAAAATACAATAAAAATACTACAGTGCTTCCATTCTATAACAGGAATATTTGCAACCCGTGTGAAAGTGATGGTCATTTCTACGTTCGAGGCAACCTAGGCTTTACCCTAGGGCGTTGTTCCACAAGATCGAATAGTTAGGGCCTAAGAAGTCAACGCCAGAAGCAGAAAATACAATATAAATATGACAGTTTTTCCATTGTATAAAACGAATAATTGCTACCAGTGTAAAAGTGATGGTCACTGCTACGTTCCGGGCAACCTAGGCTGCACTCTAGGGCGTTTCTCCACCAGATGGAATAGTTAGGGCGTCAGAAGTCAACGCCCGAAGCATAAAATACAAAATAAATAGAACGGTTTTTCCATTTTATAAAACGAATAATTGCAACCAGTGTGATAGTAGTGGTCATTTCTACGTTCCGGGCAACCCATGTTTCACTCCACGGCGTTGCTCCATCAGATCGAATAGTTACGGCCTAAGAAGTCAACGCCAGAAGCATAAAATACGATAAAGATGCAACAGCCTTTTCATCGTATAATAGGAATAATTGCAACAAGCGTGAAAGTAATGATCATTTCGGCGTTTCGGGCATCCTAGACTTAACTCTGAGGCATTGGTCCACCAGATCGAATAATTAGGGTCTTAGAAGTCAACGCCAGAAGCATAAAATACAATATAAATACAACAGTTTTTTCATCGTATGAAACGAATAATTGCAACCAGTATGAAACTTATGGTCATTTCTACTTTCCGAGCAACCTACGCTTCACCCTAGGGCGTTGCTACAACAGATTGAATAGTTAGGGCCTTAGAAGTCAACGCCCGAAGCATAAAATACAAAATAAATAGAATGGTTTTTCCATTGTATAAAACGAATAATTGCAACCAGTATGAAACTTATGGTCATTTCTACGTTCCGGGCAACCTAGGCTTCACTGTATGGCGTTCTTCCACCACATCGGATAGCTACGGCCTCAGAAGTCAACGCCTGAAGTATAAAATACAGTAAAAATACAACTTTCTTTCCATCGTATAAAAGGAATAATTGCAACCAGTGTGGAAGTTATGGTCATTTCTACGTTCCGGTCTACCTAGGCTTCACTCTAGGGCGGTGCTCCACCAAATCGAATAGCTAGGGCCTTAGAAGACAATGCCCGAAGCATAAAATACAAAATAAATAAAACAGTTTTTCCATCGTATAAAACGAATAATTGCTACCAGTGTGAAAGTTATGGTCATTTCTACGTTCCGCGCAACCTGGGCTTTGCCCTAGGGCGTTGTTCCACCAGATGGAATAGTAAGGGCCTAAGAAGTCAACGCCAGAAGCATAAAATACAATATAAATACAACAGCTTTTCCATCGTATGAAACAAATAATTGTAACCAGTGTGAAAGTTATGGTCATTTCTACGTTCCGGGCAACCTAGGCTTCACTCTAGGGCGTTGCTCCACCAGATCAAACAGATAGGGCCTTAGAAGTCAACGCCCGAAGCATTAAGTACAAAATAAATAGAACAGCTTTTCCATTGTATAAAACGAATAATTGCTACCAGTGTAAAAGTTATGGTCATTTCTACGGACCGGGCAACCTAGGTTTTACTCCAGGGCGTTGCTCCACCAGGTCGAATAGTTACGGCCTGAGAAGTCAGCGCCAGAAGCACAAAATACGATAAAGATGCAACAGTTTTTCCATCGTATAAAACGAATAATTGCTACCAGTGTAAATGTTATGGTCATTTCTACGTTCCGGGCAATCTAGGCTTCACTGTATGGCGTTCTCCCAACACATCGAATAGCTAGGGCCTCAGAAGTCCACGCCTGAAGCATAAAATACAATAAAAATACGACAGTCTTGCCATCCTATAACAGGAATGATTGCAACCCGTGTGAAAGTGATGGTCATTTCTACGTTGCGGGCAACCTAGGCTTCACCCTAGGCCGTTGTTCCACCAGATCGAATAGGTAGGGCCTAAGAAGTGAACGCCAGAAGCATAAAATGCAATAAAAATACAACAGCTTTTCCATCGTGTAGCAGGAATAATATGCAACCAGTGTGATAGTAGTGGTCATTTCTACGTTCCGGGCAACCTAGGGTTCACTCCAGGGCGCTGCTCCAGCAGATCGAATGGTTAGGGCCTAAGAAGTGAACGCCAGAAGCATAAAATACGATAAAGATGCAACAGTTTTTCCATCGTATAATACGAATAATTGCTACCAGTGTGAAAGTTATGGTCATTTCTAGGTTCCGCGCAACCTGGGCTTTACCCTAGGGCATTGTTCCACCAGATGGAATAGTTAGGGCCTAAGAAGTCAACGCCAGAAGCATAAAATACGATATAAATACAACAGCTTTTCCATCGTATAAAACGAATAATTGCAACCAGTTTGAAAGTGATGGTCATTTTTACTTTCCGGGCAACCTATGCTTCACCCTAGGCCGTTGTTCCACCAGATCGAATAGTTAGGGCCTAAGAAGTGAACGCCAGAAGCATAAAATGCAATAAAAATAGAACAGTTTTTCCATCGTATAGCAGGAATAATTTGCAACCAGTGTGATAGTAGTGGTCACTTCTACGTTCCGGGCAACCTACGTTTCACTCGAGGGCGTTGCTCCACCAGGTCGAATAGTTACGGCCTAAGAAGTCAACACCAGAAGCATAAAATACTATAAAGGTGCAACAGTTTTTCCATCGTATAAAACGAATAATTGCAACCAGCGTGAAAGTTATGGTCATTTCTACGTTCCGCGCAACCTAGGCTTCACCCGAGGGCGTTGTTCCACCAGATGCAATAGTTAGGGCCTAAGAAGTCAACGCCAGAAGCATAAAATACGATATAAATAGAACAGCTTTTCCATCGTATAAAACGAATAATTGCAACCAGGATGAAAGTTATGGTCATTTCTACTTTCCGGGCAACCTCGGCTTCACTCTAGGGCGTTGCCCGACCAGATCGAATAGTTAGGGCCTTAGAAGTCAACGCCCGAAGCATAAAACACAAAATAAATAAAACAGTTTTTCCATCGCATAAAACGAATAATTGCAACCAGTATGAAAGTTAACGTCATTTCTACCTTCCGGGCAACATAGGCTTCACCCTTGGGCGATGCACCAACAGATCGAATAGTTAGGACCTTAGAAGTCAACGCCAGAAGCATAAAATACGATATAAATACAACAGCTTTTCCATCGTATAAAACGAATAATTGCTACCAGTGTGAAAGTTATGGTCATTTCTACGTTACACGCAACCTAGGCTTCACCCGAGGGCGTTGTTCCTCCAGATGGAATAGTTAGGGCCTAAGAGTTCAACGCCAGAATCATAAAATACGATAAATATACAACAGCTTTTCCATCGTATAAAACGAATAATTGCAACCAGTGTGGAAGTTATGCTCATTTCTACGTTCCGGGCAACCGAGGCTTCACTCTAGGGCGTTGTTCCTCCAGATGCAATAGTTAGGGCCTAAGAAGTCAACGCCAGAAGCATAAAACACTATATAAATACAACAGTTTTTCCATCATATAAAACGAATAATTGCAACCAGGATGAAAGTTATTGTCATTTCTACTTTCCGGGCAACCTAGGCTTCACCCTAGGCCGTTGCTCCAACAGATTGAATAGCTAGGGCCTTAGAAGTCAATGCCCGAAGCATAAAACACTATATAAATACAACAGTTTTTCCATCATATAAAACGAATGATAGCTACCAGTGTGAAAGTTATGGTCATTTCTACGTTGCGGGCAACCTAGGCTTCACTCTAGGGCGTTGCGCCCCCAGATCGAATAGTTAGGGCCTTAGAAGTCAACGCCCGAAGCATAAAATACAAAATATATAAAACAGTTTTTCCATCGTATAAAACGAATAATTGCAACCAGTATGAAAGTTAACGTCATTTCTACTTTCCGGGCAACATAGGCTTCACCCTTGGGCGTTGCACCAAAAGATTGAATAATTTGGGCCTTAGTAGTCAACTCTCGAAGCATAAAATACAAAATAAATAGAACAGTTTTTCCATCGTATAAAAAGAATAATTTCTACCGGTGTGAAAGTTATGGTCATTTCGCCGTTCCGGGCAACCTAGGCTTCACTCTAGAGCGTTGCTCCACCGGCTCGAATAGTTAGGGCCTTAGAAGTCAACGCCAGAAGCATAAAGTACAAAATAAATAAAAGAGTTTTTCCATCGTATAAAACGAATAATTGCTACCAGTGTGAAAGTTATGGTCATTTCTACGTTCCGGGCAACCTAGGCTTCACTCTAGGGCGTTGTTCCACCAGATGCAATAGTTAGGGCCTAAGAAGTCAACGCCAGAAGCATAAAACACTATATAAATACAACAGTTTTTCCATCATATAAAACGAATAATTGCAACCAGGATGAAAGTTATTGTCATTTCTACTTTCCGGGCAACCTAGTCTTCACCCTAGGGCGTTGCTCCAACAGATTGAGTAGCTAGGGCCTTAGAAGTCAGTGCACGAAGCATAAAATACAATATAAATACAACAGTTTTTCCATCGTATAAAACGAATAATTGAAACCAGTATGAAAGTTAACGTCATTTCTACTTTCCGGGCTATCTAGGCTTCACCCTAGGGCGTTGCACCAACAGATTGAATAGTTAGGGCCTTAGAAGTCAACGCCAGAAGCATAAAGTACAATAAAGATGCAAAAGTTTTTCCATCGTATAACAGGAATAACTGCAAATAGTGTGAAAGTTATGGTCATTTCTACGTTCCGGGCAACCTCGGCTTCACTCTAGGGCGCTGCGGCACCAGTTCGAATAGTTAGGGCCTTAGAAATCAACGCCCGAAGCATAAAATACAAAATAAATAATACAGTTTTTCCATCGTATAAAACGAATAATTGCAACCAGTGTGGAAGTTATGGTCATTTCTACGTTCTGGGCAACCTAGGCTTCACTCTAGGGCGTTGCTCCACCAGATCGAATAGTTAGGGCCTTAGAAGTCAACGCCCGAAGCATAAAATACAAAATAAATAAAACAGTTTTTCCATCGTATAAAACGAATAATTGCAACCAGTATGAAAGTTAACGTCATTTCTACTTTCGGGGCAACATAGGCTTCACCCTTGGGCGTTGCACCAACAGATTGAATAGTTAGGCCGTTAGAAGTCAACGCCAGAAGCATAAAACGCTAAATAAATACAACAGCTTTTCCATCATATAAAACGAATAATTGCAACCAGGATGAAAGTTATGGTCATTTCTACTTTCCGGGCAAGCTAGGCATCACTCAAGGCCTTGCACCACCAGGTCGAATAGTTAGGGCCTTAGAAGTCAACGCCCGAAGCATAAAACACAAAATAAATAAAACAGTTTTTCCATCGCATAAAACGGATAATTGCAACCAGTAAGAAAGTTAACGTCATTTCTACCTTCCGGGCAACATAGGCTCTAACCCTTGGGCGTTGCACCAACAGATTGAATAGTTAGGGCATTAGCAGTCAACGCCCGAAGCATAAAATACAAAATAAATAGAACAGTTTTTCCATCGTATAAAAAGAATAATTGCTACCGCTGTGAAAGTTATGGTCATTTCTCCGGTCCGGGCAACCTAGGCTTCACTCTAGGGCGTTGCTCCACCGGATCGAATAGTTAGGGCCTTAGACGTCAACGAAAGAAGCATAAAATACAAAATAAATAAAACAGTTTTTCCATCATATAAAACGAATAATTGCAACCAGGATGAAAGTTATTGTCATTTCTACTTTCCGGGCAACCTAGGCTTCACCCTAGGGCGTTGCTCCAACAGATTGAATAGCTAGGGCCTTAGAAGTCAATGCCCGAAGCATAAAATACAATATAAATACAACAGTTTTTCCATCGTATAAAACGAATAATTGAAACCAGTATGAAAGTTAACGTCATTTCTACTTTCCGGGCTACCTAGGCTTCACCCTAGGGCGTTGCACCAACAGATTGAATAGTTATGGCCTTAGAAGTCAACGCCAGAAGCATAGAGTACAATAAAGATGCAAAAGTTTTTCCATCGTATAACAGGTATAACTGCAAACAGTGTGAAAGTTATGGTCACTTGTACGTTCCGGGCAACCTCGGCATCACTCTAGGTCGTTGCGGCACCAGATCGAATAGTTAGGGCCTTAGAAATCAACGCCCGAAACATAAAATACAAAATAAATAATACAGTTTTTCCATCGTATAAAACGAATAATTACAACGAGTGTGGAAGTTATGGTCATTTCTACGTTTCGGGCAACCTAGGCTTCACTCTAGGGCGTTGCTCCACCAGATCGAATAGTTAGGGCCTTAGAAGTCAACGCCCGAAGCATATAATACAAAATAAATAAAACAGTTTATCCATCGTATAAAACGAATAATTGCAACCAGTATGAAAGTTAACGTCATTTCTACCTTCCGGGCAACATCGGCTTCACCCATGGGCGTTGCACCACCAGATTGAATAGTTAGGCCCTTAGAAGTCAACGCCAGAAGCATAAAATACGATATAAATACAGCAGCTTTTCCACCGTATAAAACGAATAATTGCAACCAGTGTGATAGTTATGATCATTTCTACGTTCCGGATAACCTAGGTTTCACTCTAGGGCGTTGCTGTACCAGATGGAATAGCTAGGGACTTAGAATTCAACGCCAGAAGGATAAAACACAATATAAGGACAACAGTTATTCCATCGTATAAAATGAGTAGTTGCAAACATTGTGAAAGTAATGGCCATTTCTACGTTCCGGGCAACCTAGGCGTTACTCTAGGGCGTTGCTCCACCTGATCGAATGGTTAGGGCCTTAGAAGTCAACGCCAGAAGCATAAAATGCAATAAAGATGCAACAGCTTTTCCATCGTATAACAGGAATAACTGCAAACTGTGTGAGAGTACTGGTCATTTCTACGTACCGGGT
The DNA here is from genome assembly GCF_051401765.1 of Calliopsis andreniformis. Lineage (NCBI taxonomy): Eukaryota > Metazoa > Arthropoda > Insecta > Hymenoptera > Andrenidae > Calliopsis > Calliopsis andreniformis. The sequence continues at coordinate 9,765,361 of NW_027480429.1, read as the reverse complement.
AACCTAGGTTTCACTCTAGGGCGACGCTCCACCAGATCGAATTGCTAGGGACTTAGAATTCAACGCCATAAGAATAAAATACAATACAAGTACAACAGTTTTTCCATCGTATAAAATGATTAATTGCAACCAGTGTGAAAGTAATGGTCATTTCTACATTCCGAGCAACCTAGGCTTCACTCTAGGGCGTTTCTCCACCTGATCGAATAGTTAGGGCCTTTAAAGTCAACGCCAGACGCATAAAATACAATAAAGGTGCAACAGTTTTTCCATCGTTTTACAGGAATAACTGCAACCAGTGTGAATGTACTGGTCATTTCTACGTTCCGGTTAACCTAGGTTTCACTCTAGGGCGTTGCTCTACTAGATCGAATAGCTAGGGACTTAGAATTAAACGCCAGAAGCATAAAATACAATATAAATGTAACAGTTTTGCCATCGTATAAAACGAATAATAGCAAACAGTGTGAAAGTAATGGTCATTTCTACGTACCGGGCAACCTAGACTTAACTCTAGGGCGTTGCTCCACCAGATCAAACAGTTAGGGCCTGAGAAGCCAACGCCCGAAACATAAAATACAGAATAAATAGAACAGGTTTTCCATTGTATAAAACGAATAATTGCTACCAGTGTGAAAGTTATGGTCATTTCTACGTTCCGGGCAACCTAGGCTTCAACCAAGGGCGTTGTTCCACCAGATGGCATAGTTAGGGCCTAAGAAGTCAACGCCAGAAGCATAAAATACGATATAAATACAGCAGCTTTTCCATCGTATAAAACGAATAATTGCAAGCAGTGTGAATGTAATGGTCATTTCTACGTACTGGGCAACCTTGGCTCCACTCTAGGGCGTTGCTCCACCAAATCGAATAGCTAGGGCCTTAGAAGTCAACGCCAGAAGCATAAAATACAATAAAGATGCAAAAGATATTCCATCGTATAACAGAAATAACTACAAACAGTGTGAAAGTACTGGTCATTTCTACGTTCCCGGTAACCTAGGTATCACTTTAGGGCGTTGCTCCACCAGATCGAGTAACTAGTGACTTAGAATTCAACGCCATAAGAATAAAATACAATATAAATATAACAGTTTTTCCATTGTGTCAAACGAATAATAACAACCTGTTTGAAAGTTATGGTCATTTCAACGATCCGGGCAATCTAGGCTTCACTCTAGGGCGTTGCTCCACCAGGCCAATCAGTTAGAGCCTTAGAAGTCAACGCCCGAAGCATAAAATGCAATATAAATATAACAGTTTTTCCACCGTATAAAACGAATAATTGCTACCAGTGTGAAAGTTATGGTCATATCTACGTTCCGGGCAACCTAGGCTTCACTCTAGGGCGCTCCTCCACCAAATCGAATAGCTAGGGCCTTAGAAGTCAACGCCTGAAGTATAAAATACAGTAAAAATACAACAGTCTTTCCATCGTATAAAACGAATAATTGCAACCAGTGTGGAAGTTATGGTCATTTCTACGTTCCGGTCGACCTAGGCTTCACTCTAGGGCGGTGCTCCACCAAATCGAATAGTTAGTGCCTTAGAAGGCAACGCCAGAGGCATAATATACAATATAAATATAACAGTTTTTCCATCGTATAAAACGAATAATTGCAACCAGTGTGAAAGTTATGGTCATTTCTACGTCCCGGGGAACCTAGGCTTCACCCTAGGGCGTTGTTCCACCAGATCGAGTAGTTAGGGCCTAAGAAGTCAACGCCAGAAGCATAAAATACAATAAAGGTGCAACAGTTTTTCCATCGTATAACAGAAATAATTGCAACCGTTGTGAAGGTGATGGTATGTTCTACGTTTCGGGCAACCTAGGCTTCATCCTAGGGCGGTGCTCCACCAGATCAAATAGTTAGGGCCTAAGAAGTCACCGCCAGAAGCATAACTTACAATACAAGTACAACAGCTTTTCCATCGTATATAATTTATATTTGCAAACAGTGTGAAAGTAATGGTCATTTCTACGTTCCGGGCAACCTAGGCTTCACTCTAGGGCGTTGCTCCACCAGATCGAAGAGCTAGGGACTTAGAATTCAACGCCAGAAGCCTAAAATGCAATATAAATATAACAGCTTTTCCTTCATATAAAACGAATAATAGCAACCAGTGCGAAAGTTATAGACATTTCTACATTCCGAGCTACCTAGGCTTCACTCTAGGGCGTTGTTCCACCACATCGAATAGTTAGGGCCTAAGAAGTCAACGCCAGAAGCATGAAATACGATAAAGATGCAACAGTTTTTCCATCGTATAAAACGAATAATTGCAATCAGTGTGAAAGTTATGGTCATTTCTACATTCCGAGCAACCTAGGCTTCACTCCTGGGCGTTGCTCCACCAGATCGAATAGTTAGGTCCTTAGAAGTCAACGCCAGAAGCATAAAATACGACATAAATACAGCAGCTGTTCCATCGTATAAAAGGAATAATTGCAAACAGTGTGAAAGTAATGGTCATTTCTACGTTCCGGGCAACCAAGGCTTCACTCTACGGCGTTGTTCCACCAGATCGAATAGTTAGGGCCTAAGAAGTCAACACCAGAAGAATAAAACACAATAAAAATACAACAGTCTTTCCATCCTATAACAGCAATAATTGCAACCCGTGTGAAAGTGATGGTCATTTCTACGTTCCAGGCAACCTAGGCTTCACTCTAGGGCGTTGTACCACAAGATCGAATAGTTAGGTCCTCAGAAGTTAACGCCAGAAGCATAAAATACAATATAAATACAACAGCTTTGCCATCGTATAAAATGAATAATTGCAAACAGTGTGAAAGATATGGACATTTCTACGTTCCGGGCTACCTAGGCTTCACTCTATGGCGTTCTTCCACCACATCGAATAGCAACGGCCTCAGAAGTCAACGCCAGAAGCATAAAATACAATACAAATATAACAGTTTTTCCATCGTATAAAACGAATAATAGCAACCAGTGTGAAAGTTATGGTCATTTCTACGTTCCGGGCAACCTAGGCTTCACTCTACGGCGTTGCTCCACCAGATCAAACTGTTTGGTCCTTAGAAGTCAACGCCCGAAGCATAAAATACAAAATAAACCGAACGGTTTTTCCTTTGTATAAAACGAATAATTGCAACCAGTGTGGAAGTTATGGTCGTTTCTACGTTCCGGGCAACCTAGGCTTCACTCGAGGGCGGTGCTCCACCAAATCGAATAGCTAGGGCCTTAGAAGTCAATGCCCGAAGCATAAAATACAAAATAAATAGAATAGTTTTTCCATCGTATGAAACGAATAATTGCTACCAGTGTGAATGTTATAGTCATTTCTACGTACCGGGCAACCTAGGCTTCACTCTAGGGCGTTGCTCTACCAGATCGAATAGTTAGGGCCTAGGAAGTGAACGCCAGAAGCATAAAATGCAATAAAAATACAACAGTTTTTCCATCGTATAGCAGGAATAATATGCAACCAGTGTGATAGTAGTGGTCATTTCTACGTTCCCGGCAATCTAGGTTTCACTCCAGGGCGTTGCTCCACCAGCTCCAAGAGCTAGGGACTTAGAATTCAACGCCAGAAGCATAAAATGCAATATAAATATAACAGCTTTTCCTTCATATAAACGAATAATAGCAACCAGTGTGAAAGTTATAGACATTTCTACATTCCGAGCAACCTAGGCTTCACTCTAGGGCGTTGTTCCACCAGATCGAATGGTTAGGCCTAAGAAGTGAACGCCAGAAGCATAAAATACGATATAAATACAACAGCTTTTCCATCGTATAAATGGAATAATTGACATCAGTACGAAACTTATGGTCATTTCTACGCTCCGGGCAACCTAGGCTTCACTGTATGGCGTTCTTCCACCACAACGAAAAGCTACGGCCTCAGAAGTCAACGCCTGAAGTATAAAATAGAACGGTTTTTCCATTGTATAAAACGAATAATTGATACGAGTGTAAAAGCTATGGTCATTTCTACGTTCCGCGCAACCCAGGTTTCACTTCAGGTCGTTGCTCCACCAGATCGAATAGTTACGGCCTAAGAAGTCAACGCCAGAAGCATGAAATACGATAAAGATGCAACAGTTTTTCCATCGTATAAAACGAATAATTGCAATCAGTGTGAAAGTTATGGTCATTTCTACATTCCGAGCAACCTAGGCTTCACTCCTGGGCGTTGCGCCACCAGATCGAATAGTTAGGTCCTTAGAAGTCAACGCCAGAAGCATAAAATACGACATAAATACAGCAGCTGTTCCATCGTATAAAAGGAATAATTGCAAACAGTGTGAAAGTAATGGTCATTTCTACGTTCCGGGCAACCTAGGCTTCACTCTACGGCGTTGTTCCACCAGATCGAATAGTTATGGCCTAAGAAGTCAACACCAGAAGAATAAAATACAATAAAAATACAACAGTCTTTCCATCCTATAACAGGTATAATTGCAACCCGTGTGAAAGTGATGGTCATTTCTACGTTCCAGGCAACCTAGGCTTCACTCTAGGGCGTTGTTCCACAAGATCGAATAGTTAGGGCCTCAGAAGTTAACGCCAGAAGCATAAAATACAACATAAATAGAACAGTTTTTCCATTGTATAAAACGAATAATTGCTACCAGTGTGAAAGTTATGGTCATTTCTACGTTCCGCGCAACCTGGGCTTTGCTCTAGGACGTTGTTCCACCAGATGGAATAGTTCGGGCCTAAGAAGTCAACGCCAGAAGCATAAAATACGATATAAATACAACAACTTTTCCATCGTATAAAACAAATAATTGCAACCAGTGTGAAAGTTATGGTCATTTCTACGTTCCGGGCAACCTAGGCTTCACCCTAGGCCGTTGTTCCACCAGATCGAATAGTTAGGTCCTTAGAAGTCAACGCCAGAAGCATAAAATACGACATAAATACAGCAGCTGTTCCATCGTATAAAAGGAATAATTGCAAACAGTGTGAAAGTAATGGTCATTTCTACGTTCCGGGAAACCTAGGCTTCACTCTACGGCGTTGTTCCACCAGATCGAATAGTTAGGGCCTAAGAAGTCAACACCAGAAGAATAAAATACAATAAAAATACAACAGTCTTTCCATCCTATAACAGGAATAATTGCAACCCGTGTGAAAGTGATGGTCATTTCTACGTTCCAGGCAACCTAGGCTTCACTCTAGGGCGTTGTTCCACAAGATCGAATAGTTAGGGCCTCAGAAGTTAACGCCAGAAGCATAAAATACAACATAAATAGAACAGTTTTTCCATTGTATAAAACGAATAATTGCTACCAGTGTGAAAGTTATGGTCATTTCTACGTTCCGCGCAACCTGGGCTTTGCTCTAGGACGTTGTTCCACCAGATGGAATAGTTCGGGCCTAAGAAGTCAACGCCAGAAGCATAAAATACGATATAAATACAACAACTTTTCCATCGTATAAAACAAATAATTGCAACCAGTGTGAAAGTTATGGTCATTTCTACGTCCCGGGCAACCTAGGCTTCACCATAGGGCGTTGTTCCACCAGATCGAGTAGTTAGGGCCTAAGAAGTCAACGCCAGAAGCATAAAATACAATAAAGGTGCAAGAGTTTTTCTATCGTATAACAGAAATAATTGCAACCGTTGTGAAGGTGATGGTATGCTCTACGTTCCGGGCAACCTAGGCTTCATCCTAGGGCGGTGCTCCACCAGATCAAATAGTTAGGGCCTAAGAAGTCAACGCCAGAAGCATAACTTACAATACAAGTACAGCAGCTTTTCCATCGTATATAATTTATATTTGCAAACAGTGTTAAGGTAATGGTCTTTTCTACGTTCCGGGCAACCTAGGCTTCACTCTAGGGCGTTGCTCCACCAGATCGAATAGTTAGGGCCTTAGAAGTCAACGCTAGAAGCATACAATACAATATAAATACAACAGCTTTTCCATCCTATAAAATGAATAATTGCAAACAGTGTGAAAGTAATGGTCATTTCTACGTTCCGGGCAACCTAGGCTTCACCCTAGGGCGTTGCTCAAACCGATGGAATAGCTAGGGCCTTAGAAGTCAATGCCCGACGCATAAAATGCAATAAAAATACAACAGTTTTTACATCCTGTAACAGGAATAGTTGCAACCAGTTTGAAAGTGGTGGTCATTTCTACGTTCCGGGCAACCTAGGCTTCACTCTACGGCGTTGTTCCACCAGATCGAATAGTTAGGGCCTAAGAACTCAACACCAGAAGAATAAAATACAATAAAAATACAACAGTCTTTCCATCCTGTAACAGGAATAATTGCAACCCGTGTGAAAGTGATGGTCATTTCTACGTTCCAGGCAACCTAGGCTTCACTCTGGGGCGTTGTTCCACAAGATCGAATAGTTAGGGCCTCAGAAGTTAACGCCAGAAGCATAAAATACAATATAAATAGAACAGTTTTTCCATTGTATAAAACGAATAATTGCTACCAGTGTGAAAGTTATGGTCATTTCTACGTTCCGCGCAACCTGGGCTTTGCTCTAGGACGTTGTTCCACCAGATGGAATAGTTCGGGCCTAAGAAGTCAACGCCAGAAGCATAAAATACGATATAAATACAACAACTTTTCCATCGTATAAAACAAATAATTGCAACCAGTGTGAAAGTTATGGTCATTTCTCCGTTCCGGGCAACCTAGGCTTCACCCTAGGCCGTTGTTCCACCAGATCGAATAGTTAGGACCTAAGAAGTGAACGCCAGAAGCATAAAATGCAATATAAATACAACAGTTTTTCCATCGTATAGCAGGAATAATTTGCAACCAGTGTGATAGTAGTGGTCATTTCTACGTTCCGGGCAACCTCGGCTCCACTCCAGGGCGTTGCTCCACCAGATCGAATAGTTAGTGCCTTAGAAGGCAACGCCAGAGGCATAATATACAATATAAATATAACAGTTTTTCAATCGTATAAAACGAATAATAGCAACCAGTGTGAAAGTTATGGTCATTTCTACGTCCCGGGCAACCTAGGCTTCACCATAGGGCGTTGTTCCACCAGATCGAGTAGTTAGGGCCTAAGAAGTCAACGCCAGAAGCATAAAATACAATAAAGGTGCAACAGTTTTTCCATCGTATAACAGAAATAATTGCAACCGTTGTGAAGGTGATGGTATGTTCTACGTTCCGGGCAACCTAGGCTTCATCCTAGGGCGGTGCTCCACCAGATCAAATAGTTAGGGATTAAGAAGTCAACGCAAGAAGCATAACTTACAATACAAGTACAGCAGCTTTTCCATCGTATATAATTTATATTTGCAAACAGTGTTAAGGTAATGGTCTTTTCTACGTTCCGGGCAACCTAGGCTTCACTCTAGGGCGTTGCTCCACCAGATCGAATAGTTAGGGCCTTAGAAGTCAACGCTAGAAGCATACAATACAATATAAATACAACAGCTTTTCCATCGTATAAAATGAATAATTGCAAACAGTGTGAAAGTAATGGTCATTTCTACGTTCCGGGCAACCTAGGCTTCACCCTAGGCCGTTGTTTCACCAGATCGAATAGTTAGGGCCTAAGAAGTGAACGCCAGAACCATAAAATGCAATATAAATATAGCGGTTTTTCCATCGTATAGAACGAGTAATAGCAACCAGTGTGAAAGTTATGGTCATTTCTACGTTCCGGGCTACCTAGGCTTCACTCTGTGGCGTTCTTCCACCACATCGAGTAGCAACGGCCACAGAAGTCAACGCCAGAAGCATAAAATACAATATAAATATAACAGTTTTTCCATCGTATAAAACGAATAATAGCAACCAGTGTGAAAGTTATGGTCATTTCTAAGTTCCGGGCAACCTAGGCTTCACTCTAGGGCGTTGCTCCACCAGATCATACAGGTAGGGCCTTAGAAGTCAACGCCCGAAGCATAAAACACAAAATAAATAGAACGGTTTTTCCATTGTATAAAACGAATAATTGCTACCAGTGTAAAAGTTATGGTCATTCCTACGTTCCGGGCAACCTAGGCTTCACACTAGGGCGTTGCTCCACCCGTTCGAACAGTTAGGGCCTTAGAAGTCAACGCCCGAAGCATTAAATTCAAAATAATTAGAACAGTTTTTCCATTGTATAAAAGGGATAATTGCTACCAGTGTAAAAGTTATGGTCATTTCTACGTTCCGGGCAGCCTAGCCTTCACTCCAGGGCGTTGCTCCTCCAGATCGAATAGTTACCGCCTAAGAAGTCAACGCCAGAAGCATAAACTGCGATATAAATACAACAGCTTTTCCATCGTATAAAACGAATAATTGCAACCAGTGTGAAAGTAATGGTCATTTCTACGTTCCGAGCACCCTAGGCGTGACTCTAGGGCGTTCCTCCACCACATCCAATAGCTACGGCCTTAGAAGTCAACGCCAGAGGCATAAAATACAATATAAATACAACAGCTTTTCCATCGTATAAAACGAATAATTGCAACCAGTGTGAAAGTTATGGTCATTTCTACATTCAGAGCTACCTGGGCTTCACTCTAGGGCGTTGCTCCACCAGATCGAATGGTTAGGTCCTTAGAAGTCAACGCCAGAAGCATAAAATACGATATAAATACAACAGCTTTTCCATCGTATAAAAGGAATAATTGCAAACAGTGTGAAAGTAATGGTCATTTCTACATTCCGAGCACCCTAGGCGTCACTCTAGGGCGTTGTTCCACCAGATCGAATAGATAGGGCCTACGAAGTCAACGCCAGAGGCATAAAATACAATATAAATACAACAGTTTTTCCACCGTATAAAACGAATAATCGCAACCAGTGTGCAAGTTATGGTCATTTCTGCGTTCCGGGCAACCTAGGCTTCACTCTAGGTCGTTGCTCTAGCAGATCAAACAGTTAGGGCCTTAGAAGTAATCGCCCGAAGCATAAAATGCAAAATGAATAGAACAGTTTTTCCATTGTATAAAACGAATAATTGCTACCAATGTGAAAGTTATGGTCATTTCTACGTTCCGGGCAACCTAGATGTCACTCTAGGGCTTTGCTCCACCACATCTAATAGCTACGGCCTTAGGAGTCAACGCCAGAAGAATAAAATACAATAAAGATGCAACAGCTTTTCCATCGTATAAAACGAATAATTGCAACCAATGTGAAAGTTATAGTCATTTCCACTTTCCGGGCAACCTAGGCTTCACCCTAGGGCGTTGCTCCAACAGATCGAATAGTTAGGACCTTAGAAGTCAACGCCAGAAGCATAAAATACAAAATAAATAAAACAGTTTTTCCATCGTATAAAACGAATAATTGCTACCAGTGTGAAAGTTACGGTCATTTCTACGTTCCGGACCACCTAGGCTTCACTCTAAGGCGTTGCTCGACCAGATCGAATAGCTAGGGCCTTAGAAGTCAACGCCCGAAGCATAAAATACAAAATAAATAGAACAGTTTTTCCATCGTACAAAACGAATAATTGCTACCAGTGTGAAAGTTATGGTCATTGCTACGTTCCGCGCAACCTAGGCTTCAGCCAAGGTCGTTGTTCCACCAGATGGAATAGTTAGGGCCTAAGAAGACAACGCCAGAAGCATAAAATACGATATAAATGCAACAGCTTTTCCATCGTATAAAACGAATAATTGCAACCAGTGTTAATGTAATGGTCATTTCTACGTTCCGGGCCACCTGGACTTCACTCTAGAGCGTTTCTCCACCAGATCGAATAGTTAGGTCCTTCGAAGTCCACGCCAGAAGCGTAAAATACGATAAAGATGCAACAGTTTTTCCATCGTATAAAACGAATGATTGCAACCAGTGTGAAATTTATGGCCATTCCTACATTCCGAGCAACCTAGGCTTCACTCTAGAGCGTTGCTCCACGAGATCGAATAGTTAGGTCCTTAGACGTCAACGCCAGAAGCATAAAATACGATATAAATACAACAGTTTGTCCATCGTAGAACAGGAATAGTTCCAACCAGTGTGAAAGTTATGGTCATTCCTGCGTTCCGGGCAACCTAGGCTTCACTCTAGGGCGTTGCTCCACCTGATCAAACAGTTAGGGCCTTAGAAGTCAATGCCCGAAGCATAAAATACAATATAAATACAACAGTTTTTCCATCGAATAAAACGAATAATTGCAACCAGTGTGAAAGTTAACGTCATTTCTACTTTCCGGGCAACCAAGGCTTCACCCTAGGGCGTTGTTCCGCCAGATGGAATAGTTAGGGCCTATGAAGTCAACGCCAGAAGCATAAAACACGATATAAATACAACAGTTTTTCCACCGTATAAAACGAATAATCGCAACCAGTGTGATAGTTATGCTCATTTCTACGTTCCGGGCAACCTAGGCTTCACCCTAGGGCGTTGCTCCAACAGATTGAATAGTTAGGGCCTTAAAAGTCAATGGCCGTAGCATAAAATGCAATAAAACTACAACAGTTTTTCCATCGTATAACAGGAATAATTGCTACCAGTGTGAAAGTAATGGTCATTTCTACGTTCCGGGCAACATAGGTTTCACTCTAGGGCGTTGTTCCACCAGATCGAATAGTTAGGGCCTAAGAGGTCAACGTCAGAAGCATAAAATACATTATAAATATAACAGTTTTTCCATCGTATAAAGCGAATAATTGCAACCAGTGTGAATGTAATGGTCATTTCTACGTTCCGGGCAACCTAGGCTTCACTCTAGGGCGCCGCTGCACCAGATCGAATAGTTAGGGCCTTAGAAATCAACGCCCGAAGCATAAAATACAATAAAGATGCAACAGTTTTTCCATCGTAAAACAGGAATAACTTCAAACAGTGTGAAAGTAATGGTCATTCCTCTCGTTCCAGGCAACCTAGGCTCCACTCTAGGGCGTTGTTCCACCAGATCGAATAGTTAGGGCCTAAGAAGTCAACGTCAGAAGCATAAAATACAATATAAATATAACAGTTTTTCCAACGTATAAAACGAATAATAGCAACCAGTGTGAAAGTTATGGTCATTTCTACGTTCCGGGCAACATAGGCTTCACTCTAGGTCGTTGCTCCACCAGGTCAAATAGCTAGCAACTTAGAATTAAACGCCAGAAGCATGGAATACCATAAAAATACAACAGTTTTTCCATCGTATAACAGGAATAATTGCAACCAGTGTGAAGGTAATGGTCATTTCTGCGTTCCGGGCAACCTAGGCTTCACTCTAGGGCGTTGCTACACCAGATGGAATAGTTAGGGCCTTCGAAGTCCACGCCAGAAGAGTAAAATACGATAAAGATGCAACAGTTTTTCCATCGTATAAAACGAATGATTGCAACCTGTGTGAAATTTATGGCCATTCCTACATTCCGAGCTACCTAGGCTTATCTCTAGAGCGTTGCTCCACAAGATCGAATAGTTAGGTCCTTAGACGTCAACGCCAGAAGCATAAAATACGATATAAATACAACAGTTTGTCCATCGTAGAACAGGAATAATTGCAACCAGTGTGAAAGTTATGGTTATTTCTGCGTTCCGGGCAGCCTAGGCTTCACTCTAGGGCGTTGCTCCACCTGATCAAACAGTTAGGGCCTTAGAAGTCAATTCCCGAAGCATAAAATACAATATAAATACAACAGTTTTTCCATCGAATAAAACGAATAATTGCAACCAGTGTGAAAGTTAACGTCATTTGTACTTTCCGGTCAACCTAGGCTTCACCCTAGGGCGTCGCTCCAACAGATTGAATTGTTAGGGCCTTAGAAGTCTATGCCCGAAGAATAACATGCAATAAAAATACAACAGCTTTTCCATCATATAACAGGAATAATTGCAGCCAGTTTGAAAGTGATGGTCATTTCTACCTTCCGGGCAACATAGGCTTCACTCTAGGGCGTTGCTCCACCAGACCGAATAGTTACGGCCTAAGAAGTCAACGCCAGAAGCATAAAAAACGATATAAATACAACAGCGTTTCCATCGTATAAAACGAATAATTGCAACCCCTGTGAAAGTTATGGTCATTTCTACATTCCGAGCAACCTAGGCTTTACTCTAGGGCGTTGCTCCACCAGATGGAATAGTTAGGTCCTTAGAAGTAAACGCCAGAAGCATAAAATACGATATAAATACAACAGCTTTTCCATCGTATAAAAGGATTAATTGCAACCAGTTTGAAAATGATGGCCATTTCTCCTTTCCGGGCAACCTAGGCATCACTCTAGGGCGTTGCTCCACCAGATCGAATAGTTAGTGCCTTGGAAGTCAACGCCAGAAGCATAAAATACAATATAAATACAACAGCTTTTCCATCGTATAAAACGAATAATTGCAACCAGTATGAAACTTATGGTCATTTCTACTTTCCGAGCAACCTAGGCTTCACCCTAGGGCGTTGCTCCAACAGATTGAATAGTGAGGGCCTTAGAAGTCAACGCCCGAAGCATAAAATGCAATAAAAATACAACAGTGTTTCCATCGTATAAAACGAATAATTGCAACCAGTGTGAAAGTAATGGTCATTTCTACGTTCCGAGCACCCTAGGCGTGACTCTAGGGCGTTCCTCCACCACATCCAATAGCTACGGCCTTAGAAGTCAACGCCAGAGGCATAAAATACAATATAAATACAACAGCTTTTCCATCGTATAAAACGAATAATTGCAACCAGTGTGAAAGTTATGGTCATTTCTACATTCAGAGCTACCTGGGCTTCACTCTAGGGCGTTGCTCCACCAGATCGAATGGTTAGGTCCTTAGAAGTCAACGCCAGAAGCATAAAATACGATATAAATACAACAGCTTTTCCATCGTATAAAAGGAATAATTGCAAACAGTGTGAAAGTAATGGTCATTTCTACGTTCCCGGCAAGCTAGGCTTCACCCTAGGCCGTTGTTTCACCAGATCGAATAGTTAGGGCCTAAGAAGTGAACGCCAGAAGCATAAAATGCAATAAAAGTACAACAGTTTTTCCATCGTATAACAGGATTAATTGCAACCAGTTTGAAAGTGATGGTCATTTCTCCTTTCCGGGCAACCTAGGCTTCACTCTAGGGCGTTACTCCACTAGATGGAATAGCTAGGGCCTTAGAAGTCAACGCCAGAAGCATAAAATACAATATTAATACAACAGTTTTTCCATCGGATAAAACGATTAATTGCAACCAGTATGAAACTGATGGTCATTTCTACTTTCCGAGCATCCTAGGCTTCACCCTAGGGCGTTGCTCCAACAGATTGAATAGTTAGGGCCTTAGAAGTCAACGCCCGAAGCATAAAATGCAATAAAAATACAACAGTGTTTCCATCGTATAAAACGAATAATTGCAACCAGGATGAAACTTATGGTCATTTCTACTTTCCGAGCAAGCTAGGCTTCACCCTAGTGCGTTGCTCCAAAAGATTGAATAGTTTGGACCTTAGAAGTGATCGCCCGAACCATAAAATGCAAAAAAAATTCAACAGTGTTTCCATCATATAACAGGAATAATTGCAACCAGTTTGAAAGTGATGGCCAATTCTACGTTCCGGGCACCCTAGGCGTCACTCTAGGCCGTTGCTCCACCACATCTAATAGCTACGACCTTAGAAGTCAACGCCAGAGGCATGAAGTACAATACAAATACAACTGCGTTTTCATCGTATAAAACGAATAATTGCAACCAGTGTGAAAGTTATGGTCATTTCTACATTCCGAGCAACCTAGGATTCACTCTAGGGCGTTGCTCCACCAGATCGAATAGTTAGGTCCTTAGAAGTAAACGACAGAAACATAAAATACGATATAAATACAACAGCGTTTCCATCGTATAAAACGAATAATTGCAATCAGTGTGAAAGTTATGGTCATTTCTACATTCCGAGCAACCTAGGATTCACTCTAGGGTGTTGCTCCACCAGATCGAATAGTTAGGTCCTTAGAAGTAAACGCCAGAAGCATAAAATACGATATAAATACAACAGCGTTTCCATCGTATAAAACGAATAATTGCAACCAGTGTGAAAGTTATGGTCATTTCTACATTCCGAGCAACCTAGGATTCACTGTAGGGCGTTGCTCCACCAGATCGAATACTGAGGTCCTTAGAAGTAAACGCCAGAAGCATAAAATACGATGTAAATACAACAGCTTTTCCATCGTATAAAAGGAATAATTGCAAACAGTGTGAAAGTAATGGTCATTTCTACGTTCCCGGCAAGCTAGGCTTCACCCTAGGCCGTTGTTTCACCAGATCGAATAGTTAGGGCCTAAGAAGTGAACGCCAGAAGCATAAAATGCAATAAAAATACAACAGTTTTTCCATCGTATAACAGGATTAATTGCAACCAGTTTGAAAGTGATGGTCATTTCTCCTTTCCGGGCAACCTAGGCTTCACTCTAGGGCGTTACTCCACTAGATCGAATAGCTAGGGCCTTAGAAGTCAGCGCCAGAAGCATAAAATACAATATTAATACAACAGTTTTTCCATCGGATAAAACGATTAATTGCAACCAGTATGAAACTGATGGTCATTTCTACTTTCCGAGCATCCTAGGCTTCACCCTAGGGCGTTGCTCCAACAGATTGAATAGTTAGGGCCTTAGAAGTCAACGCCCGAAGCATAAAATGCAATAAAAATACAACAGTGTTTCCATCGTATAAAACGAATAATTGCAACCAGGATGAAACTTATGGTCATTTCTACTTTCCGAGCAAGCTAGGCTTCACCCTAGTGCGTTGCTCCAAAAGATTGAATAGTTTGGACCTTAGAAGTGATCGCCCGAACCATAAAATGCAAAAAAAATTCAACAGTGTTTCCATCATATAACAGGAATAATTGCAACCAGTTTGAAAGTGATGGCCAATTCTACGTGCCGGGCAACCTAGGCTTCGCTCTAGGGCGTTGCTTCACCAGATCGAAAAGATAATGCCTTAGAAGTCAACGCCAGAAGCGTAAAATGCGATATAAATACAACAGTTTTTCCATCGTATGAAACAAATAATTGCAACCAGCATGAAACTTAGGGTCATTTCTACCTTCCGAGTAACCTAGGCTTCACCCTAGGTCGTAGCTCCAACGGATTGAATAGTTAGGGCCTTAGAAGTCTACGCCCGAACCATAAAATGCAAAAAAAAGTACAACAGTGTTTCCATCATATAACAGGAATAATTGGGACCAGCTTGAAAGTGATGGCCAATTCTACGTTCCGGGCAACCTAGGTTTCACTCCAGGGCGTTGCTCCACCAGACCGAATAGTTACGGCCTAAGAAGTCAACGCCAGAAGCATAAAATACGATATAAATACAACAGCGTTTTCATCGTATAAAACGAATAATTGCAACCAGTGTGAAAGTTATGTTCATTTCTACATTCCGAGCAACCTAGGATTCACTCTAGGGCGTTGCTCCACCAGATCGAATAGTTAGGTCCTTAGAAGTAAACGCCAGAAACATAAAATACGATATAAATACAACAGCGTCTCCATCGTATAAAACGCATAATTGCAATCAGTGTGAAAGTTGTGGTCATTTCTACATTTCGAGCAACCTAGGATTCACTCTCGGGTGTTGCTCCACCAGATCGAATAGTTAGGTCCTCAGAAGTAAACGCCAGAAGCATAAAATACGATATAAATACAACAGCGTTTCCATCGTATAAAACGAATAATTGCAACCAGTGTGAAAGTTATGGTCATTTCTACATACCGAGCAACCTAGGATTCACTCTAGGGCGTTGCTCCACCAGATCGAGTAGCAACGGCCACAGAAGTCAACGCCAGATGCATAAAATACAATATAAATATAACAGTTTTTCCATGGTATAAAACGAATAATAGCAACCAGTGTGAAAGTTATGGTCATTTCTAAGTTCCGGGCAACCTAGGCTTCACTCTAGGGCGTTGCTCCACCAGATCATACAGGTTGGGCCTTAGAAGTCAACGCCCGAAGCATAAAACACAAAATAAATAGAACGGTTTTTCCATTGTATAAAACGAATAATTGCTACCAGTGTAAAAGTTATGGTCATTTCTACGTTCCGGGCAGCCTAGCTTTCACTCCAGGGCGTTGCTCCTCCAGATCGAATAGTTACCGCCTAAGAAGTCAACGCCAGAAGCATAAAATGCGATATAAATACAACAGCTTTTCCATCGTATAAAACGAATAATTGCAACCAGTGTGAAAGTAATGGTCATTTCTACGTTCCGAGCACCCTAGGCGTCACTCTAGGGCGTTCCTCCACCACATCTAATAGCTACGGCCTTAGAAGTCAACGCCAGAGGCATAAAATACAATATAAATACAACAGCTTTTCCATCGTATAAAACGAATAATTGCAACCAGTGTGAAAGTTATGGTCATTTCTACATTCAGAGCTACCTGGGCTTCACTCTAGGGCGTTGCTCCACCATATCGAATGGTTAGGTCCTTAGAAGTCAACGCCAGAAGCATAAAATACGATATAAATACAACAGCTTTTCCATCGTATAAAAGGAATAATTGCAAACAGTGTGAAATAATGGTCATTTCTACGTTCCGGGCAACCTAGGCTTCACTCTACGGCGTTGTTCCACCAGATCGAATAGATAGGGCCTACGAAGTCAACGCCAGAAGAATAAAGTACAATATAAATATAACAGTTTTTCCATCCTATAAAACGAATAATAGCAACCATTGTGAAAGTTATGGTCATTTCTACGTTCCGGGCTACCTAGGCTTCACTCTGTGGCGTTCTTCCACCGCATCGAGTAGCAACGGCCTCAGAAGTCAACACCAGAAGCATAAAATACAATATAAATATAACAGTTTTTCCATCGTATAAAACGAATAATAGCAACCAGTGTGAAAGTTATGGTCATTTCTAGGTTCCGGGCAACGTAGGCTTCACTCTAGGGCGTTGCTCCACCAGATCATACAGTTAGGGCCTTAGAAGTCAACGCCCGAAGCATAAAACACAAAATAAATAGAACGGTTTTTCCATTGTATAAAACGAATAATTGCTACCAGTGTAAAAGTTATGGTCATTCCTACGTTCCGGGCAACCTAGGCTTCACACTAGGGCGATGCTCCACCCGTTCAAACAGTTAGGGCCTTAGAAGTCAACGCCCGAAGCATTAAATTCAAAATAAATAGAACAATTTTTCCATTGTATAAAACGAATAATTGCTACCAGTGTAAAAGTTATGGTCATTTCTACGTTCCGGGCAGCCTAGGTTTCACTCCAGGGCGTTGCTCCTCCAGATCGAATAATTACCGCCTAAGAAGTCAACGCCAGAAAAATAAAATACGATAAAGATCCAACAGTTTTTCCATCGTATAAAACGAATAATTGCAACCAGTGTGAAAGTTATGGTCATTTCTACATTCAGAGCTACCTAGGCTTCACTCTAGGGCGTTGATCCACCAGATCGAATGGTTAGGTCCTTAGAAGTCAACGCCAGAAGCATAAAATACGATATAAATACAACAGCTTTTCCATCGTATAAAAGGAATAATTCCAAACAGTGTGAAGAGAATAGTCATTTCTACGTTCCGGGGAACCTAGGCTTCACTCTACGGCGTTCTTCCACCAGATCGAATAGATTGGGCCTAAGAAGTGAACGCCAGAAGGATAAAGTACAATATAAATATAACTGTTTTTCCATCGTATAAAACGAATAATAGCAACCAGTGTGAAAGTTATGGTCATTTCTACGTTCCGGGCAACCTAGGCTTCACACTAGGGCGTTGCTCCACCAGATCAAACAGTTAGGGCCTTAGAAGTAAACGCCCCAAGCATAAAATACGAAATAAATAGAACAGTTTTTCCATTGTATAAAACGAATAATTGCTACCAGTGTAAAAGTTATGGTCATTTCTACGTTCCGGGCAACCTCGGCTTCACTCTAGGGCGTTGTTCCACCAGGTCGAATGGTTAGGGCCTAAGAAGTCAACGCCAGAAGCATAAAATACGATATAAATACAACAGCTTTTCCATCGTATAAAACGAATAATTGCAACCAGTGTGAAAGTTATGGCCATTTGTACGTTCCGGGCAACCTAGGCTTCACTCTATGGCGTTCTTCCATCACATCGAATAGCTACGGCCTCAGAAGTCAACGCCTGAAGTATAAAATACAATAAAAATACAACAGTCTTTCCATCCTATAACAGGAATAATTGCAACCCGTGTGAAAGTGATGGTCATTTCTACGTTCCAGGCAACCTAGGCTTCACTATAGGGCGTTGTTCCGCCAGATCGAATAGTTAGGGCCTAAGAAGTCAACGCCAGAAGCATAAAATACAATACAAATATAACAGTTTTTCCATCGTAGAAAACGAATAATAGCAACCAGTGTGAAAGTTATGGTCATTTCTACGTATCAGGGCAACCTAGGCTTCACTCTAGGGCGTTGCTCCACCAGATCAAACAGTTAGGGCCTTAGAAGCCAACGCCCGAAGCATTAAATACAAAATAAATAGAACAGTTTTTTCATTGTATAAAACGAATAATTGCTACCAGTGTAATAGTTATGGTCATTTCTACGTTCCGGGCAACCTAGGCTTCACCCTAGGCCGTTGTTCCACCTGATCGAATAGTTAGGGCCTAAGAAGTGAACGCCAGAAGCATAAAATACAATATAAATACAACAGTTTTTCCATCGTATAAAACGAATAATTGCAACCAGTTTGAAAGTGATGGCCAATTCTACCTTCCGGGCAACCTAGGCTTCACTCTAGGGCGTTTCTCCACCAGATCGAATAGTTAGTGCCTTAGAAGTCAACGCCAGAAGCATAAAATACAATATAAATACAACAGTTTTTCCATCGTATAAAACGAATAATTGCAACCAGTATGAAACTTATGTTCATTTCTACTTTCCGAGCAACCTAGGCTTCACCCTAGGTCGTTGCTCCAACAGATTGAATAGTTAGGGCCTTAGAAGTGATCGCCCGAACCATAAAATGCAAAAAAAATTCAACAGTGTTTCCATCATATAACAGGAATAATTGCAACCAGTTTGAAAGTGATGGCCAATTCTACGTTCCGGGCAACCTAGGCTTCGCTCTAGGGCGTTGCTTCACCAGACCAAAAAGATAATGCCTTAGAAGTCAACGCCAGAAGCGTAAAATGCGATATAAATACAACAGTTTTTCCATCGTATGAAACAAATAATTGCAACCAGCATGAAACTTAGGGTCATTTCTACCTTCCGAGTAACCTAGGCTTCACCCTAGGTCGTAGCTCCAACGGATTGAATAGTTAGGGCCTTAGAAGTCTGCGCCCGAACCATAAAATGCAAAAAAAAGTACAACAGTGTTTCCATCATATAACAGGAATAATTGGGACCAGCTTGAAAGTGATGGCCAATTCTACGTTCCGGGCAACGTAGGTTTCACTCCAGGGCGTTGCTCCACCAGGCCGAATAGTTACGGCCTAAGAAGTCAACGCCAGAAGCATAAAATACGATATAAATACAACAGCGTTTTCATCGTATAAAACGAATAATTGCAACCAGTGTGAAAGTTATGGTCATTTCTACATTCCGAGCAACCTAGGATTCACTCTAGGGCGTTGCTCCACCAGATCGAATAGTTAGGTCCTTAGAAGTAAACGCCAGAAACATAAAATACGATATAAATACAACAGCGTCTCCATCGTATAAAACGCATAATTGCAATCAGTGTGAAAGTTGTGGTCATTTCTACATTTCGAGCAACCTAGGATTCACTCTAGGGTGTTGCTCCACCAGATCGAATAGTTAGGTCCTCAGAAGTAAACGCCAGAAGCATAAAATACGATATAAATACAACAGCGTTTTCATCGTATAAAACGAATAATTGCAACCAGTGTGAAAGTTATGGTCATTTCTACATTCCGAGCAACCTAGGATTCACTCTAGTTCGTTGCTCCACCAGATCGAATAGTTAGGTCCTTAGAAGTAAACGCCAGAAACATAAAATACGATATAAATACAACAGCGTCTCCATCGTATAAAACGCATAATTGCAATCAGTGTGAAAGTTGTGGTAATTTCTACATTTCGAGCAACCTAGGATTCACTCTAGGGTGTTGCTCCACCAGATCGAATAGTTAGGTCCTCAGAAGTAAACGCCAGAAGCATAAAATACGATATAAATACAACAGCGTTTCCATCGTATAAAACGAATAATTGCAACCAGTGTGAAAGTTATGGTCATTTCTACATACCGAGCAACCTAGGATTCACTCTAGGGCGTTGCTCCACCAGATCGAATAGTGAGGTCCTTAGAAGTAAACGCCAGAAGCATAAAATACGATATAAATACAACAGCTTTTCCATCGTATAAAAGGAATAATTGCAAACAGTGTGAAAGTATTGGTCATTTCTACGTTCCCGGCAAGCTAGGCTTCACCCTAGGCCGTTGTTTCGCCAGATCGAATAGTTAGGGCCCAAGAAGTGAACGCCAGAAGCATAAAATGCAATAAAAATGCAACAGTTTTTCCATCGTATAACAGGATTAATTGCAACCAGTTTGAAGGTGATGGCCAATTCTACCTTCCGGGCAACCTAGGCTTCACTCTAGAGCGTTGCTCCACCAGATCGAATAGATAGTGCCTTAGAAGTCAACGCCAGAAGCATAAAATACAATATAAATACAACAGTGTTTCCATCGTATAAAACGAATAATTGCAACCAGTATGAAACTTATGGTCATTTCTACTTTCCGAGCAAGCTAGGCTTCACCCTAGGGCGTTTCTCCAACAGATTGAATCGTTAGGGCCTTAGAAGTCAACGCCCGAAGCATAAAATACGATATAAATACAACAGCTTTTCCATCGTATAAAACGAATAATTGCAACCAGTGTGAAAGTTATGGCCATTTGTACGTTCCGGGCAACCTAGGCTTCACTCTATGGCGTTCTTCCATCACATCGAATAGCTACGGCCTCAGAAGTCAACGCCTGAAGTATAAAATACAATAAAAATACAACAGTCTTTCCATCCTATAACAGGAATAATTGCAACCCGTGTGAAAGTGATGGTCATTTCTACGTTCCAGGCAACCTAGGCTTCACTATAGGGCGTTGTTCCGCCAGATCGAATAGTTAGGGCCTAAGAAGTCAACGCCAGAAGCATAAAATACAATACAAATATAACAGTTTTTCCATCGTAGAAAACGAATAATAGCAACCAGTGTGAAAGTTATGGTCATTTCTACGTATCAGGGCAACCTAGTCTTCACTCTAGGGCGTTGCTCCACCAGATCAAACAGTTAGGGCCTTAGAAGCCAACGCCCGAAGCATTAAATACAAAATAAATAGAACAGTTTTTTCATTGTATAAAACGAATAATTGCTACCAGTGTAATAGTTATGGTCATTTCTACGTTCCGGGCAACCTAGGCTTCACCCTAGGCCGTTGTTCCACCTGATCGAATAGTTAGGGCCTAAGAAGTGAACGCCAGAAGCATAAAATACAATATAAATACAACAGTTTTTCCATCGTATAAAACGAATAATTGCAACCAGTTTGAAAGTGATGGCCAATTCTACCTTCCGGGCAACCTAGGCTTCACTCTAGGGCGTTTCTCCACCAGATCGAATAGTTAGTGCCTTAGAAGTCAACGCCAGAAGCATAAAATACAATATAAATACAACAGTTTTTCCATCGTATAAAACGAATAATTGCAACCAGTATGAAACTTATGTTCATTTCTACTTTCCGAGCAACCTAGGCTTCACCCTAGGTCGTTGCTCCAACAGATTGAATAGTTAGGGCCTTAGAAGTAAACGCCCGAACCCTAAAATATAAAAAAAATACAACAGTGTTTCCATCATATAACAGGAATAATTGCAACCAGTTTGAAAGTGATGGCCAATTCTACGTTCCGGGCAACCTAGGTTTCACTCCAGGGCGTTCCTCCACCAGACCGAATAGTGACGGCCTAAGCAGTCAACGCCAGAAGCATAAAAAACGATATAAATACAACAGCTTTTCCATCGTATAAAACGAATAATTGCAACCAGTGTGAAGGTAATGGTCATTTCTACGTTTCGAGCACCCTAGGCGTCACTCTAGGGCGTTGCTCCACCACATCTAATAGCTACGGCCTTAGAAGTCAACGCCAGGGGCATAAAATACATTATAAATACAACAGCGTTTCCATCGTATAAAACGAATAATTGCAAGCAGTGTGAAAGTTATGGTCATTTCTACATTCCGAGCAACCTAGGCTTCACTCTAGGGCGTTGCTCCACCAGATCGAATAGTTAGGTCCTTAGAAGTAAACGCCCGAAGCATAAAATACGATATAAATACAACAGCTTTTCCATCGTATAAAAGGATTAATTGCAACCAGTTTGAAAGTGATGGTCATTTCTACTTTCCGAGCAGCCTAGGCTTCACCCTAGGGCGTTGCTCCAACAGATTGAATAGTTAGGGTCTTAGAGGTCAACGCCCGAACCATAAAATGCAAAAAAAATACAAGAGTGTTTCCGTCATATAACAGGAATAATTGCAACCAGTTTGAAAGCGATGGCCAATTCTACGTTCCTGGCAACCTAGGTTTCACTCCAGGGCGTTGCTCCACCAGACCGAATAGTTACGGCCTAAGAAGTCAACGCCAGAAGCATAAAAAACGATATAAATACAACAGCGTTTCCATCGTATAAAACGAATAATTGCAACCCCTGTGAAAGTTATGGTCATTTCTACATTCCGAGCAACCTGGGCTTTACTCTAGGGCGTTGCTCCACCAGATGGAATAGTTAGGTCCTTAGAAGTAAACGCCAGAAGCATAAAATACGAAATAAATACAACAGCTTTTCCATCGTATAAAAGGATTAATTGCAACCAGTTTGAAAATGATGGCCATTTCTCCTTTCCGGGCAACCTCGGCTTCACTCTAGGGCGTTGCTCCACTAGATCGAACAGCTAGGGCCTTAGGAGTCAACGCCAGAAGCATAAAATACAATATAAATACAACAGTTTTTCCATCATATAAAACGAATAATTGCAACCAGTATGAAACTTACGGTCATTTCTACTTTCCGAGCAACCTAGGCTTGACCCTAGGACGTTGCTCCAACAGATTGAATAGTTAGGGCCTTAGAAGTCAACGCCCGAAGCATAAAATGCAAAAAAAATACAACAGTGTTTCCATCATATAACAGGAATAATTGCAACCAGTTTGAAAGTGATGGCCAATTCTACGTTCCGGGCAACCTAGGTTTCACTCCAGGGCGTTGCTCCACCAGACCGAATAGTTACGGCCTAAGAAGTCAACGCCAGAAGCATCAAATACAATATAAATACAACAGCTTTTCCATCGTATAAAACGAATAATTGCAACCAGTATGAAACTTATGGTCATTTCTACTTTCCGAGCAACCTAGGCTTCACCCTAGGGCGTTGCTCCACCAGACCGAATAGATACGGCATAAGAAGTCAACGCCAGAAGCATAAAAAACGATATAAATACAACAGCTTTTCCATCGTATAAAACGAATAATTGCAACCAGTGTGAAAGTAATGGTCATTTCTACGTTCCGAGCACCCTAGGCGTCACTCTAGGGCGTTGTTCCACCACATCTAATAGCTACGGCCTTAGAAGTCAACGCCAGAGGCATAAAATACAATATAAATACAACTGCGTTTCCATCGTATAAAACGAATAATTGCAACCAGTGTGAAAGTTATGGTCATTTCTACATTCCGAGCAACCTAGGCTTCACTCTAGGGCGTTGCTCCACCAGATCGAATTGTTAGGTCCTTAGAAGTAAACGCCAGAAGCATAAAATACGATATAAATACAACAGCTTTTCCATCGTATAAAAGGATTAATTGCAGCCAGTTTGAAAGTGATGGTCATTTCTCCTTTCCGGGCAACCTCGGCTTCACTCTAGGGCGTTGCTCCACTAGATCGAACAGCTAGGGCCTTAGAAGTCAACGCCAGAAGCATAATATACAATATAAATACAACTGTTATTCCATCGTATAAAACGAATAATTGCAACCAGTATGAAACTTATGGACATTTCTACTTTCCGAGCAACCCAGGCTTCACCCTAGGGTGTTGCTCCAACAGATTGAATAGTTAGGGCCTTAGAAGTCAACGCACGAGCCAGAAAATGCAAAAAAAATACAACAGTGTTTCCATCATATAACAGGAATAATTGCAACCAGTATGAAACTCTTGGTCATTTCTACTTTCCGAGCAACCTAGGCTTCACCCTAGGGAGTTGCTCCAACAGATTGAATAGTGAGGGCCTTAGAAGTCAACGCCCGAAGCATAAAATGCAATAAAAATACAACAGTGTTTCCATCGTATAAAAGGAATAATTGCAAACAGTGTGAAAGTAATGGTCATTTCTACGTTCCCGGCAAGCTAGGCTTCACCCTAGGCCGTTGTTTCACCAGATCGAATAGTTAGGGCCTAAGAAGTGAACGCCAGAAGCATAAAATGCAATAAAAATACAACAGTTTTTCCATCGTATAACAGAATTAATTGCAACCAGTTTGAAAGTGATGGTCATTTCTCCTTTCCGGGCAACCTAGGCTTCACTCTAGGGCGTTACTCCACTAGATCGAATAGCTAGGGCCTTAGAAGTCAACGCCAGAAGCATAAAATACAATATAAATACAACAGTTTTTCCATCGGATAAAACGATTAATTGCAACCTGTATGAAACTGATGGTCATTGCTACTTTCCGAGCACCCTAGGCTTCACCCTAGGGCGTTGCTCCAACAGATTGAATAGTTAGGGCCTTAGAAGTCAACGCCCGAAGCATAAAATGCAATAAAAATACAACAGTGTTTCCATCGTATAAAACGAATAATTGCAACCAGGATGAAACTTATGGTCATTTCTACTTTCCGAGCAGGCTAGGCTTCACCCTAGTGCGTTGCTCCAAAAGATTGAATAGTTTGGACCTTAGAAGTGATCGCCCGAACCATAAAATGCAAAAAAAATTCAACAGTGTTTCCATCATATAACAGGAATAATTGCAACCAGTTTGAAAGTGATGGCCAATTCTACGTTCCGGGCAACCTAGGCTTCGCTCTAGGGCGTTGCTTCACCAGACCAAAAAGATAATGCCTTAGAAGTCAACGCCAGAAGCGTAAAATGCGATATAAATACAACAGTTTTTCCATCGTATGAAACAAATAATTGCAACCAGCATGAAACTTAGGGTCATTTCTACCTTCCGAGTAACCTAGGCTTCACCCTAGGTCGTAGCTCCAACGGATTGAATAGTTAGGGCCTTAGAAGTCTACGCCCGAACCATAAAATGCAAAAAAAAGTACAACAGTGTTTCCATCATATAACAGGAATAATTGGGACCAGCTTGAAAGTGATGGCCAATTCTACGTTCCGGGCAACGTAGGTTTCACTCCAGGGCGTTGCTCCACCAGGCCGAATAGTTACGGCCTAAGAAGTCAACGCCAGAAGCATAAAATACGATATAAATACAACAGCGTTTTCATCGTATAAAACGAATAATTGCAACCAGTGTGAAAGTTATGGTCATTTCTACATTCCGAGCAACCTAGGATTCACTCTAGGGCGTTGCTCCACCAGATCGAATAGTTAGGTCCTTAGAAGTAAACGCCAGAAACATAAAATACGATATAAATACAACAGCGTCTCCATCGTATAAAACGCATAATTGCAATCAGTGTGAAAGTTGTGGTCATTTCTACATTTCGAGCAACCTAGGATTCACTCTAGGGTGTTGCTCCACCAGATCGAATAGTTAGGTCCTCAGAAGTAAACGCCAGAAGCATAAAATACGATATAAATACAACAGCGTTTTCATCGTATAAAACGAATAATTGCAACCAGTGTGAAAGTTATGGTCATTTCTACATTCCGAGCAACCTAGGATTCACTCTAGTTCGTTGCTCCACCAGATCGAATAGTTAGGTCCTTAGAAGTAAACGCCAGAAACATAAAATACGATATAAATACAACAGCGTCTCCATCGTATAAAACGCATAATTGCAATCAGTGTGAAAGTTGTGGTAATTTCTACATTTCGAGCAACCTAGGATTCACTCTAGGGTGTTGCTCCACCAGATCGAATAGTTAGGTCCTCAGAAGTAAACGCCAGAAGCATAAAATACGATATAAATACAACAGCGTTTCCATCGTATAAAACGAATAATTGCAACCAGTGTGAAAGTTATGGTCATTTCTACATACCGAGCAACCTAGGATTCACTCTAGGGCGTTGCTCCACCAGATCGAATAGTGAGGTCCTTAGAAGTAAACGCCAGAAGCATAAAATACGATATAAATACAACAGCTTTTCCATCGTATAAAAGGAATAATTGCAAACAGTGTGAAAGTATTGGTCATTTCTACGTTCCCGGCAAGCTAGGCTTCACCCTAGGCCGTTGTTTCGCCAGATCGAATAGTTAGGGCCCAAGAAGTGAACGCCAGAAGCATAAAATGCAATAAAAATGCAACAGTTTTTCCATCGTATAACAGGATTAATTGCAACCAGTTTGAAGGTGATGGCCAATTCTACCTTCCGGGCAACCTAGGCTTCACTCTAGAGCGTTGCTCCACCAGATCGAATAGATAGTGCCTTAGAAGTCAACGCCAGAAGCATAAAATACAATATAAATACAACAGTGTTTCCATCGTATAAAACGAATAATTGCAACCAGTATGAAACTTATGGTCATTTCTACTTTCCGAGCAAGCTAGGCTTCACCCTAGGGCGTTTCTCCAACAGATTGAATCGTTAGGGCCTTAGAAGTCAACGCCCGAAGCATAAAATGCAAAAAAAATACAACAGTGTTTCCATCATATAACAGGAATGATTGCAACTAGTTTGAAAGTAATGGCCAATTCTACGTTCCTGGCAACCTAGGTTTCACTCCAGGGCGTTGCTCCACCAGACCGAATAGTTACAGCCTAAGAAGTCAACGCCAGAAGCATAAAATACGATATAAATACAACAGCTTTTCCATCGTAAAAAACGAATAATTGCAACCAGTGTGAAAGTAATGGTCATTTCTACGTTCCGAGCACCCTAGGCGTCACTCTAGGCCGTTGCTCCACCACATCTAATAGCTACGACCTTAGAAGTCAACGCCAGAGGCATGAAGTACAATACAAATACAACTGCGTTTTCATCGTATAAAACGAATAATTGCAACCAGTGTGAAAGTTATGGTCATTTCTACATTCCGAGCAACCTAGGATTCACTCTAGGGCGTTGCTCCACCAGATGGAATAGTTAGGTCCTTAGAAGTAAACGCCACAAACATAAAATACGATATAAATACAACAGCGTTTCCATCGTATAAAACGAATAATTGCAATCAGTGTGAAAGTTATGGTCATTTCTACATTCCGAGCAACCTAGGATTCACTCTAGGGTGTTGCTCCACCAGATCGAATAGTTAGGTCCTTAGAAGTAAACGCCAGAAGCATAAAATACGATATAAATACAACAGCGTTTCCATCGTATAAAACGAATAATTGCAACCAGTGTGAAAGTTATGGTCATTTCTATATTCCGAGCAACCTAGGATTCACTGTAGGGCGTTGCTCCACCAGATCGAATACTGAGGTCCTTAGAAGTAAACGCCAGAAGCATAAAATACGATATAAATACAACAGCTCTTCCATCGTATAAAAGGAATAATTGCAAACAGTGTGAAAGTAATGGTCATTTCTACGTTCCCGGCAAGCTAGGCTTCACCCTAGGCCGTTGTTTCACCAGATCGAATAGTTAGGGCCTAAGAAGTGAACGCCAGAAGCATAAAATGCAATAAAAATACAACAGTTTTTCCATCGTATAACAGAATTAATTGCAACCAGTTTGAAAGTGATGGTCATTTCTCCTTTCCGGGCAACCTAGGCTTCACTCTAGGGCGTTACTCCACTAGATCGAATAGCTAGGGCCTTAGAAGTCAACGCCAGAAGCATAAAATACAATATAAATACAACAGTTTTTCCATCGGATAAAACGATTAATTGCAACCTGTATGAAACTGATGGTCATTTCTACTTTCCGAGCATCCTAGGCTTCACCCTAGGGCGTTGCTCCAACAGATTGAATAGTTAGGGCCTTAGAAGTCAACGCCCGAAGCATAAAATGCAATAAAAATACAACAGTGTTTCCATCGTATAAAACGAATAATTGCAACCAGGATGAAACTTATGGTCATTTCTACTTTCCGAGCAGGCTAGGCTTCGCCCTAGTGCGTTGCTCCAAAAGATTGAATAGTTAAGACCTTAGAAGTGATCGCCCGAACCATAAAATGCAAAAAAAATTCAACAGTGTTTCCATCATATAACAGGAATAATTGCAACCAGTTTGAAAGTGATGGCCAATTCTACGTTCCGGGCAACCTAGGCTTCGCTCTAGGGCGTTGCTTCACCAGATCAAAAAGATAATGCCTTAGAAGTCAACGCCAGAAGCGTAAAATGCGATATAAATACAACAGTTTTTCCATCGTATGAAACAAATAATTGCAACCAGCATGAAACTTAGGGTCATTTCTACCTTCCGAGTAACCTAGGCTTCACCCTAGGTCGTAGCTCCAACGGATTGAATAGTTATGGCCTTAGAAGTCTACGCCCGAACCATAAAATGCAAAAAAAAGTACAACAGTGTTTCCATCATATAACAGGAATAATTGGGACCAGCTTGAATGTGATGGCCAATTCTTCGTTCCGGGCAACGTAGGTTTCACTCCAGGGCGTTGCTCCACCAGGCCGAATAGTTACGGCCTAAGAAGTCAACGCCAGAAGCATAAAATACGATATAAATACAACAGCGTTTTCATCGTATAAAACGAATAATTGCAACCAGTGTGAAAGTTATGGTCATTTCTACATTCCGAGCAACCTAGGATTCACTCTAGGGCGTTGCTCCACCAGATCGAATAGTTAGGTCCTTAGAAGTAAACGCCAGAAACATAAAATACGATATAAATACAACAGCGTCTCCATCGTATAAAACGCATAATTGCAATCAGTGTGAAAGTTGTGGTCATTTCTACATTTCGAGCAACCTAGGATTCACTCTAGGGTGTTGCTCCACCAGATCGAATAGTTAGGTCCTCAGAAGTAAACGCCAGAAGCATAAAATACGATATAAATACAACAGCGTTTTCATCGTATAAAACGAATAATTGCAACCAGTGTGAAAGTTATGGTCATTTCTACATTCCGAGCAACCTAGGATTCACTCTAGTTCGTTGCTCCACCAGATCGAATAGTTAGGTCCTTAGAAGTAAACGCCAGAAACATAAAATACGATATAAATACAACAGCGTCTCCATCGTATAAAACGCATAATTGCAATCAGTGTGAAAGTTGTGGTCATTTCTACATTTCGAGCAACCTAGGATTCACTCTAGGGTGTTGCTCCACCAGATCGAATAGTTAGGTCCTCAGAAGTAAACGCCAGAAGCATAAAATACGATATAAATACAACAGCTTTTCCATCGTATAAAAGGAATAATTGCAAACAGTGTGAAAGTATTGGTCATTTCTACGTTCCCGGCAAGCTAGGCTTCACCCTAGGCCGTTGTTTCGCCAGATCGAATAGTTAGGGCCCAAGAAGTGAACGCCAGAAGCATAAAATGCAATAAAAATGCAACAGTTTTTCCATCGTATAACAGGATTAATTGCAACCAGTTTGAAGGTGATGGCCAATTCTACCTTCCGGGCAACCTAGGCTTCACTCTAGAGCGTTGCTCCACCAGATCGAATAGATAGTGCCTTAGAAGTCAACGCCAGAAGCATAAAATACAATATAAATACAACAGTGTTTCCATCGTATAAAACGAATGATTGCAACCAGGATGAAACTTATGGTCATTTCTACTTTCCGAGCAAGCTAGGCTTCACCCTAGGGCGTTGCTCCGAAAGATTGAATAGTTAGGACCTTAGAAGTGATCGCCCGAACCATAAAATGCAAAAAAAATACAACAGTGTTTCCATCATATAACAGGAATAATTGCAACCAGTTTGAAAGTGATGGCCAATTCTACGTTCCGGGCAACCTAGGCTTCTATCTAGGGCGTTGCTCCACCAGATCGAATAGATAGTGCCTTAGAAGTCAACGCCAGAAGCATAAAATACAATATAAATAAAACAGTTTTTCCATCGTATAAAGCGAATAATTGCTACCAGTATGAAACTTATGGTCATTTCTACTTTCCGAGCAAGCTAGGCTTCACCCTAGGGCCTTGCTCCAGCAGATTGAATAGTTAGGGCCTTAGATCTCAACGCCCGAACCATAAAAAGCAAAAAAAATACAACAGTGTTTCCATCATATATCAGGAATAATTGCAACCAGTTTGAAAGTGATGGCCAATTCTACGTTCCGGGCAACCTAGGTTTCACTCCAGGGCGTTGCTCCACCAGACCGAATAGTTACGGCCTAAGAAGTCAACGCCAGAAGCATAAAATACGATATAAATACAACAGCTTTTCCATCGTATAAAACGACTAATTGCAACCACTATGAAACTTGTGGTCATTTCTACTTCCCGAGCAAGCTAGGCTTCACCCTAGGGCGTTGCTCCAGCAGATTGACTAGTTATTGCCTTAGAAGTCAACGCCCGAACCATAAAACGCAAAAAAAATACAACAGTGTTTCCGTCATATAACAGGAATAATTGCAACTAGTTTGAAAGTGATGGCCAATTCTACGTTCCGGGCAACCTAGGCTTCACTCTATTGCGTTGCTCCACCAGATCGAATAGTTAGTGCCTTAGAAGTCAACGCCAGAAGCATAAAATACAATATAAATACAACAGTTTTTCCATCGTATAAAACGAATAATTGCAACCAGTATGAAACTTATGGTCATTTCTACTTTCCGAGCAACCTAGGCTTCACCCTAGGGCGTTTCTCCAACAGATTGAGTAGTTAGGACCTTAGAAGTCAACGCCCGAACCATAAAATGCAAAAAAAATACAACAGTGTTTCCATCATATAACAGGAATAATTGCAACCAGCTTGAAAGTGATGGCCAATTCTACGTTCCGGGCAACCTAGGCTTCTCTCTAGGGCGTTGCTCCACCAGATCGAATAGATAGTGCCTTAGAAGTCAACGCCAGAAGCATAAAATACAATATAAATACAACAGTTTTTCCATCGTATAAAGCGAATAATTGCAACCAGTATTAAACTCATGGTCATTTCTACTTTCCGAGCAAGCTAGGCTTCACCCTAGGGCCTTGCTCCAGCAGATTGAATAGTTAGGGCCTTAGATGTCAACGTCCGAACCATAAAAAGCAAAAAAAATACAACAGTGTTTCCATCATATATCAGGAGTAATTGCAACCAGTTTGAAAGTGATGGCCAATTCTACGTTCCGGGCAACCTAGGTTTCACTCCAGGGCGTTGCTCCACCAGACCGAATAGTTACGGCCTAAGAAGTTAGCGCCAGAAGCATAAAATACGATATAAATACAACAGCTTTTCCATCGTATAAAACGACTAATTGCAACCAGTATGAAACTTATGGTCATTTCTAGTTTCCGAGCAAGCTAGGCTTCACCCTAGGGCGTTGCTCCAACAGATTGAATAGTTAGGGCCTTAGAAGTCAACGCCCGAAGCATAAAATGCAATAAAAATACAACAGTGTTTCCATCATATAGCAGTAATAATTGCAACCAGTTTGAAAGTGATGGCCAATTCTACGTTCCGGGCAACCTAGGCCTCACTCTAGGGCGTTGCTCCAACAGATCGAATAGCTAGTGCCTTAGAAGTCAACGCCAGAAGCATGAAATACAATATAAATACAACAGTGTTTCCATCGTATAAAACGAATAATTGCAACCAGTATGAAACTTATGGTCATTTCTACTTTCCGAGCAAGCTAGGCTTCACCCTAGGGCGTTTCTCCAACAGATTGAATCGTTAGGGCCTTAGAAGTCAACGCCCGAAGCATAAAATGCAAAAAAAATACAACAGTGTTTCCATCATATAACAGGAATGATTGCAACTAGTTTGAAAGTAATGGCCAATTCTACGTTCCTGGCAACCTAGGTTTCACTCCAGGGCGTTGCTCCACCAGACCGAATAGTTACAGCCTAAGAAGTCAACGCCAGAAGCATAAAATACGATATAAATACAACAGCTTTTCCATCGTAAAAAACGAATAATTGCAACCAGTGTGAAAGTAATGGTCATTTCTACGTTCCGAGCACCCTAGGCGTCACTCTAGGCCGTTGCTCCACCACATCTAATAGCTACGACCTTAGAAGTCAACGCCAGAGGCATGAAGTACAATACAAATACAACTGCGTTTTCATCGTATAAAACGAATAATTGCAACCAGTGTGAAAGTTATGGTCATTTCTACATTCCGAGCAACCTAGGATTCACTCTAGGGCGTTGCTCCACCAGATGGAATAGTTAGGTCCTTAGAAGTAAACGCCACAAACATAAAATACGATATAAATACAACAGCGTTTCCATCGTATAAAACGAATAATTGCAATCAGTGTGAAAGTTATGGTCATTTCTACATTCCGAGCAACCTAGGATTCACTCTAGGGTGTTGCTCCACCAGATCGAATAGTTAGGTCCTTAGAAGTAAACGCCAGAAGCATAAAATACGATATAAATACAACAGCGTTTCCATCGTATAAAACGAATAATTGCAACCAGTGTGAAAGTTATGGTCATTTCTATATTCCGAGCAACCTAGGATTCACTGTAGGGCGTTGCTCCACCAGATCGAATACTGAGGTCCTTAGAAGTAAACGCCAGAAGCATAAAATACGATATAAATACAACAGCTCTTCCATCGTATAAAAGGAATAATTGCAAACAGTGTGAAAGTAATGGTCATTTCTACGTTCCCGGCAAGCTAGGCTTCACCCTAGGCCGTTGTTTCACCAGATCGAATAGTTAGGGCCTAAGAAGTGAACGCCAGAAGCATAAAATGCAATAAAAATACAACAGTTTTTCCATCGTATAACAGAATTAATTGCAACCAGTTTGAAAGTGATGGTCATTTCTCCTTTCCGGGCAACCTAGGCTTCACTCTAGGGCGTTACTCCACTAGATCGAATAGCTAGGGCCTTAGAAGTCAACGCCAGAAGCATAAAATACAATATAAATACAACAGTTTTTCCATCGGATAAAACGATTAATTGCAACCTGTATGAAACTGATGGTCATTTCTACTTTCCGAGCATCCTAGGCTTCACCCTAGGGCGTTGCTCCAACAGATTGAATAGTTAGGGCCTTAGAAGTCAACGCCCGAAGCATAAAATGCAATAAAAATACAACAGTGTTTCCATCGTATAAAACGAATAATTGCAACCAGGATGAAACTTATGGTCATTTCTACTTTCCGAGCAGGCTAGGCTTCGCCCTAGTGCGTTGCTCCAAAAGATTGAATAGTTAAGACCTTAGAAGTGATCGCCCGAACCATAAAATGCAAAAAAAATTCAACAGTGTTTCCATCATATAACAGGAATAATTGCAACCAGTTTGAAAGTGATGGCCAATTCTACGTTCCGGGCAACCTAGGCTTCGCTCTAGGGCGTTGCTTCACCAGATCAAAAAGATAATGCCTTAGAAGTCAACGCCAGAAGCGTAAAATGCGATATAAATACAACAGTTTTTCCATCGTATGAAACAAATAATTGCAACCAGCATGAAACTTAGGGTCATTTCTACCTTCCGAGTAACCTAGGCTTCACCCTAGGTCGTAGCTCCAACGGATTGAATAGTTATGGCCTTAGAAGTCTACGCCCGAACCATAAAATGCAAAAAAAAGTACAACAGTGTTTCCATCATATAACAGGAATAATTGGGACCAGCTTGAATGTGATGGCCAATTCTTCGTTCCGGGCAACGTAGGTTTCACTCCAGGGCGTTGCTCCACCAGGCCGAATAGTTACGGCCTAAGAAGTCAACGCCAGAAGCATAAAATACGATATAAATACAACAGCGTTTTCATCGTATAAAACGAATAATTGCAACCAGTGTGAAAGTTATGGTCATTTCTACATTCCGAGCAACCTAGGATTCACTCTAGGGCGTTGCTCCACCAGATCGAATAGTTAGGTCCTTAGAAGTAAACGCCAGAAACATAAAATACGATATAAATACAACAGCGTCTCCATCGTATAAAACGCATAATTGCAATCAGTGTGAAAGTTGTGGTCATTTCTACATTTCGAGCAACCTAGGATTCACTCTAGGGTGTTGCTCCACCAGATCGAATAGTTAGGTCCTCAGAAGTAAACGCCAGAAGCATAAAATACGATATAAATACAACAGCGTTTTCATCGTATAAAACGAATAATTGCAACCAGTGTGAAAGTTATGGTCATTTCTACATTCCGAGCAACCTAGGATTCACTCTAGTTCGTTGCTCCACCAGATCGAATAGTTAGGTCCTTAGAAGTAAACGCCAGAAACATAAAATACGATATAAATACAACAGCGTCTCCATCGTATAAAACGCATAATTGCAATCAGTGTGAAAGTTGTGGTCATTTCTACATTTCGAGCAACCTAGGATTCACTCTAGGGTGTTGCTCCACCAGATCGAATAGTTAGGTCCTCAGAAGTAAACGCCAGAAGCATAAAATACGATATAAATACAACAGCTTTTCCATCGTATAAAAGGAATAATTGCAAACAGTGTGAAAGTATTGGTCATTTCTACGTTCCCGGCAAGCTAGGCTTCACCCTAGGCCGTTGTTTCGCCAGATCGAATAGTTAGGGCCCAAGAAGTGAACGCCAGAAGCATAAAATGCAATAAAAGTGCAACAGTTTTTCCATCGTATAACAGGATTAATTGCAACCAGTTTGAAGGTGATGGCCAATTCTACCTTCCGGGCAACCTAGGCTTCACTCTAGAGCGTTGCTCCACCAGATCGAATAGATAGTGCCTTAGAAGTCAACGCCAGAAGCATAAAATACAATATAAATACAACAGTGTTTCCATCGTATAAAACGAATGATTGCAACCAGGATGAAACTTATGGTCATTTCTACTTTCCGAGCAAGCTAGGCTTCACCCTAGGGCGTTGCTCCGAAAGATTGAATAGTTAGGACCTTAGAAGTGATCGCCCGAACCATAAAATGCAAAAAAAATACAACAGTGTTTCCATCATATAACAGGAATAATTGCAACCAGTTTGAAAGTGATGGCCAATTCTACGTTCCGGGCAACCTAGGCTTCTATCTAGGGCGTTGCTCCACCAGATCGAATAGATAGTGCCTTAGAAGTCAACGCCAGAAGCATAAAATACAATATAAATAAAACAGTTTTTCCATCGTATAAAGCGAATAATTGCTACCAGTATGAAACTTATGGTCATTTCTACTTTCCGAGCAAGCTAGGCTTCACCCTAGGGCCTTGCTCCAGCAGATTGAATAGTTAGGGCCTTAGATCTCAACGCCCGAACCATAAAAAGCAAAAAAAATACAACAGTGTTTCCATCATATATCAGGAATAATTGCAACCAGTTTGAAAGTGATGGCCAATTCTACGTTCCGGGCAACCTAGGTTTCACTCCAGGGCGTTGCTCCACCAGACCGAATAGTTACGGCCTAAGAAGTCAACGCCAGAAGCATAAAATACGATATAAATACAACAGCTTTTCCATCGTATAAAACGACTAATTGCAACCACTATGAAACTTATGGTCATTTCTACTTCCCGAGCAAGCTAGGCTTCACCCTAGGGCGTTGCTCCAGCAGATTGACTAGTTATTGCCTTAGAAGTCAACGCCCGAACCATAAAACGCAAAAAAAATACAACAGTGTTTCCGTCATATAACAGGAATAATTGCAACTAGTTTGAAAGTGATGGCCAATTCTACGTTCCGGGCAACCTAGGCTTCACTCTATTGCGTTGCTCCACCAGATCGAATAGTTAGTGCCTTAGAAGTCAACGCCAGAAGCATAAAATACAATATAAATACAACAGTTTTTCCATCGTATAAAACGAATAATTGCAACCAGTATGAAACTTATGGTCATTTCTACTTTCCGAGCAACCTAGGCTTCACCCTAGGGCGTTTCTCCAACAGATTGAGTAGTTAGGACCTTAGAAGTCAACGCCCGAACCATAAAATGCAAAAAAAATACAACAGTGTTTCCATCATATAACAGGAATAATTGCAACCAGCTTGAAAGTGATGGCCAATTCTACGTTCCGGGCAACCTAGGCTTCTCTCTAGGGCGTTGCTCCACCAGATCGAATAGATAGTGCCTTAGAAGTCAACGCCAGAAGCATAAAATACAATATAAATACAACAGTTTTTCCATCGTATAAAGCGAATAATTGCAACCAGTATTAAACTCATGGTCATTTCTACTTTCCGAGCAAGCTAGGCTTCACCCTAGGGCCTTGCTCCAGCAGATTGAATAGTTAGGGCCTTAGATGTCAACGTCCGAACCATAAAAAGCAAAAAAAATACAACAGTGTTTCCATCATATATCAGGAGTAATTGCAACCAGTTTGAAAGTGATGGCCAATTCTACGTTCCGGGCAACCTAGGTTTCACTCCAGGGCGTTGCTCCACCAGACCGAATAGTTACGGCCTAAGAAGTTAGCGCCAGAAGCATAAAATACGATATAAATACAACAGCTTTTCCATCGTATAAAACGACTAATTGCAACCAGTATGAAACTTATGGTCATTTCTAGTTTCCGAGCAAGCTAGGCTTCACCCTAGGGCGTTGCTCCAACAGATTGAATAGTTAGGGCCTTAGAAGTCAACGCCCGAAGCATAAAATGCAATAAAAATACAACAGTGTTTCCATCATATAGCAGTAATAATTGCAACCAGTTTGAAAGTGATGGCCAATTCTACGTTCCGGGCAACCTAGGCCTCACTCTAGGGCGTTGCTCCAACAGATCGAATAGCTAGTGCCTTAGAAGTCAACGCCAGAAGCATGAAATACAATATAAATACAACAGTTTTTCCATCGTATAAAACGAATAATTGCAACCAGTATGAAACTTATGGTCATTTCTACTTTCCGAGCAACCTAGGCTTCACCCTAGAGCGTTGCTCCAACAGATTGAATAGTTAGGACCTTAGAAGTCAACGCCCGAACCATAAAATGCAAAAAAAATACAACAGTGTTTCCATCATATAACAGGAATAATTGCAACCAGTTTGAAAGTTATGGCCAATTCTACGTTCCGGGCATCCTAGGCTTGTCTCTAGGGCGTTGTTCCACCAGATGGAATAGTTAGTGCCTTAGAAGTCAACGCCAGAAGCATAAAATACAATATAAATACAACAGTTTTTCCATCGTATAAAACGAATAATTGCAACCAGTATTAAACTTATGGTCATTTCTACTTTCCGAGCAACCTAGGCTTCACCCTAGGGCCTTGCTCCAGCAGATTGAATAGTTAGGGCCTTAGATGTCAACGTCCGAACCATAAAAAGCAAAAAAAATACAACAGTGTTTCCATCATATATCAGGAGTAATTGCAACCAGTTTGAAAGTGATGGCCAATTCTACGTTCCGGGCAACCTAGGTTTCACTCCAGGGCGTTGCTCCACCAGACCGAATAGTTACGGCCTAAGAAGTTAGCGCCAGAAGCATAAAATACGATATAAATACAACAGCTTTTCCATCGTATAAAACGACTAATTGCAACCAGTATGAAACTTATGGTCATTTCTAGTTTCCGAGCAAGCTAGGCTTCACCCTAGGGCGTTGCTCCAACAGATTGAATAGTTAGGGCCTTAGAAGTCAACGCCCGAAGCATAAAATGCAATAAAAATACAACAGTGTTTCCATCATATAACAGTAATAATTGCAACCAGTTTGAGAGTGATGGCCAATTCTACGTTCCGGGCAACCTAGGCCTCACTCTAGGGCGTTGCTCCACCAGATCGAATAGCTAGTGCCTTAGAGGTCAACGCCAGAAGCATGAAATACAATATAAATACAACAGTTTTTCCATCGTATAAAACGAATAATTGCAACCAGTATGAAACTTATGGTCATTTCTACTTTCCGAGCAACCTAGGCTTCACCCTAGGGCGTTTCTCCAACAGATTGAGTAGTTAGGACCTTACAAGTCAACGCCCGAACCATAAAATGCAAAAAAAATACAACAGTGTTTCCATCATATAACAGGAATAATTGCAACCAGCTTGAAAGTTATGGCCAATTCTACGTTCCGGGCATCCTACGCTTCTCTCTAGGGCGTTGCTCCAACAGATCGAAAAGATAGTGCCTTAGAAGTCAACGCCAGAAGCATAAAATACAATATAAATACAACAGTTTTTCCATCGTATAAAGCGAATAATTGCAACCAGTATTAAACTTATGGTCATTTCTACTTTCCGAGCAAGCTAGGCTTCACCCTAGGGCCTTGCTCCAGCAGATTGAATAGTTAGGGCCTTAGATGTCAACGTCCGAACCATAAAAAGCAAAAAAAATACAACAGTGTTTCCATCATATATCAGGTGTAATTGCAACCAGTTTGAAAGTGATGGCCAATTCTACGTTCCGGGCAACCTAGGTTTCACTCCAGGGCGTTGCTCCACCAGACCGAATAGTTACGGCCTAAGAAGTTAGCGCCAGAAGCATAAAATACGATATAAATACAACAGCTTTTCCATCGTATAAAACGACTAATTGCAACCAGTATGAAACTTATGGTCATTTCTAGTTTCCGAGCAAGCTAGGCTTCACCCTAGGGCGTTGCTCCAACAGATTGAATAGTTAGGGCCTTAGAAGTCAACGCCCGAAGCATAAAATGCAATAAAAATACAACAGTGTTTCCATCATATAGCAGTAATAATTGCAACCAGTTTGAAAGTGATGGCCAATTCTACGTTCCGGGCAACCTAGGCCTCACTCTAGGGCGTTGCTCCAACAGATCGAATAGCTAGTGCCTTAGAAGTCAACGCCAGAAGCATGAAATACAATATAAATACAACAGTTTTTCCATCGTATAAAACGAATAATTGCAACCAGTATGAAACTTATGGTCATTTCTACTTTCCGAGCAACCTAGGCTTCACCCTAGAGCGTTGCTCCAACAGATTGAATAGTTAGGACCTTAGAAGTCAACGCCCGAACCATAAAATGCAAAAAAAATACAACAGTGTTTCCATCATATAACAGGAATAATTGCAACCAGTTTGAAAGTTATGGCCAATTCTACGTGCCGGGCATCCTAGGCTTGTCTCTAGGGCGTTGTTCCACCAGATGGAATAGTTAGTGCCTTAGAAGTCAACGCCAGAAGCATAAAATACAATATAAATACAACAGTTTTTCCATCGTATAAAACGAATAATTGCAACCAGTATGAAACTTATGGTCATTTCTACTTTCCGAGCAACCTA
Source organism: Calliopsis andreniformis (assembly GCF_051401765.1). Lineage (NCBI taxonomy): Eukaryota > Metazoa > Arthropoda > Insecta > Hymenoptera > Andrenidae > Calliopsis > Calliopsis andreniformis. The sequence goes on along the minus strand of NW_027480429.1, from coordinate 9,726,183 downwards.
GGCTTCACCCTAGGGCGTTTCTCCAACAGATTGAGTAGTTAGGACCTTAGAAGTCAACGCCCGAGCCATAAAATGCAAAAAAAATACAACAGTGTTTCCATCATATAACAGGAATAATTGCAACCAGCTTGAAAGTGATGGCCAATTCTACGTTCCGGGCAACGTAGGCTTCTCTCTAGGGCGTTGCTCCACCAGATCGAATAGATAGTGCCTTAGAAGTCAACGCCAGAAGCACAAAATACAATATAAATACAACAGTTTTTCCATCGTATAAAGCGAATAATTGCAACCAGTATGAAACTAATGGTCATTTCTACTTTCCGAGCAAGCTAGGCTTCACCCTAGGGCCTTGCTCCAGCAGATTGAATAGTTAGGGCCTTAGATGTCAACGTCCGAACCATAAAAAGCAAAAAAAATTCAACAGTGTTTCCATCATATATCAGGAATAATTGCAACCAGTTTGAAAGTGATGGCCAATTCTACGTTCCGGGCAACCTAGGTTTCACTCCAGGGCGTTGCTCCACCAGACCGAATAGTTACGGCCTAAGAAGTCAGCGCCAGAAGCATAAAATACGATATAAATACAACAGCTTTTCCATCGTATAAAACGACTAATTGCAACCAGTATGAAACTTATGGTCATTTCTACTTTCCGAGCAAGCTAGGCTTCACCCTAGGGCGTTGCTCCAACAGATTGAATAGTTAGGGCCTTAGAAGTCAACGCCCGAAGCATAAAATGCAATAAAAATACAACAGTGTTTCCATCATATAACAGTAATAATTGCAACCAGTTTGAGAGTGATGGCCAATTCTACGTTCCGGGCAACCTAGGCCTCACTCTAGGGCGTTGCTCCACCAGATCGAATAGCTAGTGCCTTAGAGGTCAACGCCAGAAGCATGAAATACAATATAAATACAACAGTTTTTCCATCGTATAAAACGAATAATTGCAACCAGTATGAAACTTATGGTCATTTCTACTTTCCGAGCAACCTAGGCTTCACCCTAGGGCGTTGCTCCAACAGATTGAATAGTTAGGGCCTTAGAAGTCAACGCCCGAACCATAAAATGCAAAAAAAATACAACAGTGTTTCCGTCATATATCAGGAATAATTGCAACCAGTTTGAAAGTGATGGCCAATTCTACGTTCCGGGCAACCTAGGCTTCACTCTATTGCGTTGCTCCACCAGATCGAATAGTTAGTGCCTTAGAAGTCAACGTTAGAAGCATAAAATACAATATTAATACAACAGTTTTTCCATCGTATAAAACGAATAATTGCAACCAGTATGAAACTTCTGGTCATTTCTACTTTCCGAGCAACCTAGGCTTCACCCTAGGGCGTTTCTCCAACAGATTGAATCGTTAGGGCGTTAGAAGTCAACGCTCGAAGCATAAAATGCAAAAAAAATACAACAGTGTTTCCATCATATAACAGGAATGATTGCAACTAGTTTGAAAGTAATGGCCAATTCTACGTTCCCGGCAACCTAGGTTTCACTGCAGGGCGTTGCTCCACCAGACCGAATAGTTACAGCCTAAGAAGTCAACGCCAGAAGCATAAAATACGATATAAATACAACAGCTTTTCCATCGTATAAAACGAATAATTGCAACCAGTGTGAAAGTAATGGTCATTTCTACGTTCCGAGCACCCTAGGCGTCACTCTAGGGCGTTGCTCCACCACATCTAATAGCAACGACCTTAGAGGTCAACGCCAGAGGCATAAAGTACAATACAAATACAACAGCGTTTTCATCGTATAAAACGAATAATTGCAACCAGTGTGAAAGTTATGGTCATTTCTACATTCCGAGCAACCTAGGATTCACTCTAGGGCGTTGCTCCACCAGATCGAATAGTTAGGTCCTTAGAAGTAAACGCCAGAAACATAAAATACGATATAAATACAACAGCGTTTCCATCGTATAAAACGAATAATTGCAACCAGTGTGAAAGTTATGGTCATTTCTACGTTCCGAGCATCCTAGGATTCACTGTAGGGCGTTGCTCCACCAGATCGAATACTGAGGTCCTTAGAAGTAAACGCCAGAAGCATAAAATACGATATAAATACAACAGCTTTTCCATCGTATAAAAGGTATAATTGCAAACAGTGTGAAAGTAATGGTCATTTCTACGTTCCCGGCAAGCTAGGCTTCACCCTAGGCCGTTGCTTGACCAGATCGAATAGTTAGGGCCTAAGAAGTGAACGCCAGAAGCATAAAATGCAATAAAAATACAACAGTTTTTCCATCGTATAACAGGATTAATTGCAACCAGTTTGAAAGTGATGGTCATTTCTCCTTTCCGGGCAACCTAGGCTTCACTCTAGGGCGTTACTCTACTAGATCGAATAGCTGGTGCCTTAAAAGTCAACGCCAGAAGCATAAAATACAATATAAATACAGCAGTTTTTCCATCGTATAAAACGAATAATTGCAACCAGTATGAAACTTATGGTCATTTCTACTTTCCGAGCAGCCTAGGCTTCACCCTAGGGCGTTGCTCCAACGGATTGAATAGTTAGGGCCTTAGAAGTCAACACCCGAAGCATAAAATGCAGTTAAAATATAACAGTGTTTCCATCATATAACAGGAATAATTGCAACCAGTTTGAAAGTGACGGCCAATTCAACGTTCCGGGCAACCTAGGCTTCGCTCTAGGGCATTGCTCCACCAGATCGAAAAGATAGTGCCTTAGAAGTCAACGCCAGAAGCATAAAATGCGATATAAATACAACAGTTTTTCCATCGTATAAAACGAATAATTGCATCCAGTATGAAACTTATGGTCATTTCTACTTTCCGAGCAAGCTAGGCTTCACCCTAGGGCGTTGCTCCAACAGATTGATTAGTTAGGGCCTTAGAAGTCAACGCCCGAAGCATAAAATGCAGTTAAAATACAACAGTGTTTCCATCATATAACAGGAATAATTGCAACCAGTTTGAAAGTGATGGCCAATTCTACGTTCCGGGCAACCTAGGCTTCACTCTAGGGCGTTGCTTCACCAGATCGAATAGTTAGTGCCTTAGAAGTCAACGCCAGAAGCATAAAATACAATATAAATACAACAGTTTTTCCATCGTATAAAACGAATAATTGCAACCAGTTTGAAAGTGATGGCCAATTCTACGTTCCGGGCAACCTAGGCTTCACCCTAGGGCGTTGCTCCACCAGATCGAATAGTTAGTGCCTTAGAAGTCAACGCCTGAAGCATAATATGCAATATAAATACAACAGTTTTTCCATCGTATAAAACGAATAATTGCATCCAGTATGAAGCTTATGGTCATTTCTACTTTCCGAGCAACCTAGGCTTCACCCTAGGGCATTGCTCCAACAGATTGAATAGTTAGGGCCTTAGATGTCAACGCCCGAAGCATAAAATGCAATAAAAATACAACTGTGTTTCCATCATATAACAGGAGTAATTGCAACCAGTTTGAAAGTGATGGCCAATTCTACGTTCCGGGCAACCTAGGTTTCACACCAGGGCATTGCTCCTCCAGACCGAATAGTTACGGCCTAAGAAGTCAACGCCAGAAGCATAAAATACAATATAAATACTACAGCTTTTCCATCGTATAAAACGGATAATTGCAACCAGTATGAAAATTATGGTCATTTCTACTTTCCGAGCAACCTAGGCTTCACCCTAGGGCGTTGCTCCAGCGGATTGAATAGTTAGGGCCTTAGAAGTCAACGCCCGAACCATAAAATGCAAAAAAAATACAACAGTGTTTCCATCATATAACAGGAATAATTGCAACCAGTTTGAAAGTGATGGCCAATTCTACGTTCCGGGCAACCCAGGCTTCGCTCTAGGGCGTTGCTCCACCAGATCGAAAAGATAGTGCCTTAGAAGTCAACGCCAGAAGCATAAAATACAATATAAATAAAACAGTTTTTCCATCGTATAAAGCGAATAATTGCTACCAGTATGAAACTTATGGTCATTTCTACTTTCCGAGCAAGCTAGGCTTCACCCTAGGGCCTTGCTCCAGCAGATTGAATAGTTAGGGCTTTAGATGTCAACGCCCGAACCATAAAAAGCAAAAAAAATACAACAGTGTTTCCATCATATATCAGGAATAATTGCAACCAGTTTGAAAGTGATGGCCAATTCTACGTTCCGGGCAACCTAGGTTTCACTCCAGGGCGTTGCTCCACCAGACCGAATAGTTACGGCCTAAGAAGTCAACGCCAGAAGCATAAAATACGATATAAATACAACAGCTTTTCCATCGTATAAAACGACTAATTGCAACCAGTATGAAACTTATGGTCATTTCTACTTCCCGAGCAAGCTAGGCTTCACCCTAGGGCGTTGCTCCAGCAGATTGACTAGTTATTGCCTTAGAAGTCAACGCCCGAACCATAAAACGCAAAAAAAATACAACAGTGTTTCCGTCATATAACAGGAATAATTGCAACCAGTTTGAAAGTGATGGCCAATTCTACGTTCCGGGCAACCTAGGCTTCACTCTATTGCGTTGCTCCACCAGATCGAATAGTTAGTGCCTTAGAAGTCAACGCCAGAAGCATAAAATACAATATAAATACAACAGTTTTTCCATCGTATAAAACGAATAATTGCAACCAGTATGAAACTTATGGTCATTTCTACTTTCCGAGCAACCTAGGCTTCACCCTAGAGCGTTGCTCCAACAGATTGAATAGTTAGGGCCTTAGAAGTCAACGCCCGAAGCATAAAATGCAATAAAAATACAACAGTGTTTCCATCATATAGCAGTAATAATTGCAACCAGTTTGAAAGTGATGGCCAATTCTACGTTCCGGGCAACCTAGGCCTCACTCTAGGGCGTTGCTCCACCAGATCGAATAGCTAGTGCCTTAGAAGTCAACGCCAGAAGCATGAAATACAATATAAATACAACAGTTTTTCCATCGTATAAAACGAATAATTGCAACCAGTTTGAAAGTGATGGTCATTTCTCCTTTCCGGGCAACCTAGGCTTCACTCTAGGGCGTTACTCTACTAGATCGAATAGCTGGTGCCTTAAAAGTCAACGCCAGAAGCATAAAATACAATATAAATACAACAGTTTTTCCATCGTATAAAACGAATAATTGCAACCAGTATGAAACTTATGGTCATTTCTACTTTCCGAGCAGCCTAGGCTTCACCCTAGGGCGTTGCTCCAACGGATTGAATAGTTAGGGCCTTAGAAGTCAACACCCGAAGCATAAAATGCAGTTAAAATATAACAGTGTTTCCATCATATAACAGGAATAATTGCAACCAGTTTGAAAGTGACGGCCAATTCAACGTTCCGGGCAATCTAGGCTTCGCTCTAGGGCATTGCTCCACCAGATCGAAAAGATAGTGCCTTAGAAGTCAACGCCAGAAGCATAAAATGCGATATAAATACAACAGTTTTTCCATCGTATAAAACGAATAATTGCATCCAGTATGAAACTTATGGTCATTTCTACTTTCCGAGCAAGCTAGGCTTCACCCTAGGGCGTTGCTCCAACAGATTGAATAGTTAGGGCCTTAGAAGTCAACGCCCGAAGCATAAAATGCAGTTAAAATACAACAGTGTTTCCATCATATAACAGGAATAATTGCAACCAGTTTGAAAGTGATGGCCAATTCTACGTTCCGGGCAACCTAGGCTTCACTCTAGGGCGTTGCTCCACCAGATCGAATAGTTAGTGCCTTAGAAGTCAACGCCAGAAGCATAAAATACAATATAAATACAACAGTTTTTCCATCGTATAAAACGAATAATTGCAACCAGTTTGAAAGTGATGGCCAATTCTACCTTCCGGGCAACCTAGGCTTCACTCTACGGCGTTGCTCCACTAGATCGAACAGCTAGGGCCTTAGAAGTCAACGCCAGAAGTATAAAATACAATATAAATACAACAGTTTTTCCATCGTATAAAACGAATAATTGCAACCAGTATGAAACTTATGGTCATTTGTACTTTCCGAGCAACCTAGGCTCTACGCTAGGGCGTTGCTCCAACAGATTGAGTACTTAGGGCCTTAGATGTTCAACGCCCGAAGCATAAAATGCAATAAAAATCCAACTGTGTTTCCATCATATAACAGGAATAATTGCAACCAGTTTGAAAGTGATGGCCAATTGTACGTTCCGGGCAACCTAGACTTCACTCTACGGCGTTGCTCCACCAGATCGAATAGTTAGTGCCTTAGAAGTCAACGCCAGAAGCATAAAATACAATATAAATACAACAGCTTCTCCATCGTATAAAACGAATAATTGCAACCAGTATGAAACTTATGGTCATTTCTACTTTCCGAGCAACCTAGGCTTCACCCTAGGGCGTTGCTCCAGCAGATTGAATAGTTAGGGCCTTAAAAGTCAACGCCAAAACCATAAAATGCAAAAAAAATACAACAGTGCTTCCATCATATAACAGGAATAATTGCAACCAGTTTGAAAGTGATGGCCAATTCTACGTTCCGGGCAACCTAGGCTTCACCCTAGGGCGTTGCTCCACCAGATCGGATAGTTAGTGCCTTAGAAGTCAACGCCTGAAGCATAATATACAATATAAATACAACAGTTTTTCCATCGTATAAAACGAATAATTGCATCCAGTATGAAGCTTATGGTCATTTCTACTTTCCGAGCAACCTAGGCTTCACCCTAGGGCATTGCTCCAACAGATTGAATAGTTAGGGCCTTAGATGTCAACGCCCGAAGCATAAAATGCAATAAAAATACAACTGTGTTTCCATCATATAACAGGAGTAATTGCAACCAGTTTGAAAGTGATGGCCAATTCTACGTTCCGGGCAACCTAGATTTCACACCAGGGCGTTGCTCCTCCAGACCGAATAGTTACGGCCTAAGAAGTCAACGCCAGAAGCATAAAATACGATATAAATACAACAGCTTTTCCATCGTATAAAACGACTAATTGCAACCAGTATGAAACTTATGGTCATTTCTACTTCCCGAGCAAGCTAGGCTTCACCCTAGGGCGTTGCTCCAGCAGATTGACTAGTTATTGCCTTAGAAGTCAACGCCCGAACCATAAAACGCAAAAAAAATACAACAGTGTTTCCGTCATATAACAGGAATAATTGCAACCAGTTTGAAAGTGATGGCCAATTCTACGTTCCGGGCAACCTAGGCTTCACTCTATTGCGTTGCTCCACCAGATCGAATAGTTAGTGCCTTAGAAGTCAACGCCAGAAGCATAAAATACAATATAAATACAACAGTTTTTCCATCGTATAAAACGAATAATTGCAACCAGTATGAAACTTATGGTCATTTCTACTTTCCGAGCAACCTAGGCTTCACCCTAGGGCGTTTCTCCAACAGATTGAGTAGTTAGGACCTTAGAAGTCAACGCCCGAACCATAAAATGCAAAAAAAATACAACAGTGTTTCCATCATATAACAGGAATAATTGCAACCAGCTTGAAAGTGATGGCCAATTCTACGTTCCGGGCAACCTAGGCTTCTCTCTAGGGCGTTGCTCCACCAGATCGAATAGATAGTGCCTTAGAAGTCAACGCCAGAAGCATAAAATACAATATAAATGCAACAGTTTTTCCATCGTATAAAGCGAATAATTGCAACCAGTATTAAACTTATGGTCGTTTCTACTTTCCGAGCAAGCTAGGCTTCACCCTAGGGCCTTGCTCCAGCAGATTGAATAGTTAGGGCCTTAGATGTCAACGTCCGAACCATAAAAAGCAAAAAAAATACAACAGTGTTTCCATTATATATCAGGAGTAATTGCAACCAGTTTGAAAGTGATGGCCAATTCTACGTTCCGGGCAACCTAGGTTTCACTCCAGGGCGTTGCTCCACCAGACCGAATAGTTACGGCCTAAGAAGTTAGCGCCAGAAGCATAAAATACGATATAAATACAACAGCTTTTCCATCGTATAAAACGACTAATTGCAACCAGTATGAAACTTATGGTCATTTCTACTTTCCGAGCAAGCTAGGCTTCACCCTAGGGCCTTGCTCCAGCAGATTGAATAGTTAGGGCCTTAGATGTCAACGTCCGAACCATAAAAAGCAAAAAAAATACAACAGTGTTTCCATCATATATCAGGAGTAATTGCAACCAGTTTGAAAGTGATGGCCAATTCTACGTTCCGGGCAACCTAGGTTTCACTCCAGGGCGTTGCTCCACCAGACCGAATAGTTACGGCCTAAGAAGTTAGCGCCAGAAGCATAAAATACGATATAAATACAACAGCTTTTCCATCGTATAAAACGACTAATTGCAACCAGTATGAAACTTATGGTCATTTCTAGTTTCCGAGCAAGCTAGGCTTCACCCTAGGGCGTTGCTCCAACATATTGAATAGTTAGGGCCTTAGAAGTCAACGCCCGAAGCATAAAATGCAATAAAAATACAACAGTGTTTCCATCATATAGCAGTAATAATTGCAACCAGTTTGAAAGTGATGGCCAATTCTACGTTCCGGGCAACCTAGGCCTCACTCTAGGGCGTTGCTCCACCAGATCGAATAGCTAGTGCCTTAGAAGTCAACGCCAGAAGCATGAAATACAATATAAATACAACAGTTTTTCCATCGTATAAAACGAATAATTGCAACCAGTTTGAAAGTGATGGTCATTTCTCCTTTCCGGGCAACCTAGGCTTCACTCTAGGGCGTTACTCTACTAGATCGAATAGCTGGTGCCTTAAAAGTCAACGCCAGAAGCATAAAATACAATATAAATACAACAGTTTTTCCATCGTATAAAACGAATAATTGCAACCAGTATGAAACTTATGGTCATTTCTACTTTCCGAGCAGCCTAGGCTTCACCCTAGGGCGTTGCTCCAACGGATTGAATAGTTAGGGCCTTAGAAGTCAACACCCGAAGCATAAAATGCAGTTAAAATATAACAGTGTTTCCATCATATAACAGGAATAATTGCAACCAGTTTGAAAGTGACGGCCAATTCAACGTTCCGGGCAATCTAGGCTTCGCTCTAGGGCATTGCTCCACCAGATCGAAAAGATAGTGCCTTAGAAGTCAACGCCAGAAGCATAAAATGCGATATAAATACAACAGTTTTTCCATCGTATAAAACGAATAATTGCATCCAGTATGAAACTTATGGTCATTTCTACTTTCCGAGCAAGCTAGGCTTCACCCTAGGGCGTTGCTCCAACAGATTGAATAGTTAGGGCCTTAGAAGTCAACGCCCGAAGCATAAAATGCAGTTAAAATACAACAGTGTTTCCATCATATAACAGGAATAATTGCAACCAGTTTGAAAGTGATGGCCAATTCTACGTTCCGGGCAACCTAGGCTTCACTCTAGGGCGTTGCTCCACCAGATCGAATAGTTAGTGCCTTAGAAGTCAACGCCAGAAGCATAAAATACAATATAAATACAACAGTTTTTCCATCGTATAAAACGAATAATTGCAACCAGTTTGAAAGTGATGGCCAATTCTACCTTCCGGGCAACCTAGGCTTCACTCTACGGCGTTGCTCCACTAGATCGAACAGCTAGGGCCTTAGAAGTCAACGCCAGAAGTATAAAATACAATATAAATACAACAGTTTTTCCATCGTATAAAACGAATAATTGCAACCAGTATGAAACTTATGGTCATTTGTACTTTCCGAGCAACCTAGGCTCTACGCTAGGGCGTTGCTCCAACAGATTGAGTACTTAGGGCCTTAGATGTTCAACGCCCTAAGCATAAAATGCAATAAAAATACAACTGTGTGTCCATCATATAACAGGAATAATTGCAACCAGTTTGAAAGTGATGGCCAATTGTACGTTCCGGGCAACCTAGACTTCACTCTACGGCGTTGCTCCACCAGATCGAATAGTTAGTGCCTTAGAAGTCAACGCCAGAAGCATAAAATACAATATAAATACAACAGTTTTTCCATCGTATAAAACGAATAATTGCATCCAGTATGAAGCTTATGGTCATTTCTACTTTCCGAGCAACCTAGGCTTCACCCTAGGGCATTGCTCCAACAGATTGAATAGTTAGGGCCTTAGATGTCAACGCCCGAAGCATAAAATGCAATAAAAATACAACTGTGTTTCCATCATATAACAGGAGTAATTGCAACCAGTTTGAAAGTGATGGCCAATTCTACGTTCCGGGCAACCTAGATTTCACACCAGGGCGTTGCTCCTCCAGACCGAATAGTTACGGCCTAAGAAGTCAACGCCAGAAGCATAAAATACAATATAAATACTACAGCTTTTCCATCGTATAAAACGGATAATTGCAACCAGTATGAAAATTATGGTCATTTCTACTTTCCGAGCAACCTAGGCTTCACCCTAGGGCGTTGCTCCAGCAGATTGAATAGTTAGGGCCTTAAAAGTCAACGCCCGAACCATAAAATGCAAAAAAAATACAACAGTGCTTCCATCATATAACAGGAATAATTGCAACCAGTTTGAAAGTGATGGCCAATTCTACGTTCCGGGCAACCTAGGCTTCACCCTAGGGCGTTGCTCCACCAGATCGGATAGTTAGTGCCTTAGAAGTCAACGCCTGAAGCATAATATACAATATAAATACAACAGTTTTTCCATCGTATAAAACGAATAATTGCATCCAGTATGAAGCTTATGGTCATTTCTACTTTCCGAGCAACCTAGGCTTCACCCTAGGGCATTGCTCCAACAGATTGAATAGTTAGGGCCTTAGATGTCAACGCCCGAAGCATAAAATGCAATAAAAATACAACAGTGTTTCCATCATATAGCAGTAATAATTGCAACCAGTTTGAAAGTGATGGCCAATTCTACGTTCCGGGCAACCTAGGCCTCACTCTAGGGCGTTGCTCCACCAGATCGAATAGCTAGTGCCTTAGAAGTCAACGCCAGAAGCATGAAATACAATATAAATACAACAGTTTTTCCATCGTATAAAACGAATAATTGCAACCAGTTTGAAAGTGATGGTCATTTCTCCTTTCCGGGCAACCTAGGCTTCACTCTAGGGCGTTACTCTACTAGATCGAATAGCTGGTGCCTTAAAAGTCAACGCCAGAAGCATAAAATACAATATAAATACAACAGTTTTTCCATCGTATAAAACGAATAATTGCAACCAGTATGAAACTTATGGTCATTTCTACTTTCCGAGCAGCCTAGGCTTCACCCTAGGGCGTTGCTCCAACGGATTGAATAGTTAGGGCCTTAGAAGTCAACACCCGAAGCATAAAATGCAGTTAAAATATAACAGTGTTTCCATCATATAACAGGAATAATTGCAACCAGTTTGAAAGTGACGGCCAATTCAACGTTCCGGGCAATCTAGGCTTCGCTCTAGGGCATTGCTCCACCAGATCGAAAAGATAGTGCCTTAGAAGTCAACGCCAGAAGCATAAAATGCGATATAAATACAACAGTTTTTCCATCGTATAAAACGAATAATTGCATCCAGTATGAAACTTATGGTCATTTCTACTTTCCGAGCAAGCTAGGCTTCACCCTAGGGCGTTGCTCCAACAGATTGAATAGTTAGGGCCTTAGAAGTCAACGCCCGAAGCATAAAATGCAGTTAAAATACAACAGTGTTTCCATCATATAACAGGAATAATTGCAACCAGTTTGAAAGTGATGGCCAATTCTACGTTCCGGGCAACCTAGGCTTCACTCTAGGGCGTTGCTCCACCAGATCGAATAGTTAGTGCCTTCGAAGTCAACGCCAGAAGCATAAAATACAATATAAATACAACAGTTTTTCCATCGTATAAAACGAATAATTGCAACCAGTTTGAAAGTGATGGCCAATTCTACCTTCCGGGCAACCTAGGCTTCACTCTACGGCGTTGCTCCACTAGATCGAACAGCTAGGGCCTTAGAAGTCAACGCCAGAAGTATAAAATACAATATAAATACAACAGTTTTTCCATCGTATAAAACGAATAATTGCAACCAGTATGAAACTTATGGTCATTTGTACTTTCCGAGCAACCTAGGCTCTACGCTAGGGCGTTGCTCCAACAGATTGAGTACTTAGGGCCTTAGATGTTCAACGCCCGAAGCATAAAATGCAATAAAAATACAACTGTGTTTCCATCATATAACAGGAATAATTGCAACCAGTTTGAAAGTGATGGCCAATTGTACGTTCCGGGCAACCTAGACTTCACTCTACGGCGTTGCTCCACCAGATCGAATAGTTAGTGCCTTAGAAGTCAACGCCAGAAGCATAAAATACAATATAAATACAACAGCTTCTCCATCGTATAAAACGAATAATTGCAACCAGTATGAAACTTATGGTCATTTCTACTTTCCGAGCAACCTAGGCTTCACCCTAGGGCGTTGCTCCAGCAGATTGAATAGTTAGGGCCTTAAAAGTCAACGCCAAAACCATAAAATGCAAAAAAAATACAACAGTGCTTCCATCATATAACAGGAATAATTGCAACCAGTTTGAAAGTGATGGCCAATTCTACGTTCCGGGCAACCTAGGCTTCACCCTAGGGCGTTGCTCCACCAGATCGGATAGTTAGTGCCTTAGAAGTCAACGCCTGAAGCATAATATACAATATAAATACAACAGTTTTTCCATCGTATAAAACGAATAATTGCATCCAGTATGAAGCTTATGGTCATTTCTACTTTCCGAGCAACCTAGGCTTCACCCTAGGGCATTGCTCCAACAGATTGAATAGTTAGGGCCTTAGATGTCAACGCCCGAAGCATAAAATGCAATAAAAATACAACTGTGTTTCCATCATATAACAGGAGTAATTGCAACCAGTTTGAAAGTGATGGCCAATTCTACGTTCCGGGCAACCTAGATTTCACACCAGGGCGTTGCTCCTCCAGACCGAATAGTTACGGCCTAAGAAGTCAACGCCAGAAGCATAAAATACGATATAAATACAACAGCTTTTCCATCGTATAAAACGACTAATTGCAACCAGTATGAAACTTATGGTCATTTCTACTTCCCGAGCAAGCTAGGCTTCACCCTAGGGCGTTGCTCCAGCAGATTGACTAGTTATTGCCTTAGAAGTCAACGCCCGAACCATAAAACGCAAAAAAAATACAACAGTGTTTCCGTCATATAACAGGAATAATTGCAACCAGTTTGAAAGTGATGGCCAATTCTACGTTCCGGGCAACCTTGGCTTCACTCTATTGCGTTGCTCCACCAGATCGAATAGTTAGTGCCTTAGAAGTCAACGCCAGAAGCATAAAATACAATATAAATACAACAGTTTTTCCATCGTATAAAACGAATAATTGCAACCAGTATGAAACTTATGGTCATTTCTACTTTCCGAGCAACCTAGGCTTCACCCTAGGGCGTTTCTCCAACAGATTGAGTAGTTAGGACCTTAGAAGTCAACGCCCGAACCATAAAATGCAAAAAAAATACAACAGTGTTTCCATCATATAACAGGAATAATTGCAACCAGCTTGAAAGTGATGGCCAATTCTACGTTCCGGGCAACCTAGGCTTCTCTCTAGGGCGTTGCTCCACCAGATCGAATAGATAGTGCCTTAGAAGTCAACGCCAGAAGCATAAAATACAATATAAATGCAACAGTTTTTCCATCGTATAAAGCGAATAATTGCAACCAGTATTAAACTTATGGTCATTTCTACTTTCCGAGCAAGCTAGGCTTCACCCTAGGGCCTTGCTCCAGCAGATTGAATAGTTAGGGCCTTAGATGTCAACGTCCGAACCATAAAAAGCAAAAAAAATACAACAGTGTTTCCATCATATATCAGGAGTAATTGCAACCAGTTTGAAAGTGATGGCCAATTCTACGTTCCGGGCAACCTAGGTTTCACTCCAGGGCGTTGCTCCACCAGACCGAATAGTTACGGCCTAAGAAGTTAGCGCCAGAAGCATAAAATACGATATAAATACAACAGCTTTTCCATCGTATAAAACGACTAATTGCAACCAGTATGAAACTTATGGTCATTTCTAGTTTCCGAGCAAGCTAGGCTTCACCCTAGGGCGTTGCTCCAACATATTGAATAGTTAGGGCCTTAGAAGTCAACGCCCGAAGCATAAAATGCAATAAAAATACAACAGTGTTTCCATCATATAGCAGTAATAATTGCAACCAGTTTGAAAGTGATGGCCAATTCTACGTTCCGGGCAACCTAGGCCTCACTCTAGGGCGTTGCTCCACCAGATCGAATAGCTAGTGCCTTAGAAGTCAACGCCAGAAGCATGAAATACAATATAAATACAACAGTTTTTCCATCGTATAAAACGAATAATTGCAACCAGTTTGAAAGTGATGGTCATTTCTCCTTTCCGGGCAACCTAGGCTTCACTCTAGGGCGTTACTCTACTAGATCGAATAGCTGGTGCCTTAAAAGTCAACGCCAGAAGCATAAAATACAATATAAATACAACAGTTTTTCCATCGTATAAAACGAATAATTGCAACCAGTATGAAACTTATGGTCATTTCTACTTTCCGAGCAGCCTAGGCTTCACCCTAGGGCGTTGCTCCAACGGATTGAATAGTTAGGGCCTTAGAAGTCAACACCCGAAGCATAAAATGCAGTTAAAATATAACAGTGTTTCCATCATATAACAGGAATAATTGCAACCAGTTTGAAAGTGACGGCCAATTCAACGTTCCGGGCAATCTAGGCTTCGCTCTAGGGCATTGCTCCACCAGATCGAAAAGATAGTGCCTTAGAAGTCAACGTCAGAAGCATAAAATGCGATATAAATACAACAGTTTTTCCATCGTATAAAACGAATAATTGCATCCAGTATGAAACTTATGGTCATTTCTACTTTCCGAGCAAGCTAGGCTTCACCCTAGGGCGTTGCTCCAACAGATTGAATAGTTAGGGCCTTAGAAGTCAACGCCCGAAGCATAAAATGCAGTTAAAATACAACAGTGTTTCCATCATATAACAGGAATAATTGCAACCAGTTTGAAAGTGATGGCCAATTCTACGTTCCGGGCAACCTAGGCTTCACTCTAGGGCGTTGCTCCACCAGATCGAATAGTTAGTGCCTTAGAAGTCAACGCCAGAAGCATAAAATACAATATAAATACAACAGTTTTTCCATCGTATAAAACGAATAATTGCAACCAGTTTGAAAGTGATGGCCAATTCTACCTTCCGGGCAACCTAGGCTTCACTCTACGGCGTTGCTCCACTAGATCGAACAGCTAGGGCCTTAGAAGTCAACGCCAGAAGTATAAAATACAATATAAATACAACAGTTTTTCCATCGTATAAAACGAATAATTGCAACCAGTATGAAACTTATGGTCATTTGTACTTTCCGAGCAACCTAGGCTCTACGCTAGGGCGTTGCTCCAACAGATTGAGTACTTAGGGCCTTAGATGTTCAACGCCCGAAGCATAAAATGCAATAAAAATACAACTGTGTGTCCATCATATAACAGGAATAATTGCAACCAGTTTGAAAGTGATGGCCAATTGTACGTTCCGGGCAACCTAGACTTCACTCTACGGCGTTGCTCCACCAGATCGAATAGTTAGTGCCTTAGAAGTCAACGCCAGAAGCATAAAATACAATATAAATACAACAGTTTTTCCATCGTATAAAACGAATAATTGCATCCAGTATGAAGCTTATGGTCATTTCTACTTTCCGAGCAACCTAGGCTTCACCCTAGGGCATTGCTCCAACAGATTGAATAGTTAGGGCCTTAGATGTCAACGCCCGAAGCATAAAATGCAATAAAAATACAACTGTGTTTCCATCATATAACAGGAGTAATTGCAACCAGTTTGAAAGTGATGGCCAATTCTACGTTCCGGGCAACCTAGATTTCACACCAGGGCGTTGCTCCTCCAGACCGAATAGTTACGGCCTAAGAAGTCAACGCCAGAAGCATAAAATACAATATAAATACTACAGCTTTTCCATCGTATAAAACGGATAATTGCAACCAGTATGAAAATTATGGTCATTTCTACTTTCCGAGCAACCTAGGCTTCACCCTAGGGCGTTGCTCCAGCAGATGGAATAGTTAGGGCCTTAAAAGTCAACGCCCGAACCATAAAATGCAAAAAAAATACAACAGTGCTTCCATCATATAACAGGAATAATTGCAACCAGTTTGAAAGTGATGGCCAATTCTACGTTCCGGGCAACCTAGGCTTCACCCTAGGGCGTTGCTCCACCAGATCGGAGAGTTAGTGCCTTAGAAGTCAACGCCTGAAGCATAATATACAATATAAATACAACAGTTTTTCCATCGTATAAAACGAATAATTGCATCCAGTATGAAGCTTATGGTCATTTCTACTTTCCGAGCAACCTAGGCTTCACCCTAGGGCATTGCTCCAACAGATTGAATAGTTAGGGCCTTAGATGTCAACGCCCGAAGCATAAAATGCAATAAAAATACAACTGTGTTTCCATCATATAACAGGAGTAATTGCAACCAGTTTGAAAGTGATGGCCAATTCTACGTTCCGGGCAACCTAGATTTCACACCAGGGCGTTGCTCCTCCAGACCGAATAGTTACGGCCTAAGAAGTCAACGCCAGAAGCATAAAATACAATATAAATACTACAGCTTTTCCATCGTATAAAACGGATAATTGCAACCAGTATGAAAATTATGGTCATTTCTACTTTCCGAGCAACCTAGGCTTCACCCTAGGGCGTTGCTCCAGCGGATTGAATAGTTAGGGCCTTAGAAGTCAACGCCCGAACCATAAAATGCAAAAAAAATACAACAGTGTTTCCATCATATAACAGGAGTAATTGCAACCAGTTTGAAAGTGATGGCCAATTGTACGTTCCGGGCAACCCAGGCTTCGCTCTAGGGCGTTGCTCCACCAGATCGAAAAGATAGTGCCTTAGAAGTCAACGCCAGAAGCATAAAATGCGATATAAATACAACAGTTTTTCCATCGTATAAAACGAATAATTGCATCCAGTATGAAGCTTATGGTTATTTCTACTTTCCGAGCAACCTAGGCTTCACCCTAGGGCGTCTCTCCAACAGATTGAATAGTTAGGGCCTTAGAAGTCAACGCCGGAACCATAAAATGCAAAAAAAATACAACAGTGTTTCCATCATATAACAGGAATAATTGCAACCAGTTTGAAAGTGATGGCCAATTCTACGTTCCGGGCAACCTAGGTTTCACTACAGGGCGTTGCTCCACCAGACCGAATAGTTACGGCCCATGAAGTCAACGCCAGAAGCATAAAATACGATATAAATACAACAGCTTTTCCATCGTATAAAACGAATAATTGCAACCAGTATGAAACTTATGGTCATTTCTACTTTCCGAGCAAGCAAGGCTTCACCCTAGGGCGTTGCTCCAAAAGATTGAATAGTTAGGACCTTAGAAGTGATCGCCCGAACCATAAAATGCAAAAAAAATACAACAGTTTCCGTCATATAACAGGAATAATTGCAACCAGTTTGAAAGTGATGGCCAATTCTACGTTCCGGGCAACCTAGGCTTCTATCTAGGGCGTTGCTCCACCAGATCGAATAGATAGTGCGTTAGAAGTCAACGCCAGAAGCATAAAATACAATATAAATAAAACAGTTTTTCCATCGTATAAAGCGAATAATTGCTACCAGTATGAAACTTATGGTCATTTCTACTTTCCGAGCAAGCTAGGCTTCACCCTAGGGCCTTGCTCCAGCAGATTGAATAGTTAGGGCCTTAGATGTCAACGCCCGAACCATAAAAAGCAAAAAAAATACAACAGTGTTTCCATCATATATCAGGAATAATTGCAACCAGTTTGAAAGTGATGGCCAATTCTACGTTCCGGGCAACCTAGGCTTCACCCTATTGCGTTGCTCCACCAGATCGAATAGTTAGTACCTTAGAAGTCAACGCCAGAAGCATAAAATACAATATAAATACAACAGTTTTTCCATCGTATAAAACGAATAATTGCAACCAGTATGAAACTTATGGTCATTTCTACTTTCCGAGCAACCTAGGCTTCACCCTAGGGCGTTTCTCCAACAGATTGAATCGTTAGGGCCTTAGATGTCAACGTCCGAACCATAAAAAGCAAAAAAAATACAACAGTGTTTCCATCATATATCAGGAGTAATTGCAACCAGTTTGAAAGTGATGGCCAATTCAACGTTCCGGGCAACCTAGGCTTCTCTCTAGGGCGTTGCTCCACCAGATCGAATAGATAGTGCCTTAGAAGTCAACGCCAGAAGCATAAAATACAATATAAATACAACAGTTTTTCCATCGTATAAAGCGAATAATTGCAACCAGTATTAAACTTATGGTCATTTCTACTTTCCGAGCAAGCTAGGCTTCACCCTAGGGCCTTGCTCCAGTAGATTGAATAGTTAGGGCCTTAGATGTCAACGTCCGAACCATAAAAAACAAAAAAAATACAACAGTGTTTCCATCATATATCAGGAGTAATTGCAACCAGTTTGAAAGTGATGGCCAATTCTACGTTCCGGGCAACCTAGGTTTCACTCCAGGGCGTTGCTCCACCAGACCGAATAGTTACGGCCTAAGAAGTTAGCGCCAGAAACATAAAATACGATATAAATACAACAGCTTTTCCATCGTATAAAACGACTAATTGCAACCAGTATGAAACTTATGGTCATTTCTAGTTTCCGAGCAAGCTAGGCTTCACCCTAGGGCGTTGCTCCAACAGATTGAATAGTTAGGGCCTTAGAAGTCAACGCCCGAAGCATAAAATGCAATAAAAATACAACAGTGTTTCCATCATATAGCAGTAATAATTGCAACCAGTTTGAAAGTGATGGCCAATTCTACGTTCCGGGCAACCTAGGCCTCACTCTAGGGCGTTGCTCCACCAGATCGAATAGCTAGTGCCTTAGAAGTCAACGCCAGAAGCATAAAATACAATATAAATAAAACAGTTTTTCCATCGTATAAAGCGAATAATTGCTACCAGTATGAAACTTATGGTCATTTCTACTTTCCGAGCAAGCTAGGCTTCACCCTAGGGCCTTGCTCCAGCAGATTGAATAGTTAGGGCCTTAGATGTCAACGCCCGAACCATAAAAAGCAAAAAAAATACAACAGTGTTTCCATCATATATCAGGAATAATTGCAACCAGTTTGAAAGTGATGGCCAATTCTACGTTCCGGGCAACCTAGGCTTCACCCTATTGCGTTGCTCCACCAGATCGAATAGTTAGTACCTTAGAAGTCAACGCCAGAAGCATAAAATACAATATAAATACAACAGTTTTTCCATCGTATAAAACGAATAATTGCAACCAGTATGAAACTTATGGTCATTTCTACTTTCCGAGCAACCTAGGCTTCACCCTAGGGCGTTTCTCCAACAGATTGAGTAGTTAGGACCTTAGAAGTCAACGCCCGAGCCATAAAATGCAAAAAAAATACAACAGTGTTTCCATCATATAACAGAAATAATTGCAACCAGCTTGAAAGTGATGGCCAATTCTACGTTCCGGGCAACGTAGGCTTCTCTCTAGGGCGTTGCTCCACCAGATCGAATAGATAGTGCCTTAGAAGTCAACGCCAGAAGCACAAAATACAATATAAATACAACAGTTTTTCCATCGTATAAAGCGAATAATTGCAACCAGTGTGAAACTAATGGTCATTTCTACTTTCCGAGCAAGCTAGGCTTCACCCTAGGGCCTTGCTCCAGCAGATTGAATAGTTAGGGCCTTAGATGTCAACGTCCGAACCATAAAAAGCAAAAAAAATTCAACAGTGTTTCCATCATATATCAGGAATAATTGCAACCAGTTTGAAAGTGATGGCCAATTCTACGTTCCGGGCAACCTAGGTTTCACTCCAGGGCGTTGCTCCACCAGACCGAATAGTTACGGCCTAAGAAGTCAGCGCCAGAAGCATAAAATACGATATAAATGCAACAGCTTTTCCATCGTATAAAACGACTAATTGCAACCAGTATGAAACTTATGGTCATCTCTACTTTCCGAGCAAGCTAGGCTTCACCCTAGGGCGTTGCTCCAACAGATTGAATAGTTAGGGCCTTAGAAGTCAACGCCCGTAGCATAAAATGCAATAAAAATACAACAGTGTTTCCATCATATAACAGTAATAATTGCAACCAGGTTGAAAGTGATGGCCAATTCTACGTTCCGGTCAACCTAGGCCTCACTCTAGGGCGTTGCTCCACCAGATCGAATAGCTAGTGCCTTAGAGGTCAACGCCAGAAGCATGAAATACAATATAAATACAACAGTTTTTCCATCGTATAAAACGAATAATTGCAACCAGTATGAAACTTATGGTCATTTCTACTTTCCGAGCAACCTAGGCTTCACCCTAGAGCGTTGCTCCAACAGATTGAATAGTTACGACCTTAGAAGTCAACGCCCGAACCATAAAATGCAAAAAAAATACAACAGTGTTTCCATCATATAACAGGAATAATTGCAACCAGTTTGAAAGTTATGGCCAATTCTACGTTCCGGGCATCCTACGCTTCTCTCTAGGGCGTTGCTCCAACAGATCGAAAAGATAGTGCCTTAGAAGTGGACGCCAGAAGCATAAAATGCGATATAAATACAACAGTTTTTCCATCGTATAAAACGAATAATTGCGACCAGTATGAAACTTATGGTCATTTCTACTTTCCGAGCAACCTAGGCTTCACCCTAGGGCGTTGCTCCAACAGATTGAATAGTTAGGGCCTTAGAAGTCAACGCCCGAACCATAAAATGCAAAAAAAATACAACAGTGTTTCCGTCATATATCAGGAATAATTGCAACCAGTTTGAAAGTGATGGCCAATTCTACGTTCCGGGCAACCTAGGCTTCACTCTATTGCGTTGCTCCACCAGATCGAATAGTTAGTGCCTTAGAAGTCAACGCCAGAAGCATAAAATACAATATTAATACAACAGTTTTTCCATCGTATAAAACGAATAATTGCAACCAGTATGAAACTTCTGGTCATTTCTACTTTCCGAGCAACCTAGGCTTCACCCTAGGGCGTTTCTCCAACAGATTGAATCGTTAGGGCCTTAGAAGTCAACGCTCGAAGCATAAAATGCAAAAAAAATACAACAGTGTTTCCATCATATAACAGGAATGATTGCAACTAGTTTGAAAGTAATGGCCAATTCTACGTTCCCGGCAACCTAGGTTTCACTGCAGGGCGTTGCTCCACCAGACCGAATAGTTACAGCCTAAGAAGTCAACGCTAGAAGCATAAAATACGATATAAATACAACAGCTTTTCCATCGTATAAAACGAATAATTGCAACCAGTGTGAAAGTAATGGTCATTTCTACGTTCCGAGCACCCTAGGCGTCACTCTAGGGCGTTGCTCCACCACATCTAATAGCAACGACCTTAGAAGTCAACACCCGAAGCATAAAATGCAGTTAAAATATAACAGTGTTTCCATCATATAACAGGAATAATTGCAACCAGTTTGAAAGTGACGGCCAATTCAACGTTCCGGGCAACCTAGGCTTCGCTCTAGGGCATTGCTCCACCAGATCGAAAAGATAGTGCCTTAGAAGTCAACGCCAGAAGCATAAAATGCGATATAAATACAACAGTTTTTCCATCGTATAAAACGAATAATTGCATCCAGTATGAAACTTATGGTCATTTCTACTTTCCGAGCAAGCTAGGCTTCACCCTAGGGCGTTGCTCCAACAGATTGAATAGTTAGGGCCTTAGAAGTCAACGCCCGAAGCATAAAATGCAGTTAAAATACAACAGTGCTTCCATCATATAACAGGAATAATTGCAACCAGTTTGAAAGTGATGGCCAATTCTACGTTCCGGGCAACCTAGGCTTCACTCTAGGGCGTGGCTCCACCAGATCGAATAGTTAGTGCCTTAGAAGTCAACGCCAGAAGCATAAAATACAATATAAATACAACAGTTTTTCCATCGTATAAAACGAATAATTGCAACCAGTTTGAAAGTGATGGCCAATTCTACCTTCCGGGCAACCTAGGCTTCACTCTACGGCGTTGCTCCACTAGATCGAACAGCTAGGGCCTTAGAAGTCAACGCCAGAAGTATAAAATACAATATAAATACAACAGTTTTTCCATCGTATAAAACGAATAATTGCAACCAGTATGAAACTTATGGTCATTTGTACTTTCCGAGCAACCTAGGCTCTACGCTAGGGCGTTGCTCCAACAGATTGAGTACTTAGGGCCTTAGATGTTCAACGCCCGAAGCATAAAATGCAATAAAAATACAACTGTGTTTCCATCATATAACAGGAATAATTGCAACCAGTTTGAAAGTGATGGCCAATTGTACGTTCCGGGCAACCTAGACTTCACTCTACGGCGTTGCTCCACCAGATCGAATAGTTAGTGCCTTAGAAGTCAACGCCAGAAGCATAAAATACAATATAAATACAACAGCTTCTCCATCGTATAAAACGAATAATTGCAACCAGTATGAAACTTATGGTCATTTCTACTTTCCGAGCAACCTAGGCTTCACCCTAGGGCGTTGCTCCAGCAGATTGAATAGTTAGGGCCTTAAAAGTCAACGTCCGAACCATAAAATGCAAAAAAAATACAACAGTGCTTCCATCATATAACAGGAATAATTGCAACCAGTTTGAAAGTGATGGCCAATTCTACGTTCCGGGCAACCTAGGCTTCACCCTAGGGCGTTGCTCCACCAGATCGAATAGTTAGTGCCTTAGAAGTCAACGCCTGAAGCATAATATACAATATAAATACAACAGTTTTTCCATCGTATAAAACGAATAATTGCATCCAGTATGAAGCTTATGGTCATTTCTACTTTCCGAGCAACCTAGGCTTCACCCTAGGGCATTGCTCCAACAGATTGAATAGTTAGGGCCTTAGAAGTCAACGCCGGAACCATAAAATGCAAAAAAAATACAACAGTGTTTCCATCATATAACAGGAATAATTGCAACCAGTTTGAAAGTGATGGCCAATTCTACGTTCCGGGCAACCTAGGTTTCACTCCAGGGCGTTGCTCCACCAGACCGAATAGTTACGGCCCATGAAGTCAACGCCAGAAGCATAAAATACGATATAAATACAACAGCTTTTCCATCGTATAAAACGAATAATTGCAACCAGTATGAAACTTATGGTCATTTCTACTTTCCGAGCAAGCAAGGCTTCACCCTAGGGCGTTGCTCCAAAAGATTGAATAGTTAGGACCTTAGAAGTGATCGCCCGAACCATAAAATGCAAAAAAAATACAACAGTGTTTCCATCATATAACAGGAATAATTGCAACCAGTTTGAAAGTGATGGCCAATTCTACGTTCCGGGCAACCTAGGCTTCTATCTAGGGCGTTGCTCCACCCGATCGAATAGATAGTGCCTTAGAAGTCAACGCCAGAAGCATAAAATACAATATAAATAAAACAGTTTTTCCATCGTATAAAGCGAATAATTGCTACCAGTATGAAACTTATGGTCATTTCTACTTTCCGAGCAGGCTAGGCTTCACCCTAGGGCCTTGCTCCAGCAGATTGAATAGTTAGGGCCTTAGATGTCAACGCCCGAACCATAAAAAGCAAAAAAAATACAACAGTGTTTCCGTCATATAACAGGAATAATTGCAACCAGTTTGAAAGTGATGGCCAATTCTACGTTCCGGGCAACCTAGGCTTCTCTCTAGGGCGTTGCTCCACCAGATCGAATAGATAGTGCCTTAGAAATCAACGCCAGAAGCATAAAATACAATATAAATACAACAGTTTTTCCATCGTATAAAACGAATAATTGCAACCAGTATGAAACTTATGGTCATTTCTACTTTCCGAGCAACCTAGGCTTCACCCTAGGGCGTTTCTCCAACAGATTGAGTAGTTAGGACCTTAGAAGTCAACGCCCGAACCATAAAATGCAAAAAAAATACAACAGTGTTTCCATCATATAACAGGAATAATTGCAACCAGCTTGAAAGTGATGGCCAATTCTACGTTCCGGGCAACCTAGGCTTCTCTCTAGGGCGTTGCTCCACCAGATCGAATAGATAGTGCCTTAGAAGTCAACGCCAGAAGCATAACATACAATATAAATACAACAGTTTTTCCATCGTATAAAGCGAATAATTGCAACCAGTATTAAACTTATGGTCATTTCTACTTTCCGAGCAAGCTAGGCTTCACCCTAGGGCCTTGCTCCAGCAGATTGAATAGTTAGGGCCTTAGATGTCAACGTCCGAACCATAAAAAGCAAAAAAAATGCAACAGTGTTTCCATCATATATCAGGAGTAATTGCAACCAGTTTGAAAGTGATGGCCAATTCTACGTTCCGGGCAACCTAGGTTTCACTCCAGGGCGTTGCTCCACCAGACCGAATAGTTACGGCCTAAGAAGTTAGCGCCAGAAGCATAAAATACGATATAAATACAACAGCTTTTCCATCGTATAAAACGACTAATTGCAACCAGTATGAAACTTATGGTCATTTCTAGTTTCCGAGCAAGCTAGGCTTCACCCTAGGGCGTTGCTCCAACAGATTGAATAGTTAGGGCCTTAGAAGTCAACGCCCGAAGCATAAAATGCAATAAAAATACAACAGTGTTTCCATCATATAGCAGTAATAATTGCAACCAGTTTGAAAGTGATGGCCAATTCTACGTTCCGGGCAACCCAGGCCTCACTCTAGGGCGTTGCTCCACCAGATCGAATAGCTAGTGCCTTAGAAGTCAACGCCAGAAGCATGAAATACAATATAAATACAACAGTTTTTCCATCATATAAAACGAATAATTGCAACCAGTATGAAACTTATGGTCATTTCTACTTTCCGAGCAACCTAGGCTTCACCCTAGAGCGTTGCTCCAACAGATTGAATAGTTAGGACCTTAGAAGTCAACGCCCGAACCATAAAATGCAAAAAAAATACAACAGTGTTTCCATCATATAACAGGAATAATTGCAACCAGTTTGAAAGTGATGGCCAATTCTACGTTCCGGGCAACCTAGGTTTCACTCCAGGGCGTTGCTCCACCAGACCGAATAGTTACGGCCTAAGAAGTCAGCGCCAGAAGCATAAAATACGATATAAATACAACAGCTTTTCCATCGTATAAAACGACTAATTGCAACCAGTATGAAACTTATGGTCATTTCTACTTTCCGAGCAAGCTAGGCTTCACCCTAGGGCGTTGCTCCAACAGATTGAATAGTTAGGGCCTTAGAAGTCAACGCCCGAAGCATAAAATGCAATAAAAATACAACAGTGTTTCCATCATATAACAGTAATAATTGCAACCAGGTTGAAAGTGATGGCCAATTCTACGTTCCGGGCAACCTAGGCCTAACTCTAGGGCGTTGCTCCACCAGATCGAATAGCTAGTGCCTTAGAGGTCAACGCCAGAAGCATGAAATACAATATAAATACAACAGTTTTTCCATCGTATAAAACGAATAATTGCAACCAGTATGAAACTTATGGTCATTTCTACTTTCCGAGCAACCTAGGCTTCACCCTAGAGCGTTGCTCCAACAGATTGAATAGTTACGACCTTAGAAGTCAACGCCCGAACCATAAAATGCAAAAAAAATACAACAGTGTTTCCATCATATAACAGGAATAATTGCAACCAGTTTGAAAGTTATGGCCAATTCTACGTTCCGGGCATCCTACGCTTCTCTCTAGGGCGTTGCTCCAACAGATCGAAAAGATAGTGCCTTAGAAGTGAACGCCAGAAGCATAAAATGCGATATAAATACAACAGTTTTTCCATCGTATAAAACGAATAATTGCGACCAGTATGAAACTTATGGTCATTTCTACTTTCCGAGCAACCTAGGCTTCACCCTAGGGCGTTGCTCCAACAGATTGAATAGTTAGGGCCTTAGAAGTCAACGCCCGAACCATAAAATGCAAAAAAAATACAACAGTGTTTCCGTCATATATCAGGAATAATTGCAACCAGTTTGAAAGTGATGGCCAATTCTACGTTCCGGGCAACCTAGGCTTCACTCTATTGCGTTGCTCCACCAGATCGAATAGTTAGTGCCTTAGAAGTCAACGCCAGAAGCATAAAATACAATATTAATACAACAGTTTTTCCATCGTATAAAACGAATAATTGCAACCAGTATGAAACTTCTGGTCATTTCTACTTTCCGAGCAACCTAGGCTTCACCCTAGGGCGTTTCTCCAACAGATTGAATCGTTAGGGCCTTAGAAGTCAACGCTCGAAGCATAAAATGCAAAAAAAAAACAACAGTGTTTCCATCATATAACAGGAATGATTGCAACTAGTTTGAAAGTAATGGCCAATTCTACGTTCCCGGCAACCTAGGTTTCACTGCAGGGCGTTGCTCCACCAGACCGAATAGTTACAGCCTAAGAAGTCAACGCCAGAAGCATAAAATACGATATAAATACAACAGCTTTTCCATCGTATAAAACGAATAATTGCAACCAGTGTGAAAGTAATGGTCATTTCTACGTTCCGAGCACCCTAGGCGTCACTCTAGGGCGTTGCTCCACCACATCTAATAGCAACGACCTTAGAAGTCAACACCCGAAGCATAAAATGCAGTTAAAATATAACAGTGTTTCCATCATATAACAGGAATAATTGCAACCAGTTTGAAAGTGACGGCCAATTCAACGTTCCGGGCAACCTAGGCTTCGCTCTAGGGCATTGCTCCACCAGATCGAAAAGATAGTGCCTTAGAAGTCAACGCCAGAAGCATAAAATGCGATATAAATACAACAGTTTTTCCATCGTATAAAACGAATAATTGCATCCAGTATGAAACTTATGGTCATTTCTACTTTCCGAGCAAGCTAGGCTTCACCCTAGGGCGTTGCTCCAACAGATTGAATAGTTAGGGCCTTAGAAGTCAACGCCCGAAGCATAAAATGCAGTTAAAATACAACAGTGCTTCCATCATATAACAGGAATAATTGCAACCAGTTTGAAAGTGATGGCCAATTCTACGTTCCGGGCAACCTAGGCTTCACTCTAGGGCGTGGCTCCACCAGATCGAATAGTTAGTGCCTTAGAAGTCAACGCCAGAAGCATAAAATACAATATAAATACAACAGTTTTTCGATCGTATAAAACGAATAATTGCAACCAGTTTGAAAGTGATGGCCAATTCTACCTTCCGGGCAACCTAGGCTTCACTCTACGGCGTTGCTCCACTAGATCGAACAGCTAGGGCCTTAGAAGTCAACGCCAGAAGTATAAAATACAATATAAATACAACAGTTTTTCCATCGTATAAAACGAATAATTGCAACCAGTATGAAACTTATGGTCATTTGTACTTTCCGAGCAACCTAGGCTCTACGCTAGGGCGTTGCTCCAACAGATTGAGTACTTAGGGCCTTAGATGTTCAACGCCCGAAGCATAAAATGCAATAAAAATACAACTGTGTTTCCATCATATAACAGGAATAATTGCAACCAGTTTGAAAGTGATGGCCAATTGTACGTTCCGGGCAACCTAGACTTCACTCTACGGCGTTGCTCCACCAGATCGAATAGTTAGTGCCTTAGAAGTCAACGCCAGAAGCATAAAATACAATATAAATACAACAGCTTCTCCATCGTATAAAACGAATAATTGCAACCAGTATGAAACTTATGGTCATTTCTACTTTCCGAGCAACCTAGGCTTCACCCTAGGGCGTTGCTCCAGCAGATTGAATAGTTAGGGCCTTAAAAGTCAACGCCCGAACCATAAAATGCAAAAAAAATACAACAGTGCTTCCATCATATAACAGGAATAATTGCAACCAGTTTGAAAGTGATGGCCAATTCTACGTTGCGGGCAACCTAGGCTTCACCCAAGGGCGTTGCTCCACCAGATCGAATAGTTAGTGCCTTAGAAGTCAACGCCTGAAGCATAATATACAATATAAATACAACAGTTTTTCCATCGTATAAAACGAATAATTGCATCCAGTATGAAGCTTATGGTCATTTCTACTTTCCGAGCAACCTAGGCTTCACCCTAGGGCATTGCTCCAACAGATTGAATAGTTAGGGCCTTAGAAGTCAACGCCGGAACCATAAAATGCAAAAAAAATACAACAGTGTTTCCATCATATAACAGGAATAATTGCAACCAGTTTGAAAGTGATGGCCAATTCTACGTTCCGGGCAACCTAGGTTTCACTCCAGGGCGTTGCTCCACCAGACCGAATAGTTACGGCCCATGAAGTCAACGCCAGAAGCATAAAATACGATATAAATACAACAGCTTTTCCATCGTATAAAACGAATAATTGCAACCAGTATGAAACTTATGGTCATTTCTACTTTCCGAGCAAGCAAGGCTTCACCCTAGGGCGTTGCTCCAAAAGATTGAATAGTTAGGACCTTAGAAGTGATCGCCCGAACCATAAAATGCAAAAAAAATACAACAGTGTTTCCATCATATAACAGGAATAATTGCAACCAGTTTGAAAGTGATGGCCAATTCTACGTTCCGGGCAACCTAGGCTTCTATCTAGGGCGTTGCTCCACCAGATCGAATAGATAGTGCCTTAGAAGTCAACGCCAGAAGCATAAAATACAATATAAATAAAACAGTTTTTCCATCGTATAAAGCGAATAATTGCTACCAGTATGAAACTTATGGTCATTTCTACTTTCCGAGCAGGCTAGGCTTCACCCTAGGGCCTTGCTCCAGCAGATTGAATAGTTAGGGCCTTAGATGTCAACGCCCGAACCATAAAAAGCAAAAAAAATACAACAGTGTTTCCGTCATATAACAGGAATAATTGCAACCAGTTTGAAAGTGATGGCCAATTCTACGTTCCGGGCAACCTAGGCTTCACTCTATTGCGTTGCTCCACCAGATCGAATAGTTAGTACCTTAGAAGTCAACGCCAGAAGCATAAAATACAATATAAATACAACAGTTTTTCCATCCTATAAAACGAATAATTGCAACCAGTATGAAGCTTATGGTCATTTCTACTTTCCGAGCAACCTAGGCTTCACCCTAGGGCATTGCTCCAACAGATTGAATAGTTAGGGCCTTAGAAGTCAACGCCGGAACCATAAAATGCAAAAAAAATACAACAGTGTTTCCATCATATAACAGGAATAATTGCAACCAGTTTGAAAGTGATGGCCAATTCTACGTTCCGGGCAACCTAGGTTTCACTCCAGGGCGTTGCTCCACCAGACCGAATAGTTACGGCCCATGAAGTCAACGCCAGAAGCATAAAATACGATATAAATACAACAGCTTTTCCATCGTATAAAACGAATAATTGCAACCAGTATGAAACTTATGGTCATTTCTACTTTCCGAGCAAGCAAGGCTTCACCCTAGGGCGTTGCTCCAAAAGATTGAATAGTTAGGACCTTAGAAGTGATCGCCCGAACCATAAAATGCAAAAAAAATACAACAGTGTTTCCATCATATAACAGGAATAATTGCAACCAGTTTGAAAGTGATGGCCAATTCTACGTTCCGGGCAACCTAGGCTTCTATCTAGGGCGTTGCTCCACCAGATCGAATAGATAGTGCCTTAGAAGTCAACGCCAGAAGCATAAAATACAATATAAATAAAACAGTTTTTCCATCGTATAAAGCGAATAATTGCTACCAGTATGAAACTTATGGTCATTTCTACTTTCCGAGCAACCTAGGCTTCACCCTAGGGCGTTTCTCCAACAGATTGAATCGTTAGGGCCTTAGAAGTCAACGCTCGAAGCATAAAATGCAAAAAAAAAACAACAGTGTTTCCATCATATAACAGGAATGATTGCAACTAGTTTGAAAGTAATGGCCAATTCTACGTTCCCGGCAACCTAGGTTTCACTGCAGGGCGTTGCTCCACCAGACCGAATAGTTACAGCCTAAGAAGTCAACGCCAGAAGCATAAAATACGATATAAATACAACAGCTTTTCCATCGTATAAAACGAATAATTGCAACCAGTGTGAAAGTAATGGTCATTTCTACGTTCCGAGCACCCTAGGCGTCACTCTAGGGCGTTGCTCCACCACATCTAATAGCAACGACCTTAGAAGTCAACACCCGAAGCATAAAATGCAGTTAAAATATAACAGTGTTTCCATCATATAACAGGAATAATTGCAACCAGTTTGAAAGTGACGGCCAATTCAACGTTCCGGGCAACCTAGGCTTCGCTCTAGGGCATTGCTCCACCAGATCGAAAAGATAGTGCCTTAGAAGTCAACGCCAGAAGCATAAAATGCGATATAAATACAACAGTTTTTCCATCGTATAAAACGAATAATTGCATCCAGTATGAAACTTATGGTCATTTCTACTTTCCGAGCAAGCTAGGCTTCACCCTAGGGCGTTGCTCCAACAGATTGAATAGTTAGGGCCTTAGAAGTCAACGCCCGAAGCATAAAATGCAGTTAAAATACAACAGTGCTTCCATCATATAACAGGAATAATTGCAACCAGTTTGAAAGTGATGGCCAATTCTACGTTCCGGGCAACCTAGGCTTCACTCTAGGGCGTGGCTCCACCAGATCGAATAGTTAGTGCCTTAGAAGTCAACGCCAGAAGCATAAAATACAATATAAATACAACAGTTTTTCGATCGTATAAAACGAATAATTGCAACCAGTTTGAAAGTGATGGCCAATTCTACCTTCCGGGCAACCTAGGCTTCACTCTACGGCGTTGCTCCACTAGATCGAACAGCTAGGGCCTTAGAAGTCAACGCCAGAAGTATAAAATACAATATAAATACAACAGTTTTTCCATCGTATAAAACGAATAATTGCAACCAGTATGAAACTTATGGTCATTTGTACTTTCCGAGCAACCTAGGCTCTACGCTAGGGCGTTGCTCCAACAGATTGAGTACTTAGGGCCTTAGATGTTCAACGCCCGAAGCATAAAATGCAATAAAAATACAACTGTGTTTCCATCATATAACAGGAATAATTGCAACCAGTTTGAAAGTGATGGCCAATTGTACGTTCCGGGCAACCTAGACTTCACTCTACGGCGTTGCTCCACCAGATCGAATAGTTAGTGCCTTAGAAGTCAACGCCAGAAGCATAAAATACAATATAAATACAACAGCTTCTCCATCGTATAAAACGAATAATTGCAACCAGTATGAAACTTATGGTCATTTCTACTTTCCGAGCAACCTAGGCTTCACCCTAGGGCGTTGCTCCAGCAGATTGAATAGTTAGGGCCTTAAAAGTCAACGCCCGAACCATAAAATGCAAAAAAAATACAACAGTGCTTCCATCATATAACAGGAATAATTGCAACCAGTTTGAAAGTGATGGCCAATTCTACGTTGCGGGCAACCTAGGCTTCACCCAAGGGCGTTGCTCCACCAGATCGAATAGTTAGTGCCTTAGAAGTCAACGCCTGAAGCATAATATACAATATAAATACAACAGTTTTTCCATCGTATAAAACGAATAATTGCATCCAGTATGAAGCTTATGGTCATTTCTACTTTCCGAGCAACCTAGGCTTCACCCTAGGGCATTGCTCCAACAGATTGAATAGTTAGGGCCTTAGAAGTCAACGCCGGAACCATAAAATGCAAAAAAAATACAACAGTGTTTCCATCATATAACAGGAATAATTGCAACCAGTTTGAAAGTGATGGCCAATTCTACGTTCCGGGCAACCTAGGTTTCACTCCAGGGCGTTGCTCCACCAGACCGAATAGTTACGGCCCATGAAGTCAACGCCAGAAGCATAAAATACGATATAAATACAACAGCTTTTCCATCGTATAAAACGAATAATTGCAACCAGTATGAAACTTATGGTCATTTCTACTTTCCGAGCAAGCAAGGCTTCACCCTAGGGCGTTGCTCCAAAAGATTGAATAGTTAGGACCTTAGAAGTGATCGCCCGAACCATAAAATGCAAAAAAAATACAACAGTGTTTCCATCATATAACAGGAATAATTGCAACCAGTTTGAAAGTGATGGCCAATTCTACGTTCCGGGCAACCTAGGCTTCTATCTAGGGCGTTGCTCCACCAGATCGAATAGATAGTGCCTTAGAAGTCAACGCCAGAAGCATAAAATACAATATAAATAAAACAGTTTTTCCATCGTATAAAGCGAATAATTGCTACCAGTATGAAACTTATGGTCATTTCTACTTTCCGAGCAGGCTAGGCTTCACCCTAGGGCCTTGCTCCAGCAGATTGAATAGTTAGGGCCTTAGATGTCAACGCCCGAACCATAAAAAGCAAAAAAAATACAACAGTGTTTCCGTCATATAACAGGAATAATTGCAACCAGTTTGAAAGTGATGGCCAATTCTACGTTCCGGGCAACCTAGGCTTCACTCTATTGCGTTGCTCCACCAGATCGAATAGTTAGTACCTTAGAAGTCAACGCCAGAAGCATAAAATACAATATAAATACAACAGTTTTTCCATCCTATAAAACGAATAATTGCAACCAGTATGAAGCTTATGGTCATTTCTACTTTCCGAGCAACCTAGGCTTCACCCTAGGGCATTGCTCCAACAGATTGAATAGTTAGGGCCTTAGAAGTCAACGCCGGAACCATAAAATGCAAAAAAAATACAACAGTGTTTCCATCATATAACAGGAATAATTGCAACCAGTTTGAAAGTGATGGCCAATTCTACGTTCCGGGCAACCTAGGTTTCACTCCAGGGCGTTGCTCCACCAGACCGAATAGTTACGGCCCATGAAGTCAACGCCAGAAGCATAAAATACGATATAAATACAACAGCTTTTCCATCGTATAAAACGAATAATTGCAACCAGTATGAAACTTATGGTCATTTCTACTTTCCGAGCAAGCAAGGCTTCACCCTAGGGCGTTGCTCCAAAAGATTGAATAGTTAGGACCTTAGAAGTGATCGCCCGAACCATAAAATGCAAAAAAAATACAACAGTGTTTCCATCATATAACAGGAATAATTGCAACCAGTTTGAAAGTGATGGCCAATTCTACGTTCCGGGCAACCTAGGCTTCTATCTAGGGCGTTGCTCCACCAGATCGAATAGATAGTGCCTTAGAAGTCAACGCCAGAAGCATAAAATACAATATAAATAAAACAGTTTTTCCATCGTATAAAGCGAATAATTGCTACCAGTATGAAACTTATGGTCATTTCTACTTTCCGAGCAGGCTAGGCTTCACCCTAGGGCCTTGCTCCAGCAGATTGAATAGTTAGGGCCTTAGATGTCAACGCCCGAACCATAAAAAGCAAAAAAAATACAACAGTGTTTCCGTCATATAACAGGAATAATTGCAACCAGTTTGAAAGTGATGGCCAATTCTACGTTCCGGGCAACCTAGGCTTCACTCTATTGCGTTGCTCCACCAGATCGAATAGTTAGTACCTTAGAAGTCAACGCCAGAAGCATAAAATACAATATAAATACAACAGTTTTTCCATCCTATAAAACGAATAATTGCAACCAGTATGAAACTTATGGTCATTTCTACTTTCCGAGCAACCTAGGCTTCACCCTAGGGCGTTTCTCCAACAGATTGAGTAGTTAGGACCTTAGAAGTCAACGCCCGAACCATAAAATGCAAAAAAAATACAACAGTGTTTCCATCATATAACAGGAATAATTGCAACCAGCTTGAAAGTGATGGCCAATTCTACGTTCCGGGCAACCTAGGCTTCTCTCTAGGGCGTTGCTCCACCAGATCGAATAGATAGTGCCTTAGAAGTCAACGCCAGAAGCATAAAATACAATATAAATACAACAGTTTTTCCATCGTATAAAGCGAATAATTGCAACCAGTATTAAACTTATGGTCATTTCTACTTTCCGAGCAAGCTAGGCTTCACCCTAGGGCCTTGCTCCAGCAGATTGAATAGTTAGGGCCTTAGATGTCAACGTCCGAACCATAAAAAGCAAAAAAAATGCAACAGTGTTTCCATCATATATCAGGAGTAATTGCAACCAGTTTGAAAGTGATGGCCAATTCTACGTTCCGGGCAACCTAGGTTTCACTCCAGGGCGTTGCTCCACCAGACCGAATAGTTACGGCCTAAGAAGTTAGCGCCAGAAGCATAAAATACGATATAAATACAACAGCTTTTCCATCGTATAAAACGACTAATTGCAACCAGTATGAAACTTATGGTCATTTCTAGTTTCCGAGCAAGCTAGGCTTCACCCTAGGGCGTTGCTCCAACAGATTGAATAGTTAGGGCCTTAGAAGTCAACGCCCGAAGCATAAAATGCAATAAAAATACAACAGTGTTTCCATCATATAGCAGTAATAATTGCAACCAGTTTGAAAGTGATGGCCAATTCTACGTTCCGGGCAACCTAGGCCTCACTCTAGGGCGTTGCTCCACCAGATCGAATAGCTAGTGCCTTAGAAGTCAACGCCAGAAGCATGAAATACAATATAAATACAACAGTTTTTCCATCATATAAAACGAATAATTGCAACCAGTATGAAACTTATGGTCATTTCTACTTTCCGAGCAACCTAGGCTTCACCCTAGAGCGTTGCTCCAACAGATTGAATAGTTAGGACCTTAGAAGTCAACGCCCGAACCATAAAATGCAAAAAAAATACAACAGTGTTTCCATCATATAACAGGAATAATTGCAACCAGTTTGAAAGTTATGGCCAATTCTACGTTCGGGGCATCCTAGGCTTGTCTCTAGGGCGTTGTTCCACCAGATGGAATAGTTAGTGCCTTAGAAGTCAACGCCAGAAGCATAAAATACAATATAAATACAACAGTTTTTCCATCGTATAAAACGAATAATTGCAACCAGTATGAAACTTATGGTCATTTCTACTTTCCGAGCAACCTAGGCTTCACCCTAGGGCGTTTCTCCAACAGATTGAGTAGTTAGGACCTTAGAAGTCAACGCCCGAGCCATAAAATGCAAAAAAAATACAACAGTGTTTCCATCATATAACAGAAATAATTGCAACCAGCTTGAAAGTGATGGCCAATTCTACGTTCCGGGCAACGTAGGCTTCTCTCTAGGGCGTTGCTCCACCAGATCGAATAGATAGTGCCTTAGAAGTCAACGCCAGAAGCACAAAATACAATATAAATACAACAGTTTTTCCATCGTATAAAGCGAATAATTGCAACCAGTATGAAACTAATGGTCATTTCTACTTTCCGAGCAAGCTAGGCTTCACCCTAGGGCGTTGCTCCAACAGATTGAATAGTTAGGGCCTTAGAAGTCAACGCCCGAACCATAAAATGCAAAAAAAATACAACAGTGCTTCCGCCATATATCAGGAATAATTGCAACCAGTTTGAAAGTGATGGCCAATTCTACGTTCCGGGCAACCTAGGCTTCACTCTATTGCGTTGCTCCACCAGATCGAATAGTTAGTGCCTTAGAAGTCAACGCCAGAAGCATAAAATACAATATTAATACAACAGTTTTTCCATCGTATAAAACGAATAATTGCAACCAGTATGAAACTTCTGGTCATTTCTACTTTCCGAGCAACCTAGGCTTCACCCTAGGGCGTTTCTCCAACAGATTGAATCGTTAGGGCCTTAGAAGTCAACGCTCGAAGCATAAAATGCAAAAAAAATACAACAGTGTTTCCATCATATAACAGGAATGATTGCAACTAGTTTGAAAGTAATGGCCAATTCTACGTTCCCGGCAACCTAGGTTTCACTGCAGGGCGTTGCTCCACCAGACCGAATAGTTACAGCCTAAGAAGTCAACGCCAGAAGCATAAAATACGATATAAATACAACAGCTTTTCCATCGTATAAAACGAATAATTGCAACCAGTGTGAAAGTAATGGTCATTTCTACGTTCCGAGCACCCTAGGCGTCACTCTAGGGCGTTGCTCCACCACATCTAATAGCAACGACCTTAGAAGTCAACACCCGAAGCATAAAATGCAGTTAAAATATAACAGTGTTTCCATCATATAACAGGAATAATTGCAACCAGTTTGAAAGTGACGGCCAATTCAACGTTCCGGGCAACCTAGGCTTCGCTCTAGGGCATTGCTCCACCAGATCGAAAAGATAGTGCCTTAGAAGTCAACGCCAGAAGCATAAAATGCGATATAAATACAACAGTTTTTCCATCGTATAAAACGAATAATTGCATCCAGTATGAAACTTATGGTCATTTCTACTTTCCGAGCAAGCTAGGCTTCAACCTAGGGCGTTGCTCCAACAGATTGAATAGTTAGGGCCTTAGAAGTCAACGCCCGAAGCATAAAATGCAGTTAAAATACAACAGTGTTTCCATCATATAACAGGAATAATTGCAACCAGTTTGAAAGTGATGGCCAATTCTACGTTCCGGGCAACCTAGGCTTCACTCTAGGGCGTTGCTCCACCAGATCGAATAGTTAGTGCCTTAGAAGTCAACGCCAGAAGCATAAAATACAATATAAATACAACAGTTTTTCCATCGTATAAAACGAATAATTGCAACCAGTTTGAAAGTGATGGCCAATTGTACGTTCCGAGCAACCTAGGCTTCACCCTAGGGCGTTGCTCCAGCAGATTGAATAGTTAGGGCCTTAAAAGTCAACGCCCGAACCATAAAATGCAAAAAAAATACAACAGTGCTTCCATCATAAAACAGGAATAATTGCAACCAGTTTGAAAGTGATGGCCAATTCTACGTTCCCGGCAACCTAGGCTTCACCCTAGGCCGTTGCTCCACCAGATCGAATAGTTAGTGCCTTAGAAGTCAACGCCTGAAGCATAATATACAATATAAATACAACAGTTTTTCCATCGTATAAAACGAATAATTGCATCCAGTATGAAGGTTATGGTCATTTCTACTTTCCGAGCAACCTAGGCTTCACCCTAGGGCATTGCTCCAACTGATTGAATAGTTAGGGCCTTAGATGTCAACGCCCGAAGCATAAAATGCAATAAAAATACAACTGTGTTTCCATCATATAACAGGAGTAATTGCAACCAGTTTGAAAGTGATGGCCAATTCTACGTTCCGGGCAACCTAGATTTCACACCAGGGCGTTGCTCCTCCAGACCGAATAGTTACGGCCTAAGAAGTCAACGCCAGAAGCATAAAATACAATATAAATACTACAGCTTTTCCATCGTATAAAACGGATACTTGCAACCAGTATGAAAATTATGGTCATTTCTACTTTCCGAGCAACCTAGGCTTCACCCTAGGGCGTTGCTCCAGCGGATTGAATAGTTAGGGCCTTAGAAGTCAACGCCCGAACCATAAAATGCAAAAAAAATACAACAGTGTTTCCATCATATAACAGGAATAATTGCAACCAGTTTGAAAGTGATGGCCAATTGTACGTTCCGGGCAACCCAGGCTTCGCTCTAGGGCGTTGCTCCACCAGATCGAAAAGATAGTGCCTTAGAAGTCAACGCCAGAAGCATAAAATGCGTTATAAATACAACAGTTTTTCCATCGTATAAAACGAATAATTGCATCCAGTATGAAGCTTATGGTCATTTCTACTTTCCGAGCAACCTAGGCTTCACCCTAGGGCGTTGCTCCAACACATTGAATAGTTAGGGCCTTAGAAGTCAACGCCGGAACCATAAAATGCAAAAAAAATACAACAGAGTTTCCATCATATAACAGGAATAATTGCAACCAGTTTGAAAGTGATGGCCAATTCTACGTTCCGGGCAACCTAGGTTTCACTCCAGGGCGTTGCTCCACCAGACCGAATAGTTACGGCCCATGAAGTCAACGCCAGAAGCATAAAATACGATATAAATACAACAGCTTTTCCATCGTATAAAACGAATAATTGCAACCAGTATGAAACTTATGGTCATTTCTACTTTCCGAGCAAGCTAGGCTTCACCCTAGGGCGTTGCTCCAACAGATTGAATAGTTAGGGCCTTAGAAGTCAACACCCGATGCATAAAATGCAGTTAAAAGACAACAGTGCTTCCATCATATAACAGGAATAATTGCAACCAGTTTGAAAGTGACGGCCAATCCAACGTTCCGTGCAACCTAGGCTTCGCTCTAGGGCGTTGCTCCACCAGATCGAAAAGATAGTGCCTTAGAAGTCAACGCCAGAAGCATAAAATGCGATATAAATACAACAGTTTTTCCATCGTATAAAACGAATAATTGCATCCAGTATGAAACTTATGGTCATTTCTACTTTCCGAGCAAGCTAGGCTTCACCCTAGGGCGTTGCTTCAACAGATTGAATAGTTAGGGCCTTAGAAGTCAACGCCCGAAACATAAAATGCAAAAAAAATACAACAGTGTTTCCATCATATAACAGGAATAATTGCAACCAGTTTGAAAGTGATGGCCAATTCTACGTTCCGGGCAACCTAGGCTTCACTCTAGGGCGTTGCTCCACCAGATCGAAAAGATAGTGCCTTAGAAGTCAACGCCAGAAGCATAAAATGCGATATAAATACAACAGTTTCTCCATCGTATAAAACGAATAATTGCAACCAGTATGAAGCTTATGGTCATTTCTACTTTCCGAGCAACCTAGGCTTCACCCTAGGGCGTTGCTCCAACGGATTGAATAGTTAGGGCCTTAGAAGTCAACGCCCGAACCATAAAATGCAAAAAAAATACAACAGTGTTTCCATCGTATAAAACGAATAAATGCAACCAGTATGAAACTTATGGTCATTTCTACTCTCCGGGCAACCCAGGCTTCACCCTAGGGCGCTGCTCCACCAGATCGAATAGTTAGTACCCTAGAAGTCAGCGCTAGAAGCATAAAATACAATATAAATACAACAGTTTTCCCATCGCATAAAACGAATAATAGCATCCAGTATGATACTTATGGTCATTTCTACTTTCCGAGCAACCTAGGCTTCACCCTAGGGCGTTGCTCCAACAGATTGGATAGTTAGGGCCTTAGAAGTCAACGACCGAAGCATAAAATGCAATAAAAATACAACTGTGTTTCCATCATATAACAGGCATAATTGCAACCAGTTTGAAAGTGATGGCCAATTCTACGTTCCGGGCAACCTAGGTTTCACACCAGGGCGTTGCTCCTCCAGACCGAATAGTTACGGCCTAAGAAGTCAACGCCAGAAGCATAAAATACAATATAAATACAACAGCTTTTCCATCGTATAAAACGAATAATTGCAACCAGTATGAAACTTCTGGTCATTTCTACTTTCCGAGCAACCTAGGCTTCACCCTAGGGCGTTTCTCCAACAGATTGAATCGTTAGGGCCTTAGAAGTCAACGCTCGAAGCATAAAATGCAAAAAAAATACAACAGTGTTTCCATCATATAACAGGAATGATTGCAACTAGTTTGAAAGTAATGGCCAATTCTACGTTCCCGGCAACCTAGGTTTCACTGCAGGGCGTTGCTCCACCAGACCGAATAGTTACAGCCTAAGAAGTCAACGCCAGAAGCATAAAATACGATATAAATACAACAGCTTTTCCATCGTATAAAACGAATAATTGCAACCAGTGTGAAAGTAATGGTCATTTCTACGTTCCGAGCACCCTAGGCGTCACTCTAGGGCGTTGCTCCACCACATCTAATAGCAACGACCTTAGAAGTCAACACCCGAAGCATAAAATGCAGTTAAAATATAACAGTGTTTCCATCATATAACAGGAATAATTGCAACCAGTTTGAAAGTGACGGCCAATTCAACGTTCCGGGCAACCTAGGCTTCGCTCTAGGGCATTGCTCCACCAGATCGAAAAGATAGTGCCTTAGAAGTCAACGCCAGAAGCATAAAATGCGATATAAATACAACAGTTTTTCCATCGTATAAAACGAATAATTGCATCCAGTATGAAACTTATGGTCATTTCTACTTTCCGAGCAAGCTAGGCTTCACCCTAGGGCGTTGCTCCAACAGATTGAATAGTTAGGGCCTTAGAAGTCAACGCCCGAAGCATAAAATGCAGTTAAAATACAACAGTGCTTCCATCATATAACAGGAATAATTGCAACCAGTTTGAAAGTGATGGCCAATTCTACGTTCCGGGCAACCTAGGCTTCACTCTAGGGCGTGGCTCCACCAGATCGAATAGTTAGTGCCTTAGAAGTCAACGCCAGAAGCATAAAATACAATATAAATACAACAGTTTTTCGATCGTATAAAACGAATAATTGCAACCAGTTTGAAAGTGATGGCCAATTCTACCTTCCGGGCAACCTAGGCTTCACTCTACGGCGTTGCTCCACTAGATCGAACAGCTAGGGCCTTAGAAGTCAACGCCAGAAGTATAAAATACAATATAAATACAACAGTTTTTCCATCGTATAAAACGAATAATTGCAACCAGTATGAAACTTATGGTCATTTGTACTTTCCGAGCAACCTAGGCTCTACGCTAGGGCGTTGCTCCAACAGATTGAGTACTTAGGGCCTTAGATGTTCAACGCCCGAAGCATAAAATGCAATAAAAATACAACTGTGTTTCCATCATATAACAGGAATAATTGCAACCAGTTTGAAAGTGATGGCCAATTGTACGTTCCGGGCAACCTAGACTTCACTCTACGGCGTTGCTCCACCAGATCGAATAGTTAGTGCCTTAGAAGTCAACGCCAGAAGCATAAAATACAATATAAATACAACAGCTTCTCCATCGTATAAAACGAATAATTGCAACCAGTATGAAACTTATGGTCATTTCTACTTTCCGAGCAACCTAGGCTTCACCCTAGGGCGTTGCTCCAGCAGATTGAATAGTTAGGGCCTTAAAAGTCAACGCCCGAACCATAAAATGCAAAAAAAATACAACAGTGCTTCCATCATATAACAGGAATAATTGCAACCAGTTTGAAAGTGATGGCCAATTCTACGTTCCGGGCAACCTAGGTTTCACTACAGGGCGTTGCTCCACCAGATCGAATTGTTAGTGCCTCAGAAGTCAACGCCAGAAGCATAAAATACAATATAAATACAACAGTTTTTCCATCGTATAAAACGAATAATTGCAACCAGTGTGAACCTTATGGACATTTCTACTTTCCGAGCAACCTAGGCTTCACCCCAGGGCGTTGCTCCAACAGTTTGATTAGTTAGGGCCTTAGAAGTCAGCGCCAGAACCATAAAATGCAAAAAAAATACAACAGTGTTTCCATCAATTAACAGGAGTAATTGCAACCAGTTTGAAAGTGATGGCCAATTCTACGTTCCGAGCAACCTAGGTTTCACTCCAGGGCGTTGCTCCTCCAGACCGGATAGTTACGGCCTAAGAAGGCAACCCCAGAAGCATAAAATACGATATAAATACAACAGCTTTTCCATCGTATAAAACGAATAATTGCAACCAGTATGAAACTTATGGTCATTTCTACTTTCCGAGCAAGCTAGGCTTCACCCTAGGGCGTTGCTCCAACAGATCGAATAGTTAGGGCCTTAGAAGTCAACGCCCGAACCATAAAACGCAAAAAAAATACAACAGTGTTTCCATCATAAAACAGGAATAATTGCAACCAGTTTGAAAGTGATGGCCAATTCTACGTTCCGGGCAACCTAGGCATCACTCTATTGCGTTGCTCCACCAGATCAAATAGTTAGTGCCTTAGAAGTCAACGCCAGAAGCATAAAATACAATATAAATACAACAGCTTTTCCATCGTGTAAAACGAATAATTGAAACCAGTATGAAACTTATGGTCATTTCTACTTTCCGAGCAAGTTAGGCTTCACCCTAGGGCGTTGCTCCAACAGATTGAATAGTTAGGGCCTAAGAAGTCAACGCCAGAAGCATAAAATGCGATATAAATACAACAGTTTTTCCATCGTATAAAACGAATAATTGCAACCAGTATGAAACTTATGGTCATTTCTACCTTCCGAACAACCTAGGCTTCACCCTAGGGCGTTGCTCCAACAGATTGAATAGTTAGGGCCTTAGAAGTCAACGCCCGAACCATAAGACGCAAAAAAAATACAACAGTGTTTCCATCATATAACAGGAATAATTGCAACCAGTTTGAAAGTGATGGCCAATTCTACGTTCCGGGCAACCTAGGCATCACTCTATTGCGTTGATCCACCAGATCGAATAGTTAGTGCCTTAGAAGTCAACGCCAGAAGCATAAAACACAATATAAATACAACAGCTTTTCCATCGTATAAAACGAACAATTGCAACCAGTATGAAACTTATGGTCATTTCTACTTTCCGAGCAAGTTAGGCTTCACCCTAGGGCGTTGCTCTAACAGATTGAATAGTTAGGGCCCTAGAAGTCAACGCCCGAAGCATAAAATGCAATTAAAATACAACAGTGTTTCCATCATATAACAGGAATAATTGCAACCAGTTTGAAAGTGATGGCCAATTCTATGTCCCGTGCAACCTAGG
Source organism: Calliopsis andreniformis (assembly GCF_051401765.1). Classification (NCBI taxonomy): domain Eukaryota; kingdom Metazoa; phylum Arthropoda; class Insecta; order Hymenoptera; family Andrenidae; genus Calliopsis; species Calliopsis andreniformis. The sequence goes on along the minus strand of NW_027480429.1, from coordinate 9,684,011 downwards.
CTTCGCTCTAGGGCGTTGCTCCACCAGATAGAATAGTTAGTGCCTTTGAAGTCAACGCCAGAAGCATAAAATACAATATAAATACAACAGTTTTTCCATCGTATAAAACGAATAATTGCAACCAGTTTGAAAGTGATGGCCAATTCTACGTTCCGGGCAACCTAGGCATCACTCTATTGCGTTGATCCACCAGATCGAATAGTTAGTGCCTTAGAAGTCAACGCCAGAGGCATAAAACACAATATAAATACAACAGCTTTTCCATCGTATAAAACGAATAATTGCAACCAGTATGAAACTTATGGTCATTTCTACTTTCCGAGCAAGTTAGGCTTCACCCTAGGGCGTTGCTCCAACAGATTGAATAGTTAGGGCCCTAGAAGTCAACGCCCGAAGCATAAAATGCAATTAAAATACAACAGTGTTTCAATCATATAACAGGAATAATTGCAACCAGTTTGAAAGTGATGGCCAATTCTATGTTCCGTGCAACCTAGGCTTCACTCTAGGGCGTTGCTCCACCAGATAGAATAGTTAGTGCCTTTGAAGTCAACGCCAGAAGCATAAAATACAATATAAATACAACAGCTTTTCCATCGTATAAAACGAATAATTGCAACCAGTTTGAAAGTGATGGCCAATTCTACCTTCCGGGCGACCTATGCTTCACTCTAGGGCGTTGCTCCGCCAGATCGAATAGTTAGTGCCTTAGAAGTCAACGCCAGAAGCATAAAATACAATATAAATACAACAGTTTTTCCATCGTATAAAACGAATAATTGCAACCAGTATGAAACTTGTGGTCATTTCTACTTTCCGAACAACCTAGGCTTCACCCTGGGGCGTTGCTCCAACAGATTGAATAGTTAGGGCCTTAGAAGTCAACGCCCGAACCATAAAATGCAAAAAAAATACAACAGTGTTTCCATCATATAACAGGAATAATTGCAACCAGTTTGAAAGTGATGGCCTATTCTACGTTCCGGGAAACCTGGGTTTCACACAAGGGCGTTGCTCCACCAGACCGAATAGTTACGGCCTTAGAAGTCAACGCCAAAGGCATAACATACAATATAAATACAACAGCGTTTCCATCGTATAAAACGAATAATTGCAACCAGTATGAAACTTATGGTCATTTCTACTTTCCGAGCAAGTTAGGCTTCACCCTAGGGCGTTGCTCCAACAGATTGAATAGTTAGGGCCTTAGAAGTCAACGCCCGAAGCATAAAATGCAATTAAAATACAACAGTGTTTCCATCATATAACAGGAATAATTGCAACCAGTTTGAAAGTGATGGCCAATTCTACGTTCCGGGCAACCTGGGTTTCACTCCAGGGCGTTGCTCCACCAGACCGAATAGTTACGGCCTTACAAGTCAACGCCAAAGGCATAAAATACAATATAAATACAGCAGCGTTTCCATCGTATAAAACGAATAATTGCAACCAGTGTGAAAGTTATGTTCATTTCCACATTCCGAGGGACCTAGGCTTCACCCTAGGGCGTTGCTCCAACAGATTGAATAGTTAGGGCCTTAGAAGTCAACGCCCGAACCATAAAATGCAAAAAAAATACAACCGCGTTTCCATCATATAACAGGAATAATTGCAACCACTTTGAAACTGATGGCCAATTCTACGTTCCGGGCAACCTAGGTTTCACTCCAGGGCGTTGCTCCACCAGACCGAATAGTTACGGCCTAAGAAGTCAACGCCAGAAGCATAAAATGCGATATCAATACAACAGTTTTTCCATCGTATAAAACGAATAATTGCAACCAGTATGAAACTTATGGTCATTTCTACTTTCCCAGCAAGCTAGGCTTCACCCTAGGGCGTTGCTCCAACAGATTGAATAGTTAGGGCCTTAAAAGTCAACGCCCGAAGCATAAAATGCAATTAAAATACAACAGTGTTTCCATCATATAACAGGAATAATTGCAACCAGTATGAAACTTATGGTCATTCCTACTTTCCGAACAACCTAGGCTTCACCCTAGGGCGTTGCTCCAACAGATTGAATAGTTAGGGCCTTAGAAGTCAACGCCCGAACCATAAAATGCAAAAAAAATACAACCGCGTTTCCATCATATAACAGGAATAATTGCAACCACTTTGAAACTGATGGCCAACACTACGTTCCGGGCAACCTAGGTTTCACTCCAGGGCGTTGCTCCACCAGACCGAATAGTTACGGCCTAAGAAGTCAACGCCAGAAGCATAAAATGCGATATAAATACAACAGTTTTTCCATCGTATAAAACGAATAATTGCAACCAGTATGAAACTTATGGTCATTTCTACTTTCCCAGCAAGCTAGGCTTCACCCTAGGGCGTTGCTCCAACAGATTGAATAGTTAGGGCCTTAGAAGTCAACACCCGAAGCATAAAATGCAGTTAAAATACAACAGTGTTTCCATCATATAACAGGAATAATTGCAACCAGTTTGAAAGTGACGGCCAATTCAACGTTCCGGGCAACCTAGGCTTCGCGCTAGGGCGTTGCTCCACCAGATCGAAAAGATAGTGCCTTAGAAGTCAACGCCCGAAGCATAAAATGCAATTAAAATACAACAGTGTTTCCATCATATAACAGGAATAATTGCAACCAGTTTGAAAGTGATGGCCAATTCTACGTTCCGGGCAACCTAGGCATCACTCTATTGCGTTGATCCACCAGATCGAATAGTTAGTGCCTTAGAAGTCAACGCCAGAAGCATAAAACACAATATAAATACAACAGCTTTTCCATCGTATAAAACGAATAATTGCAACCAGTATGAAACTTATGGTCATTTCTACTTTCCGAGCAAGTTAGGCTTCACCCTAGGGCGTTGCTCCAACAGATTGAATAGTTAGGGCCCTAGAAGTCAACGCCCGAAGCATAAAATGCAATTAAAATACAACAGTGTTTCCATCATATAACAGGAATAATTGCAACCAGTTTGAAAGTGATGGCCAATTCTATGTTCCGTGCAACCTAGGCTTCACTCTAGGGCGTTGCTCCACCAGATAGAATTGTTAGTGCCTTTGAAGTCAACGCCAGAAGCATAAAATACAATATGAATACAACAGTTTTTCCATCGTATAAAACGAATAATTGCAACCAGTTTGAAAGTGATGGCCAATTCTACCTTCCGGGCGACCTATGCTTCACTCTAGGGCGTTGCTCCGCCAGGTCGAATAGTTAGTGCCTTAGAAGTCGACGCCAGAAGCATAAAATACAATATAAATACAACAGTTTTTCCATCGTATAAAACGAACAATTGCAACCAGTATGAAACTTGTGGTCATTTCTACTTTCCGAACAACCTAGGCTTCACCCTGGGGCGTTGCTCCAACAGATTGAATAGTTAGGGCCTTAGAAGTCAACGCCCGAACCATAAAATGCAAAAAAAATACAACAGTGTTTCCATCATATAACAGGAATAATTGCAACCAGTTTGAAAGTGATGGCCAATTCTACGTTCCGGGCAACCTGGGTTTCACACCAGGGCGTTGCTCCACCAGACCGAATAGTTACGGCCTTAGAAGTCAACGCCAAAGGCATAAAATACAATATAAATACAGCAGCGTTTCCATCGTATAAAACGAATAATTGCAACCAGTGTGAAAGTTATGTTCATTTCCACATTCCGAGGGACCTAGGCTTCACTCTAGGGCGTTGCTCCACCAGATAGAATAGTTAGTGCATTTGAAGTCAACGCCAGAAGCATAAAATACAATATAAATACAACAGTTTTTCCATCGTATAAAACGAATAATTGCAACCAGTTTGAAAGTGATGGCCAATTCTACCTTCCGGGCAACCTATGCTTCACTCTAGGGCGTTGCTCCGCCAGGTCGAATAGCTAGTGCCTTAGAAGTCAACGCCCGAACCATAAAATGCAAAAAAAATACAACAGTGTTTCCATCATATAACAGGAATAATTGCAACCAGTTTGAAAGTGATGGCCAATTCTACGTTCCGGGCAACCTGGGTTTCACTCCAGGGCGTTGCTCCACCAGACCGAATAGTTACGGCCTTAGAAGTCAACGCCAAAGGCATAAAATACAATATAAATACAGCAGCGTTTCCATCGTATAAAACGAATAATTGCAACCAGTGTGAAAGTTATGTTCATTTCCACATTCCGAGGGACCTAGGCTTCACTCTAGGGCGTTGCTCCACCAGATCGAATAGTTAGGTCCTTAGAAGTAAACGCCAGAAGCATAAAATACGATATAAATACAACAGCTTTTCCATCGTATAAAACGAATAATTGCAACCAGTATGAAACTTATGGTCATTCCTACTTTCCGAACAACCTAGGCTTCACCCTAGGGCGTTGCTCCAACAGATTGAATAGTTAGGGCCTTAGAAGTCAACGCCCGAACCATAAAATGCAAAAAAAATACAACCGCGTTTCCATCATATAACAGGAATAATTGCAACCACTTTGAAACTGATGGCCAATTCTACGTTCCGGGCAACCTAGGTTTCACTCCAGGGCGTTGCTCCACCAGACCGAATAGTTACGGCCTAAGAAGTCAACGCCAGAAGCATAAAATGCGATATAAATACAACAGTTTTTCCATCGTATAAAACGAATAATTGCAACCAGTATGAAACTTATGGTCATTTCTACTTTCCCAGCAAGCTAGGCTTCACCCTAGGGCGTTGCTCCAACAGATTGAATAGTTAGGGCCTTAGAAGTCAACGCCCGAAGCATAAAATGCAATTAAAATACAACAGTGTTTCCATCATATAACAGGAATAATTGCAACCAGTTTGAAAGTGATGGCCAATTATACGTTCCGGGCAACCTAGGCTTCACTCTAGGGCGTTGCTCCACCAGATAGAATAGTTAGTGCCTTTGAAGTCAACGCCAGAAGCATAAAATACAATATAAATACAACAGTTTTTCCATCGTATAAAACGAATAATTGCAACCAGTTTGAAAGTGATGGCCAATTCTACCTTCCGGGCAACCTATGCTTCACTCTAGGGCGTTGCTCCGCCAGGTCGAATAGCTAGTGCCTTAGAAGTCAACGCCCGAACCATAAAATGCAAAAAAAATACAACAGTGTTTCCATCATATAACAGGAATAATTGCAACCAGTTTGAAAGTGATGGCCAATTCTACGTTCCGGGCAACCTGGGTTTCACTCCAGGGCGTTGCTCCACCAGACCGAATAGTTACGGCCTTAGAAGTCAACGCCAAAGGCATAAAATACAATATAAATACAGCAGCGTTTCCATCGTATAAAACGAATAATTGCAACCAGTGTGAAAGTTATGTTCACTTCCACATTCCGAGGGACCTAGGCTTCACTCTAGGGCGTTGCTCCACCAGATCGAATAGTTAGGTCCTTAGAAGTAAACGCCAGAAGCATAAAATACGATATAAATACAACAGCTTTTCCATCGTATAAAACGAATAATTGCAACCAGTATGAAACTTATGGTCATTCCTACTTTCCGAACAACCTAGGCTTCACCCTAGGGCGTTGCTCCAACAGATTGAATAGTTAGGGCCTTAGAAGTCAACGCCCGAACCATAAAATGCAAAAAAAATACAACCGCGTTTCCATCATATAACAGGAATAATTGCAACCACTTTGAAACTGATGGCCAATTCTACGTTCCGGGCAATCTAGGTTTCACTCCAGGGCGTTGCTCCACCAGACCGAATAGTTACGGCCTAAGAAGTCAACGCCAGAAGCATAAAATGCGATATAAATACAACAGTTTTTCCATCGTATAAAACGAATAATTGCAACCAGTATGAAACTTATGGTCATTTCTACTTTCCCAGCAAGCTAGGCTTCACCCTAGGGCGTTGCTCCAACAGATTGAATAGTTAGGGCCTTAGAAGTCAACGCCCGAAGCATAAAATGCAATTAAAATACAACAGTGTTTCCATCATATAACAGGAATAATTGCAACCAGTTTGAAAGTGATGGCCAATTATACGTTCCGGGCAACCTAGGCTTCACTCTAGGGCGTTGCTCCACCAGATAGAATAGTTAGTGCCTTTGAAGTCAACGCCAGAAGCATAAAATACAATATAAATACAACAGTTTTTCCATCGTATAAAACGAATAATTGCAACCAGTTTGAAAGTGATGGCCAATTCTACCTTCCGGGCAACCTATGCTTCACTCTAGGGCGTTGCTCCGCCAGGTCGAATAGTTAGTGCCTTAGAAGTCAACGCCCGAACCATAAAATGCAAAAAAAATACAACAGTGTTTCCATCATATAACAGGAATAATTGCAACCAGTTTGAAAGTGATGGCCAATTCTACGTTCCGGGCAACCTGGGTTTCACTCCAGGGCGTTGCTCCACCAGACCGAATAGTTACGGCCTTAGAAGTCAACGCCAAAGGCATAAAATACAATATAAATACAGCAGCGTTTCCATCGTATAAAACGAATAATTGCAACCAGTGTGAAAGTTATGTTCATTTCCACATTCCGAGGGACCTAGGCTTCACTCTAGGGCGTTGCTCCACCAGATCGAATAGTTAGGTCCTTAGAAGTAAACGCCAGAAGCATAAAATACGATATAAATACAACAGCTTTTCCATCGTATAAAACGAATAATTGCCACCAGTATGAAACTTATGGTCATTCCTACTTTCCGAACAACCTAGGCTTCACCCTAGGGCGTTGCTCCAACAGATTGAATAGTTAGGGCCTTAGAAGTCAACGCCCGAACCATAAAATGCAAAAAAAATACAACCGCGTTTCCATCATATAACAGGAATAATTGCAACCACTTTGAAACTGATGGCCAATTCTACGTTCCGGGCAACCTAGGTTTCACTCCAGGGCGTTGCTCCACCAGACCGAATAGTTACGGCCTAAGAAGTCAACGCCAGAAGCATAAAATGCGATATAAATACAACAGTTTTTCCATCGTATAAAACGAATAATTGCAACCAGTATGAAACTTATGGTCATTTCTACTTTCCCAGCAAGCTAGGCTTCACCCTAGGGCGTTGCTCCAACAGATTGAATAGTTAGGGCCTTAGAAGTCAACACCCGAAGCATAAAATGCAGTTAAAATACAACAGTATTTCCATCATATAACAGGAATGATTGCAACCAGTTTGAAAGTGACGGCCAATTCAACGTTCCGGGCAACCTAGGCTTCGCTCTAGGGCGTTGCTCCACCAGATCGAAAAGATAGTGCCTTAGAAGTCAACGCCAGAAGCATAAAATGCGATACAAATACAACAGTTTTTCAATCGTATAAAACGAATAATTGCATCCAGTATGAAACTTATGGTCATTTCTACTTTCCGAGCAACCTAGGCTTCACCCTAGGGCGTTGCTGCAACAGATTGAATAGTTAGGGCCTTAGAAGTCAACGCCCGAAACATAAAATGCAAAAAAAATACAACAGTGTTTCCGTCATATAACAGGAATAATTGCAACCAGTTTGAAAGTGATGGCCAATTCTACGTTCCGGGCAACCTAGGCTTCGCTCTAGGGCGTTGCTCCACCAGATCGAAAAGATAGTGCCTTAGGAGTCAACGCCAGAAGCATAAAATGCGATATAAATACAACAGCTTCTCCATCGCATAAAACGAATAATTGCAACCAGTATGAAGCTTATGGTCATTTCTACTTTCCGAGCAACCTAGGCTTCACCCTAGGGCGTTGCTCCAACGGATTGAATAGTTAGGGCCTTAGAAGTCAACGCCCGAACCATAAAATGCAAAAAAAACACAACAGTGTTTCCATCGTATAAAACGAATAAATGCAACCAGTATGAAACTTATGGTCATTTCTTCTTTCCGGGCAACCTAGGCTTCACCCTAGGGCGCTGCTCCACCAGGCCGAATAGTTAGTACCCTAGAAGTCAGCGCCAGAAGCATAAAATACAATATAAATACAACAGTTCTCCCATCGCATAAAACGAATAATTGCATCCAGTATGAAACTTATGGTCATTTCTACTTTCCGAACAACCTAGGCTTCACCCTAGGGCGTTGCTCCAACAGATTGGATAGTTAGGGCCTTAGAAGTCAACGAATGAAGCATAAAATGCAATAAAAATACAACTGTGTTTCCATCATATAACAGGAATAATTGCAACCAGTTTGAAAGTGATGGCCAATTCTACGTTCCGGGCAACCTAGGTTTCACACCAGGGCGTTGCTCCTCCAGACCGAATAGTTACGGCCTAAGAAGTCAACGCCAGAAGCATAAAATACAATATAAATACAACAGCTGTTCCATCGTATAAAACGAATAATTGCAACCAGTATGAAACTTATGGTCATTTCTACTTTCCGAGCAACCTAGGCTTCACCCTAGGGCGTTGCTCCAACGGATTGAATAGTTGGGGCCTTAGAAGTCAACGCCCGAACCATAAAATGCAAAAAAAATACAACAGTGTTTCCATCATATAACAGGAATAATTGCAACCGGTTTGAAAGTGATGGCCAATTCAACGTTCCGGGCAACCTAGGTTTCACTCCAGGGCGTTGCTCCACCAGATCGAATTGTTAGTGCCTCAGAAGTCAACGCCAGAAGCATAAAATACAATATAAATACAACAGTTTTTCCATCGTATAAAACGAATAATTGCAACCAGTGTGAACCTTATGGACATTTCTACTTTCCGAGCAACCTAGGCTTCACCCCAGGGCGTTGCTCCAACAGTTTGAATAGTTAGGGCCTTAGAAGTCAACGCCCGAACCATAAAATGCAAAAAAAATACAACAGTGTTTCCATCAATTAAAAGAGGTAATTGCAACCAGTTTGAAAGTGATGGCCAATTCTACGTTCCGAGCAACCTAGGTTTAACTCCAGGGCGTTGCTCCTCCAGACAGGATAGTTACGGCCTAAGAAGGCAACCCCAGAAGCATAAAATACGCTATAAATACAACAGCTTTTCCATCGTATAAAACGAATAATTGCAACCAGTATGAAACTTATGGTCATTTCTACTTTCCGAGCAAGCTAGGCTTCACCCTAGGGCGTTGCTCCAACAGATTGAATAGTTAGGGCCTTAGAAGTCAACGCCCGAACCATAAAATGCAAAAAAAATACAACCGCGTTTCCATCATATAACAGGAATAATTGCAACCACTTTGAAACTGATGGCCAATTCTACGTTCCGGGCAACCTAGGTTTCACTCCAGGGCGTTGCTCCACCAGACCGAATAGTTACGGCCTAAGAAGTCAACGCCAGAAGCATAAAATGCGATATAAATACAACAGTTTTTCCATCGTATAAAACGAATAATTGCAACCAGTATGAAACTTATGGTCATTTCTACTTTCCCAGCAAGCTAGGCTTCACCCTAGGGCGTTGCTCCAACAGATTGAATAGTTAGGGCCTTAGAAGTCAACGCCCGAAGCATAAAATGCAATTAAAATACAACAGTGTTTCCATCATATAACAGGAATAATTGCAACCAGTTTGAAAGTGATGGCCAATTATACGTTCCGGGCAACCTAGGCTTCACTCTAGGGCGTTGCTCCACCAGATAGAATAGTTAGTGCCTTTGAAGTCAACGCCAGAAGCATAAAATACAATATAAATACAACAGTTTTTCCATCGTATAAAACGAATAATTGCAACCAGTTTGAAAGTGATGGCCAATTCTACCTTCCGGGCAACCTATGCTTCACTCTAGGGCGTTGCTCCGCCAGGTCGAATAGTTAGTGCCTTAGAAGTCAACGCCCGAACCATAAAATGCAAAAAAAATACAACAGTGTTTCCATCATATAACAGGAATAATTGCAACCAGTTTGAAAGTGATGGCCAATTCTACGTTCCGGGCAACCTGGGTTTCACTCCAGGGCGTTGCTCCACCAGACCGAATAGTTACGGCCTTAGAAGTCAACGCCAAAGGCATAAAATACAATATAAATACAGCAGCGTTTCCATCGTATAAAACGAATAATTGCAACCAGTGTGAAAGTTATGTTCATTTCCACATTCCGAGGGACCTAGGCTTCACTCTAGGGCGTTGCTCCACCAGATCGAATAGTTAGGTCCTTAGAAGTAAACGCCAGAAGCATAAAATACGATATAAATACAACAGCTTTTCCATCGTATAAAACGAATAATTGCCACCAGTATGAAACTTATGGTCATTCCTACTTTCCGAACAACCTAGGCTTCACCCTAGGGCGTTGCTCCAACAGATTGAATAGTTAGGGCCTTAGAAGTCAACGCCCGAACCATAAAATGCAAAAAAAATACAACCGCGTTTCCATCATATAACAGGAATAATTGCAACCACTTTGAAACTGATGGCCAATTCTACGTTCCGGGCAACCTAGGTTTCACTCCAGGGCGTTGCTCCACCAGACCGAATAGTTACGGCCTAAGAAGTCAACGCCAGAAGCATAAAATGCGATATAAATACAACAGTTTTTCCATCGTATAAAACGAATAATTGCAACCAGTATGAAACTTATGGTCATTTCTACTTTCCCAGCAAGCTAGGCTTCACCCTAGGGCGTTGCTCCAACAGATTGAATAGTTAGGGCCTTAGAAGTCAACACCCGAAGCATAAAATGCAGTTAAAATACAACAGTATTTCCATCATATAACAGGAATGATTGCAACCAGTTTGAAAGTGACGGCCAATTCAACGTTCCGGGCAACCTAGGCTTCGCTCTAGGGCGTTGCTCCACCAGATCGAAAAGATAGTGCCTTAGAAGTCAACGCCAGAAGCATAAAATGCGATACAAATACAACAGTTTTTCAATCGTATAAAACGAATAATTGCATCCAGTATGAAACTTATGGTCATTTCTACTTTCCGAGCAACCTAGGCTTCACCCTAGGGCGTTGCTGCAACAGATTGAATAGTTAGGGCCTTAGAAGTCAACGCCCGAAACATAAAATGCAAAAAAAATACAACAGTGTTTCCATCATATAACAGGAATAATTGCAACCAGTTTGAAAGTGATGGCCAATTCTACGTTCCGGGCAACCTAGGCTTCGCTCTAGGGCGTTGCTCCACCAGATCGAAAAGATAGTGCCTTAGGAGTCAACGCCAGAAGCATAAAATGCGATATAAATACAACAGCTTCTCCATCGCATAAAACGAATAATTGCAACCAGTATGAAGCTTATGGTCATTTCTACTTTCCGAGCAACCTAGGCTTCACCCTAGGGCGTTGCTCCAACGGATTGAATAGTTAGGGCCTTAGAAGTCAACGCCCGAACCATAAAATGCAAAAAAAATACAACAGTGTTTCCATCGTATAAAACGAATAAATGCAACCAGTATGAAACTTATGGTCATTTCTTCTTTCCGGGCAACCTAGGCTTCACCCTAGGGCGCTGCTCCACCAGGCCGAATAGTTAGTACCCTAGAAGTCAGCGCCAGAAGCATAAAATACAATATAAATACAACAGTTCTCCCATCGCATAAAACGAATAATTGCATCCAGTATGAAACTTATGGTCATTTCTACTTTCCGAACAACCTAGGCTTCACCCTAGGGCGTTGCTCCAACAGATTGGATAGTTAGGGCCTTAGAAGTCAACGAATGAAGCATAAAATGCAATAAAAATACAACTGTGTTTCCATCATATAACAGGAATAATTGCAACCAGTTTGAAAGTGATGGCCAATTCTACGTTCCGGGCAACCTAGGTTTCACACCAGGGCGTTGCTCCTCCAGACCGAATAGTTACGGCCTAAGAAGTCAACGCCAGAAGCATAAAATACAATATAAATACAACAGCTGTTCCATCGTATAAAACGAATAATTGCAACCAGTATGAAACTTATGGTCATTTCTACTTTCCGAGCAACCTAGGCTTCACCCTAGGGCGTTGCTCCAACGGATTGAATAGTTGGGGCCTTAGAAGTCAACGCCCGAACCATAAAATGCAAAAAAAATACAACAGTGTTTCCATCATATAACAGGAATAATTGCAACCGGTTTGAAAGTGATGGCCAATTCTACGTTCCGGGCAACCTAGGTTTCACTCCAGGGCGTTGCTCCACCAGATCGAATTGTTAGTGCCTCAGAAGTCAACGCCAGAAGCATAAAATACAATATAAATACAACAGTTTTTCCATCGTATAAAACGAATAATTGCAACCAGTGTGAACCTTATGGACATTTCTACTTTCCGAGCAACCTAGGCTTCACCCCAGGGCGTTGCTCCAACAGTTTGAATAGTTAGGGCCTTAGAAGTCAACGCCCGAACCATAAAATGCAAAAAAAATACAACAGTGTTTCCATCAATTAAAAGAGGTAATTGCAACCAGTTTGAAAGTGATGGCCAATTCTACGTTCCGAGCAACCTAGGTTTAACTCCAGGGCGTTGCTCCTCCAGACAGGATAGTTACGGCCTAAGAAGGCAACCCCAGAAGCATAAAATACGCTATAAATACAACAGCTTTTCCATCGTATAAAACGAATAATTGCAACCAGTATGAAACTTATGGTCATTTCTACTTTCCGAGCAAGCTAGGCTTCACCCTAGGGCGTTGCTCCAACAGATCGAATAGTTAGGGCCTTAGAAGTCAACGCCCGAACCATAAAACGCAAAAAAAATACAACAGTGTTTCCATCATATAACAGGAATAATTGCAACCAGTTTGAAAGTGATGGCCAATTCTACGTTCCGGGCAACCTAGGCATCACTCTATTGCGTTGCTCCACCAGATCAAATAGTTAGTGCCTTAGAAGTCAACCCCAGAAGCATAAAATACAATATAAATACAACAGCTTTTCCATCGTATAAAACGAATAATTGAAACCAGTATGAAACTTATGGTCATTTCTACTTTCCGAGCAAGTTAGGCTTCACCCTAGGGCGTTGCTCCAACAGATTGAATAGTTAGGGCCTTAGGAGTCAACGCCCGAAGCATAAAATGCAATTAAAATACAACAGTGTTTCCATCACATAACAGGAATAATTGCAACCAGTTTGAAAGTGATGGCCAATTCTACGTTCCGGGCAACCTGGGTTTGACTCCAGGGCGTTGCTCCACCAGACCGAATAGTTACGGCCTTAGAAGTCAACGCCAAAGGCATAAAATACAATATAAATACAGCAGCGTTTCCATCGTATAAAACGAATAATTGCAACCAGTGTGAAAGTTATGGTCATTTCCACATTCCGAGGGACCTAGGCTTCACTCTAGGGCGTTGCTCCACCAGATCGAATAGTTAGGTCCTTAGAAGTCAACGCCAGAAGCATAAAATGCGATATAAATACAACAGTTTTTCCATCGTATAAAACGAATAATTGCAACCAGTATGAAACTTATGGTCATTTCTACCTTCCGAACAACCTAGACTTCACCCTAGGGCGTTGCTCCAACAGATTGAATAGTTAGGGCCTTAGAAGTCAACGCCCGAACCATAAGACGCAAAAAAAATACAACAGTGTTTCCATCATATAACAGGAATAATTGCAACCAGTTTGAAAGTGATGGCCAATTCTACGTTCCGGGCAACCTAGGCATCACTCTATTGCGTTGATCCACCAGATCGAATAGTTAGTGCCTTAGAAGTCAACGCCAGAAGCATAAAACACAATATAAATACAACAGCTTTTCCATCGTATAAAACGAATAATTGCAACCAGTATGAAACTTATGGTCATTTCTACTTTCCGAGCAAGTTAGGCTTCACCCTAGGGCGTTGCTCCAACAGATTGAATAGTTAGGGCCCTAGAAGTCAACGCCCGAAGCATAAAATGCAATTAAAATACAACAGTGTTTCCATCATATAACAGGAATAATTGCAACCAGTTTGAAAGTGATGGCCAATTCTATGTTCCGTGCAACCTAGGCTTCACTCTAGGGCGTTGCTCCACCAGATAGAATAGTTAGTGCCTTAGAAGTCAACGCCAGAAGCATAAAACACAATATAAATACAACAGCTTTTCCATCGTATAAAACGAATAATTGCAACCAGTATGAAACTTATGGTCATTTCTACTTTCCGAGCAAGTTAGGCTTCACCCTAGGGCGTTGCTCCAACAGATTGAATAGTTAGGGCCCTAGAAGTCAACGCCCGAAGCATAAAATGCAATTAAAATACAACAGTGTTTCCATCATATAACAGGAATAATTGCAACCAGTTTGAAAGTGATGGCCAATTCTATGTTCCGTGCAACCTAGGCTTCACTCTAGGGCGTTGCTCCACCAGATAGAATAGTTAGTGCCTTTGAAGTCAACGCCAGAAGCATAAAATACAATATAAATACAACAGTTTTTCCATCGTATAAAACGAATAATTGCAACCAGTTTGAAAGTGATGGCCAATTCTACCTTCCGGGCGACCTATGCTTCACTCTAGGGCGTTGCTCCGCCAGATCGAATAGATAGTGCTTTAGAAATCAACGCCAGAAGCATAAAATACAATATAAATACAACAGTTTTTCCATCGTATAAAACGAATAATTGCAACCAGTATGAAACTTGTGGTCATTTCTACTTTCCGAACAACCTAGGCTTCACCCTGGGGCGTTGCTCCAACAGATTGAACAGTTAGGGCCTTAGAAGTCAACGCCCGAACCATAAAATGCAAAAAAAATACAACAGTGTTTCCATCATATAACAGGAATAATTGCAACCAGTTTGAAAGTGATGGCCAATTCTACGTTCCGGGCAACCTGGGTTTCACACCAGGGCGTTGCTCCACCAGACCGAATAGTTACGGCCTTAGAAGTCAACGCCAAAGGCATAAGATACAATATAAATACAACAGCGTTTCCATCGTATAAAACGAATAATTGCAACCAGTATGAAACTTATGGTCATTTCTACTTTCCGAGCAAGTTAGGCTTCACCCTAGGGCGTTGCTCCAACAGATTGAATAGTTAGGGCCTTAGAAGTCAACGCCCGAAGCATAAAATGCAATTAAAATACAACAGTGTTTCCATCATATAACAGGAACAATTGCAACCAGTTTGAAAGTGATGGCCAATTCTACGTTCCGGGCAACCTAGGCTTCACTCTAGGGCGTTGCTCCACCAGATAGAATAGTTAGTGCCTTTGAAGTCAACGCCAGAAGCATAAAATACAATATAAATACAACAGTTTTTCCATCGTATAAAACGAATAATTGCAACCAGTTTGAAAGTGATGGCCAATTCTACCTTCCGGGCAACCTGTGCTTCACTCTAGGGCGTTGCTCCGCCAGATCGAATAGTTAGTGCCTTAGAAGTCAACGCCCGAACCATAAAATACAAAAAAAATACAACAGTGTTTCCATCATATAACAGGAATAATTGCAACCAGTTTGAAAGTGATGGCCAATTCTACGTTCCGGGCAACCTGGGTTTCACTCCAGGGCGTTGCTCCCCCAGACCGAATAGTTACGGCCTTAGAAGTCAACGCCAAAGGCATAAAATACAATATAAATACAGCAGCGTTTCCATCGTATAAAACGAATAATTGCAACCAGTGTGAAAGTTATGTTCATTTCCACATTCCGAGGGACCTAGGCTTCACTCTAGGGCGTTGCTCCACCAGATCGAATAGTTAGGTCCTTAGAAGTAAACGCCAGAAGCATAAAATACGATATAAATACAACAGCTTTTCCATCGTATAAAAGGATTAATTGCAACCAGTTTGAACGTGATGGTCATTTCTCCTTTCCGGGCGACCTAGGCTTCACTCTAGGGCGTTGCTCCACTTGATCGAACAGCTAGGGCCTTAGAAGTCAACGCCAGAAGCATAAAATACAATATAAATACAACAGTTTTTCCATCGTATAAAACGAATAATTGCAACCAGTATGAAACTTGTGGTCATTTCTACTTTCCGAACAACCTAGGCTTCACCCTGGGGCGTTGCTCCAACAGATTGAATAGTTAGGGCCTTAGAAGTCAACGCCCGAACCATAAAATGCAAAAAAAATACAACAGTGTTTCCATCATATAACAGGAATAATTGCAACCAGTTTGAAAGTGATGGCCAATTCTGCGTTCCGGGCAACCTGGGTTTCACACCAGGGCGTTGCTCCACCAGACCGAATAGTTAGGGCCTTAGAAGTCAACGCCAAAGGCATAAAATACAATATAAATACAACAGCGTTTCCATCGTATAAAACGAATAATTGCAACCAGTATGAAACTTATGGTCATTTCTACTTTCCGAGCAAGTTAGGCTTCACCCTAGGGCGTTGCTCCAACAGATTGAATAATTAGGGCCTTAGAAGTCAACGCCCGAAGCATAAAATGCAATTAAAATACAACAGTGTTTCCATCATATAACAGGAATAATTGCAACCAGTTTGAAAGTGATGGCCAATTCTACGTTCCGGGCATCCTAGGCTTCACTCTAGGGCGTTGCTCGACCAGATAGAATAGTTAGTGCCTTTGAAGTCAACGCCAGAAGCATAAAATACAATATAAATACAACAGTTTTTCCATCGTATAAAACGAATAATTGCAACCAGATTGAAAGTGATGGCCAATTCTACCTTCCGGGCAACCTATGCTTCACTCTAGGGCGTTGCTCCGCCAGATCGAATAGTTAGTGCCTTAGAAGTCAACGCCCGAACCATAAAATGCAAAAAAAATACAACAGTGTTTCCATCATATAACAGGAATAATTGCAACCAGTTTGAAAGTGATGGCCAATTCTACGTTCCGGGCAACCTATGCTTCACTCTAGGGCGTTGCTCCGCCAGATCGAATAGTTAGTGCCTTAGAAGTCAACGCCCGAACCATAAAATGCAAAAAAAATACAACAGTGTTTCCATCATATAACAGGAATAATTGCAACCAGTTTGAAAGTGATGGCCAATTCTACGTTCCGGGCAACCTGGGTTTCACTCCAGGGCGTTGCTCCACCAGACCGAATAGTTACGGCCTTAGAAGTCAACGCCAAAGGCATAAAATACAATATAAATACAGCAGCGTTTCCATCGTATAAAACGAATAATTGCAACCAGTGTGAAAGTTATGTTCATTTCCACATTCCGAGGGACCTAGGCTTCACTCTAGGGCGTTGCTCCACCAGATCGAATAGGTAGGTCCTTAGAAGTAAACGCCAGAAGCATAAAATACGATATAAATACAACAGCTTTTCCATCGTATAAAACGAATAATTGCAACCAGTATGAAACTTATGGTCATTCCTACTTTCCGAACTACCTAGGCTTCACCCTAGGGCGTTGCTCCAACAGATTGAATAGTTAGGGCCTTAGAAGTCAACGCCCGAACCATAAAATGCAAAAAATATACAACAGTGTTTCCATCATATAACAGGAATAATTGCGACCAGTTTGAAAGTGATGGACCATTCTACGTTCCGGGCAACCTAGGCTTCACTCTAGGGCGTTGCTCCAACAGATCGAATAGTTAGTGCCTTAGAAGTCAACGCCAGAAGCATAAAATACAATATAAATACAACAGCTTTTCCACCGTATAAAACGAATAATTGCAACCAGTATGAAACTTATGGTCATTTCTACTTTCCGAGCAACCTAGGCTTCACCCTAGGGCGTTGCTCCAACAGATTGAATAGTTAGGGCCTTAGAAGTCTACGCCCGAACCATAAAATGCAAAAAAAATACAACAGTGTTTCCATCATATAACAGGAATAATTTCGACCAGTTTGAAAGTGATGGCCAATTCTACGTTCCGGGCAACCTAGGCTTCACTCTAGGGCGTTGCTGCACCAGATCGAATAGTTAGTGCCTTAGAAGTCAACGCCAGAAGCATAAAATACAATATAAATACAACAGTTTTTCCATCGTATGAAACAAATAATTGCAACCAGTATGAAACATATGGTCATTTCTTCTTTCCGAGCAACCTAGGATTCACCCTAGGGCGTTGCTCCGACGGATTGAATAGTTAGGGCCTTAGAAGTCAACGCCCGAACCATAAAATGCAAAAAAAATACAACAGTGTTTCCATCATATAACAGGAATAATTGCAACCAGTTTGAAAGTGATGGCCAATTCTACGTTCCGGGCAACCTAGGTTTCACTCCAGGGCGTTGCTCCACCAGACCGAATAGTTACGGCCTAAGAAGTAAACGCCAGAAGCATAAAATACGATATAAATACAACAGCTTTTCCATTGTATAAAACGAATAATTGCAACCAGTGTGAAAGTAATGGTCATTTCTACGTTCCGAGCACCCCAGGCGTCACTCTAGGGCGTTGCTCCACCACATCTTATAGCTACGGCCTTAGAAGTCAACGCCAGAAGCATAAAATACCATATAAATACAACAGCGTTTGCATCGTATAAAACGAATAATTGCAACCAGTGTGAAAGTTATGGTCATTTCTACATTCCGAGCAACCTAGGATTCACTCTAGGGCGTTGATTCACCAGATCGATTAGTTAGGCCCTTACAAGTAAACGCCAGAAGCATAAAATACGATATAAATACAACAGCTGTTCCATCGTATAAAAGGAATAATTGCAAACAGTGTGAAGGTAATGGTCATTTCTACGTTCCGGGCAAGCTAGGCTTCACCCTAGGCCGTTGTTCCACCAGATCGAATAGTTAGGGCCTAAGAAGTCAACGCCAGAAGCATAAAATACAATATAAATACAACAGATTTTCCATCGTATAAAACGAATAATTGCAACCAGTATGAAACTGATGGTCATTTCTACTTTCCGAGCAACCTAGGCTTCACCCTAGGGAGTTGCTCCAACAGATTGAATAGTTAGGGCCTTAGAAGTCAACGCCCGAAGCGTAAAATGCAATAAAAATACAACAGTGGTTCCATCGTATAAAACGAATAATTGCAAGCAGTATGAAACTTATGGTCATTTCTACTTTCCGAGCAAGCTAGGCTTCACCCTAGGGCGTTGCTCCAACAGATTCAATAGTTAGGACCTAAGAAGTGAACGCCCGAACCATAAAATGCAAAAAAAATTCAACAGTGTTTCCATCATATAACAGGAATAATTGCAACCAGTTTGAAAGTGATGGCCAATTCTACGTTCCGGGTAACCTAGGCTTCTCTCCATGGCGTTGCTCCACCAGACCGAATGGTTACGGCCTAAGAAGCCAACGCCAGAAGCATAAAATGCGATATAAATACATCAGCTTTACCATCGTATAAAACGAATAATTGCAACCAGTATGAAGCTTATGGTCATTTCTACTTTCCGAGCAAGCTAGGCTTCACCCTAGGGCATTGCTCCAACAGATTGAACAGTTAGGGCCTTAGAAGTCAACGCCCGAAGCATAAAATGCAATAAATATACAACAGTGTTTCCATCATATAACAGGAATAATAGCAACCAATTTGAAAGTGATGACCAATTCTACGTTCCGGGCAAGCTAGGCTTCACTCTAGGACGTTGCTCCACCAGAGCGAATAGTTAGTGCCTTAGAAGTCAACGCCAGAAGCATAAAATACAACATAAATACAACAGTTTTTCCATCGTATAAAACGAATAATTGCAACCAGTTTGAAAGTTATGGCCAATTCTACCTTCCGGGCAACCTAGGCTTCACTCTAGGGCGTTGCTCCACCAGATCGAATAGTTAGTGCCTTAGAAGTCAACGCCAGAAGCATAAAGTACAATATAAATACAACAGTTTTTCCATCGTATAAAACGAATAATTGCAACCAGTATGAAACGTATGGTCATTTCTACTTTCCGAGCAAGCTAGGCTTCACCATAGCGCGTTGCTCCAACGGATTGAATAGTTAGGGCCTTAGAAGTCAACGACGGAACCATAAAATGCAAAAAAAATACAACAGTGTTTCCATCGTATAACAGGAATAATTGCAACCAGTTTGAACGTGATGGTCATTTCTCCTTTCCGGGCAACCTAGGCTTCACTCTAGGGCGTTGCTCCACTAGATCGAACAGCTAGGGCCTAAGAAGTCAACGCCAGAAGCATAAAATACGATATATATACAACAGCTTTTCCATCGTATAAAACGAATAATTGCAACCAGTTTGAAAGTGATGGCCAATTCTACCTTCCGGGCAACCTAGGCTTCACTCTAGGGCGTTGCTCCACCAGATCGAATAGTTAGTGCCTTAGAAGTCAACGCCAGAAGCATAAAGTACAATATAAATACAACAGTTTTTCCATCGTATAAAACGAATAATTGCAACCAGTATGAAACGTATGGTCATTTCTACTTTCCGAGCAAGCTAGGCTTCACCCTAGCGCGTTGCTCCAACGGATTGAATAGTTAGGGCCTTAGAAGTCAACGACGGAACCATAAAATGCAAAAAAAATACAACAGTGTTTCCATCGTATAACAGGAATAATTGCAACCAGTTTGAACGTGATGGTCATTTCTCCTTTCCGGGCAACCTAGGCTTCACTCTAGGGCGTTGCTCCACTAGATCGAACAGCTAGGGCCTAAGAAGTCAACGCCAGAAGCATAAAATACGATATATATACAACAGCTTTTCCATCGTATAAAAAGAATAATTGCAACCAGTATGAAACTTATGGTCATTTCTACTTTCCGAGCAAGCTAGGCTTCACCCTAGGGCGTTGCTCCAACAGATTGTATAGTTAGGGCCTTAGAAGTCAACGCCCGAAGCATAAAATGCAATAAAAATACAACAGTGTTTCCATCATATAACAGGAATAATTGCGTCCAGTTTGAAAGTGATGGCCAATTCTACGTTCCGTGCAACCTAGGCTTCACTCTAGGGCGTTGCTCCACCAGATCTAATAGTTAGTGCCTTAGAAGTCAACGCCAGAAGCATAAAATACAATATAAATACAACAGTTTTTCCATCGTATAAAACGAATAATTGCAACCAGTTTGAACGTGATGGTCATTTCTCCTTTCCGGGCAACCTAGGCTTCACTCTAGGGCGTTGCTCCACCAGATCGAACAGCTAGCGCCTTAGAAGTCAACGCCAGAAGCATAAAATACAATATAAATACAACAGCGTTTCCATCGTATAAAACGAATAATTGCAACCAGTGTGAAAGTTATGGTCATTTCAACATTCCGAGCAACCTAGGATCCACTCTAGGGCGTTGCTCCACCAGATCGAATGGTTAGGTCCTTAGAAGTAAACGCCAGAAGCATAAAACACGATATAAATACAACAGCGTTTGCATCGTATAAAACGAATAATTGCAGACAGTGTGAAAGTTATGGTCATTTCTACATTCCGGGCAAGTTAGGCTTCACCCTAGGCCGTTGTTCCACCAGATCGAATAGTTAGGGCCTAAGAAGTGAACACCAGAAGCATAAAATGCAATAAAAATACAACAGTTTTTCCATCGTATGAAACAAATAATTGCAACCAGTATGAAACTTATGGTCATTTCTACTTTCCGAGCAAGCTAGGCTTCACCCTAGGGCGTTGCTCCAACAGACTCAATAGTTAGGACCTTAGAACTGAACGCCCGAAACATAAAATGCAAAAAAAATACAACAGTGTTTCCATCATATAAAACGAATAATTGCAACCACTGTGAAAGTTATGGTCAATTCTACATTCCGAGCAACCTAGGATCCACTCTAGGGCGTTGCTCCACCAGATCGAATAGTTAGGTCCTTAGAAGTAAACGCCAGAAGCATAAAATGCAATATAAATACAACAGCGTTTCCATAGTATAAAACGAATAATTGCAACCAGTATGAAACTTATGGTCATTTCTACTTTCCGAGCAACCTAGGCTTCACCCTAGGGCGTTGCTCCAACAGATTGAATAGTTAGGGCCTTAGAAGTCTACGCCCGAACCATAAAATGCAAAAAAAATACAACAGTGTTTCCATCATATAACAGGAATAATTTCGACCAGTTTGAAAGTGATGGCCAATTCTACGTTCCGGGCAACCTAGGCTTCACTCTAGGGCGTTGCTGCACCAGATCGAATAGTTAGTGCCTTAGAAGTCAACGCCAGAAGCATAAAATACAATATAAATACAACAGTTTTTCCATCGTATGAAACAAATAATTGCAACCAGTATGAAACATATGGTCATTTCTTCTTTCCGAGCAACCTAGGATTCACCCTAGGGCGTTGCTCCGACGGATTGAATAGTTAGGGCCTTAGAAGTCAACGCCCGAACCATAAAATGCAAAAAAAATACAACAGTGTTTCCATCATATAACAGGAATAATTGCAACCAGTTTGAAAGTGATGGCCAATTCTACGTTCCGGGCAACCTAGGTTTCACTCCAGGGCGTTGCTCCACCAGACCGAATAGTTACGGCCTAAGAAGTAAACGCCAGAAGCATAAAATACGATATAAATACAACAGCTTTTCCTTTGTATAAAACGAATAATTGCAACCAGTGTGAAAGTAATGGTCATTTCTACGTTCCGAGCACCCCAGGCGTCACTCTAGGGCGTTGCTCCACCACATCTTATAGCTACGGCCTTAGAAGTCAACGCCAGAAGCATAAAATACCATATAAATACAACAGCGTTTGCATCGTATAAAACGAATAATTGCAACCAGTGTGAAAGTTATGGTCATTTCTACATTCCGAGCAACCTAGGATTCACTCTAGGGCGTTGATTCACCAGATCGAATAGTTAGGCCCTTACAAGTAAACGCCAGAAGCATAAAATACGATATAAATACAACAGCTGTTCCATCGTATAAAAGGAATAATTGCAAACAGTGTGAAGGTAATGGTCATTTCTACGTTCCGGGCAAGCTAGGCTTCACCCTAGGCCGTTGTTCCACCAGATCGAATAGTTAGGGCCTAAGAAGTGAAGGCCAGAAGCATAAAATGCAATAAAAATACAACAGTTTTTCCAATGTATAACAGGATTAATTGCAACCAGTATGAAAGTGATGGTCATTTCTCCTTTCCGGGCAACCTAGGCTTCACTCTAGGGCGTTGCTCCACTAGATCGAATAGCTAGGGCCTTAGAAGTCAACGCCTGAAGCATAAAATACAATATAAATACAACAGATTTTCCATCGTATAAAACGAATAATTGCAACCAGTATGAAACTGATGGTCATTTCTACTTTCCGAGCAACCTAGGCTTCACCCTAGGGAGTTGCTCCAACAGATTGAATAGTTAGGGCCTTAGAAGTCAACGCCCGAAGCGTAAAATGCAATAAAAATACAACAGTGGTTCCATCGTATAAAACGAATAATTGCAAGCAGTATGAAACTTATGGTCATTTCTACTTTCCGAGCAAGCTAGGCTTCACCCTAGGGCGTTGCTCCAACAGATTCAATAGTTAGGATCTAAGAAGTGAACGCCCGAACCATAAAATGCAAAAAAAATTCAACAGTGTTTCCATCATATAACAGGAATAATTGCAACCAGTTTGAAAGTGATGGCCAATTCTACGTTCCGGGCAACCTAGGCTTCTCTCCATGGCGTTGCTCCACCAGACCGAATGGTTACGGCCTAAGAAGCCAACGCCAGAAGCATAAAATGCGATATAAATACATCAGCTTTACCATCGTATAAAACGAATAATTGCAACCAGTATGAAGCTTATGGTCATTTCTACTTTCCGAGCAAGCTAGGCTTCACCCTAGGGCATTGCTCCAACAGATTGAACAGTTAGGGCCTTAGAAGTCAACGCCCGAAGCATAAAATGCAATAAATATACAACAGTGTTTCCATCATATAACAGGAATAATAGCAACCAATTTGAAAGTGATGACCAATTCTACGTTCCGGGCAAGCTAGGCTTCACTCTAGGGCGTTGCTCCACCAGAGCGAATAGTTAGTGCCTTAGAAGTCAACGCCAGAAGCATAAAATACAACATAAATACAACAGTTTTTCCATCGTATAAAACGAATAATTGCAACCAGTTTGAAAGTGATGGCCAATTCTACCTTCCGGGCAACCTAGGCTTCACTCTAGGGCGTTGCTCCACCAGATCGAATAGTTAGTGCCTTAGAAGTCAACGCCAGAAGCATAAAGTACAATATAAATACAACAGTTTTTCCATCGTATAAAACGAATAATTGCAACCAGTATGAAACGTATGGTCATTTCTACTTTCCGAGCAAGCTAGGCTTCACCCTAGCGCGTTGCTCCAACGGATTGAATAGTTAGGGCCTTAGAAGTCAACGACGGAACCATAAAATGCAAAAAAAATACAACAGTGTTTCCATCGTATAACAGGAATAATTGCAACCAGTTTGAACGTGATGGTCATTTCTCCTTTCCGGGCAACCTAGGCTTCACTCTAGGGCGTTGCTCCACTAGATCGAACAGCTAGGGCCTAAGAAGTCAACGCCAGAAGCATAAAATACGATATATATACAACAGCTTTTCCATCGTATAAAACGAATAATTGCAACCAGTATGAAACTTATGGTCATTTCTACTTTCCGAGCAAGCTAGGCTTCACCCTAGGGCGTTGCTCCAACAGATTGTATAGTTAGGGCCTTAGAAGTCAACGCCCGAAGCATAAAATGCAATAAAAATACAACAGTGTTTCCATCATATAACAGGAATAATTGCGTCCAGTTTGAAAGTGATGGCCAATTCTACGTTCCGTGCAACCTAGGCTTCACTCTAGGGCGTTGCTCCACCAGATCGAATAGTTAGTGCCTTAGAAGTCAACGCCAGAAGCATAAAATACAATATAGATACAACAGTTTTTCCATCGTATAAAACGAATAATTGCAACCAGTTTGAACGTGATGGTCATTTCTCCTTTCCGGGCAACCTAGGCTTCACTCTAGGGCGTTGCTCCACCAGATCGAACAGCTAGCGCCTTAGAAGTCAACGCCAGAAGCATAAAATACAATATAAATACAACAGCGTTTCCATCGTATAAAACGAATAATTGCAACCAGTGTGAAAGTTATGGTCATTTCAACATTCCGAGCAACCTTGGATCCACTCTAGGGCGTTACTCCACCAGATCGAATGGTTAGGTCCTTAGAAGTAAACGCCAGAAGCATAAAATGCAATATAAATACAACAGCGTTTCCATAGTATAAAACGAATAATTGCAACCAGTGTGAAAGTTATGGTCATTTCTACATTCCGAGCAACCTAGGATCCACTCTAGGGCGTTGCTCCACTAGATCGAATAGTTAGGTCCTTAGAAGTAAACGCGAGAAGCATAAAATACGATATAAATACAACAGCGTTTGCATCGTATAAAACGAATAATTGCAACCAGTGTGAAAGTTATGGTCATTTCTACATTCCGAGCAACCTAGGATTCACTCTAGGTCGTTGCACCACCAGATCGAATAGTTAGGTCCTTAGAAGTCAACGCCCGAAGCATAAAATGCAATAAAAATACAACAGCTTTTCCATCGTATAAAACGAATAATTGCAACAGTATGAAACTGATGGTCATTTCCACTTTCCGAGCACCCTAGGCGTCTCTCTAGGGCGTTGCTCCACCGCATCTAATAGCTACGGCCTTAGAAGTCAACGCCAGAGGCATAAAATACAATATAAATACAACAGCTTTTCCATCGTATAAAACGAATAATTCCAACCAGTATGAAACTTATGGTCATTTCTACTTTCCGAGCAACCTAGGCTTCACCCTAGGGCGTTGCTCCCACAGATGGAATAGTTAGGGCCTTAGAAGTCTACGCCCGAACCATAAAATGCAAAAAATATACAACAGTGTTTCCATCATATAACAGGAATAATTGCGACCTGTTTGAAAGTGATGGACCATTCTACGTTCCGGGCAACCTAGGCTTCACTCTAGGGCGTTGCTCCAACAGATCGAATAGTTAGTGCCTTAGAAGTCAACGCCAGAAGCATAAAATACAATATAAATACAACAGCTTTTCCATCGTATAAAACGAATCATTGCAACCAGTATGAAACTTATGGTCATTTCTACTTTCCGAGCAACCTAGGCTTCACCCTAGGGCGTTGCTCCAACAGATTGAATAGTTAGGGCCTTAGAAGTCTACGCCCGAACCATAAAATGCAAAAAAAATACAACAGTGTTTCCATCATATAACAGGAATAATTTCGACCAGTTTGAAAGTGATGGCCAATTCTACGTTCCGGGCAACCTAGGCTTCACTCTAGGGCGCTGCTGCACCAGATCGAATAGTTAGTGCCTTAGAAGTCAACGCCAGAAGCATAAAATACAATATAAATACAACAGTTTTTCCATCGTGTGAAACAAATAATTGCAACCAGTATGAAGCATATGGTCATTTCTTCTTTCCGAGCAACCTAGGCTTCACCCTAGGGCGTTGCTCCAACGGATTGAATAGTTAGGGCCTTAGAAGTCAACGCCCGAACCATAAAATGCAAAAAAAATACAACAGTGTTTCCATCATATAACAGCAATAATTGCAACCAGTTTGAAAGTGATGGCCAATTCTACGTTCCGGGCAACCTAGGTTTCACTCCAGGGCGTTGCTCCACCAGACCGAATAGTTACGGCCTAAGAAGTCAACGCCAGAAGCATAAAGTACGATATAAATACAACAGCTTTTCCATCGTATAAAAGGAATAATTGCAAACAGTGTGAAGGTAATGGTCATTTCTATGTTCCGGGCAAGCTAGGCTTCACCCTAGGCCGTTGTTCCACCAGATCGAATAGTTAGGGCCTTAGAAGTCAACGCCCGAACCATAAAATGCAAAAAAAATACAACAGTGTTTCCATCGTATAAAACGAATAATTGCAACCAGTATGAAACTGATGGTCATTTCTACTTTCCGAGCAACCTAGGCTTCACCCTAGGGAGTTGCTCCAACAGATTGAATAGTTAGGGCCTTAGAAGTCAACGCCCGAAGCGTAAAATGCAATAAAAATACAACAGTGGTTCCATCGTATAAAACGAATAATTGCAAGCAGTATGAAACTTATGGTCATTTCTACTTTCCGAGCAAGCTAGGCTTCACCCTAGGGCGTTGCTCCAACAGATTCAATAGTTAGGATCTAAGAAGTGAACGCCCGAACCATAAAATGCAAAAAAAATTCAACAGTGTTTCCATCATATAACAGGAATAATTGCAACCAGTTTGAAAGTGATGGCCAATTCTACGTTCCGGGCAACCTAGGCTTCTCTCCATGGCGTTGCTCCACCAGACCGAATGGTTACGGCCTAAGAAGCCAACGCCAGAAGCATAAAATGCGATATAAATACATCAGCTTTACCATCGTATAAAACGAATAATTGCAACCAGTATGAAGCTTATGGTCATTTCTACTTTCCGAGCAAGCTAGGCTTCACCCTAGGGCATTGCTCCAACAGATTGAACAGTTAGGGCCTTAGAAGTCAACGCCCGAAGCATAAAATGCAATAAATATACAACAGTGTTTCCATCATATAACAGGAATAATAGCAACCAATTTGAAAGTGATGACCAATTCTACGTTCCGGGCAAGCTAGGCTTCACTCTAGGGCGTTGCTCCACCAGAGCGAATAGTTAGTGCCTTAGAAGTCAACGCCAGAAGCATAAAATACAACATAAATACAACAGTTTTCCCATCGTATAAAACGAATAATTGCAACCAGTTTGAAAGTGATGGCCAATTCTACCTTCCGGGCAACCTAGGCTTCACTCTAGGGCGTTGCTCCACCAGATCGAATAGTTAGTGCCTTAGAAGTCAACGCCAGAAGCATAAAGTACAATATAAATACAACAGTTTTTCCATCGTATAAAACGAATAATTGCAACCAGTATGAAACGTATGGTCATTTCTACTTTCCGAGCAAGCTAGGCTTCACCCTAGCGCGTTGCTCCAACGGATTGAATAGTTAGGGCCTTAGAAGTCAACGACGGAACCATAAAATGCAAAAAAAATACAACAGTGTTTCCATCGTATAACAGGAATAATTGCAACCAGTTTGAACGTGATGGTCATTTCTCCTTTCCGGGCAACCTAGGCTTCACTCTAGGGCGTTGCTCCACTAGATCGAACAGCTAGGGCCTAAGAAGTCAACGCCAGAAGCATAAAATACGATATATATACAACAGCTTTTCCATCGTATAAAACGAATAATTGCAACCAGTATGAAACTTATGGTCATTTCTACTTTCCGAGCAAGCTAGGCTTCACCCTAGGGCGTTGCTCCAACAGATTGTATAGTTAGGGCCTTAGAAGTCAACGCCCGAAGCATAAAATGCAATAAAAATACAACAGTGTTTCCATCATATAACAGGAATAATTGCGTCCAGTTTGAAAGTGATGGCCAATTCTACGTTCCGTGCAACCTAGGCTTCACTCTAGGGCGTTGCTCCACCAGATCGAATAGTTAGTGCCTTAGAAGTCAACGCCAGAAGCATAAAATACAATATAGATACAACAGTTTTTCCATCGTATAAAACGAATAATTGCAACCAGTTTGAACGTGATGGTCATTTCTCCTTTCCGGGCAACCTAGGCTTCACTCTAGGGCGTTGCTCCACCAGATCGAACAGCTAGCGCCTTAGAAGTCAACGCCAGAAGCATAAAATACAATATAAATACAACAGCGTTTCCATCGTATAAAACGAATAATTGCAACCAGTGTGAAAGTTATGGTCATTTCAACATTCCGAGCAACCTTGGATCCACTCTAGGGCGTTACTCCACCAGATCGAATGGTTAGGTCCTTAGAAGTAAACGCCAGAAGCATAAAACACGATATAAATACAACAGCGTTTGCATCGTATAAAACGAATAATTGCAGACAGTGTGAAAGTTATGGTCATTTCTACATTCCGAGCAACCTAGGATTCACTCTAGGGCGTTGCTCCACCAGATCGAATAGTTAGGTCCTTAGAGGTAAACGCCAGAAGCATAAAATACGATATAGATCCAACAGCTTTTCCATTGTATAAAAGGAATAATTGCAAACAGTGTGAAGGTAATGGTCATTTCTACGTTCCGGGCAAGTTAGGCTTCACCCTAGGCCGTTGTTCCACCAGATCGAATAGTTAGGGCCTAAGAAGTGAACACCAGAAGCATAAAATGCAATAAAAATACAACAGTTTTTCCAATGTATAACAGAATTAATTGCAACCAGTTTGAAAGTGATGGTCATTTCTCCATTCCGGGCAACCTAGGCTTCACTCTAGGGCGTTGCTCCACTAGATCGAATAGCTAGGGCCTTAGAAGTCAACGCCAGAAGCATAAAATACAATATAAATACAACAGTTTTTCCATCGTATAAAACGAATAATTGCAACCATTATGAAACTGATGGTCGTTTCTACTATCCGAGCAACCTAGGCTTATCCCTAGGGCGTTGCTCCAACAGATTGAATAGTTAGGGCCTTAGAAGTCAACGCCCGAAGCATAAAATGCAATAAAAATACAACAGTGTTTCCATCGTATAAAACGAA
Organism: Calliopsis andreniformis; assembly: GCF_051401765.1. Lineage (NCBI taxonomy): Eukaryota > Metazoa > Arthropoda > Insecta > Hymenoptera > Andrenidae > Calliopsis > Calliopsis andreniformis. The sequence continues at coordinate 9,654,850 of NW_027480429.1, read as the reverse complement.
TAATTGCAACCAGTATGAAACTTATGGTCATTTCTACTTTCCGAGCAAGCTAGGCTTCACCCTAGGGCGTTGCTCCAACAGACTCAATAGTTAGGACCTTAGAACTGAACGCCCGAAACATAAAATGCAAAAAAAATACAACAGTGTTTCCATCATATAAAACGAATAATTGCAACCAGTGTGAAAGTTATGGTCATTTCTACATTCCGAGCAACCTAGGATCCACTCTAGGGCGTTGCTCCACCAGATCGAATAGTTAGGTCCTTAGAAGTAAACGCCAGAAGCATAAAATGCAATATAAATACAACAGCGTTTCCATAGTATAAAACGAATAATTGCAACCAGTGTGAAAGTTATGGTCATTTCTACATTCCGAGCAACCTAGGATCCACTCTAGGGCGTTGCTCCACTAGATCGAATAGTTAGGTCCTTAGAAGTAAACGCGAGAAGCATAAAATACGATATAAATACAACAGCGTTTGCATCGTATAAAACGAATAATTGCAACCAGTGTGAAAGTTATGGTCATTTCTACATTCCGAGCAACCTAGGATTCACTCTAGGTCGTTGCACCACCAGATCGAATAGTTAGGTCCTTAGAAGTCAACGCCCGAAGCATAAAATGCAATAAAAATACAACAGCTTTTCCATCGTATAAAACGAATAATTGCAACAGTATGAAACTGATGGTCATTTCCACTTTCCGAGCACCCTAGGCGTCTCTCTAGGGCGTTGCTCCACCGCATCTAACAGCTACGGCCTTAGAAGTCAACGCCAGAGGCATAAAATACAATATAAATACAACAGCTTTTCCATCGTATAAAACGAATAATTCCAACCAGTATGAAACTTATGGTCATTTCTACTTTCCGAGCAACCTAGGCTTCACCCTAGGGCGTTGCTCCCACAGATGGAATAGTTAGGGCCTTAGAAGTCTACGCCCGAACCATAAAATGCAAAAAATATACAACAGTGTTTCCATCATATAACAGGAATAATTGCGACCTGTTTGAAAGTGATGGACCATTCTACGTTCCGGGCAACCTAGGCTTCACTCTAGGGCGTTGCTCCAACAGATCGAATAGTTAGTGCCTTAGAAGTCAACGCCAGAAGCATAAAATACAATATAAATACAACAGCTTTTCCATCGTATAAAACGAATCATTGCAACCAGTATGAAACTTATGGTCATTTCTACTTTCCGAGCAACCTAGGCTTCACCCTAGGGCGTTGCTCCAACAGATTGAATAGTTAGGGCCTTAGAAGTCTACGCCCGAACCATAAAATGCAAAAAAAATACAACAGTGTTTCCATCATATAACAGGAATAATTTCGACCAGTTTGAAAGTGATGGCCAATTCTACGTTCCGGGCAACCTAGGCTTCACTCTAGGGCGCTGCTGCACCAGATCGAATAGTTAGTGCCTTAGAAGTCAACGCCAGAAGCATAAAATACAATATAAATACAACAGTTTTTCCATCGTGTGAAACAAATAATTGCAACCAGTATGAAGCATATGGTCATTTCTTCTTTCCGAGCAACCTAGGCTTCACCCTAGGGCGTTGCTCCAACGGATTGAATAGTTAGGGCCTTAGAAGTCAACGCCCGAACCATAAAATGCAAAAAAAATACAACAGTGTTTCCATCATATAACAGCAATAATTGCAACCAGTTTGAAAGTGATGGCCAATTCTACGTTCCGGGCAACCTAGGTTTCACTCCAGGGCGTTGCTCCACCAGACCGAATAGTTACGGCCTAAGAAGTCAACGCCAGAAGCATAAAGTACGATATAAATACAACAGCTTTTCCATCGTATAAAAGGAATAATTGCAAACAGTGTGAAGGTAATGGTCATTTCTACGTTCCGGGCAAGCTAGGCTTCACCCTAGGCCGTTGTTCCACCAGATCGAATAGTTAGGGCCTTAGAAGTCAACGCCCGAACCATAAAATGCAAAAAAAATACAACAGTGTTTCCATCATATAAATGGAATAATTGCAACCAGTTTGAAAGTGATGGCCAATTCTACGTTCCGGGCAACCTAGGTTTCACTCCAGGGCGTTGCTCCACCAGACCGAATAGTTACGGCCTAAGAAGTCAACGCCAGAAGCATAAAATACGATATAAATACAACAGCTTTTCCATCGTATAAAACGAATAATTGCAACCAGTGTGAAAGTAATGGTCATTTCTACGTTCCGAGCTCCCTAGGCGTCACTCTAGGGCGTTGCTCCACCACATCTAATAGCTACGGCCTTAGAAGTCAACGCCAGAGGCATAAAGTACAATATAAATACAACAGCGTTTGCATCGTATAAAACGAGTAATTGCAACCAGTGTGAAAGTTATGGTCATTTCTACATTCCGAGCAACCTAGGATTCACTCTAGGTCGTTGATTCACCAGATCGAATAGTTAGGCCCTTACAAGTAAGCGCCAGAAGCATAAAATACAATATAAATACAACAGTTTTTCCATCGTATAAAACGAATAATTGCAACCAGTTTGAAAGTGATGGCCATTTCTCCTTTCCGGGCAACCTAGGCTTCACTCTAGGGCGTTGCTCCACTAGATCGAATAGCTAGGGCCTTAGAAGTCAACGCCCGAAGCATAAAATGCAATAAAAATACAACAGTGTTTCCATCGTATAAAACGAATAATTGCAAGCAGTATGAAACTTATGGTCATTTCTACTTTCCGAGCAAGCTAGGCTTCACCCTAGGGCGTTGCTCCAACAGATTCAATAGTTAGGACCTTAGAAGTGAACGCCCGAACCATAAAATGCAAAAAAAATACAACAGTGTTTCCATCATATAACAGGAATAATTGCAACCAGTTTGAACGTGATGGTCATTTCTCCTTTCCGGGCAACCTAGGCTTCACTCTAGGGCGTTGCTCCTCTAGATCGAACAGCTAGGGCCTAGGAAGTCAACGCCAGAAGCATAAAATACGATATAAATACAACAGCTTTTCCATCGTATAAAACGAATAATTGCAACCAGTGTGAAAGATATGGCCATTTCTACATTCCGAGCAACCTAGGATCCTCTCTGGGGCGTTGCTCCACCAGATCGAATAGTTAGGTCCTTAGAACTAAACGCCAGAAGCATAAAATACGATATAAATGCAACAGCGTTTGCATCGTATAAAACGAATAATTGCAACCAGTGTGAAAGTTATGGTCATTTCTACATTCCGAGCAACCTAGGACTCACTCTAGGGCGTTGCTCCACCAGACCGAATAGTTAGGTCCTTAGAAGTAAACGCCAGAAGCATAAAATGCAATATAAATACAACAGCGTTTCCATCGTATAAAACGAATAATTGCAACCAGTGTGAAAGTTATGGTCATTTCTACATTCCGAGCAACCTAGGATCCACTCTAGGGCGTTGCTCCACCAGATCGAATAGTTAGGTCCTTAGTAGTAAACGCCAGAAGCATAAAATACGATATAAATACAACAGCGTTTGCAACGAATAATTGCAACCAGTGTGAAAGTTATGGTCATTTCTACATTCCGAGCAACCGAGGATTCACTCTAGGGCGTTGCTCCACCAGATCGAATAGTTAGGTCCTTAGAAGTCAACGCCCGAAGCATAAAATGCAATAAAAATACAACAGCGGTTCCATCGTATAAAACGAATAATTGCAACCAGTATGAAGCTTATGGTCATTTCTACTTTCCGAGCAAGCTAGGCTTCACCCTAGGGCATTGCTCCAACAGATTGAACAGTTAGGGCCTTAGAAGTCAACGCCCGAAGCATAAAATGCAATAAATATACAACAGTGTTTCCATCATATAACAGGAATAATAGCAACCAATTTGAAAGTGATGACCAATTCTACGTTCCGGGCAAGCTAGGCTTCACTCTAGGGCGTTGCTCCACCAGAGCGAATAGTTAGTGCCTTAGAAGTCAACGCCAGAAGCATAAAATACAACATAAATACAACAGTTTTTCCATCGTATAAAACGAATAATTGCAACCAGTTTGAAAGTGATGGCCAATTCTACCTTCCGGGCAACCTAGGCTTCACTCTAGGGCGTTGCTCCACCAGATCGAATAGTTAGTGCCTTAGAAGTCAACGCCAGAAGCATAAAGTACAATATAAATACAACAGTTTTTCCATCGTATAAAACGAATAATTGCAACCAGTATGAAACGTATGGTCATTTCTACTTTCCGAGCAAGCTAGGCTTCACCCTAGCGCGTTGCTCCAACGGATTGAATAGTTAGGGCCTTAGAAGTCAACGACGGAACCATAAAATGCAAAAAAAATACAACAGTGTTTCCATCGTATAACAGGAATAATTGCAACCAGTTTGAACGTGATGGTCATTTCTCCTTTCCGGGCAACCTAGGCTTCACTCTAGGGCGTTGCTCCACTAGATCGAACAGCTAGGGCCTAAGAAGTCAACGCCAGAAGCATAAAATACGATATATATACAACAGCTTTTCCATCGTATAAAACGAATAATTGCAACCAGTATGAAACTTATGGTCATTTCTACTTTCCGAGCAAGCTAGGCTTCACCCTAGGGCGTTGCTCCAACAGATTGTATAGTTAGGGCCTTAGAAGTCAACGCCCGAAGCATAAAATGCAATAAAAATACAACAGTGTTTCCATCATATAACAGGAATAATTGCGTCCAGTTTGAAAGTGATGGCCAATTCTACGTTCCGTGCAACCTAGGCTTCACTCTAGGGCGTTGCTCCACCAGATCGAATAGTTAGTGCCTTAGAAGTCAACGCCAGAAGCATAAAATACAATATAGATACAACAGTTTTTCCATCGTATAAAACGAATAATTGCAACCAGTTTGAACGTGATGGTCATTTCTCCTTTCCGGGCAACCTAGGCTTCACTCTAGGGCGTTGCTCCACCAGATCGAACAGCTAGCGCCTTAGAAGTCAACGCCAGAAGCATAAAATACAATATAAATACAACAGCGTTTCCATCGTATAAAACGAATAATTGCAACCAGTGTGAAAGTTATGGTCATTTCAACATTCCGAGCAACCTTGGATCCACTCTAGGGCGTTACTCCACCAGATCGAATGGTTAGGTCCTTAGAAGTAAACGCCAGAAGCATAAAATGCAATATAAATACAACAGCGTTTCCATAGTATAAAACGAATAATTGCAACCAGTGTGAAAGTTATGGTCATTTCTACATTCCGAGCAACCTAGGATCCACTCTAGGGCGTTGCTCCACTAGATCGAATAGTTAGGTCCTTAGAAGTAAACGCGAGAAGCATAAAATGCAATAAAAATACAACAGTGTTTCCATCGTATAAAACGAATAATTGCAAGCAGTATGAAACTTATGGTCATTTCTACTTTCCGAGCAAGCTAGGCTTCACCCTAGGGCGTTGCTCCAACAGATTCAATAGTTAGGACCTTAGAAGTGAACGCCCGAACCATAAAATGCAAAAAAAATACAACAGTGTTTCCATCATATAACAGGAATAATTGCAACCAGTTTGAACGTGATGGTCATTTCTCCTTTCCGGGCAACCTAGGCTTCACTCTAGGGCGTTGCTCCTCTAGATCGAACAGCTAGGGCCTAGGAAGTCAACGCCAGAAGCATAAAATACGATATAAATACAACAGCTTTTCCATCGTATAAAACGAATAATTGCAACCAGTGTGAAAGATATGGCCATTTCTACATTCCGAGCAACCTAGGATCCTCTCTGGGGCGTTGCTCCACCAGATCGAATAGTTAGGTCCTTAGAACTAAACGCCAGAAGCATAAAATACGATATAAATGCAACAGCGTTTGCATCGTATAAAACGAATAATTGCAACCAGTGTGAAAGTTATGGTCATTTCTACATTCCGAGCAACCTAGGACTCACTCTAGGGCGTTGCTCCACCAGACCGAATAGTTAGGTCCTTAGAAGTAAACGCCAGAAGCATAAAATGCAATATAAATACAACAGCGTTTCCATCGTATAAAACGAATAATTGCAACCAGTGTGAAAGTTATGGTCATTTCTACATTCCGAGCAACCTAGGATCCACTCTAGGGCGTTGCTCCACCAGATCGAATAGTTAGGTCCTTAGTAGTAAACGCCAGAAGCATAAAATACGATATAAATACAACAGCGTTTGCAACGAATAATTGCAACCAGTGTGAAAGTTATGGTCATTTCTACATTCCGAGCAACCGAGGATTCACTCTAGGGCGTTGCTCCACCAGATCGAATAGTTAGGTCCTTAGAAGTCAACGCCCGAAGCATAAAATGCAATAAAAATACAACAGCGGTTCCATCGTATAAAACGAATAATTGCAACCAGTATGAAGCTTATGGTCATTTCTACTTTCCGAGCAAGCTAGGCTTCACCCTAGGGCATTGCTCCAACAGATTGAACAGTTAGGGCCTTAGAAGTCAACGCCCGAAGCATAAAATGCAATAAATATACAACAGTGTTTCCATCATATAACAGGAATAATAGCAACCAATTTGAAAGTGATGACCAATTCTACGTTCCGGGCAAGCTAGGCTTCACTCTAGGGCGTTGCTCCACCAGAGCGAATAGTTAGTGCCTTAGAAGTCAACGCCAGAAGCATAAAATACAACATAAATACAACAGTTTTTCCATCGTATAAAACGAATAATTGCAACCAGTTTGAAAGTGATGGCCAATTCTACCTTCCGGGCAACCTAGGCTTCACTCTAGGGCGTTGCTCCACCAGATCGAATAGTTAGTGCCTTAGAAGTCAACGCCAGAAGCATAAAGTACAATATAAATACAACAGTTTTTCCATCGTATAAAACGAATAATTGCAACCAGTATGAAACGTATGGTCATTTCTACTTTCCGAGCAAGCTAGGCTTCACCCTAGCGCGTTGCTCCAACGGATTGAATAGTTAGGGCCTTAGAAGTCAACGACGGAACCATAAAATGCAAAAAAAATACAACAGTGTTTCCATCGTATAACAGGAATAATTGCAACCAGTTTGAACGTGATGGTCATTTCTCCTTTCCGGGCAACCTAGGCTTCACTCTAGGGCGTTGCTCCACTAGATCGAACAGCTAGGGCCTAAGAAGTCAACGCCAGAAGCATAAAATACGATATATATACAACAGCTTTTCCATCGTATAAAACGAATAATTGCAACCAGTATGAAACTTATGGTCATTTCTACTTTCCGAGCAAGCTAGGCTTCACCCTAGGGCGTTGCTCCAACAGATTGTATAGTTAGGGCCTTAGAAGTCAACGCCCGAAGCATAAAATGCAATAAAAATACAACAGTGTTTCCATCATATAACAGGAATAATTGCGTCCAGTTTGAAAGTGATGGCCAATTCTACGTTCCGTGCAACCTAGGCTTCACTCTAGGGCGTTGCTCCACCAGATCGAATAGTTAGTGCCTTAGAAGTCAACGCCAGAAGCATAAAATACAATATAGATACAACAGTTTTTCCATCGTATAAAACGAATAATTGCAACCAGTTTGAACGTGATGGTCATTTCTCCTTTCCGGGCAACCTAGGCTTCACTCTAGGGCGTTGCTCCACCAGATCGAACAGCTAGCGCCTTAGAAGTCAACGCCAGAAGCATAAAATACAATATAAATACAACAGCGTTTCCATCGTATAAAACGAATAATTGCAACCAGTGTGAAAGTTATGGTCATTTCAACATTCCGAGCAACCTTGGATCCACTCTAGGGCGTTACTCCACCAGATCGAATGGTTAGGTCCTTAGAAGTAAACGCCAGAAGCATAAAATGCAATATAAATACAACAGCGTTTCCATAGTATAAAACGAATAATTGCAACCAGTGTGAAAGTTATGGTCATTTCTACATTCCGAGCAACCTAGGATCCACTCTAGGGCGTTGCTCCACTAGATCGAATAGTTAGGTCCTTAGAAGTAAACGCGAGAAGCATAAAATACGATATAAATACAACAGCGTTTGCATCGTATAAAACGAATAATTGCAACCAGTGTGAAAGTTATGGTCATTTCTACATTCCGAGCAACCTAGGATTCACTCTAGGTCGTTGCACCACCAGATCGAATAGTTAGGTCCTTAGAAGTCAACGCCCGAAGCATAAAATGCAATAAAAATACAACAGCTTTTCCATCGTATAAAACGAATAATTGCAACAGTATGAAACTGATGGTCATTTCCACTTTCCGAGCACCCTAGGCGTCTCTCTAGGGCGTTGCTCCACCGCATCTAATAGCTACGGCCTTAGAAGTCAACGCCAGAGGCATAAAATACAATATAAATACAACAGCTTTTCCATCGTATAAAACGAATAATTCCAACCAGTATGAAACTTATGGTCATTTCTACTTTCCGAGCAACCTAGGCTTCACCCTAGGGCGTTGCTCCCACAGATGGAATAGTTAGGGCCTTAGAAGTCTACGCCCGAACCATAAAATGCAAAAAATATACAACAGTGTTTCCATCATATAACAGGAATAATTGCGACCTGTTTGAAAGTGATGGACCATTCTACGTTCCGGGCAACCTAGGCTTCACTCTAGGGCGTTGCTCCAACAGATCGAATAGTTAGTGCCTTAGAAGTCAACGCCAGAAGCATAAAATACAATATAAATACAACAGCTTTTCCATCGTATAAAACGAATCATTGCAACCAGTATGAAACTTATGGTCATTTCTACTTTCCGAGCAACCTAGGCTTCACCCTAGGGCGTTGCTCCAACAGATTGAATAGTTAGGGCCTTAGAAGTCTACGCCCGAACCATAAAATGCAAAAAAAATACAACAGTGTTTCCATCATATAACAGGAATAATTTCGACCAGTTTGAAAGTGATGGCCAATTCTACGTTCCGGGCAACCTAGGCTTCACTCTAGGGCGCTGCTGCACCAGATCGAATAGTTAGTGCCTTAGAAGTCAACGCCAGAAGCATAAAATACAATATAAATACAACAGTTTTTCCATCGTGTGAAACAAATAATTGCAACCAGTATGAAGCATATGGTCATTTCTTCTTTCCGAGCAACCTAGGCTTCACCCTAGGGCGTTGCTCCAACGGATTGAATAGTTAGGGCCTTAGAAGTCAACGCCCGAACCATAAAATGCAAAAAAAATACAACAGTGTTTCCATCATATAACAGCAATAATTGCAACCAGTTTGAAAGTGATGGCCAATTCTACGTTCCGGGCAACCTAGGTTTCACTCCAGGGCGTTGCTCCACCAGACCGAATAGTTACGGCCTAAGAAGTCAACGCCAGAAGCATAAAGTACGATATAAATACAACAGCTTTTCCATCGTATAAAAGGAATAATTGCAAACAGTGTGAAGGTAATGGTCATTTCTACGTTCCGGGCAAGCTAGGCTTCACCCTAGGCCGTTGTTCCACCAGATCGAATAGTTAGGGCCTTAGAAGTCAACGCCCGAACCATAAAATGCAAAAAAAATACAACAGTGTTTCCATCGTATAAAACGAATAATTGCAACCAGTATGAAACTGATGGTCATTTCTACTTTCCGAGCAACCTAGGCTTCACCCTAGGGAGTTGCTCCAACAGATTGAATAGTTAGGGCCTTAGAAGTCAACGCCCGAAGCGTAAAATGCAATAAAAATACAACAGTGGTTCCATCGTATAAAACGAATAATTGCAAGCAGTATGAAACTTATGGTCATTTCTACTTTCCGAGCAAGCTAGGCTTCACCCTAGGGCGTTGCTCCAACAGATTCAATAGTTAGGATCTAAGAAGTGAACGCCCGAACCATAAAATGCAAAAAAAATTCAACAGTGTTTCCATCATATAACAGGAATAATTGCAACCAGTTTGAAAGTGATGGCCAATTCTACGTTCCGGGCAACCTAGGCTTCTCTCCATGGCGTTGCTCCACCAGACCGAATGGTTACGGCCTAAGAAGCCAACGCCAGAAGCATAAAATGCGATATAAATACATCAGCTTTACCATCGTATAAAACGAATAATTGCAACCAGTATGAAGCTTATGGTCATTTCTACTTTCCGAGCAAGCTAGGCTTCACCCTAGGGCATTGCTCCAACAGATTGAACAGTTAGGGCCTTAGAAGTCAACGCCCGAAGCATAAAATGCAATAAATATACAACAGTGTTTCCATCATATAACAGGAATAATAGCAACCAATTTGAAAGTGATGACCAATTCTACGTTCCGGGCAAGCTAGGCTTCACTCTAGGGCGTTGCTCCACCAGAGCGAATAGTTAGTGCCTTAGAAGTCAACGCCAGAAGCATAAAATACAACATAAATACAACAGTTTTTCCATCGTATAAAACGAATAATTGCAACCAGTTTGAAAGTGATGGCCAATTCTACCTTCCGGGCAACCTAGGCTTCACTCTAGGGCGTTGCTCCACCAGATCGAATAGTTAGTGCCTTAGAAGTCAACGCCAGAAGCATAAAGTACAATATAAATACAACAGTTTTTCCATCGTATAAAACGAATAATTGCAACCAGTATGAAACGTATGGTCATTTCTACTTTCCGAGCAAGCTAGGCTTCACCCTAGCGCGTTGCTCCAACGGATTGAATAGTTAGGGCCTTAGAAGTCAACGACGGAACCATAAAATGCAAAAAAAATACAACAGTGTTTCCATCGTATAACAGGAATAATTGCAACCAGTTTGAACGTGATGGTCATTTCTCCTTTCCGGGCAACCTAGGCTTCACTCTAGGGCGTTGCTCCACTAGATCGAACAGCTAGGGCCTAAGAAGTCAACGCCAGAAGCATAAAATACGATATATATACAACAGCTTTTCCATCGTATAAAACGAATAATTGCAACCAGTATGAAACTTATGGTCATTTCTACTTTCCGAGCAAGCTAGGCTTCACCCTAGGGCGTTGCTCCAACAGATTGTATAGTTAGGGCCTTAGAAGTCAACGCCCGAAGCATAAAATGCAATAAAAATACAACAGTGTTTCCATCATATAACAGGAATAATTGCGTCCAGTTTGAAAGTGATGGCCAATTCTACGTTCCGTGCAACCTAGGCTTCACTCTAGGGCGTTGCTCCACCAGATCGAATAGTTAGTGCCTTAGAAGTCAACGCCAGAAGCATAAAATACAATATAGATACAACAGTTTTTCCATCGTATAAAACGAATAATTGCAACCAGTTTGAACGTGATGGTCATTTCTCCTTTCCGGGCAACCTAGGCTTCACTCTAGGGCGTTGCTCCACCAGATCGAACAGCTAGCGCCTTAGAAGTCAACGCCAGAAGCATAAAATACAATATAAATACAACAGCGTTTCCATCGTATAAAACGAATAATTGCAACCAGTGTGAAAGTTATGGTCATTTCAACATTCCGAGCAACCTTGGATCCACTCTAGGGCGTTACTCCACCAGATCGAATGGTTAGGTCCTTAGAAGTAAACGCCAGAAGCATAAAACACGATATAAATACAACAGCGTTTGCATCGTATAAAACGAATAATTGCAGACAGTGTGAAAGTTATGGTCATTTCTACATTCCGAGCAACCTAGGATTCACTCTAGGGCGTTGCTCCACCAGATCGAATAGTTAGGTCCTTAGAGGTAAACGCCAGAAGCATAAAATACGATATAGATCCAACAGCTTTTCCATTGTATAAAAGGAATAATTGCAAACAGTGTGAAGGTAATGGTCATTTCTACGTTCCGGGCAAGTTAGGCTTCACCCTAGGCCGTTGTTCCACCAGATCGAATAGTTAGGGCCTAAGAAGTGAACACCAGAAGCATAAAATGCAATAAAAATACAACAGTTTTTCCAATGTATAACAGAATTAATTGCAACCAGTTTGAAAGTGATGGTCATTTCTCCATTCCGGGCAACCTAGGCTTCACTCTAGGGCGTTGCTCCACTAGATCGAATAGCTAGGGCCTTAGAAGTCAACGCCAGAAGCATAAAATACAATATAAATACAACAGTTTTTCCATCGTATAAAACGAATAATTGCAACCATTATGAAACTGATGGTCGTTTCTACTATCCGAGCAACCTAGGCTTATCCCTAGGGCGTTGCTCCAACAGATTGAATAGTTAGGGCCTTAGAAGTCAACGCCCGAAGCATAAAATGCAATAAAAATACAACAGTGTTTCCATCGTATAAAACGAATAATTGCAACCAGTATGAAACTTATGGTCATTTCTACTTTCCGAGCAAGCTAGGCTTCACCCTAGGGCGTTGCTCCAACAGACTCAATAGTTAGGACCTTAGAACTGAACGCCCGAAACATAAAATGCAAAAAAAATACAACAGTGTTTCCATCATATAAAACGAATAATTGCAACCAGTGTGAAAGTTATGGTCATTTCTACATTCCGAGCAACCTAGGATCCACTCTAGGGCGTTGCTCCACCAGATCGAATAGTTAGGTCCTTAGAAGTAAACGCCAGAAGCATAAAATGCAATATAAATACAACAGCGTTTCCATAGTATAAAACGAATAATTGCAACCAGTGTGAAAGTTATGGTCATTTCTACATTCCGAGCAACCTAGGATCCACTCTAGGGCGTTGCTCCACTAGATCGAATAGTTAGGTCCTTAGAAGTAAACGCGAGAAGCATAAAATACGATATAAATACAACAGCGTTTGCATCGTATAAAACGAATAATTGCAACCAGTGTGAAAGTTATGGTCATTTCTACATTCCGAGCAACCTAGGATTCACTCTAGGTCGTTGCACCACCAGATCGAATAGTTAGGTCCTTAGAAGTCAACGCCCGAAGCATAAAATGCAATAAAAATACAACAGCTTTTCCATCGTATAAAACGAATAATTGCAACAGTATGAAACTGATGGTCATTTCCACTTTCCGAGCACCCTAGGCGTCTCTCTAGGGCGTTGCTCCACCGCATCTAACAGCTACGGCCTTAGAAGTCAACGCCAGAGGCATAAAATACAATATAAATACAACAGCTTTTCCATCGTATAAAACGAATAATTCCAACCAGTATGAAACTTATGGTCATTTCTACTTTCCGAGCAACCTAGGCTTCACCCTAGGGCGTTGCTCCCACAGATGGAATAGTTAGGGCCTTAGAAGTCTACGCCCGAACCATAAAATGCAAAAAATATACAACAGTGTTTCCATCATATAACAGGAATAATTGCGACCTGTTTGAAAGTGATGGACCATTCTACGTTCCGGGCAACCTAGGCTTCACTCTAGGGCGTTGCTCCAACAGATCGAATAGTTAGTGCCTTAGAAGTCAACGCCAGAAGCATAAAATACAATATAAATACAACAGCTTTTCCATCGTATAAAACGAATCATTGCAACCAGTATGAAACTTATGGTCATTTCTACTTTCCGAGCAACCTAGGCTTCACCCTAGGGCGTTGCTCCAACAGATTGAATAGTTAGGGCCTTAGAAGTCTACGCCCGAACCATAAAATGCAAAAAAAATACAACAGTGTTTCCATCATATAACAGGAATAATTTCGACCAGTTTGAAAGTGATGGCCAATTCTACGTTCCGGGCAACCTAGGCTTCACTCTAGGGCGCTGCTGCACCAGATCGAATAGTTAGTGCCTTAGAAGTCAACGCCAGAAGCATAAAATACAATATAAATACAACAGTTTTTCCATCGTGTGAAACAAATAATTGCAACCAGTATGAAGCATATGGTCATTTCTTCTTTCCGAGCAACCTAGGCTTCACCCTAGGGCGTTGCTCCAACGGATTGAATAGTTAGGGCCTTAGAAGTCAACGCCCGAACCATAAAATGCAAAAAAAATACAACAGTGTTTCCATCATATAACAGCAATAATTGCAACCAGTTTGAAAGTGATGGCCAATTCTACGTTCCGGGCAACCTAGGTTTCACTCCAGGGCGTTGCTCCACCAGACCGAATAGTTACGGCCTAAGAAGTCAACGCCAGAAGCATAAAGTACGATATAAATACAACAGCTTTTCCATCGTATAAAAGGAATAATTGCAAACAGTGTGAAGGTAATGGTCATTTCTACGTTCCGGGCAAGCTAGGCTTCACCCTAGGCCGTTGTTCCACCAGATCGAATAGTTAGGGCCTTAGAAGTCAACGCCCGAACCATAAAATGCAAAAAAAATACAACAGTGTTTCCATCATATAAATGGAATAATTGCAACCAGTTTGAAAGTGATGGCCAATTCTACGTTCCGGGCAACCTAGGTTTCACTCCAGGGCGTTGCTCCACCAGACCGAATAGTTACGGCCTAAGAAGTCAACGCCAGAAGCATAAAATACGATATAAATACAACAGCTTTTCCATCGTATAAAACGAATAATTGCAACCAGTGTGAAAGTAATGGTCATTTCTACGTTCCGAGCTCCCTAGGCGTCACTCTAGGGCGTTGCTCCACCACATCTAATAGCTACGGCCTTAGAAGTCAACGCCAGAGGCATAAAGTACAATATAAATACAACAGCGTTTGCATCGTATAAAACGAGTAATTGCAACCAGTGTGAAAGTTATGGTCATTTCTACATTCCGAGCAACCTAGGATTCACTCTAGGTCGTTGATTCACCAGATCGAATAGTTAGGCCCTTACAAGTAAGCGCCAGAAGCATAAAATACAATATAAATACAACAGTTTTTCCATCGTATAAAACGAATAATTGCAACCAGTTTGAAAGTGATGGCCATTTCTCCTTTCCGGGCAACCTAGGCTTCACTCTAGGGCGTTGCTCCACTAGATCGAATAGCTAGGGCCTTAGAAGTCAACGCCCGAAGCATAAAATGCAATAAAAATACAACAGTGTTTCCATCGTATAAAACGAATAATTGCAAGCAGTATGAAACTTATGGTCATTTCTACTTTCCGAGCAAGCTAGGCTTCACCCTAGGGCGTTGCTCCAACAGATTCAATAGTTAGGACCTTAGAAGTGAACGCCCGAACCATAAAATGCAAAAAAAATACAACAGTGTTTCCATCATATAACAGGAATAATTGCAACCAGTTTGAACGTGATGGTCATTTCTCCTTTCCGGGCAACCTAGGCTTCACTCTAGGGCGTTGCTCCTCTAGATCGAACAGCTAGGGCCTAGGAAGTCAACGCCAGAAGCATAAAATACGATATAAATACAACAGCTTTTCCATTGTATAAAACGAATAATTGCAACCAGTGTGAAAGATATGGCCATTTCTACATTCCGAGCAACCTAGGATCCTCTCTGGGGCGTTGCTCCACCAGATCGAATAGTTAGGTCCTTAGAACTAAACGCCAGAAGCATAAAATACGATATAAATGCAACAGCGTTTGCATCGTATAAAACGAATAATTGCAACCAGTGTGAAAGTTATGGTCATTTCTACATTCCGAGCAACCTAGGACTCACTCTAGGGCGTTGCTCCACCAGACCGAATAGTTAGGTCCTTAGAAGTAAACGCCAGAAGCATAAAATGCAATATAAATACAACAGCGTTTCCATCGTATAAAACGAATAATTGCAACCAGTGTGAAAGTTATGGTCATTTCTACATTCCGAGCAACCTAGGATCCACTCTAGGGCGTTGCTCCACCAGATCGAATAGTTAGGTCCTTAGTAGTAAACGCCAGAAGCATAAAATACGATATAAATACAACAGCGTTTGCAACGAATAATTGCAACCAGTGTGAAAGTTATGGTCATTTCTACATTCCGAGCAACCGAGGATTCACTCTAGGGCGTTGCTCCACCAGATCGAATAGTTAGGTCCTTAGAAGTCAACGCCCGAAGCATAAAATGCAATAAAAATACAACAGCGGTTCCATCGTATAAAACGAATAATTGCAAGCAGTATGAAACATATGGTCATTTCTACTTTCCGAGCAAGCTAGGCTTCACCCTAGGGCGTTGCTCCAACAGATTCAATGGTTAGGACCTTAGAAGTGAACGCCCGAACCATAAAATGCAAAAAAAATACAACAGTGTTTCCATCATATAACAGGAATAATTGCAACCAGTTTGAAAGTGATGGCCAATTCTACGTTCCGGGCAACCTAGGCTTCTCTCCATGGCGTTGCTCCACCAGACCGTATAGTTACGGCCTAAGAAGCCAACGCCGGGAGCATAGAATACGATATAAGTACAACAGCTTTTCCATCGTATAAAACGAATAATTGCAACCAGTATGAAACTTATGGTCATTTCTACTTTCCGAGCAAGCTAGGCTTCACCCTAGGGCATGGCTCCAACAGATTGAACAGTTAGGGCCTTAGAAGTCAACGCCCGAAGCATAAAATGCAATAAATATACAACAGTGTTTCCATCATATAACAGGAATAATTGCAACCAATTTGAAAGTGACGACCAATTCTACGTTCCGGGCAACCTAGGCTTCACTCTAGGGCGTTGCTCCACCAGATCGAATAGTTAGTGCCTTAGAAGTCAACGCCAGAAGCATAAAATACAACATAAATACAACTGTTTTTCCATCGTATAAACCGAATAATTGCAACCAGTTTGAAAGTGATGGCCAATTCTACCTTCCGGGCAACCTAGGCTTCACTCTAGGGCGTTGCTCCACCAGATCGAATAGTTAGTGCCTTAGAAGTCAACGCCAGAAGCATAAAGTACAATATAAATACAACAGTTTTTCCATCGTATAAAACGAATAATTGCAACCAGTATGTAACTTATGGTCATTTCTAGTTTCCAAGCAACCTAGGCTTCACCCTAGGGCGTTGCTCCAACAGATTCAATAGTTAGGGCCTTAGAAGTCAACGCCCGAACCATAAAATGCAAAAAAAATACAACAGTGTTTCCATCATATAACAGCAATATTTGCAACCAGTTTGAAAGTGATGGCCAATTCTACGTTCCGGGCAACCTAGGTTTCACTCCAGGGCGTTGCTCCACCAGACCGAATAGTTACGGCCTAAGAAGTCAACGCCAGAAGCATAAAATACGATATAAATACAACAGCTTTTCCATCGTATAAAACGAATAATTGCAACCAGTGTGAAAGTAATGGTCATTTCTACGTTCCGAGCACCCTAGGCGTCTCTCTAGGGCGTTGCTCCACCGCATCTAATAGCTACGGCCTTAGAAGTCAACGCCAGAGGCATGAAATACAATATAAATACAACAGCTTTTCCATCGTATAAAACGAATAATTCCAACCAGTATGAAACTTATGGTCATTTCTACTTTCCGAGCAACCCAGGCTTCACCCTAGGGCGTTGCTCCCACAGATTGAATAGTTAGGGCCTTAGAAGTCTACGCCCGAACCATAAAATGCAAAAAATATACAACAGTGTTTCCATCATATAACAGGAATAATTGCGACCAGTTTGAAAGTGATGGACCATTCTACGTTCCGGGCAACCTAGGCTTCACTCTAGGGCGTTGCTCCAACAGATCGAATAGTTAGTGCCTTAGAAGTCAACGCCAGAAGCATAAAGTACAATATAAATACAACAGTTTTTCCATCGTATAAAACGAATAATTGCAACCAGTATGTAACTTATGGTCATTTCTAGTTTCCAAGCAACCTAGGCTTCACCCTAGGGCGTTGCTCCAACAGATTCAATAGTTAGGGCCTTAGAAGTCAACGCCCGAACCATAAAATGCAAAAAAAATACAACAGTGTTTCCATCATATAACAGCAATATTTGCAACCAGTTTGAAAGTGATGGCCAATTCTACGTTCCGGGCAACCTAGGTTTCACTCCAGGGCGTTGCTCCACCAGACCGAATAGTTACGGCCTAAGAAGTCAACGCCAGAAGCATAAAATACGATATAAATACAACAGCTTTTCCATCGTATAAAACGAATAATTGCAACCAGTGTGAAAGTAATGGTCATTTCTACGTTCCGAGCACCCTAGGCGTCTCTCTAGGGCGTTGCTCCACCGCATCTAATAGCTACGGCCTTAGAAGTCAACGCCAGAGGCATGAAATACAATATAAATACAACAGCTTTTCCATCGTATAAAACGAATAATTCCAACCAGTATGAAACTTATGGTCATTTCTACTTTCCGAGCAACCCAGGCTTCACCCTAGGGCGTTGCTCCCACAGATTGAATAGTTAGGGCCTTAGAAGTCTACGCCCGAACCATAAAATGCAAAAAATATACAACAGTGTTTCCATCATATAACAGGAATAATTGCGACCAGTTTGAAAGTGATGGACCATTCTACGTTCCGGGCAACCTAGGCTTCACTCTAGGGCGTTGCTCCAACAGATCGAATAGTTAGTGCCTTAGAAGTCAACGCCAGAAGCATAAAATACAATATAAATACAACAGCTATTCCACCGTATAAAACGAATAATTGCAACCAGTATGAAACTTATGGTCATTTCTACTTTCCGAGCAACGTAGGCTTCACCCTAGGGCGTTGCTCCAACAGATTGAATAGTTAGGGCCTTAGAAGTCTACGCCCGAACCATAAAATGCAAAAAAAATACAACAGTGTTTCCATCATATAACAGGAATAATTTCGACCAGTTTGAAAGTGATGGCCAATTCTACGTTCCGGGCAACCTAGGCTTCACTCTAGGGCGTTGCTGCACCAGATCGAATAGTTAGTGCCTTAGAAGTCAACGCCAGAAGCATAAAATACAATATAAATACAACAGTTTTTCCATCGTATGAAACAAATAATTGCAACCAGTATGAAACATATGGTCATTTCTTCTTTCCGAGCAACCTAGGATTCACCCTAGGGCGTTGCTCCGACGGATTGAATAGTTAGGGCCTTAGAAGTCAACGCCCGAACCATAAAATGCAAAAAAAATACAACAGTGTTTCCAACATATAACAGGAATAATTGCAACCAGTTTGAAAGTGATGGCCAATTCTACGTACCGGGCAACCTAGGTTTCACTCCAGGGCGTTGCTCCACCAGACCGAATAGTTACGGCCTAAGAAGTAAACGCCAGAAGCATAAAATACGATATAAATACAACAGCTTTTCCATTGTAAAAAACGAATAATTGCAACCAGTATGAAACGTATGGTCATTTCTACTTTCCGAGCAAGCTAGGCTTCACCCTAGCGCGTTGCTCCAACGGATTGAATAGTTAGGGCCTTAGAAGTCAACGCCGGAACCATAAAATGCAAAAAAAATACAACAGTGTTTCCATCGTATAACAGGAGTAATTGCAACCAGTTTGAACGTGATGGTCATTTCTCCTTTCCGGGCAACCTAGGCTTCACTCTAGGGCGTTGCTCCACTAGATCGAACAGCTAGGGCCTAAGAAGTCAACGCCAGAAGCATAAAATACGATATATATACAACAGCTTTTCCATCGTATAAAACGAATAATTGCAACCAGTATGAAACTTATGGTCATTTCTACTTTCCGAGCAAGCTAGGCTCCACCCTAGGGCGTTGCTCCAACAGATTGTATAGTTAGGGCCTTAGAAGTCAACGCCCGAAGCATAAAATGCAATAAAAATACAACAGTGTTTCCACAATATAACAGGAATAATTGCGACCAGTTTGAATGAGATGACCAATTCTACGTTCCGGGCAACCTAGGCTTCACTCTAGGGCGTTGCTCCACCAGATCGAATAGTTAGTGCCTTAGAAGTCAACGCCAGAAGCATAAAATACAATATAAATACAACAGTTTTTCCATCGTATAAAACGAATAATTGCAACCAGTTTGAAAGTGATGGCCACTTCTACCTTCCGGGCAACCTAGGCTTCACTCTAGGGCGTTGCTCCACCAGATCGAATAGTTAGTGCCTTAGAAGTCAACGCCAGAAGTATAAAATACAATATAAATACAACAGTTTTTCCATCGTATAAAACGAATAATTGCAACCAGTATGAAACTTATGGTCATTTCTACTTTCCGAGCAACCTAGGCTTCACCCTAGGGCGTTGCTCCAACGGATTGAATAGTTAGGGCCTTAGAAGTCAACGCCCGAACCATAAAATGCAAAAAAAATACAACAGTGTTTCCATCATATAACAGCAATAATTGCAACCAGTTTGAAAGTGATGGCCAATTCTACGTTCCGGGCAACCTAGGTTTCACTCCATGGCGTTGCTCCACCAGACCGAATAGTTACGGCCTAAAAAGTCAACGCCAGAAGCATAAAATACGATATAAATACAACAGCTTTTCCATCGTATAAAAGGAACAATTGCAACCAGTGTGAAGGTAATGGTCATTTCTACGTTCCGGGTAAGCTAGGCTTCACCCTAGGCCGTTGTTCCACCAGATCGAATAGTTAGGGCCTAAGAAGTGAACGCCAGAAGCATAAAATGCAATAAAAATGCAACAGTTTTTCCAATGTATAACAGGATTAATTGCAACCAGTTTGAAAGTGATGGTCATTTCTCCTTTCCGGGCAACCTAGGCTTCACTCTAGGGCGTTGCTCCACCAGATCGAATAGCTAGGGCCTTAGAAGTCAACGCCAGAAGCATAAAATACAATATAAATACAACAGTTTTTCCATCGTATAAAACGAATAATTGCAACAGTATGAAACTGATGGTCATTTCCACTTTCCGAGCAACCTAGGTTTCACCCTAGGGCGTTGCTCCACCAGATCGAATAGTTAGGTCCTTAGAAGTAAACGCCAGAAGCATAAAATACGATATAAATACAACAGCGTTTGCATCGTATAAAACGAATATTTGCAACCAGTTTGAAAGTGATGGTCATTTCTCCTTTCCGGGCAACCTAGGCTTCACTCTAGGGCGTTGCTCCACTAGATCGAATAGCTAGGGCCTTAGAAGTCAACGCCAGAAGCATAAAATACAATATAAATACAACAGTTTTTCCATCGTATGAAACGAATAATTGCAACCAGTATGAAACATATGGTCATTTCTTCTTTCCGAGCAACCTAGGCTTCACCCTAGGGCGTTGCTCCAACGGATTGAATAGTTAGGGCCTTAGAAGTCAACGCCCGAATCATAAAATGCAAAAAAAATACAACAGTGTTTCCATCATATAACAGCAATAATTGCAACCAGTTTGAAAGTGATGGCCAATTCTACGTTCCGGGCAACCTAGGTTTCACTCCAGGGCGTTGCTCCACCAGACCGAATAGTTACGGCCTAAGAAGTTAACGCCAGAAGCATAAAGTACGATATAAATACAACAGCTTTTCCATCGTATAAAAGGAATAATTGCAAACAGTGTGAAGGTAATGGTCATTTCTACGTTCCGGGCAAGCTAGGCTTCACCCTAGGCCGTTGTTCCACCAGATCGAATAGTTAGGACCTTAGAAGTCAACGCCCGAACCATAAAATGCAAAAAAAATACAACAGTGTTTCCATCATATAAATGGAATAATTGCAACCAGCTTGAAAGTGATGGCCAATTCTACGTTCCGGGCAACCTAGGTTTCACTCCAGGGCGTTGCTCCACCAGACCGAATAGTTACGGCCTAAGAAGTCAACGCCAGAAGCATAAAATACGATATAAATACAACAGCTTTTCCATCGTATAAAACGAATAATTGCAACCAGTGTGAAAGTAATGGTCATTTCTACGTTCCGAGCTCCCTAGGCGTCACTCTAGGGCGTTGCTCCACCACATCTAATAGCTACGGCCTTAGAAGTCAACGCCAGAGGCATAAAGTACAATATAAATACAACAGCGTTTGCATCGTATAAAACGAGTAATTGCAACCAGTGTGAAAGTTATGGTCATTTCTACATTCCGAGCAACCTAGGATTCACCCTAGGTCGTTGATTCACCAGATCGAATAGTTAGGCCCTTACAAGTAAGCGCCAGAAGCATAAAATACGATATAAATACAACAGTTTTTCCAATGTATAACAGGATTAATTGCAACCAGTTTGAAAGTGATGGCCATTTCTCCTTTCCGGGCAACCTAGGCTTCACTCTAGGGCGTTGCTCCACTAGATCGAATAGCTAGGGCCTTAGAAGTCAACGCCAGAAGCATAAAATACAATATAAATACAACAGTTTTTCCATCGTATAAAACGAATAATTGCAACCAGTATGTAACTGATGGTCATTTCTACTTTCCGAGCAACCTAGGCTTCACCGTAGGGCGTTGCTCCAACAGATTGAATAGTTAGGGCCTTAGAAGTCAACGCCCGAAGCATAAAATGCAATAAAAATACAACAGTGTTTCCATCGTATAAAACGAATAATTGCAAGCAGTATGAAACTTATGGTCATTTCTACTTTCCGAGCAAGCTAGGCTTCACCCTAGGGCGTTGCTCCAACAGATTCAATAGTTAGGACCTTAGAAGTGAACGCCCGAACCATAAAATGCAAAAAAAATACAACAGTGTTTCCATCATATAACAGGAATAATTGCAACCAGTTTGAAAGTGATGGCCAATTCAACGTTCCGGGCAACCTAGGCTTCTCTCCATGGCGTTGCTCCACCAGACCGAACAGTTACGGCCTAAGAAGCCAACGCCAGAAGCATAAAATACGATATAAGTACAACAGCTTTTCCATCGTATAAAACGAATAATTGCAACCAGTATGAAACTTATGGTCATTTCTACATTCCGAGCAACCTAGGATCCACTCTTGGGCGTTGCTCCACCAGATCGAATAGTTAGGTCCTTAGAAGTAAACGCCAGAAGCATAAAATACCATATAAATACAACAGCGTTTGCATCGTATAAAACGAATAATTGCAACCAGTGTGAAAGTTATGGTCATTTCTACATTCCGAGCAACCTAGGATTCACTCTAGGGCGTTGATTCACCAGATCGAATAGTTAGGCCCTTACAAGTAAACGCCAGAAGCATAAAATACGATATAAATACAACAGCTTTTCCATCGTATAAAAGGAATAATTGCAAACAGTGTGAAGGTAATGGTCATTTCTACGTTCCGGGCAAGCTAGGCTTCACCCTAGGCCGTTGTTCCACCAGATCGAATAGTTAGGGCCTAAGAAGTGAAGGCCAGAAGCATAAAATGCAATAAAAATACAACAGTTTTTCCAATGTATAACAGGATTAATTGCAACCAGTTTGAAAGTGATGGTCATTTCTCCTTTCCGGGCAACCTAGGCTTCACTCTAGTGCGTTGCTCCACTAGATCGAATAGCTAGGGCCATAGAAGTCAACGCCAGAAGCATAAAATGCAATATAAATACAACAGTTTTTCCATCGTATAAAACGAATAATTGCAACCAGTATGAAACTGATGGTCATTTCTACTTTCCGAGCAAGCTAGGCTTCACCCTAGGGCGTTGCTCCAACAGATTCAATAGTTAGGACCTTAGAAGTGAACGCCCGATCCATAAAATGCAAAAAAAATACAACAGTGTTTCCATCATATAACAGGAATAATTGCAACCAGTTTGAAAGTGATGGCCAATTCTACGTTCCGGGCAACCTAGGCTTCTCTCCATGGCGTTGCTCCACCAGACCGAATAGTTACGGCCTAAGAAGCCAACGCCAGAAGCATAAAATACGATATAAGTACAACAGCTTTTCCATCGTATAAAACGAATAATTGCAACCAGTATGAAACTTATGGTCATTTCTACTTTCCGAGCAAGCTAGGCTTCACCCTAGGGCGTTGCTCCAACAGATTGAATAGTTAGGGCCTTAGAAGTCAACGCCCGAATCATAAAATGCAATAAAAATACAACAGTGTTTCCATCATGTAACAGGAATAATTGCAACCAGTTTGAATGAGATGACCAATTCTACGTTCCGGGCAACCTAGGCTTCACTCTAGGGCGTTGCTCCACCAGATCGAATAGTTAGTGCCTTAGAAGTCAACGCCAGAAGCATAAAATACAATATAAATACAACAGTTTTTCCATCGTATAAAACGAATAATTGCAACCAGTTTGAAAGTGATGACCAATTCTACCTTCCGGGCAACCTAGGCTTCACTCTAGGGCGTTGCTCCACCAGATCGAATAGTTAGTGCCTTAGAAGTCAACGCCAGAAGTATAAAATACAATATAAATACAACAGTTTTTCCATCGTATAAAACGAATAATTGCAACCAGTATGAAACTTATGGTCATTTCTACTTTCCGAGCAACCTAGGCTTCACCCTATGGCGTTGCTCCAACGGATTGAATAGTTAGGGCCTTAGAAGTCAACGCCCGAACCATAAAATGCAAAAAAAATACAACAGTGTTTCCATCATATAACAGCAATAATTGCAACCAGTTTGAAAGTGATGGCCAATTCTACGTTCCGGGCAATCTAGGTTTCACTCCATGGCGTTGCTCCACCAGACCGAATAGTTACGGCCTAAAAAGTCAACGCCAGAAGCATAAAATACGATATAAATACAACAGCTTTTCCATCGTATAAAAGGAACAATTGCAACCAGTGTGAAGGTAATGGTCATTTCTACGTTCCGGGTAAGCTAGGCTTCACCCTAGGCCGTTGTTCCACCAGATCGAATAGTTAGGGCCTAAGAAGTGAACGCCAGAAGCATAAAATGCAATAAAAATGCAACAGTTTTTCCAATGTATAACAGGATTAATTGCAACCAGTTTGAAAGTGATGGTCATTTCTCCTTTCCGGGCAACCTAGGCTTCACTCTAGGGCGTTGCTCCACCAGATCGAATAGCTAGGGCCTTAGAAGTCAACGCCAGAAGCATAAAATACAATATAAATACAACAGTTTTTCCATCGTATAAAACGAATAATTGCAACAGTATGAAACTGATGGTCATTTCCACTTTCCGAGCAACCTAGGTTTCACCCTAGGGCGTTGCTCCACCAGATCGAATAGTTAGGTCCTTAGAAGTAAACGCCAGAAGCATAAAATACGATATAAATACAACAGCGTTTGCATCGTATAAAACGAATATTTGCAACCAGTTTGAAAGTGATGGTCATTTCTCCTTTCCGGGCAACCTAGGCTTCACTCTAGGGCGTTGCTCCACTAGATCGAATAGCTAGGGCCTTAGAAGTCAACGCCAGAAGCATAAAATACAATATAAATACAACAGTTTTTCCATCGTATAAAACGAATAATTGAAACCAGTATGAAACTTATGGTCATTTCTACTTTCCGAGCAAGCTACGCTTCACCCTAGGGCGTGGCTCCAACAGATTGAATAGTTAGGGCCTTATAAGTCAATGCCCGAAGCATAAAATGCAATAAAAATACAACAGCTTTTCCATCATATAACAGCAGTAATTGCAACCAGTTTGAAAGTGATGGTCATTTCTGCGTTCCGGGCAACCTAGGCTTCACTCTAGGGCATTGTTCCACCAGATCGAATAGTTAGGAGTCAACGCCAGAATCATAAAATGCAATATTAATACAACAGTTTTTCCATCGTATAAAACGAATAATTGCTACCTGTGTGAAAGTTATGGCCATTTCTACGTTCCGGGCAACCTAGGCTTCACCCTAGGTTGCTGCTCCACCAGATCGAATAGTTAGTGCCCTAGAAGTCAGCGACAGAAGCATAAAATACAATATAAATACAACAGTTTTTCCATCGTATAAAACGAATAATTGCAACCAGTATGAAAGTTATGGTCATTTCTACATTCCGGGCAACCTAGGCTTCACCCTAGGGCGCTGCACCACCAGATCGAATAGTTAGTGCCCTAGAAGTCAACGCCCGAAGCATGAAATACAACATAAATAGAACAGTTTTTCCATCGTATAAAACGAATAATTGCTATCAGTGTGAAAGTTAGAGTAATTTCTACGTTCCGGCCAACCTAGGTTTCACTCTAGGGCGTTGCTCCACCAGATCGCATAGCTAGGGACTTAGAATTCAACGCCACAAGAATAAAATACAATATAAGTACAACAGTTTTTCCATCGTATAAAATGAATAATTGGAAACATTGTGAAAGTAATGGTCATTTCTACGTTCCAGGCAACCTAGGCTTCACTCTAGGGCGTTGTTCCACCACATCAAATATCTACGGCCTTAGAAGTCATCGCTAGAAGCATAAAATAAAATAAAAATGCAAGAGTTTTTCCATCGTATAGCATGAATAATTGCAACCGGTGTGAATGTTATTTTCATTTCTACGTTCCGGGCAACCTAGGATTGACTGTAGGGTGTTGCTCCACCAGATCGAATTGGTAGGGCCATAGAAGTCAACGCCCGAAGCATAAAATACACTAAATATACAAGAGCCTTTCCGTCGTATAACAGAAATAATTGCAACCAGTGTGAAAGTGATGGTCACTTCTACGTTCCGGGCAACCTATTCTTCACTCTAGGGCGTTGTTCCACCAGATCGTGAAGTTAGGGCCTAAGAAGTCAACGCCAGAAGCATAAAATACAATATAAATTTAACAGTTTTTCCATTGTATAAAACGAATAATTGCTATCAGTGTGAAAGTTATGGTAATTTCTACGTTCCGGGAAACCTAGGTATCACTCTAGGGCGTTGCTCCACCAGATCGCACAGCTAGTGCCTTAGAAGTCAACGCCAGAAGCATAAAATACAACATAAATACAAGAGTTTTTCCATCGTATAAAACGAATAATTGCAACCAGTTTGAAAGTGATGGCCAATTCTACCTTCCGGGCAACCTAGGCTTCACTCTAGGGCGTTGCTCCACCAGATCGAATAGTTAGTGCCTTAGAAGTCAACGCCAGAAGCATAAAATACAATATAAATACAACAGTTTTTCCATCCTATAAAACGAATAATTGCAACCAGTATGAAACTTATGGTCATTTCTACGTTCCGGGCAAGCTAGGCTTCACCCTAGGCCGTTGTTCCACCAGATCGAATAGTTAGGGCCTAAGAAGTGAACGCCAGAAGCATAAAATGCAATAAAAATGCAACAGTTTTTCCAATGTATAACAGGATTAATTGCAACCAGTTTGAAAGTGATGGTCATTTCTCCTTTCCGGGCAACCTAGGCTTCACTCTAGGGCGTTGCTCCACTAGATCGAATAGCTAGGGCCTTAGAAGTCAACGCCAGAAGCATAAAATACAATATAAATACAACAGTTTTTCCATCGTATAAAACGAATAATTGCAACCAGAATGAAACTGATGGTCATTTCTACTTTCCGAGCAACCTAGGTTTCACCCTAGGGCGTGGCTCCAACAGATTGAATAGTTAGGGCCTTAGAAGTCAACGCCCGAAGCATAAAATGCAATGAAAATACAACAGTGTTTCCATCGTATAAAACGAATAATTGCAAGCAGTATGAAACTTATGACCATTTCTACTTTCCGAGCAAGCTAGGCTTCACCCTAGGGCGTTGCTCCAACAGATTCAATAGTTAGGACCTTAGAAGAGAACGCCCGAATCATAAAATGCAATAAAAATACAACAGTGTTTCCATCATATAACAGGAATAATTGCAACCAGTTTGAAAGTGATGACCAATTCTACGTTCCGGGCAACCTAGGCTTCTCTCCATGGCGTTGCTCCACCAGACCGAATGGTTACGGCCTAAGAAGCCAACGCCAGAAGCATAAAATGCGATATAAATACATCAGCTTTTCCATCGTATAAAACGAATAATTGCAACCAGTATGAAGCTTATGGTCATTTCTACTTTCCGAGCAAGCTAGGCTTCACCCTAGGGCATTGCTCCAACAGATTGAACAGTTAGGGCCTTAGAAGTCAACGCCCGAAGCATAAAATGCAATAAATATACAACAGTGTTTCCATCATATAACAGGAATAATAGCAACCAATTTGAAAGTGACGACCAATTCTACGTTCCGGGCAAGCTAGGCTTCACTCTAGGGCGTTGCTCCACCAGAGCGAATAGTTAGTGCCTTAGAAGTCAACGCCAGAAGCATAAAATACAACATAAATACAACAGTTCTTCCATCGTATAAAACGAATAATTGCAACCAGTTTGAAAGTGATGGCCAATTCTACATTCCGGGCAACCTAGGCTTCACTCTAGGGCGTTGCTCCACCAGATCGAATAGTTAGTGCCTTAGAAGTCAACGCCAGAAGCATAAAGTACAATATAAATACAACAGTTTTTCCATCGTATAAAACGAATAATTGCAACCAGTATGAAACGTATGGTCATTTCTACTTTCCGAGCAAGCTAGGCTTCACCCTAGCGCGTTGCTCCAACGGATTGAATAGTTAGGGCCTTAGAAGTCAACGCCGGAACCATAAAATGCAAAAAAAATACAACAGTGTTTCCATCGTATAACAGGAGTAATTGCAACCAGTTTGAACGTGATGGTCATTTCTCCTTTCCGGGCAACCTAGGCTTCACTCTAGGGCGTTGCTCCACTAGATCGAACAGCTAGGGCCTAAGAAGTCAACGCCAGAAGCATAAAATACGATATATATACAACAGCTTTTCCATCGTATAAAACGAATAATTGCAACCAGTATGAAACTTATGGTCATTTCTACTTTCCGAGCAAGCTAGGCTTCACCCTAGGGCGTTGCTCCAACAGATTGTATAGTTAGGGCCTTAGAAGTCAACGCCCGAAGCATAAAATGCAATAAAAATACAACAGTGTTTCCATCATATAACAGGAATAATTGCGACCAGTTTGAAAGTGATGGACAATTCTACGTTCCGGGTAAACTAGGCTTTTATCTAGGGCGTTGCTCCACCACATCGAATAGATAGTGCCTTAGAAGTCAGCGCCAGAAGCATAAAATACAATATAAATACAACAGTTTTTCCATCGTATGAAACAAATAATTGCAACCTGTATGAAACATATGGTCATTTCTACTTTCCGAGCAACCTAGGCTTCACCCTAATGCGTTGCTCCAACGGACTGAATAGTTAGGGCCTTAGAAGTCAACGCCCGAACCATAAAATGCAAAAAAAATACAACAGTGTTTCCATCATATAACAGGAATAATTGCAACCAGTTTGAAAGTGATGGCCAATTCTACGTTCCGGGCAGCCTAGGTTTCACTCCAGGGCGTTGCTCCACCAGACCGAATATTTACGGCCTAAGAAGTCGACGCCAGAAGCATAAAATACGATATAAATACAACAGCTTTTCCATCGTATAAAACGAATAATTGCAACCAGTGTGAAAGTAATGGTCATTTCTACGTTCCGAGCACCCTAGGCGTCACTCTAGGGCGTTGCTCCACCACATCTAATAGCTACGGCCTTAGAAGTCAACGCCAGAGGCATAAAGTACAATATAAATACAACCGCGTTTCCATCGTATAAAACGAATAATTGCAACCAGCGTGAAAGTTATGGTCATTTCCACATTCCGAGCAACCTAGGCTTCACTCTAGGGCGTTGCCCCACCAGATCGAATAGTTAGGTCCTCAGAAGTAAACGCCAGAAGCATAAAATACGATATAAATACAACAGCCTTTCCATCGTATAAAAGGATTAATTGCAACCAGTTTGAACGTGATGGTCATTTCTCCTTTCCGGGCAACCTCGGCTTCACTCTAGGGCGCTGCTCCAACAGATTGAATAGTCAGGGCCTTAGAAGTCTACGTCCGAACCATAAAATGCAAAAAAAAATACAACAGTGTTTCCTTCATATAACAGGAATATTTTCGACCAGTTTGAAAGTGATGACCAATTCTACGTTCCGGGCAACCTAGGCTTCACTCTGGGGCGTTGCTCCACCAGATCGAATAGTTAGTGCCTTAGAAGTCAACGCCAGAAGCATAAAACACAATATAAATACAACAGTTTTTCCATCGTATGAAACAAATAATTGCAACCAGTATGAAACATATGGTCATTTCTACTTTCCGAGCAACCTAGGCTTCACCCTAAGGCGTTGCTCCAACGGATTGAATAGTTAGGGCCTTAGAAGTCAACGCCCGAACCATAAAATGCAAAAAAAATTCAACAGTGTTTCCATCATATAACAGGAATAATTGCAACCAGTTTGAAAGTGATGGCCAATTCTACGTTCCGGGCAGCCTAGGTTTCACTCCAGGGCGTTACTCCACCAGACCGAATAGTTACGGCCTAAGAAGTCAACGCCAGAAGCATAAAATACGATATAAATACAACAGGTTTTCCATCGTATAAAACGTATAATTGCAACCAGTGTGAAAGTAATGGTCATTTCTACGTTCCGAGCACCCTAGGCGTCACTCTAGGGCGTTGCTCCTCCACATCTAATAGCTACGGCCTTAGAAGTCAACGCCAGAGGCAAAAAGTACAATATAAATACAACAGCGTTTCCATCGTATAAAACGAATAATTGCAACCAGTGTGAAAGTTATGGTCATTTCTACATTCCGAGCAACCTAGGATCCACTCTAGGGCGTTGCGCCACCAGATCGAATAGTTAGTGCCTTAGAAGTAAACGCCAGAAGCATAAAATACGATATAAATACAACAGCTTTTCCATCGTATAAAACGAATAATTGCAACCAGTTTGAAAGTGATGGTCATTTCTCCTTTCCGGGCAACCTAGGCTTCACTCTAGGGCGTTGCTCCGCCAGATCGAATAGTTAGTGCCTTAGAAGTCAACGCCAGAAGCATAAAATACGATATAAATACAACAGCGTTTGCATCGTATAAAACGAATAATTGCAACCAGTGTGAAAGTTATGGTCATTTCTACATTCCGAGCAACCTAGGATCCACTCTAGGGCGTTGTTCCACCAAATCGAATAGTTAGGGCCTAAGAAGTGAACGCCAGAAGCATAAAATACAATATAAATATAACAGTCTTTCCATCCTATAACAGGAATAATTGCAACCCGTGTGAAAGTGATGGTCATTTCTACGTTCCGGGCAACCTAGGTTTCACTCCATGGCGTTGCTACACCAGACCGAATAGTTACGGCCTAAGAAGTCAGCTCCAGAAGCATAAACTACGATATAAATACAACAGCATTTCCATCGTATAACAGGAATAATTGCAACCAGTTTGAAAGTGATGGCCATTTCTACGTTCCGGGCAAGCTAGGCTTCACCCTATGCCGTTGTTCCACCAGATCGTATAGTTAGGGCCTAAGAAGTGAACGCCAGAAGCATAAAATGCAATAAAAATACAACAGTTTTTCCAATGTGTAACAGGATTAATTGCAACCAGTTTGAAAGTGATGGTCATTTCTCCTTTCCGGGCAACCTAGGCTTCACTCTAGGGCGTGGCTCCACCAGATCGAATGGTTAGTGCCTTAGAAGTCAACGCCAGATGCATAAAATACAATATAAATACAACAGCTTTTCCATCGTATATAACGAATAATTGCAACCAGTATGAAACTTATGGACATTTCTACTTTCCGAGCAACCTAGGCTTCACCCTTGGGCGTTGCTCCAACAGATTGAATAGTTAGTGCCTTAGAAGTCAACGCCAGAAGCATAAAATACGATATAAATACAACAGCGTTTGCATCGTATAAAACGAATAATTGCAACCAGTGTGAAAGTTATGGTCATTTCTACATTCCGAGCAACCTAGGATCCACTCTAGGGCGTTGTTCCACCAGATCGAATAGTTAGGTCCTTAGAAGTAAACGCCAGGAGCATAAAATACGATATAAATACAACAGCGTTTGCATCGTATAAAACGAATAATTGCAACCAGTGTGAAAGTTATGGTCATTTCTACATTCCGAGCTACCCAGGATCCACTCTACGGCGTTGCTCCACCAGATCGAATAGTTAGGTCCTTAGAAGTAAACGCCAGAAGCATAGAATACGATATAAATACAACAGCGTTTGCATCGTATAAAACGAATATTTGCAGCCAGTGTGAAAGTTATGGTTATTTCTACATTCCGAGCAACCTAGGTTTCACTCCAGGGCGTTGCTCCACCAGACCGAATAGTTCCGGCCTAAGAAGTCAACGCCAGAAGCATAAAATACGATATAAATACAACAGCTTTTCCATCGTATAAAACGAATAATTGCAAACAGTGTGAAAGTAATGGTCATTTCTACGTTCCGAGCACCCTAGGCGTCTCTCTAGGGCGTTGCTCCACCACATCTAATAGCTACGGCCTTAGAAGTCAACGCCAGAGGCATAAAATACAATATAAATACAACAGTGTTTCCATCATATAACAGGAATAATTGCAACCAGTTTGAAAGTGATGGCCATTTCTACGTTCCGGGCAACCTAGGCTTCACTCTATGGCGTTCTTCCACCACATCGAATAGCTACGGCCTCAGAAGTCAACGCCAGAAGCATAAAATACGATATAAATACAACAGCTTTTCCACCGTATAAAAGGAATAATTGCAAACAGTGTGAAGGTAATGGTCATTTCTACGTTCCGGGCAAGCTAGGCTTCACCCTATGCCGTTGTTCCACCAGATCGTATAGTTAGGGCCTAAGAAGTGAACGCCAGAAGCATAAAATGCAATAAAAATACAACAGTTGTTCCAATGTATAACAGGATTAATTGCAACCAGTTTGAAAGTGATGGTCATTTCTCCTTTCCGGGCAACCTAGGCTTCACTCTAGGGCGTTGCTCCGCCAGATCGAATAGTTAGTGCCTTAGAAGTCAACGCCAGAAGCATAAAATACGATATAAATACAACAGCGTTTGCATCGTATAAAACGAATAATTGCAACCAGTGTGAAAGTTATGGTCATTTCTACATTTCGAGCAACCTAGGATCCACTCTAGGGCGTTGCTCCTCCAGATCGAATAGTTAGGTGCTTAGAAGTAAACGCCAGAAGCATAAAATACGATATAAATACAACAGCGTTTGCATCGTATAAAACGAATATTTGCAACCAGTGTGAAGGTAATGGTCATTTCTACGTTCCGGGCAAGCTAAGCTTCACCCTATGCCGTTGTTCCACCAGATCGAATAGTTAGGGCCTAAGAAGTGAACGCCAGAAGCATAAAATGCAATAAAAATTCAACAGTTTTTCCAATGTATAGCAGGATTAATTGCAACCAGTTTGAAAGTGATGGTCATTTCTCCTTTCCGGGCAACCTAGGCTTCACTCTAGGGCGTTGCTCCACTAGATCGAATTGCTAGGGCCTTAGAAGTCAACGCCAGAAGCATAAAACACAACATAAATACAACAGTTTTTCCATCGTATAAAACGAATAATTGCAACCAGTACGAAACTGATGGTCATTTCTACTTTCCGAGCAACCTAGGCTTCTCCCTAGGGCGTTGCTCCAACAGATTGAATAGATGGGGCCTTAGAAGTCAACGCCCGAAGCATAAAATGCAATAAAGATACAACAGTGTTTCCATCGTATAAAACGAATAATTGAAACCAGTATGAAACTTATGGTCATTGCTACGTTCCGCTCAACCTAGGCTTCACTCTACGGCGTTGTTCCACCAGATCGAATAGTTAGGGCCTAAGAAGTGAACGCCAGAAGCATAAAATACAATATAAATATAACAGTCTTTCCATCCTATAACAGGAATAATTGCAACCCGTGTGAAAGTGATGGTCATTTCTACGTTCCAGGCAACCTATGCTTCACTCTAGGGCGCTGTTCCACCAGATCGAATAGTTAGGGCCTAAGAAGTCAACGGCAGAAGCATAAAATACAATATAAATATAACAGTTCTTCCATCGTATAAAACGAATAATTGCAACCAGTATGAAACTTATGGTCATTTCTACTTTCCGAGCAACCTAGGCTTCACCCCAGGGCGTTGCTCCAACAGATTGAATAGTTAGGGTCTTAGAAGTCAACGCCCGAACCATAAAATGCAAAAAAAATACAGCAGTGTTTCCATCATATAACAGGTATAATTGCAACCAATTCAAAAGTGATGGCCAATTCTACCTTACGGGCTACCTAGGCTTCACTCCAGGGCGTTGCTCCACCAGATCGAATAGTTAGTGCCTCAGAAGACAACGCCAGAAGCATAAAATACAATATAAATACAACAGCTTTTCCATCGTATAAAACGAGTAATTGCAACCAGTGTGAAAGTAATGGTCATTTCTACGTTCCGAGCACCCTAGGCGTCACTCTAGGGCGTTGCCTCACCATATCTAATAGCTACGGTCTTAGAAGTCAACGCCAGAGGCATAAAATACAAAATAAATAGAACAGTTTTTCCATTGTATAAAACGAATAATTGCAACCAGTGTGAAAGTTATGGTCATTTCTACATTCCGAGCAACCTAGGCTTCACTCTAGGGCGTTGCTCCACCAGATCGAATAGTTAGGTCCTTAGAAGTAAACGCCAGAAGCGTAAAATACGATATAAATACAACAGCGTTTGCATCGTATAAAACGAATAATTGCAACCAGTGTGAAGGTAATGGTCATTTCTACGTTCCGGGCAAGCTAGGCTTCACCCTATGCCGTTGTTCCACCAGATCGAATAGTTAGGGCCTAAGAAGTGAACGCCAGAAGCATAAAATGCAATAACAATTCAACAGTTTTTCCAATGTATAACAGGATTAATTGCAACCAGCTTGAAAGTGATGGCCATTTCTCCCTTCCGGGCAACCTAGGCTTCACTCTAGGGCGTTGCTCCACTAGATCGAATTGCTAGCGCCTTAGAAGTCAACGCCAGAAGCATAAAACACAATATAAATACAACAGTTTTTCCATCGTATAAAACGAATAATTGCAACCAGTATGAAACTGATGGTCATTTCTACTTTCCGAGCAACCTAGGCTTCACCCTAGGGCGTTGCTCCAACAGATTGAATAGATGGGGCCTTAGAAGTCAACGCCCGAAGCATAAAATGCAATAAAGATACAACAGTGTTTCCATCGTATAAAACGAATAATTGAAACCAGTATGAAACTTATGGTCATTGCTACGTTCCGCGCAACCTAGGCTTCACTCTACGGCGTTGTTCCACCAGATCGAATAGTTAGGGCCTAAGAAGTGAACGCCAGAAGCATAAAATACAATATAAATATAACAGTCTTTCCATCCTATAACAGGAATAACTGCAACCCGTGTGAAAGTGATGGTCATTTCTACGTTCCAGGCAACCTATGCTTCACTCTAGGGCGTTGTTCCACCAGATCGAATAGTTAGCGCCTAAGAAGTCAGCGCCAGAAGCATAAAATACAATATAAATATAACAGTTTTTCCATCGTATAAAACGAATAATCGCAACCAGTATGAAACTTATGGTCATTTCTACTTTCCGAGCAAGCTAGGCTTCACCCTAGGGCGTTGCTCCAACAGATTGAATAGTTAGGGCCTTAGAAGCCAACGCCCGAACCATAAAATGCAAAAAAAATACAACAGTGTTCCCATTATCTATTAGGAATAATTGCAACCAGTTTGAAAGTGATGGCCATCTCTACGTTCCGGGCAACCTAGGTTTCACTCCAGGGCGTTGCTCCACCAGACCGAATAGTTACGGCCTAAGAAGTCAACGCCAGAAGCATAAAATACGATATAAATACAACAGCTTTTCCATCGTATAAAACGAATAATTGCAAACAGTGTGAAAGTAATGGTCATTTCTACGTTCCGAGCACCCTAGGCGTCTCTCTAGGGCGTTGCTCCACCACATCTAATAGCTACGGCCTTAGAAGTCAACGCCAGGGGCATAAAATACAATATAAATACAACAGTGTTTCCATCATATATCAGGAATAATTGCAACCAGTTTGAAAGTGATGGCCATTTCTACGTTCCGGGCAACCTAGGCGTCACTCTATGGCGTTCTTCCACCGCATCGAATAGCTACGGCCTCAGAAGTCAACGCCAGAAGCATAAAATACGATATAAATACAAAAGCTTTTCCATCGTATAAAACGAATAATTGCAAACAGTGTGAAAGTAATGGTCATTTCTACGTTCCGAGCACCCTAGGCGCCTCTCTAGGGCGTTGCTCCACCACATGTAATAGCTACGGCCTTAGAAGTCAACGCCAGAGGCATAAAATACAATATAAATACAACAGTGTTTCCATCATATAACAGGAATAATTGCAACCAGTTTGAAAGTGATGGCCATTTCTACGTTGCGGGCAACCTAGGCTTCACCCTATGGCGTTCGTCCACCACATCGAATAGCTACGGCCTCAGAAGTCAACGCCTGAAGTATAAAAAACAATAAAAATACAACAGTCTTTCCATCCTATAGCAGGAATAATTGCAACCCGTGAGAAAGTAATAGTCATTTCTACGTTCCAGGCAACCTAGGCTTCACTCTAGGGCGTTGCTCCACCAGATCAAACAGTTAGGGCCTTAGAAGCCAACGCTCGAAGCATTAAATACCAAATAAATAAAACAGTTTTTCCATTGTAAAAACGAATAATTGCTACCAGTGTAAAAGTTATGGTCATTTCTACGTTCCGGGCAACCTAGGCTTCACCCTAAGCCGTTGTTCCACCAGATCGAATAGTTAGGGCCTAAGAAGTGAACGCCAGAAGCATAAAATGCAATAAAAATACAACAGTTTTTCCATCGTATAACTGGATTAATTGCAACCAGTTTGAAAGTGATGGTCATTTCTCCTTTCCGGGCAACCTAGGCTACACTCTACGGCGTTGCTCTACTAGATCGAATAGTTAGGTCTTTAGAAGTAAACGCCTGAAGCATAAAATACGATATAAATACCACAGCGTTTCCATCGTATAAAACGAATAATTGCAACCAGTGTGAAAGTTATGGTCATTTCTACATTCCGAGCTACCCAGGATCCACTCTAGGGCGTTGCTCCACCAGATCGAATAGTTAGGTCCTTAGAAGTAAACGCCAGAAGCATAAAATACGATATAAATACAACAGCGTTTGCATCGTATAAAACGAATATTTGCAGCCAGTGTGAAAGTTATGGTCATTTCTACATTACGAGCAACCTAGGATTCACTCTAGGGCGTT
This sequence comes from Calliopsis andreniformis, assembly GCF_051401765.1. Taxonomy (NCBI): domain Eukaryota; kingdom Metazoa; phylum Arthropoda; class Insecta; order Hymenoptera; family Andrenidae; genus Calliopsis; species Calliopsis andreniformis. Next base: position 9,618,299 of record NW_027480429.1, on the reverse strand, counting down.
GCTCCACCAGATCGAACAGTTAGGTCTTTAGAAGTAAACGCCAGAAGCATAAAATACGATATAAATACAACAGCTTTTCCATCGTATAAAAGGAATAATTGTAAACAGTGTGAAGGTAATGGTCATTTCTACGTTCCGGGCAAGCTAGGCTTCACCCTATGCCGTTGTTCCTCCAGATCGAATAGTTAGGGCCTAAGAAGTGAACGCCAGAAGCATAAAATGCAATAAAAATTCAACAGTTTTTCCAATGTATAACAGGATTAATTGCAACCAGTTTGAAAGTGGTGTTCATTTCTCCTTTCCGGGCAACCTAGGCTTCACTCTAGTGCGTTGCTCCACTAGATCGAATAGCTAGGGCCTTAGAAGTCAACGCCAGAAGCATAAAACACAATATAAATACAACAGTTTGTCTATCGTATAAAACGAATAATTGCAACCAGTATGTAACTTATGGTCATTTCTACTTTCCAAGCAACCTAGGCTTCACCCTAGGGCCTTGCTCCAACAGACTGAATAGTTAGGGCCTTAGAAGTCAACGCCCGAAGCATAAAATGCAAAAAAAATACAACAGTGTTACCATCATATATCAGGAATAACTGCAACCAGTTTGAAAGTGATGTCCAATTCTACGTTCCGGGCAACCTAGGTTTCACTCCATGGCGTTGCTCCACCAGACCGAATAGTTACGGCCTAAGAAGTCAGCGCCAGAAGCATAAAATACGATATAAATACAACAGCTTTTCCATCGTATAAAACGAATAATTGCAACCAGTATGAAACATATGGTGATTGCTACGTTCCGCGCAACCTAGGCTTCACTCTACGGCGTTGTTCCACCAGATCGAGTAGTTAGGGCCTAAGAAGTGAACGCCAGAAGCATAAAACACAATATAAATATAACAGCCTTTCCATCCTATAACAGGAATAATTGCAACCCCTCTGAAAGTGATGGTCATTTCTACGTTCCGGGCAACCTAGGTTTCACTCCATGGCGTTGCTACACCAGACCGAATAGTTACGGCCTAAGAAGTCAGCTCCAGAAGCATAAACTACGATATAAATACAACAGCATTTCCATCGTATAACAGGAATAATTGCAACCAGTTTGAAAGTGATGGCCATTTCTACGTTCCGGGCAAGCTAGGCTTCACCCTATGCCGTTGTTCCACCAGATCGTATAGTTAGGGCCTAAGAAGTGAACGCCAGAAGCATAAAATGCAATAAAAATACAACAGTTTTTCCAATGTGTAACAGGATTAATTGCAACCAGTTTGAAAGTGATGGTCATTTCTCCTTTCCGGGCAACCTAGGCTTCACTGTAGGGCGTGGCTCCACCAGATCGAATGGTTAGTGCCTTAGAAGTCAACGCCAGATGCATAAAATACAATATAAATACAACAGCTTTTCCATCGTATAAAACGAATAATTGCAACCAGTATGAAACTTATGGACATTTCTACTTTCCGAGCAACCTAGGCTTCACCCTTGGGCGTTGCTCCAACAGATTGAATAGTTAGTGCCTTAGAAGTCCACGCCAGAAGCATAAAATACGATATAAATACAACAGCGTTTGCATCGTATAAAACGAATAATTGCAACCAGTGTGAAAGCTATGGTCATTTCTACATTCCGAGCAACCTAGGATCCACTCTAGGGCGTTGCTCCACCAGATCGAATAGTTAGGTCCTTAGAAGTAAACGCCAGGAGCATAAAATACGATATAAATACAACAGCGTTTGCATCGTATAAAACGAATAATTGCAACCAGTGTGAACGTTATGGTCATTTCTACATTCCGAGCCACCTAGGATCCACACTAGGGCGTTGCTCCACCAGATCGAATAGTTAGGTCCTTAGAAGTAAACGCCAGAAGCATAAAATACGATATAAATACAACAGCGTTTGCATCGTATAAAACGAATAATTGCAACCAGTGTGAACGTTATGGTCATTTCTACATTCCGAGCCACCTAGGATCCACACTAGGGCGTTGCTCCACCAGATCGAATAGTTAGGTCCTTAGAAGTAAACGCCAGAAGCATAAAATACGATATAAATACAACAGCGTTTCCATCGTATAAAACGAATAATTGCAACCAGTGTGAAAGTTATGGTCATTTCTACTTTCCGAGCAACCTAGGCTTCACCCTTGGGCGTTGCTCCAACAGATTGAATAGTTAGTGCCTTAGAAGTCAAAGCCAGAAGCATAAAATACGATATAAATACAACAGCGTTTGCATCGTATAAAACGAATATTTGCAGCCAGTGTGAAGGTAATGGTCATTTCTACGTTCCGGGCAAGCTAGGCTTCACCCTATGCCGTTGTTCCTCCAGATCGTATAGTTAGGGCCTAAGAAGTGAACGCCAAAAGCATAAAATGCAATAAAAATACAACAGTTTTTCCAATGTATAACAGGATTAATTGCAACCAGTTTGAAAGTGATGGTCATTTCTCCTTTCCGGGCAACCTAGGCTTCACTCTAGGGCATGGCTCCACCAGATCGAATGGTTAGTGCCTTAGAAGTCAACGCCAGAAGCATAAAATACAATATAAATACAACAGCCTTTCCATCGTATAAAACGAATAATTGCAACCAGTACGAAACTTATGGACATTTCTACTTTCCGAGCAACCTAGGCTTCACCCTTGGGCGTTGCTCCAACAGATTGAATAGTTAGTGCCTTAGAAGTCAAAGCCAGAAGCATAAAATACGATATAAATACAACAGCGTTTGCATCGTATAAAACGAATAATTGCAACCAGTGTGAAAGTTATGGTCATTTCTACATTCCGAGCAACCTAGGATCCACTCTAGGGCGTTGCTCCACCAGATCGAATAGTTAGGTCCTTAGAAGTAAACGCCAGAAGCATAAAATACGGTATAAATACAACAGCGTTTCCATCATATAAAACGAATAATTGCAACCAGTGTGAAAGTTATGGTCACATCTACATTCCGAGCTACACAGGATCCACTCTAGGGCGCTGCTCCACCAGATCGAATAGTTAGGTCCTTAGAAGTAAACGCCAGAAGCATAAAATACGATATAAATACAACAGCGTTTGCATCGTATAAAACGAATATTTGCAGCCAGTGTGAAAGTTATGGTCATTTCTACATTCCGCGCAACCTAGGCTTCACTCTACGGCGTTGTTCCACCAGATCGAGTAGTTAGGGCCTTAGAAGTGAACGCCAGAAGCATAAAACACAATATAAATATAACAGTCTTTCCATCCTATAACAGGAATAATTGCAACCCCTGTGAAAGTGATGGTCATTTCTACGTTCCAGGCAACCTAGGTTTCACTCCATGGCGTTGCTCCACCAGACCGAATAGTTACGGCCTAAGAAGTCAGCTCCAGAAGCATAAAATACGATATAAATACAACAGCTTTTCCAATGTATAACAGGAATAATTGCAACCAGTTTGAAAGTGATGGCCATTTCTACGTTCCGGGCAAGCTAGGCTTCACCCTATGCCGTTGTTCCACCAGATCGTATAGTTAGGGCCTAAGAAGTGAACGCCAGAAGCATAAAATGCAATAAAAATACAACAGTTTTTCCAATGTATAACAGGATTAATTGCAACCAGTTTGAAAGTGATGGTCATTTCTTCTTTCCGGGCAACCTAGGCTTCACTCTAGGGCGTGGCTCCACCAGATCGAATGGTTAGTGCCTTAGAAGTCAACGCCAGAAGCATAAAATACGATATAAATACAACAGCGTTTGCATCGTATAAAACGAATAATTGCAACCAGTGTGAAAGTTATGGTCATTTCTACATTCCGAGCAACCTAGGCTTCACTCTAGGGCGTTGTTCCACCAGATCGAATAGTTAGGGCCTCAGAAGTCAACGACAGAAGCATAAAATACAATATAAATATATCAGTTTTTCCATCGTATAAAACGAATAATAGCAGCCAGTGTGAAAGTTATGGTCAATTCTTCGTTCCGGGCAACCTAGGCTTCACTCTAGGGCGTTGTTCCACCAGATCGAATAGTTAGGGCCTCAGAAGTCAACGACAGAAGCATAAAATACAATATAAATATATCAGTTTTTCCATCGTATAGAACGAATAATAGCAGCCAGTGTGAAAGTTATGGTCAATTCTTCGTTCCGGGCAACCTAGGCTTCACTCTAGGGCGTTGTTCCACCAGATCGAATAGTTAGGGCCTCAGAAGTCAACGACAGAAGCATAAAATACAATATAAATATATCAGTTTTTCCATCGTATAAAACGAATATTTGCAGCCAGTGTGAAGGTAATGGTCATTTCTACGTTCCGGGCAAGCTAGGCTTCACCCTATGCCGTTGTTCCTCCAGATCGTATAGTTAGGGCCTAAGAAGTGAACGCCAAAAGCATAAAATGCAATAAAAATACAACAGTTTTTCCAATGTATAACAGGATTAATTGCAACCAGTTTGAAAGTGATGGTCATTTCTCCTTTCCGGGCAACCTAGGCTTCACTCTAGGGCATGGCTCCACCAGACCGAATGGTTAGTGCCTTAGAAGTCAACGCCAGAAGCATAAAATACAATATAAATACAACAGCTTTTCCATCGTATAAAACGAATAATTGCAACCAGTACGAAACTTATGGACATTTCTACTTTCCGAGCAACCTAGGCTTCACCCTTGGGCGTTGCTCCAACAGATTGAATAGTTAGTGCCTTAGAAGTCAAAGCCAGAAGCATAAAATACGATATAAATACAACAGCGTTTGCATCGTATAAAACGAATAATAGCAGCCAGTGTGAAAGTTATGGTCAATTCTTCGTTCCGGGCAACCTAGGCTTCACTCTAGGGCGTTGCTCCATCAGATCAAACAGTTAGGGCCTTAGAAGCCAACGACCGAAGCATAAAATACAATATAAATATATCAGTTTTTCCATCGTATAAAACGAATAATAGCGGCCAGTGTGAAAGTTATGGTCATTTCTTCGTTCCGGGCAACCTCGGCTTCACTCTAGGGCGTTGCTCCACCAGATCAAACAGTTAGGGCCTTAGAAGCCAACGCCCGAAGCATTAAATACCAAATAAATAGAACAGTTTTTCCATTGTATAAAACGAATAATTGCAACCAGAATGGAACTTATGGACATTTCTACTTTCCGAGCAACCTAGGCTTCACCCTAGGGCGTTCCTCCAACAGATTAAATAGTTAGGGTCTTAGAAGTCAACGCCCGAACCATAAAATGCAAAAAAAATACAACAGTGTTTCCATCGTATAACAGGAATAATTGCAACCAGTTTGAAAGTGATGGCCAATTCTACGTTCCGGGCAACCTAGGCTGCACTCTAGGGCGTTGCTCCACCAGATCGAATAGTTAGTGCCTTAGAAGACAACGCCAGAAGCATAAAATACAATATATATACAACAGTTTTTCCATCGTATAAAACGAATAATTGCAACCAGTATGAAACTTATGGTCATTTCTACTTTCCGAGCTACCTAGGCTTCACCCTAGGGCGTTGCTCCAACAGATTCAATAGTTAGGGCCTTAGAAGTCAACGCCCGAACAATAAAATGAAAAAAAAATACAACAGTGTTTCCATCATATATCAGGAATAATTGCAACCAGTTTGAAAGTGATGGCCAATTCTACGTTCCGGGCAACCTAGGCTTCACCCTAAGCCGTTGTTCCACCAGATCGAATAGTTAGGGCCTAAGAAGTGAACGCCAGAAGCATAAAATGCAATAAAAATACAACAGTTTTTCCATCGTATATCTGGATTAATTGCAACCAGTTTGAAAGTGATGGTCATTTCTCCTTTCCGGGCAATCTAGGCTACACTCTAGGGTGTTGCTCTACTAGATCGAACAGCTAGGGCCTTAGAAGTCAACGCCTGAAGTATAAAATACAATAAAAATACAACAGCCTTTCCATCCTATAACCGGAATAATTGCAACCCGTGTGAAAGTGATGGTCATTTCTACGTTCCAGGCAACCTAGGCTTCACTCTAGGGCGTTGCTCCACCAGATCAAACAGTTAGGGCCTTAGAAGCCAACGCCCGAAGCATTAAATACCAAATAAATAGAACAGTTTTTCCATTGTATAAAACGAATAATTGCTACCAGTGTAAAAGTTATGGCCATTTCTACGTTCCGGGCAACCGAGGCTTCACCCTAAGCCGTTGTTCTACCAGATCGAATAGTTAGAGCCTAAGAAGTGAGCGCCAGAAGCATAAAATGAAATAAAAATACAACAGTTTTTCCAACGTATAACTGGATTAATTGCAACCAGTTTGAAAGTGATGGCCAATTCTACGTTCCGGGCAACCTAGGATTCACTCTAGGGCGTTGCTCCACCAGATCGAATAGTTAGTGCCTTAGAAGTCAACGCCAGAAGCATAAAATACGATATAAATACAACAGCTTTTCCATCGTATAAAACGAATAATTGCAACCAGTATGAAACTTATGGTCATTTCTACTTTCCGAGCAACCTAGGCTTCACCCTAGGGCGTTGCTCCAACAGATTGAATAGTTAGGGCCTTAGAAGTCAACGCCCGAACCATAAAATGCAAAAAAAAATACCACAGTGCTTCCATCATCTATCAGGAATAATTGCAACCAGTTTGAAAGTGATGGCCAATTCTACGTTCCGGGCAACCTAGGTTTCACTCCAGGGCGTTGCTCCACCAGACCGAATAGTTACGGCCCAAGAAGTCAACGCCAGAAGCATAAAATACGATATAAATGCAACAGCTTTTCCATCGTATAAAACGAATAATTGCAACAAGTGTGAAAGTAATGGTCATTTCTACGTTCCGAGCACCCAAGGCGTCTCTCTAGGGCGTTGCTCCACCACATCTAATAGCTACGGCCTTAGAAGTCAACGCCAGAGGCATAAAATACAATATAAATACAACAGTGTTTCCATCATATAACATGAATAATTGCAACCAGTTTGAAAGTGATGGCCATTTCTACGTTCCGGGCCACCTAGGCTTCACTCTATGGCGTTCTTCCACCACATCGAATAGCTACGGCCTCAGAAGTCAACGCCTGAAGTATAAAATACAATAAAAATACAACAGTCTTTCCATCCTATAACAGGAATAATTGCAACCCGTGTGAAAGTAATGGTCATTTCTACGTTCCAGGCAACCTAGGCTTCACTCTCGGGCGTTGTTCCACCAGATCGAATAGTTAGGACCTAAGAAGTGAACGCCAGAGGCATAAAATACAATATAAATACAACAGTGTTTCCATCATATAACATGAATAATTGCTACCAGTTTGAAAGTGATGGCCAATTCTACGTTCCGGGCAACCTAGGCTTCGCTCTAGGGCGTTGCTCCACCAGATCAAACAGTTAGGGCCTTAGAAGTCAACGCCCGAAGCATAAAATACAAAATAAATAGAACAGTTTTTCCACTGTATAAAACGAATAATTGCTACCAGTGTAAAAGTTTTGGTCATTTCTACATTCCGGGCAACCTAGGCTTCACTCTATGGCGTTCTTCCACCACATCGAATAGCTACGGCCTCAGAAGTCAACGGCAGAAGCATAAAATACAATATAAATATATCAGTCTTTCCATCGCATAAAACGAATAATAGCAGCCAGTGTGAAAGTTATGGTCATTTCTTCGTTACGGGCAACCTAGGCTTCACTCTAGGGCGTTGCTCCACCAGATCAAACAGTTAGGGCCTTAGAAGCCAACGCCCGAAGCATTAAATACCAAATAAATAGAACAGTTTTTCCATTGTATAAAACGAATAATTGCAACCAGAATGGAACTTATGGACATTTCTACTTTCCGAGCAACCTAGGCTTCACCCTAGGGCGTTGCTCCAACAGATTAAATAGTTAGGGTCTTAGAAGTCAACGCCCGAACCATAAAATGCAAAAAAAATACAACAGTGTTTCCATCATATATAAGGAATAATTGCATCCAGTTTGAAAGTGATGGCCAATTCTACGTTCCGGGCAACCTAGGCTTCACCCTAAGCCGTTGTTCCACCAGATCGAATAGTTAGGGCCTAAGAAGTGAACGCCAGAAGCATAAAATGCAATAAAAATACAACAGTTTTTCCATCGTATATCTGGATTAATTGCAACCAGTTTCAAAGTGATGGTCATTTCTCCTTTCCGGGCAACCTAGGCTACACTCTAGGGCGTTGCTCTACTAGATCGAACAGCTAGGGCCTTAGAAGTCAACGCCTGAAGTATAAAATACAATAAAAATACAACAGTCTTTCCATCCTATAACCGGAATAATTGCAACCCGTGTGAAAGTGATGGTCATTTCTACGTTCCAGGCAACCTAGGCTTCACTCTAGGGCGTTGCTCCACCAGATCAAACAGTTAGGGCCTTAGAAGCCAACGCCCGAAGCATTAAATACCAAATAAATAGAACAGTTTTTCCATTGTATAAAACGAATAATTGCTACCAGTGTAAAAGTTATGGCCATTTCTACGTTCCGGGCAACCGAGGCTTCACCCTAAGCCGTTGTTCTACCAGATCGAATAGTTAGAGCCTAAGAAGTGAACGCCAGAAGCATAAAATGAAATAAAAATACAACAGTTTTTCCATCGTATAACTGGATTAATTGCAACAAGTCTGAAAGTGATGGCCAATTCTACGTTCCGGGCAACCTAGGATTCACTCTAGGGCGATGCTCCACCAGATCGAATAGTTAGTGCCTTAGAAGTCAACGCCAGAAGCATAAAATACAATATAAATACAACAGATATTCTATCGTATAAAACGAATAATTGCAACCAGTATGAAACTTATGGTCATTTCTACTTTCCGAACAACCTAGGCTTCACCCTAGGGCGTTGCTCCAACAGATTGAATAGTTAGGGCCTTAGAAGACAACGCCCGAACCATAAAATGCAATAAAAATACAACAGTGTTTCCATCATATAACAGGAATAATAGCAACCAGTTTGAAAGTGATGGCCAATTCTACGTTCCGGGCAACCTAGGATTCACTCTAGGGCGTTGCTCCACCAGATCGAATAGTTAGTGCTTTAGAAGTCAACGCCAGAAGCATAAAATACAATATATATACAACAGTTTTTCCATCGTATAAAACGAATAATTGCAACCAATATGAAACTTATGGTCATTTCTATTTTTCGAGCTACCTAGGCTTCACCCTAGGGCGTTGCTCCAACAGATTGAATAGTTAGGACCTTAGAAGTCAACGCCCGAACCATAAAATGCAAAAAAAATACAACAGTGTTTCCATCATCTATCAGGAATAATTGCAACCAGTTTGAAAGTGATGGCCAATTCTACGCTCCGGGCAACCTAGGCTTCACTCTATGGCGTTCTTCCACCACATCGAATAGCTACGGCTTCAGAAGTCAACGCCTGAAGTATAAGATACAATAAAAATACAACAGTCTTTCCATCCTATAACCGGAATAATTGCAACGCGTGTGAAAGTGATGGTCATTTCTACGTTCCAGGCAACCTAGGCTTCACTCTAGGGCGTTGTTCCACCAGATCGAATAGTTAGGGCCTAAGAAGTCAACGACAGAAGCATAAAATACAATATAAATATATCAGTTTTTCCATCGTATAAAACGAATAATAGCAGCCAGTGTGAAAGTTATGGTCATTGCTTCGTTCCGGGCAACCTAGGCTTCACTCTAGGGCGTTGCTCCACCAGATCAAACAGTTAGGGCCTTAGAAGCCAACGCCCGAAGCATTAAATACCAAATAAGTAGAACAGTTTTTCCATTGTATAAAACGAATAATTGCTACCAGTTTGAAAGTGATGGCCAATTCTACGTTCCGGGAAACCTAGGCTGCACTCTAGGGCGTTGCTCCACCAGATCGAATTGTTAGTGCCTTAGAAGTCAACGCCAGAAGCATAAAGTACAATATAAATATATCAGTTTTTCCATCGTATAAAACGAATAATAGCAGCCAGTGTGAAAGTTATGGTCATTTCTTCGTTCCGGTCAACCTCGGCTTCACTCTAGGGCGTTGCTCCACCAGATCAAACAGTTAGGGCCTTAGGAGCCAACGCCCGAAGCATTAAATACCAAATAAATAGAACAGTTTTTCCATTGTATAAAACGAATAATTGCTACCAGTTTGAAAGTGATGGCCAATTCTACGTTCCGGGCCTCCTAGGCTTCACTCTATGGCGTTCTTCCTCCACATCGCATAGCTAGGGCCTCAGAAGTCAACGCCTGAAGTATAAAATACAATAAAAATACAACAGTCTTTCCATTCTATAACCGGAATAATTGCAACCCGTGTGAAAGTGATGGTCATTTCTACTTTCCAGGCAACCTAGGCTTCACTCTAGGGCGTTGTTCTACCAGATAGAATAGTTAGGGCCTAAGAAGTCAACGACAGAAGCATAAAATACAATATAAATATATCAGTTTTTCCATCGTATAAAACGAATAATTGCAACCAGTATGAATCTTATTGACATTTCTACTTTCCGAGGAACCTAGGCTTCACCCTAGGGCGTTGCTCCAACAGATTGAATAGTTAGGGTCTTAGAAGTCAACGCCCGAACCATAAAATGCAAAAAAAATACAATAGTGTTTCCATCATATAACAGGAATAATTGCAACCAGTTTGAAAGTGAGGGCCAATTCTACGTTCCGGGCAACCTAGGCTGCACTCTAGGGCGTTGCTCCACCAGATCGAATAGTTAGGGCGTAAGAAGTCAACGACAGAAGCATAAAATACAATATAAATATATCAGTTTTTCCATCGTATAAAACGAATAATAGCAGCCAGTGTGAAAGTTATGGTCAATTCTCCGTTCCGGGCAACCTAGGCTTCACTCTAGGGCGTTGCTCCACCAGATCAAACAGTTAGGGCCTTAGAAGCCAATGACCGAAGCATTAAATACCAAATAAATAGAACAGTTTTTCCATTGTATAAAACGAATAATTGCTACCAGTGTAAAAGTTATGGTCATTTCTACGTTCCGGGCAACCTAGGCTTCACCCTAAGCCGTTGTTCCACCAGATCGAATAGTTAGGGCCTAAGAAGTGAACGCCAGAAGCATAAAATGCAATAAAAATACAACAGTTTTTCCATCGTATAACTGGATTAATTGCAACCAGTTTGAAAGTGATGGCCATTTCTACGTTCCGGGCCACCTAGGCTTCACTCTATGGCGTTCTTCCACCACATCGAATAGCTACGGCCTCAGAAGTCAACGCCTGAAGTATAAAATACAATAAAAATACAACAGTCTTTCCATCCTATAACAGGAATAATTGCAACCCGTGTGAAAGTAATGGTCATTTCTACGTTCCAGGCAACCTAGGCTTCACTCTCGGGCGTTGTTCCACCAGATCGAATAGTTAGGACCTAAGAAGTGAACGCCAGAGGTATAAAATACAATATAAATACAACAGTGTTTCCATCATATAACATGAATATTTGCTACCAGTTTGAAAGTGATGGCCAATTCTACGTTCCGGGCAACCTAGGCTTCGCTCTAGGGCGTTGCTCCACCAGATCAAACAGTTAGGGCCTTAGAAGTCAACGCCCGAAGCATAAAATACAAAATAAATAGAACAGTTTTTCCACTGTATAAAACGAATAATTGCTACCAGTGTAAAAGTTATGGTCATTTCTACATTCCGGGCAACCTAGGCTTCACTCTATGGCGTTCTTCCACCACATCGAATGGCTACGGCCTCAGAAGTCAACGGCAGAAGCATAAAATGCAATATAAATATATCAGTTTTTCCATCGCATAAAACGAATAATAGCAGCCAGTGTGAAAGTTATGGTCATTTCTTCGTTACGGGCGACCTAGGCTTCACTCTAGGGCGTTGCTCCACCAGATCAAACAGTTAGGGCCTTAGAAGCCAACGCCCGAAGCATTAAATACCAAATAAATAGAACAGTCTTTCCATTGTATAAAACGAATAATTGCAACCAGAATGGAACTTATGGACATTTCTACTTTCCGAGCAACCTAGGCTTCACCCTAGGGCGTTGCTCCAACAGATTAAATAGTTAGGGTCTTAGAAGTCAACGCCCGAACCATAAAATGCAAAAAAAATACAACAGTGTTTCCATCATATAACAGGAATAATTGCAACCAGTTTGAAAGTGATGGCCAATTCTACGTTCCGGGCAACCTAGGCTGCACTATAGGGCGTTGCTCCACCAGATCGAATAGTTAGTGCCTTAGAAGACAACGCCAGAAGCATAAAATACAGTATATATACAACAGTTTTTCCATCGTATAAAACGAATAATTGCAACCAGTATGAAACTTATGGTCATTTCTACTTTCCGAGCTACCTAGGCTTCACCCTAGGGCGTTGCTCCAACAGATTCAATAGTTAGGGCCTTAGAAGTCAACGCCCGAACCATAAAATGCAAAAAAAATACAACAGTGTTTCCATCATATATCAGGAATAATTGCAACCAGTTTGAAAGTGATGGTCATTTCTACGTTCCAGGCAACCTAGGCTTCACTCTAGGGCGTTGCTCCACCAGATCAAACAGTTAGGGCCTTAGAAGCCAACGCCCGAAGCATTAAATACCAAATAAATAGAACAGTTTTTCCATTGTATAAAACGAATAATTGCTACCAGTGTAAAAGTTATGGCCATTTCTACGTTCCGGGCAACCGAGGCTTCACCCTAAGCCGTTGTTCTACCAGATCGAATAGTTAGAGCCTAAGAAGTGAACGCCAGAAGCATAAAATGAAATAAAAATACAACAGTTTTTCCATCGTATAACTGGATTAATTGCAACCAGTCTGAAAGTGATGGCCAATTCTACGTTCCGGGCAACCTAGGATTCACTCTAGGGCGTTGCTCCACCAGATCGAATAGTTAGTGCCTTAGAAGTCAACGCCAGAAGCATAAAATACAATATAAATACAACAGATATTCCATCGTATAAAACGAATAATTGCAACCAGTATGAAACTTATGGTCATTTCTACTTTCCGAGCAACCTAGGCTTCACCCTAGGGCGTTGCTCCAACAGATTGAATGGTTAGGGCCTTAGAAGACAACGCCCGAACCATAAAATGCAATAAAAATACAACAGTGTTTCCATCATATAACAGGAATAATAGCAACCAGTTTGAAAGTGATGGCCAATTCTACGCTCCGGGCAACCTAGGATTCACTCTAGGGCGTTGCTCCACCAGATCGAATAGTTAGTGCCTTAGAAGTCAACGCCAGAAGCATAAAATACGATATAAATACAACAGCTTTTCCATCGTATAAAACGAATAATTGCAACCAGTATGAAACTTATGGTCATTTCTACTTTCCGAGCAACCTAGGCTTCACCCTAGGGCGTTGCTCCAACAGATTGAATAGTTAGGGCCTTAGAAGTCAACGCCCGAACCATAAAATGCAAAAAAAATACCACAGTGCTTCCATCATCTATCAGGAATAATTGCAACCAGTTTGAAAGAGATGGCCAATTCTACGTTCCGGGCAACCCAGGTTTCACTCCAGGGCGTTGCTCCACCAGACCGAATAGTTACGGCCCAAGAAGTCAACGCCAGAAGCATAAAATACGATATAAATGCAACAGCTTTTCCATCGTATAAAACGAATAATTGCAACAAGTGTGAAAGTAATGGTCATTTCTACGTTCCGAGCACCCAAGGCGTCTCTCTAGGGCGTTGCTCCACCACATCTAATAGCTACGGCCTTAGAAGTCAACGCCAGAGGCATAAAATACAATATAAATACAACAGTGTTTCCATCATATAACATGAATAATTGCAACCAGTTTGAAAGTGATGGCCATTTCTACGTTCCGGGCCACCTAGGCTTCACTCTATGGCGTTCTTTCACCACATCGAATAGCTACGGCCTCAGAAGTCAACGCCTGAAGTATAAAATACCATAAAAATACAACAGTCTTTCCATCCTATAACAGGAATAATTGCAACCCGTGTGAAAGTAATGGTCATTTCTACGTTCCAGGCAACCTAGGCTTCACTCTCGGGCGTTGTTCCACCAGATCGAATAGTTAGGACCTAAGAAGTGAACGCCGGAAGCAATAAATACCAAATAAATAGAACAGTTTTTCCATTGTATAAAACGAATAATTGCTACCAGTGTAAATGTTATGGTCATTTCTACGTTCCGGGCAACCTAGGCTTCACTCTATGGCGTTCTTCCACCACATCGAATAGCTACGGCCTCAGAAGTCAACGCCTGAAGTATAAAATACAATAAAAATACAACAGTCTTTCCATCCTATAACCGGAATAATTGCAACCCATGTGAAAGTGATGGTCATTTCTACGTTCCAGGCAACCTAGGCTTCACTCTAGGGCGTTGTTCCACCAGATCGAATAGTTAGGGCGTAAGAAGTCAACGACAGAAGCATAAAATACAATATAAATATATCAGTTTTTCCATCGTATAAAACGAATAATAAAAAGCCAGTGTGAAAGTTATGGTCAATTCTTCGTTCCGGGCAACCTAGGCTTCACTCTAGGGCGTTGCTCCACCAGATCAAACAGTTAGGGCCTTAGAAGTCAACGCCCGAAGCATAACATACAAAATAAATAGAACAGTTTTTCCATTGTATAAAACGAATAATTGCTACCAGTGTAAAAGTTATGGTCATTTCTACGTTCTGGGCAACCTAGGCTTCACTCTATGGCGTTCTTCCACCACATCGAATTGCTACGGCCTCAGAAGTCAACGCCTGAAGTATAAAATACAATAAAAATACAATAGTGTTTCCATCATATAACAGGAATAATTGCAACCAGTTTGAAAGTGATGGCCAATTCTACGTTCCGGGCAACCTAGGCTTCACTCTAGGGCGTTGCTCCACCAGATCGAATAGTTAGTGCCTTAGATGACAACGCCAGAAGCATAAAATACAATATAAATACAACAGTTTTTCCATCGTATAAAACGAATAATTGCAACCAGTGTGAAACTTATGGTCATTTCTACTTTCCGAGCTACCTAGGCTTCACCCTAGGGCGTTGCTCCAATAGATTGAATAGTTAGGGCCTTAGAAGTCAACGCCCGAACCATAAAATGCAAAAAAAATACCACAGTGCTTCCATCATCTATCAGGAATAATTACAACCAGTTTGAAAGTGATGGCCAATTCTACGTTCCGGGCAACCTAGGTTTCACTCCAGGGCGTTGCTCCACCAGACCGAATAGTTACGGCCTAAGAAGACAACGCCTGAAGTATAAAATACAATAAAAATACAACAGTCTTTCCATCCTATAACCGGAATAATTGCAACCCGTGTGAAAGTGATGGTCATTTCTACGTTCCAGGCAACCTAGGCTTCACTCTAGGGCGTTGCTCCACCAGATCAAACAGTTAGGGCCTTAGAAGCCAACGCCCGAAGCATTAAATACCAAATAAATAGAACAGTTTTTCCATTGTATAAAACGAATAATTGCTACCAGTGTAAAAGTTATGGCCATTTCTACGTTCCGGGCAACCTAGGCTTCACCCTAAGCCGTTGTTCCACCAGATCGAATAGTTAGAGCCTAAGAAGTGAACGCCAGAAGCATAAAATGAAATAAAAATACAACAGTTTTTCCATCGTATAACTGGATTAATTGCAACCAGTTTGAAAGTGATGGCCAATTGTACGTTCCGGGCAACCTAGGATTCACTCTAGGGCGTTGCTCCACCAGATCGAATAGTTAGTGCCTTAGAAGTCAACGCCAGAAGCATAAAATACAATATAAATACAACAGATATTCCATCGTATAAAACGAATAATTGCAACCAGTATGAAACATATGGTCATTTCTACTTTCCGAGCAACCTAGGCTTCACCCTAGGGCGTTGCTCCAACAGATTGAATAGTTAGGGCCTTAGAAGTCAACGCCCGAACCATAAAATGCAATAAAAATACAACAGTGTTTCCATCATATAACAGGAATAATAGCAACCAGTTTGAAAGTGATGGCCAATTCTACGCTCCGGGCAACCTACGATTCACTCTAGGGCGTTGCTCCACCAGATCGAATAGTTAGTGCCTTAGAAGTCAACGCCAGAAGCATAAAATACGATATTAATACAACAGCTTTTCCATCGTATAAAACGAATAATTGCAACCAGTATGAAACTTATGGTCATTTCTACTTTCCGAGCAACCTAGGCTTCACCCTAGGGCGTTGCTCCAACAGATTGAATAGTTAGGGCCTTAGAAGTCAACGCCCGAACCATAAAATGCAAAAAAAATACCACAGTGCTTCCATCATCTATCAGGAATAATTGCAACCAGTTTGAAAGTGATGGCCAATTCTACGTTCCGGGCAACCTAGGTTTCACTCCAGGGCGTTGCTCCACCAGACCGAATAGTTACGGCCCAAGAAGTCAACGCCAGAAGCATAAAATACGATATAAATGCAACAGCTTTTCCATCGTATAAAACGAATAATTGCAACAAGTGTGAATGTAATGGTCATTTCTACGTTCCGAGCACCCAAGGCGTCTCTCTAGGGCGTTGCTCCACCACATCTAATAGCTACGGCCTTAGAAGTCAACGCCAGAGGCATAAAATACAATATAAATACAACAGTGTTTCCATCATATAACATGAATAATTGCAACCAGTTTGAAAGTGATGGCCATTTCTACGTTCCGGGCCACCTAGGCTTCACTCTATGGCGTTCTTCCACCACATCGAATAGCTACGGCCTCAGAAGTCAACGCCTGAAGTATAAAATACAATAAAAATACAACAGTCTTTCCATCCTATAACAGGAATAATTGCAACCCGTGTGAAAGTAATGGTCATTTCTACGTTCCAGGCAACCTAGGATTCACTCTAGGGCGTGGCTCCACCAGATCGAATAGTTAGGGCCTAAGAAGTGAACGCCAGAAGCATAAAATGCAATAAAAATACAACAGTTTTTCCATCGTATAACTGGATTAATTGCAACCAGTTTGAAAGTGATGGCCAATTCTACGTTCCGGGCATCCTAGGATTCACTCTAGGGCGTTGCTCCACCAGATCGAATAGTTAGTGCTTTAGAAGTCAACGCCAGAAGCATAAAATACAATATATATACAACAGTTTTTCCATCGTATAAAACGAATAATTGCAACCAATATGAAACTTATGGTCATTTCTATTTTTCGAGCTACCTAGGCTTCACCCTAGGGCGTTGCTCCAACAGATTGAATAGTTAGGGCCTTAGAAGTCAACGCCCGAACCATAAAATGCAAAAAAAATACAACAGTGTTTCCATCATCTATCAGGAATAATTGCAACCAGTTTGAAAGTGATGGCCAATTCTACGCTCCGGGCAACCTAGGATTCCCTCTAGGGCGATGCTCCACCAGATCAAACAGTTAGGGCCTTAGAAGTCAACGCCCCAAGCATAACATACAAAATAAATAGAACAGATTTTCCATTGTATAAAACGAATAATTGCTACCAGTGGAAAAGTTATGGTCATTTCTACGTTCCGAGCAACCTAGGCTTCACTCTATGGCGTTCTTCCACCACATCGAAAGGCTACGGCCTCAGAAGTCAACGCCTGAAGTATAAAATACAATAAAAATACAACAGTGTTTCCATCATATAACAGGAATAATTGCAACCAGTTTGAAAGTAATGGCCATTTCTACGTTCCGGGCAACCTAGGCTTCACTCTATGGCGTTCTTCCACCACATCGAATAGCTACGGCTTCAGAAGTCAACGCCTGAAGTATAAGATACAATAAAAATACAACAGTCTTTCCATCCTATAACCGGAATAATTGCAACGCGTGTGAAAGTGATGGTCATTTCTACGTTCCAGGCAACCTAGGCTTCACTCTAGGGCGTTGTTCCACCAGATCGAATAGTTAGGGCCTAAGAAGTCAACGACAGAAGCATAAAATACAATATAAATATATCAGTTTTTCCATCGTATAAAACGAATAATAGCAGCCAGTGTGAAAGTTATGGTCATTGCTTCGTTCCGGGCAACCTAGGCTTCACTCTAGGGCGTTGCTCCACCAGATCAAACAGTTAGGGCCTTAGAAGCCAACGCCCGAAGCATTAAATACCAAATAAGTAGAACAGTTTTTCCATTGTATAAAACGAATAATTGCTACCAGTTTGAAAGTGATGGCCAATTCTACGTTCCGGGAAACCTAGGCTGCACTCTAGGGCGTTGTTCCACCAGATCGAATAGTTAGGGCCTTAGAAGTCAACGCCAGAAGCATAAAATACGATATTAATACAACAGCTTTTCCATCGTATAAAACGAATAATTGCAACCAGTATGAAACTTATGGTCATTTCTACTTTCCGAGCAACCTAGGCTTCACCCTAGGGCGTTGCTCCAACAGATTGAATAGTTAGGGCCTTAGAAGCCAACGCCCGAAGCATTAAATACCAAATAAATAGAACAGTTTTTCCATTGTATAAAACGAATAATTGCTACCAGTGTAAAAGTTATGGCCATTTCTACGTTCCGGGCAACCTAGGCTTCACCCTAAGCCGTTGTTCCACCAGATCGAATAGTTAGAGCCTAAGAAGTGAACGCCAGAAGCATAAAATGAAATAAAAATACAACAGTTTTTCCATCGTATAACTGGATTAATTGCAACCAGTTTGAAAGTGATGGCCAATTGTACGTTCCGGGCAACCTAGGATTCACTCTAGGGCGTTGCTCCACCAGATCGAATAGTTAGTGCCTTAGAAGTCAACGCCAGAAGCATTAAATACCAAATAAGTAGAACAGTTTTTCCATTGTATAAAACGAATAATTGCTACCAGTTTGAAAGTGATGGCCAATTCTACGTTCCGGGAAACCTAGGCTGCACTCTAGGGCGTTGTTCCACCAGATCGAATAGTTAGGGCCTTAGAAGTCAACGCCAGAAGCATAAAATACGATATTAATACAACAGCTTTTCCATCGTATAAAACGAATAATTGCAACCAGTATGAAACTTATGGCCAATTCTACGCTCCGGGCAACCTACGATTCACTCTAGGGCGTTGCTCCACCAGATCGAATAGTTAGTGCCTTAGAAGTCAACGCCAGAAGCATAAAATACGATATTAATACAACAGCTTTTCCATCGTATAAAACGAATAATTGCAACCAGTATGAAACTTATGGTCATTTCTACTTTCCGAGCAACCTAGGCTTCACCCTAGGGCGTTGCTCCAACAGATTGAATAGTTAGGGCCTTAGAAGTCAACGCCCGAACCATAAAATGCAAAAAAAATACCACAGTGCTTCCATCATCTATCAGGAATAATTGCAACCAGTTTGAAAGTGATGGCCAATTCTACGTTCCGGGCAACCTAGGTTTCACTCCAGGGCGTTGCTCCACCAGACCGAATAGTTACGGCTTCAGAAGTCAACGCCTGAAGTATAAGATACAATAAAAATACAACAGTCTTTCCATCCTATAACCGGAATAATTGCAACGCGTGTGAAAGTGATGGTCATTTCTACGTTCCAGGCAACCTAGGCTTCACTCTAGGGCGTTGTTCCACCAGATCGAATAGTTAGGGCCTAAGAAGTCAACGACAGAAGCATAAAATACAATATAAATATATCAGTTTTTCCATCGTATAAAACGAATAATAGCAGCCAGTGTGAAAGTTATGGTCATTGCTTCGTTCCGGGCAACCTAGGCTTCACTCTAGGGCGTTGCTCCACCAGATCAAACAGTTAGGGCCTTAGAAGCCAACGCCCGAAGCATTAAATACCAAATAAGTAGAACAGTTTTTCCATTGTATAAAACGAATAATTGCTACCAGTTTGAAAGTGATGGCCAATTCTACGTTCCGGGAAACCTAGGCTGCACTCTAGGGCGTTGTTCCACCAGATCGAATAGTTAGGGCCTTAGAAGTCAACGCCAGAAGCATAAAATACGATATTAATACAACAGCTTTTCCATCGTATAAAACGAATAATTGCAACCAGTATGAAACTTATGGTCATTTCTACTTTCCGAGCAACCTAGGCTTCACCCTAGGGCGTTGCTCCAACAGATTGAATAGTTAGGGCCTTAGAAGCCAACGCCCGAAGCATTAAATACCAAATAAATAGAACAGTTTTTCCATTGTATAAAACGAATAATTGCTACCAGTGTAAAAGTTATGGCCATTTCTACGTTCCGGGCAACCTAGGCTTCACCCTAAGCCGTTGTTCCACCAGATCGAATAGTTAGAGCCTAAGAAGTGAACGCCAGAAGCATAAAATGAAATAAAAATACAACAGTTTTTCCATCGTATAACTGGATTAATTGCAACCAGTTTGAAAGTGATGGCCAATTGTACGTTCCGGGCAACCTAGGATTCACTCTAGGGCGTTGCTCCACCAGATCGAATAGTTAGTGCCTTAGAAGTCAACGCCAGAAGCATAAAATACAATATAAATACAACAGATATTCCATCGTATAAAACGAATAATTGCAACCAGTATGAAACATATGGTCATTTCTACTTTCCGAGCAACCTAGGCTTCACCCTAGGGCGTTGCTCCAACAGATTGAATAGTTAGGGCCTTAGAAGTCAACGCCCGAACCATAAAATGCAATAAAAATACAACAGTGTTTCCATCATATAACAGGAATAATAGCAACCAGTTTGAAAGTGATGGCCAATTCTACGCTCCGGGCAACCTACGATTCACTCTAGGGCGTTGCTCCACCAGATCGAATAGTTAGTGCCTTAGAAGTCAACGCCAGAAGCATAAAATACGATATTAATACAACAGCTTTTCCATCGTATAAAACGAATAATTGCAACCAGTATGAAACTTATGGTCATTTCTACTTTCCGAGCAACCTAGGCTTCACCCTAGGGCGTTGCTCCAACAGGTTGAATAGTTAGGGCCTTAGAAGTCAACGCCCGAACCATAAAATGCAAAAAAAATACCACAGTGCTTCCATCATCTATCAGGAATAATTGCAACCAGTTTGAAAGTGATGGCCAATTCTACGTTCCGGGCAACCTAGGTTTCACTCCAGGGCGTTGCTCCACCAGACCGAATAGTTACGGCCCAAGAAGTCAACGCCAGAAGCATAAAATACGATATAAATGCAACAGCTTTTCCATCGTATAAAACGAATAATTGCAACAAGTGTGAATGTAATGGTCATTTCTACGTTCCGAGCACCCAAGGCGTCTCTCTAGGGCGTTGCTCCACCACATCTAATAGCTACGGCCTTAGAAGTCAACGCCAGAGGCATAAAATACAATATAAATACAACAGTGTTTCCATCATATAACATGAATAATTGCAACCAGTTTGAAAGTGATGGCCATTTCTACGTTCCGGGCCACCTAGGCTTCACTCTATGGCGTTCTTCCACCACATCGAATAGCTACGGCCTCAGAAGTCAACGCCTGAAGTATAAAATACAATAAAAATACAACAGTCTTTCCATCCTATAACAGGAATAATTGCAACCCGTGTGAAAGTAATGGTCATTTCTACGTTCCAGGCAACCTAGGATTCACTCTAGGGCGTTGCTCCACCAGATCGAATAGTTAGGGCCTAAGAAGTGAACGCCAGAAGCATAAAATGCAATAAAAATACAACAGTTTTTCCATCGTATAACTGGATTAATTGCAACCAGTTTGAAAGTGATGGCCAATTCTACGTTCCGGGCATCCTAGGATTCACTCTAGGGCGTTGCTCCACCAGATCGAATAGTTAGTGCTTTAGAAGTCAACGCCAGAAGCATAAAATACAATATATATACAACAGTTTTTCCATCGTATAAAACGAATAATTGCAACCAATATGAAACTTATGGTCATTTCTATTTTTCGAGCTACCTAGGCTTCACCCTAGGGCGTTGCTCCAACAGATTGAATAGTTAGGGCCTTAGAAGTCAACGCCCGAACCATAAAATGCAAAAAAAATACAACAGTGTTTCCATCATCTATCAGGAATAATTGCAACCAGTTTGAAAGTGATGGCCAATTCTACGCTCCGGGCAACCTAGGATTCCCTCTAGGGCGATGCTCCACCAGATCAAACAGTTAGGGCCTTAGAAGTCAACGCCCCAAGCATAACATACAAAATAAATAGAACAGATTTTCCATTGTATAAAACGAATAATTGCTACCAGTGGAAAAGTTATGGTCATTTCTACGTTCCGAGCAACCTAGGCTTCACTCTATGGCGTTCTTCCACCACATCGAAAGGCTACGGCCTCAGAAGTCAACGCCTGAAGTATAAAATACAATAAAAATACAATAGTGTTTCCATCATATAACAGGAATAATTGCAACCAGTTTGAAAGTGATGGCCAATTCTACGTTCCGGGCAACCTAGGCTTCACTCTATGGCGTTGCTCCACCAGATCGAATAGTTAGTGCCTTAGAAGACAACGCCAGAAGCATAAAATACAATATAAATACAACAGTTTTTCCATCGTATAAAACGAATAATTGCAACCAGTATGAAACTTATCGTCATTTCTACTTTCCGAGCTACCTAGGCTTCACCCTAGGGCGTTGCTCCAACAGGTTGAATAGTTGGGGCCTTAGAAGTCAACGCCAGAGGCATAAAGTGCAAAAAAAATACAACAGTGTTTCCATCATATAACAGGAATAATTGCAACCAGTTTGAAAGTAATGGCCATTTCTACGTTCCGGGCAACCTAGGCTTCACTCTATGGCGTTCTTCCACCACATCGAATAGCTACGGCTTCAGAAGTCAACGCCTGAAGTATAAGATACAATAAAAATACAACAGTCTTTCCATCCTATAACCGGAATAATTGCAACGCGTGTGAAAGTGATGGTCATTTCTACGTTCCAGGCAACCTAGGCTTCACTCTAGGGCGTTGTTCCACCAGATCGAATAGTTAGGGCCTAAGAAGTCAACGACAGAAGCATAAAATACAATATAAATATATCAGTTTTTCCATCGTATAAAACGAATAATAGCAGCCAGTGTGAAAGTTATGGTCATTGCTTCGTTCCGGGCAACCTAGGCTTCACTCTAGGGCGTTGCTCCACCAGATCAAACAGTTAGGGCCTTAGAAGCCAACGCCCGAAGCATTAAATACCAAATAAGTAGAACAGTTTTTCCATTGTATAAAACGAATAATTGCTACCAGTTTGAAAGTGATGGCCAATTCTACGTTCCGGGAAACCTAGGCTGCACTCTAGGGCGTTGTTCCACCAGATCGAATAGTTAGGGCCTTAGAAGTCAACGCCAGAAGCATAAAATACGATATTAATACAACAGCTTTTCCATCGTATAAAACGAATAATTGCAACCAGTATGAAACTTATGGTCATTTCTACTTTCCGAGCAACCTAGGCTTCACCCTAGGGCGTTGCTCCAACAGATTGAATAGTTAGGGCCTTAGAAGTCAACGCCCGAACCATAAAATGCAAAAAAAATACCACAGTGCTTCCATCATCTATCAGGAATAATTGCAACCAGTTTGAAAGTGATGGCCAATTCTACGTTCCGGGCAACCTAGGTTTCACTCCAGGGCGTTGCTCCACCAGACCGAATAGTTACGGCCCAAGAAGTCAACGCCAGAAGCATAAAATACGATATAAATGCAACAGCTTTTCCATCGTATAAAACGAATAATTGCAACAAGTGTGAATGTAATGGTCATTTCTACGTTCCGAGCACCCAAGGCGTCTCTCTAGGGCGTTGCTCCACCACATCTAATAGCTACGGCCTTAGAAGTCAACGCCAGAGGCATAAAATACAATATAAATACAACAGTGTTTCCATCATATAACATGAATAATTGCAACCAGTTTGAAAGTGATGGCCATTTCTACGTTCCGGGCCACCTAGGCTTCACTCTATGGCGTTCTTCCACCACATCGAATAGCTACGGCCTCAGAAGTCAACGCCTGAAGTATAAAATACAATAAAAATACAACAGTCTTTCCATCCTATAACAGGAATAATTGCAACCCGTGTGAAAGTAATGGTCATTTCTACGTTCCAGGCAACCTAGGATTCACTCTAGGGCGTTGCCCCACCAGATCGAATAGTTAGGGCCTAAGAAGTGAACGCCAGAAGCATAAAATGCAATAAAAATACAACAGTTTTTCCATCGTATAACTGGATTAATTGCAACCAGTTTGAAAGTGATGGCCAATTCTACGTTCCGGGCATCCTAGGATTCACTCTAGGGCGTTGCTCCACCAGATCGAATAGTTAGTGCTTTAGAAGTCAACGCCAGAAGCATAAAATACAATATATATACAACAGTTTTTCCATCGTATAAAACGAATAATTGCAACCAATATGAAACTTATGGTCATTTCTATTTTTCGAGCTACCTAGGCTTCACCCTAGGGCGTTGCTCCAACAGATTGAATAGTTAGGGCCTTAGAAGTCAACGCCCGAACCATAAAATGCAAAAAAAATACAACAGTGTTTCCATCATCTATCAGGAATAATTGCAACCAGTTTGAAAGTGATGGCCAATTCTACGCTCCGGGCAACCTAGGATTCCCTCTAGGGCGATGCTCCACCAGATCAAACAGTTAGGGCCTTAGAAGTCAACGCCCCAAGCATAACATACAAAATAAATAGAACAGATTTTCCATTGTATAAAACGAATAATTGCTACCAGTGGAAAAGTTATGGTCATTTCTACGTTCCGAGCAACCTAGGCTTCACTCTATGGCGTTCTTCCACCACATCGAAAGGCTACGGCCTCAGAAGTCAACGCCTGAAGTATAAAATACAATAAAAATACAATAGTGTTTCCATCATATACAGGAATAATTGCAACCAGTTTGAAAGTGATGGCCAATTCTACGTTCCGGGCAACCTAGGCTTCACTCTATGGCGTTGCTCCACCAGATCGAATAGTTAGTGCCTTAGAAGACAACGCCAGAAGCATAAAATACAATATAAATACAACAGTTTTTCCATCGTATAAAACGAATAATTGCAACCAGTATGAAACTTATCGTCATTTCTACTTTCCGAGCTACCTAGGCTTCACCCTAGGGCGTTGCTCCAACAGGTTGAATAGTTGGGGCCTTAGAAGTCAACGCCAGAGGCATAAAGTGCAAAAAAAATACAACAGTGTTTCCATCATATAACAGGAATAATTGCAACCAGTTTGAAAGTGATGGCCATTTCTACGTTCCGGGCAACCTAGGCTTCACTCTATGGCGTTCTTCCACCACATCGAATAGCTACGGCTTCAGAAGTCAACGCCTGAAGTATAAGATACAATAAAAATACAACAGTCTTTCCATCCTATAACCGGAATAATTGCAACGCGTGTGAAAGTGATGGTCATTTCTACGTTCCAGGCAACCTAGGCTTCACTCTAGGGCGTTGTTCCACCAGATCGAATAGTTAGGGCCTAAGAAGTCAACGACAGAAGCATAAAATACAATATAAATATATCAGTTTTTCCATCGTATAAAACGAATAATAGCAGCCAGTGTGAAAGTTATGGTCATTGCTTCGTTCCGGGCAACCTAGGCTTCACTCTAGGGCGTTGCTCCACCAGATCAAACAGTTAGGGCCTTAGAAGCCAACGCCCGAAGCATTAAATACCAAATAAGTAGAACAGTTTTTCCATTGTATAAAACGAATAATTGCTACCAGTTTGAAAGTGATGGCCAATTCTACGTTCCGGGAAACCTAGGCTGCACTCTAGGGCGTTGCTCCACCAGATCGAATTGTTAGTGCCTTAGAAGTCAACGCCAGAAGCATAAAGTACAATATAAATATATCAGTTTTTCCATCGTATAAAACGAATAATAGCAGCCAGTGTGAAAGTTATGGTCATTTCTTCGTTCCGGTCAACCTCGGCTTCACTCTATGGCGTTCTTCCACCACATCGAATAGCTAGGGCCTCAGAAGTCAACGCCTGAAGTATAAAATACAATAAAAATACAACAGTCTTTCCATTCGATAACCGGAATAATTGCAACCCGTGTGAAAGTGATGGTCATTTCTACGTTCCAGGCAACCTAGGCTTCAATCTAGGGCGTTGTTCCACCAGATCGAATAGTTAGGGCCTAAGAAGTCAACGACAGAAGCATAAAATACAATATAAATATATCAGTTTTTCCATCGTATAAAACGAATAATTGCAACCAGTATGAATCTTATTGACATTTCTACTTTACGAGCAACCTAGGCTTCACCCTAGGGCGTTGTTCCAACAGAGTGAATAGTTAGGGTCTTAGAAGTCAACGCCCGAACCATAAAATGCAAAAAAAATACAACAGTGTTTCCATCATATAACAGGAATAATTGCAACCAGTTTGAAAGTGAGGGCCAATTCTACGTTCCGGGCAACCTAGGCTGCACTCTAGGGCGTTGCTCCACCAGATCGAATAGTTAGTGCCTTAGAAGTCAACGCCAGAAGCATAAAATACAATATAAATACAACAGTTTTTTCATCGTATAAAACGAATAATTGCAACCAGTATGAATCTTATGGACATTTCTACTTTCCGAGCAACCTAGGCTTCACCCTAGGGCGTTGTTCCAACAGATTGAATAGTTAGGGTCTCAGTAGTCAACGCCCGAACCATAAAATACAAAATAAATAGAACAGTTTTTCCATTGTATAAAACGAATAATTGCTACCAGTGTAAAAGTTATGGTCATTTCTACGTTCCGGGCAACCTAGGCTACACTCTATGGCGTTTGTCCACCACATCGAATAGCTACGGCCTCAGAAGTCAACGCCTGAAGTATAAAATACAATAAAAATACAACAGTGTTTCCATCATATAACAGGAATAATTGCAACCAGTTTGAAAGTGATGGCCAATTCTACGTTCCGGGCAACCTAGGCTTCACTCTAGGGCGTTGCTCCACCAGATCGAATAGTTAGTGCCTTAGAAGACAACGCCAGAAGCATAAAATACAATATAAATACAACACTTTTTCCATCGTATAAAACGAATAATTGCAACCAGTATGAAACTTATGGTCATTTCTACTTTCCGAGCAACCTAGGCTTCACCCTAGGGTGTTGCTCCAACAGATTGAATTGTTAGGGCCTTAGAAGCCAACGACCGAACCATAAAATGCAAAAAAAATACAACAGTGTTTCCATCATATAACAGGAATAATTGCAACCAGTTTGAAAGTGATAGCCAATTCTACGTTCCGGGCAACATAGGATTCACTCTAGGGCGTTGCTCCACCAGATCGAATAGTTAGTGCCTTAGAAGACAACGCCAGAAGCATAAAGTACAATACAAATACAACACTTTTTCCATCGTATAGAACGAATAATTGCAACCAGTATGAAACTTATGGTCATTTCTACTTTCCGAGCAACCTAGGCTTCACCCTATGGCGTTGCTAAAACAGATTGAATAGTTAGGGCCTTAGAAGTCAACGCCCGAACCATAAAATGCAAAAAAAAATACAACAGTGTTTCCATCATCTATCAGGAATAATTGCAACCAGTTTGAAAGTGATGGCCAATTCTACGTTCCGGGCAACCTAGGCTTCACCCTAAGCCGTTGTTCCACCAGATCGAATAGTTAAGGCCTAAGAAGTGAACGCCAGAAGCATAAAATGCAATAAAAATACAACAGTTTTTCCATCGTATAACTGGATTAATTGCAACCAGTTTGAAAGTGATGGTCATTTCTCCTTTCCGGGCAACCTAGGCTACACTCTAGGGCGTTGCTCTACTAGATCGAATAGCTAGGGCCTTAGAAGTCAACGCCAGAAGCATAAAGTACAATATAAATACAACAGTTTTTCCATCGTATAAAACGAATAATTGCAACCAGTATGAAACTTATGGTCACTTCTACTTTCCGAGCAACCTAGGCTTCACCCTAGGGCGTTGCTCCAACAGATTGAATAGTTAGTGCCTTAGAAGCCAACGCCCGAACCATAAAATGCAAAAAAAATACAACAGTGTTTCCATCATATAACTGGAATAATTGCAACCAGTTTGAAAGTGATGGCCAATTCTACGTTCCGGGCAACATAGGATTCACTCTAGGGCGTTGCTCCACCAGATCGAATAGTTAGTGCTTTAGAAGTCAACGCCAGAAGCATAAAATACAATATAAATACAACAGTTTTTTCATCGTATAAAACGAATAATTGCAACCAGTATGAATCTTATGGACATTTCTACTTTCCGAGCAACCTAGGCTTGACCCTAGGGCGTTGCTCCAACAGATTGAATAGTTGGGGTCTTAGAAGTCAACGCCCGAACCATAAAATGCATAAAAAATACAACAGTGTTTCCATCATATAACAGGAATAATTGCAACCAGTTTGAAAGTGATGGCCAATTCTACGTTCCGGGCAACCTAGGCTGCACTCTAGGGCGTTGCTCCACCAGATCGAATTGTTAGTGCCTTAGAAGACAACGCCAGAAGCATAAAATACAATATATATACAACAGTTTTTCCATCGTATAAAACGAATAATTGCAACCAGTATGAAACTTATGGTCATTTCTACTTTCCGCGCTACCTAGGCTTCACCCTAGGGCGTTGCTCCAACAGATTGAATAGTTAGGGCCTTAGAAGTCAACGCCCGAACCATAAAATGCAAAAAAAATACAACAGTGTTTCCATCATCTATCAGGAATAATTGCAACCAGTTTGAAAGTGATGGCCAATTCTACGTTCCGGGCAACCTAGGCTTCACCCCAAGCCGTTGTTCCACCAGATCGAATAGTTAGGGCCTAAGAAGTGAACGCCAGAAGCATAAAATGCAATAAAAATACAACAGTTTTTCCATCGTATAACTGGATTAATTGCAACCAGTTTGAAAGTGATGGTCATTTCTCCTTTCCGGGCAACCTAGGCTACACTCTAGGGCGTTGCTCTACTAGTTCGAATAGCTAGGGCCTTAGAAGTCAACGCCAGAAGCATAAAGTACAATATAAATACAACAGTTTTTCCATCGTATAAAACGAATAATTGCAACCAGTATGGAACTTATGGTCATTTCTACTTTCCGAGCAACCTAGGCTTCACCCTAGGGCGTTGCTCGAACAGATTGAATTGTTAGGGCCTTAGAAGTCAACGCCCGAAGCATAAAATGCAATAAAAATACAACAGTGTTTCCATCATATAACAGGAATAATTGCAACGAGTTTGAAAGTGATGGCCAATTCTACGCTCCGGGCAACCTAGGATTCACACTAGGGCGTTGCTCCACCAGATCGAATAGTTAGTGCCTTAGAAGTCAACGCCAGAAGCATAAAATACGATATAAATACAACAGCTTTTCCATCGTATAATAGGAATAATTGCAACCAGAATGAAACTTATGGTCATTTCGACTTTCCGAGCAACCTAGGCTTCACCCTAGGGCGTTGGTCCAACAGATTGAATAGTTAGGGCCTTAGAAGCCAACGCTCGAAGCATTAAATACCAAATAAATAGAACAGTTTTTGCATTGTATAAAACGAATAATTGCTACCAGTGTAAGAGTTATGGTCATTTCTACGTTCCGGGCAACCTAGGCTTCACCCTAAGCCGTTGTTCCACCAGATCGAATATTTAGGGCCTAAGAAGTGAACGAAAGAAGCATAAAATGCAATAAAAATACAACAGTTTTTCCATCGTATAACAGGAATAATTGCAACCAGTTTGAAAGTGATGGCCAATTCTACGTTCCGGGCAACCTAGGTTTCACTCCAGGGCGTTGCTCCACCAGACCGAATAGTTACGGCCTAAGAAGTCAACGCCAGAGGCATAAAATACGATATAAATGCAACAGCTTTTCCATCGTATAAAACGAATAATTGCAACAAGTGTGAAAGTAATGGTCATTTCTACGTTCCGAGCACCCTAGGCGTCTCTCTAGGGCGTTGCTCCACGATATCTAATAGCTACGGACTTTGAAGTCAACGCCAGAGGCATAATATACAATATAAATACAACAGTGTTTCCATGATAAAACAGGAATAATTGCAACCAGTTTGAAAGTGATGGCCATTTCTACGTTCCGGGCAACCTAGACTTCACTCTATGGCGTTCTTCCGCCACATCGAATAGCTACGGCCTCAGAAGTCAACGCCTGAAAAATAAAATACAATAAAAGTACAACAGTCTTTCCATCCTATAACGGGAATAATTGCAACCCGTGTGAAAGTGATGGTCATTTCTACGTTCCAGTCAACCTAGGCTTCACCATAGGGCGTTGGTCCACCAGATCCAATAGCTAGGGCCTAAGAAGTGAACGCCAGAAGCATAAAATGCAATAAAAATACAACAGTTTTTCCATCGTATAACTGGATTAATTGCATCCAGTTTGAAAGTGATGGTCATTTCTCCTTTCCGGGCAACCTAGGCTACACTCTAGGGCGTTGCTCTACTAGATCGAATAGCTAGGGCCTTAGGAGTCAACGCCAGAAGCATAAAATACAATATAAATACAACAGATTTTCCATCGTATAAAACGAATAATTGCATCCAGTATGAAACTTATGATCATTTCTACTTTCCGAGCAACCTAGGCTAACCCTAGGGCGTTGCTCCAACAGATTGAATAGTTAGGGCATTAGGAGCCAACGCCCGAACCATAAAATGCAAAAAAAATACATCAGTGTTTGCATCATACAACAGGAATAATTGCAACCAGTTTGAAAGTAATGGCCAATTCTACGTTCCGGGCAACCTAGGCTTCACCCTAAGCCGTTGTTCCACAAGATCGAATAGTTAGGGCTTAAGAAGTGAACGCCAGAAGCATAAAATGCAATAAAAATACAACAGTTTTTCCATCGTGTAACTGGATTAATTGCAACCAGTTTGAAAGTGACGGCCAATTCTACGTTCCGGGCAACCTAGGTTTCACCCCAGGGCGTTGTTCCGCAAGATCGCATAGTTAGTGCCTTAGAAGTCAACGCCAGAAGCACATAATACAATATAAATACGACAGTTTTTCCAACGTATAAAACGAATAATTGCAACCAGTATGAAACTTATGGTCATTTCTACGATCCGGGCAACCTAGGCTTCACTCCATGGCGTTCTTCCACCACATCGAATAGCTACGGCCTCAGAAGTTAACGCCTGAAGTATAAAATACAATAAAAGTACAACAGTCTTTCCATCCTATAACGGGAATAATTGCAACCCGTGTGAAAGTGATGGTCATTTCTACGTTCCAGTCAACCTAGGCTTCACCATAGGGCGTTGGTCCACCAGATCCAATAGCTAGGGCCTAAGAAGTCAACGCTAGAAGCATAAAATACAATAAAAATACAACTGTTTTTACACCGTATAACAGGAATAATTGCATCCAGTGTGAAAGTAATTCTTTAATTCTACGTTCCGGGCAATATAGGCTTCACTCTAGGGCGTTGCCCCACTACATCGAACAGCTACTGCCTTAGAAAGCAACGCAAGACGCATAAAATACAATAAAAGTGCAACACTTTTTCCATCGCATAACAGGAATAATTGCAACAAGCGTGAGGGTAATTGTCATCTCTACGTTCCGGGCAATCTAGGCTTCACTCTAGGGCGTTGCTCGACCAGATCGAATAGTTAGGGCCTAAGAGGTCAACGGCAGAAGCATAAAATACAAATTAAATACAACAGCTTTTCCATCGTATAAAACGAATAATTGCAACCACTGTGAAAGTAATGGCCATTTATACGTTCCGGGTATCCTTGACATAACTCTGAGGTAATGCTCCACCAGATCAAATACATAGGACCTTAGGAGTCAACGCCAGAAGCATAAAATACAATATAAATATAACCATTTTTACGTCGTATAAAACGAATAATAGCAACCAGTGTGAAAGTGATGGCCATTTCTACGATCCGGGCAACCTAGGCTTCACTCTAGGGCGTTAGTCCACCAGATCGTATGGTTAGGGCCTTAGAAGTCAACTCCCGAAGCATAAAATACAATAAAAATACAACAGTTTTTACATCTTATAACAGGAATAATTGCAACCAGTGGAAAGAGTTGGTCATTTCTACGTACCGGGCTACCTAGGCTTCACTCTAGCTCGTTGTTCCACCAAATCGAATAGTTAGGGCCTAAGATGTCAACGCCGGAAGCATAAAATACGATATATGTACAACAGTCTTTCCATCGTATAAAACGAATAATTGCAACCACTGTGAAAGTAATGGCCATTTCAACAATCCGGGCAACCTAGGCTTCACTCTAGGGCGTTGGTCCACCAGATCCAATGGCTAGGGCCTAAGAAGTCAACGCTAAAAGCTTAAAATACAATAAAAATACAACAGTTTTTTCATCGTATAAAACGAATAATTGCAACCACTGTGAAAGTAATGGCCATTTCTACGATCCGGGCAACCTAGGCTTCACTCTAGGGCGTTGTTCCACCAGATCGAGTAGTTAGGGCCTAAGAAGTCAACGCCAGGAGCATAAAATACAATAAAAATACAACAGCTTTTCCATCGTATAACGGGAATAATTGTAACCAGTGTGAAAGTGATGGTCATTTCTACGTTCCGGGTACCCGAGGCTTCACCATAGGGCGTTGGTCCAACAGATCCAATAGCTAGGGCCTAAGAAGTCAACGCCAGAAGCATAAAATACAATATAAATATAACAGTCTTTTCATCGTATAACAGGAATAATTGCAACAAGCGTGATAGTAATGATCATTTCGGCGTTTCGGGCATCCTAGACTTATCTCTGAGGCATTGCTCCACCAGATCGAATAGTTAGGGCCTAAGAAGTCAACGCCAGAAGCATAAAATACAATATAAATATAACATCTTTTCCATCGTATAAAACGAATAATTGCAACCAGTGTGAAAGTAATGGTCATTTCTACGTTCCGAGCAACCTAGGCGTCACTCTAGGGCGTTGCTCCACCTGATTGAATAGCTAGGGACTTATAATTCATCGCTAAAAGCATAAAACACAATTAAAATACAACAGTTTTTCCATCGTATAAGACGAATAATAGCAGCCAGTGTGAAACTTATGGTCATTTCTTCGTTCCGGGCAACCTCGGCTTCACTCTAGGGCGTTGCTCCACCAGATCAAACAGTTAGGGCCTTAGAAGCCAACGCCGAGCCATAAAATGCAAAAAAAATACAACAGTGTTTCCATCATACAACAGGAATAATTGCAACCAGTTTGAAAGTGATGGCCAATTCTACGTTCCGGGCAACCTAGGTTTCACCCCAGGGTGTTGTTCCGCAAGATCGCATAGATAGTGCCTTAGAAGTCAACGCCAGAAGCATATAATACAATATAAATACAACAGTTTTTCGAACGTATAAAACGAATAATTGCAACCAGTATGAAACTTATGGTCATTTCTACGTTCCGGGCAACCTAGGCTTCACTCCATGGCGTTCTTCCACCACATCGAATAGCTACGGCCTCAGAAGTTAACGCCTGAAGTATAAAATACAATAAAAATACAACAGTCTTTCCATCCTATAACGGGAGTAATTGCAACCAGTGTGAAAGTAATGGTCATTTCTACGTTCCGAGCACCCTAGGCGTCTCTCTAGGGCGTTGCTCCACCACATCTAATAGCTACGGCCTTAGAAGTCAACGCCAGAGGCATAAAATACAATATAAATACAACAGTGTTTCCATCATATAACAGGAATAATTGCAACCAGTTTGAAAGTGATGGCCATTTCTACGTTCCGGGCAACCTAGGCTTCACTCTATGGCGTTCTTCCACCACATCGAATAGCTACGGCCTCAGAAGTCAACGCCTGAAGTATAAAATACTATAAAAATACAACAGTCTTTCCATCCTATAACAGGAATAATTGCAACCCGTGTGAAAGTAATGGTCATTTCTACGTTCCCGGCAACCTAGGCTTCACTCTAGGGCGTTGTTCCACCAGATCGAATAGTTAGGGCCTAAGAAGTCAACGACAGAAGCATAAAATACAATATAAATATACCAGTTTTTCCATCGTATAAAACGAATAATAGCAGCCAGTGTGAAAGTTATGGTCATTTCTACATTCCGGGCAACCTAGGCTTCACTCTAGGGCGTTGCTCCACCAGATCAAACAGTTAGGGCCTTAGAAGCCAACGCTCGAAGCATTAAATACCAAATAAATAGAACAGTTTTTCCATTGTATAAAACGAATAATTGCTTCCAGTGTAAAAGTTATGGTCATTTCTACGTTCCGGGCAACCTAGGCTTCACCCTAAGCCGTTGTTCCACCAGATCGAATAGTTATGGCCTAAGAAGTGAACGCCAGAAGCATAAAATGCAATAAAAATACAACAGTTTTTCCATCGTATAACTGGATTAATTGCAACCAGTTTGAAAGTGATGGTCATTTCTCCTTTCCGGGCAACCTAGGCTACACTCTAGGGCGTTGCTCTACTAGATCGAATAGCTAGGGCCTTAGGAGTCAACGCCAGAAGCATAAAATACAATATAAATACAACAGATTTTCTATCGTATAAAACGAATAATTGCATCCAGTATGAAACTTATGGTCATTTCTACTTTCCGAGCAACCTAGGCTAACCCTAGGGCGTTGCTCCAACAGATTGAATAGTTAGGGCATTAGAAGCCAACGCCCGAACCATAAAATGCAAAAAAAATACATCAGTGTTTGCATCATACAACAGGAATAATTGCAACCAGTTTGAAAGTAATGGCCAATTCTACGTTCCGGGCAACCTAGGCTGCACCACAGGGCGTTGCTCCACCAGATCAAACAGTTAGGGCCTTAGAAGCCAACGCTCGAAGCATTAAATACCAAATAAATAGAACAGTTTTTCCATTGTATAAAACGAATAATTGCTACCAGTGTAAAAGTTATGGTCATTTCTACGTTCCGGGCAACCTAGGCTGCACCCTAAGCCGTTGTTCCACCAGATCGAATAGTTAGGGCTTAAGAAGTGAACGCCAGAAGCATAAAATGCAATAAAAATACAACAGTTTTTCCATCGTATAACTGGATTAATTGCAACCAGTTTGAAAGTGACGGCCAATTCTACGTTCCGGGCAACCTAGGTTTCACCCCAGGGCGTTGTTCCGCAAGATCGCATAGTTAGTGCCTTAGAAGTCAACGCCAGAAGCACATAATACAATATAAATACGACAGTTTTTCCAACGTATAAAACGAATAATTGCAACCAGTATGAAACTTATGGTCATTTCTACGTTCCGGGCAACCTAGGCTTCACTCCATGGCGTTCTTCCACCACATCGAATAGCTACGGCCTCAGAAGTTAACGCCTGAAGTATAAAATACAATAAAAATACAACAGTCTTTCCATCCTATAACGGGAATAATTGCAACCCGTGTGAAAGTGATGGTCATTTCTACGTTCCAGTCAACCTAGGCTTCACCATAGGGCGTTGGTCCACCAGATCCAATAGCTAGGGCCTAAGAAGTAAACGCTAGAAGCATAAAATACAATAAAAATACAACTGTTTTTACATCCTATAACAGGAATAATTGCATCCAGTGTGAAAGTAATTCTTCATTTCTACGTTCCGGGCAACATAGGCTTCACTCTAGGGCGTTGCTCCACTACATCGAACAGCTACTGCCTTAGAAAGCAACACAAGACGCATAAAATACAATAAAAGTGCAACACTCTTTCCATCGCATAACAGGAATAATTGCAACAAGCGTGAGGGTAATTGTCATCTCTACGTTCCGGGCAATCTAGGCTTCAATCTAGGGCGTTGCTCGACCAGATCGAATAGTTAGGGCCTAAGAGGCCAACGGCAGAAGCATAAAATACAAATTAAATACAACAGCTTTTCCATCGTATAAAACGGATAATTGCAACCACTGTGAAAGTAATGGCCATTTATACGTTCCGGGTATCCTTGACATGACTCTGAGGTAATGCTCCACCAGATCAAATACATAGGACCTTAGGAGTCAACGCCAGAAGCATAAAATACAATATAAATATAACCATTTTTACCTCGTATAAAACGAATAATAGCAACCAGTGTGAAAGTGATGGCCATTTCTACGATCCGGGCAACCTAGGCTTCACTCTAGGGCGTTGTTCGACCAGATCGAATAGTTAGGGCGCAAGAAGTCGACGCCAGGGGCATAAAACACAATATAAATACAACAGCTATTCCATCGTATAAAACGAAGAATTGCAACCAGTATGAAAGTTATTGTCATTTCTACGTTCCGGGCAACCTAGGCTTCTCCCTAGGGCGTTAGTCCACCAGATCGTATGGTTAGGGCCTTAGAAGTCAACTCCCGAAGCATAAAATACAATAAAAATACGACAGTTTTTACATCGTATAACAGGAATAATTGCAACCAGTGTGAAAGAGTTGGTCATTTCTACGTACCGGGCTACCTAGGCTTCACTCTAGCTCGTTGTTCCACCAAATCGAATAGTTAGGGCCTAAGATGTCAACGCCGGAAGCATAAAATACGATATATGTACAACAGTCTTTCCATCGTATAAAACGAATAATTGCAACCACTGTGAAAGTAATGGCCATTTCAACATTCCGGGCAACCTAGGCTACACTCTGGGGCGTTGGTCCACCAGATCCAATGGCTAGGGCCTAAGAAGTCAACGCTAAAAGCTTAAAATACAATAAAAATACAACAGTTTTTTCATCGTATAAAACGAATAATTGCAACCACTGTGAAAGTAATGGCCATTTCTACGATCCGGGCAACCTAGGCTTCACTCTAGGGCGTTGTTCCACCAGATCGAGTAGTTAGGGCCTAAGAAGTCAACGCCAGGAGCATAAAATACAATAAAAATACAACAGCTTTTCCATCGTATAACGGGAATAATTGTAACCAGTGTGAAAGTGATGGTCATTTCTACGTTCCGGGAACCCGAGGCTTCACCATAGGGCGTTGGTCCAACAGATCCAATAGCTAGGGCCTAAGAAGTCAACGCCAGAAGCATAAAACACAATATAAATATAACAGCTTTTCCATCGTATAAAACGAATAATTGCAACCAGTGTGAAAGTAGTGGTCATTTCTACGTTCCGAGCAACCTAGGCTTCACCCTACGGCGGTGCTCCAACATATCGAATAGCTACAGCCTTAGAAGTCTACGACTGAAGCATAAAATACAATAAAAATACAACAGTCTTTTCATCGTATAACAGGAATAATTGCAACAAGCGTGATAGTAATGATCATTTCGGCGTTTCGGGCATCCTAGACTTATCTCTGAGGCATTGCTCCACCAGATCTAATAGTTAGGGCCTAAGAAGTCAACGCCAGAAGCATAAAATACAATATAAATATAACATCTTTTCCATCGTATAAAACGAATGATTGCAACCAGTGTGAAAGTAATGGTGATTTCTGCGTTCCGAGCAACCTAGGCGTCACTCTAGGGCGTTGCTCCACCAGATCGAATAGCTAGGGACTGAGAATTCATCGCTAAAAGCATAAAATACAATTAAAATACAACAGCTTTCCATCGTATAACAGGAATAATTGCAACCAGTGTGAAAGTAATGGTCATTTCTACGTTCCGGGCAACGTAGGTTTCACTCTAGGGCGTTGATCCACCAGAGGGAATAGTTAGGGCCTAAGAAGTCAACGCCAGAAGCATAAAATACAATATATATACAACAGCTTTTCAATCGTATAAAACGAATAATTGCAACCAGTGTGAAAGTTATGGTCGTTTCTACGTTCCGGGCAACCTAGGCTTCACCCTAGGGCGTTTTTCCACCAGATCGAATAGTTAGGTCAGTAGAAGTCAACGCCCGAAGATTAAAATACAAAGTAAATAGAACAGTTCTTCCATCGTATAAAACGAATAATCGCAACCAGTATGAAAGTTATGGTCATTTCTACTTTCCGGGCAACCTAGACTTCACCCTAGGGCGTTGCTCGACCAGATCGAATAGCTAGGGCCTTAGAAGTCAACGCCTGAAGTATAAAATACAATAAAAACACAACAGTCTTTCCATCCTATAACAGGAATAATTGCAACCCGTGTG
This sequence comes from Calliopsis andreniformis, assembly GCF_051401765.1. Lineage (NCBI taxonomy): Eukaryota > Metazoa > Arthropoda > Insecta > Hymenoptera > Andrenidae > Calliopsis > Calliopsis andreniformis. The sequence continues at coordinate 9,580,506 of NW_027480429.1, read as the reverse complement.
AAGATGATGGTCATTTCTACGTTCCAGGCAACCTAGGCTTCACCCTAGGGCGTTGTTCCACCAGATGGAATAGGTAGGGCCTAAGAAGTCAACGCCAGAAGCATAAAACACTATATAAACACAACAGTTTTTCCATCATATAAAACGAATAATTGCAACCAGGATGAAAGTTATGGGCATTTCTACTTTCCGGGCAACCTAGGCTTCACCCTAGGGCGTTGCTCCAACAGATTGAATAGTTAGGGCCTTAGAAGTCAATGCCCGAAGCATAAAATACGATATAAATACAACTGTTTTTCCATCGTATAAAACGAATAATTGCAACCAGTATGAAAGCTAACGTCATTTCTACTTTCCGGGCAACCGAGTCTTCACCCTGGGGCGTTGCACCAACAGACTGAATAGTTAGGGCCTTAGAAGTCAACGCCCGAAGCATAAAATACAAAATAAACAGAACAGTTTTTCCATCGTATAAAACGAATAATTGCCACCGGTGTGAAAGTTATGGTTATTTCTCCGTTCCGGGCAACCTAGGCTTCACTCTAGGGCGTTGCTCCAACAGATCGAATAGTTAGGGCCTTAGAAGTCAAAGCCAGAAGCATAAAATACAAAATAAATAAAACAGTTTTTCCATCGTATAAAACGAATAATTGCTACCAGTGTGAAAGTTATGGTCATTTCCATGTTCCGGGCAACCTAGTCTTCACTCTAGGGCGTTGTTCCACCAGATCGAATAGTTAGGGCCTAAGAAGTCAACGCCAGAAGAATAAAATGCAATATAAGTACAAAAGCTTTTCCATCGTATAAAATGAATAATTGCAAACATTGTGAAAGTAATGGTCATTTCTACGTTCCGGGCAACCTAGGCGTCACTCTATGGCGTTGCTCCACCACATCTAATAGCTGCCGCCTTAGAAGTCAACCCCAGATGAATAAAATACAATAAAGATGCCACAGCTTTTCCATCGTATAAAACGAATAATTGCAACCAGTATGAAAGTTAACGTAATTTCTACTTTCGGGGCAACATAGGCTTCACCCTTGGGCGTTGTACCAACAGATTGAATAGTTAGGCCCTTAGAAGTCAACGCCCGAAGCATAAAATACAAAATAAATAGAACAGTTTTTCCATCGTATAAAACGAATAATTGCAACCAGTGTGAAGGTAATGGTTTTTTCTACGTTCAGGGCAACCTAGGCTTCAATCTATGGCGGTGCTCCACCAGATCAAATAGTTAGGGCCTGAGAAGTCAACGCCAGAAGCATAAAATACAACATAAATACAACAGATTTTCCATCGTATATAATGTATATTTGCAAGCAGTGTGAAAGTAATGGTCATTTCTACGTACCGGGCAACCTAGGCTCCACTCTCGGATGTTGCTCCACCAAATCGAATAGCTAGGGCCTTAGAAGTCAACGCCAGAAGCATAAAATACAATAAGGATGCAAAAGTTTTTCCATCGTATAAAAGGAATGACTGCAAACAGTGTTAAAGTAATGGTCATTTCCATGTTCCGGGCAACCAAGTCTTCACTCCAAGGCGTTGTTCCACCAGATCGAATAGTTAGGGCCTAAGAAGTCAACGCCAGAAGAATAAAATACAATATAAGTACAAAAGCTTTTCCATCGTATAAAATGAATAATTGCAAACATTGTGAAAGTAATGGTCATTTCTACGTTCCGGCCATCCTAGGCGTCACTCTAGGGCGTTGCTCCACCACATCTAATAGCTACGGCCTTAGAAGTCAACCGCAGATGAATAAAATACAATAAAGGTGCCACAGCTTTTCCATCGTATAAAACGAATAATAGCAACCAGTGTGAAAGTTATGATCATTTCAACGTTCCGGGCAATCTAGGCTTCACTCTAGGGCGTTGCTCCACCAGATCAATCAGTTAGGGACTTAGAAGTCAACGCCCGAAGCATAAAATGCAAAATAAATAGAACAGTTTTTCCATTGTATAAAACGAATAATTGCTACCAGTGTGAAAGCAATGGTCATTTCTACGTTCCGGGCAACGTAGGTTTCACTCTAGGGCGCTGATCCACCAGAGGGAATAGTTAGGGCCTAAGAAGTCAACGCCAGAAGCATAAAATACAATATAAATACAACAGCTTTTCAATCGTATAAAACGAATAATTGCAACCAGTGTGAAAGTTATGGACATTTCTACATTCCGGCCAACCTAGGCTTCACTCTAGGGCGTCGCTCCACCAGATTGAATAGTTAGGGCCTTAGAAGTCAACGCCAGAAGCATAAGATACAATAAAGATGCAACAGTTTTTCCTTCGTTTTACAGGAATAACTGCAACCAGTGTGAATGTACTGGTCATTTCTACGTTCCGGATAACCTAGGTTTCACTCTAGGGCGTTGCTCTACCAGATCGAATAGCTAGGGACTTAGAATTCAACGCCAGAAGGATAAAATACAATATAAGTACAACAGCTATTCCATCGTATAAAATGAGTAGTTGCAAACATTGTGAAAGTAATGGTCATTTCTACGTTCCGGGCAACCTAGGCGTCACCCTACGGCGTTGCTCCACCACATCTAATAGCTACGTCCTTAGAAGTCAACGCCAGAGGCATAAAATACAATATAAATACAACAGCTTTTCCATCGTACAAAATGAATAATAGCAAACAGTGTGAAAGTATTGGTCATTTCTACGTTCCGGGCAACCTAGGCTTCACTCTAGGTCGTTGCTCCACCAGATCCAATAGCTAGCGACTTAGAATTAAACGCCAGAAGCATAGAATACAATAAAAATACAACAGTTTTTCCATCGTATAGCAGGAATAATTGCAACCAGTGTGAATGTAATGGTCATTTCTACGTTCCGGCAGCCTACGTTTCACTCCAGGGCGTTGCTCCACCAGATCGAATAGTTAGGTCCTAAGAAGTCAACGCCAGATGCATAAAATACGATATAAATACAACAGCTTTTCCATCGTATAAAACGAATAATTGCATCCAGTGTGAAAGTAATGGTGATTTCTGCGTTCCGAGCAACCTAGGCGTCACCCTAGGGCGTTGCTCCACCAGATCGAATAGCTAGGGACTGAGAATTCATCGCTAAAAGCATAAAATACAATTAAAATACAACAGCTTTCCATCGTATAACAGGAATAATTGCAACCAGTGTGAAAGTAATGGTCATTTCTACGTTCCGGGCAACGTAGGTTTCACTCTAGGGCGTTGATCCACCAGAGGGAATAGTTAGGGCCTAAGAAGTCAACGCCAGAAGCATAAAATACAATATAAATACAACAGCTTTTCAATCGTATAAAACGAATAATTGCAACCAGTGTGCAAGTTATGGTCATTTCTACTTTCCGGGCAACCTAGACTTCACCCTAGGGTGTTGCTCGACCAGATCGAATAGCTAGGGCCTTAGAAGTCAACGCCTGAAGTATAAAATACAATAAAAACACAACAGTCTTTCCATCCTATAACAGGAATAATTGCAACCCGTGTGAAGATGATGGTCATTTCTACGTTCCAGGCAACCTAGGCTTCACCCTAGGGCGTTGTTCCACCAGATGGAATGGGTAGGGCCTATGAAGTCAACGCCAGAAGCATAAAACACTATATAAATACAACAGTTTTTCCATCATATAAAACGAATAATTGCAACCAGGATGAAAGTTATGGGCATTTCTACTTTCCGGGCAACCTAGGCTTCACCCTAGGGCGTTGCTCCAACAGATTGAATAGTTAGGGCCTTAGAAGTCAATGCCCGAAGCATAAAATACAATATAAATACAACTGTTTTTCCATCGTATAAAACGAATAATTGGAACCAGTATGAAAGCTAACGTCATTTCTACTTTCCGGGCAACCGAGTCTTCACCCTGGGGCGTTGTACCAACAGACTGAATAGTTAGGGCCTTAGAAGTCAAAGCCAGAAGCATAAAATACAAAATAAATAAAACAGTTTTTCCAACTTATAAAACGAATAATTGCTACCAGTGTGAAAGTGATGGTCATTTCCATGTTCCGGGCAACCTAGTCTTCACTCTAGGGCGTTGTTCCACCAGATCGAATAGTTAGGGCCTAAGAAGTCAACGCCAGAAGAATAAAATGCAATATAAGTACAAAAGCTTTTCCATCGTATAAAATGAATAATTGCAAACATTGTGAAAGTAATGGTCATTTCTACGTTCCGGGCAACCTAGGCGTCACTCTATGGCGTTGCTCCACCACATCTAATAGCTGCCGCCTTAGAAGTCAACACCAGATGAATAAAATACAATAAAGATGCCACAGCTTTTCCATCGTATAAAACGAATAATTGCAACCAGTATGAAAGTTAACGTAATTTCTACTTTCGGGGCAACATAGGCTTCACCCTTGGGCGTTGTACCAACAGATTGAATAGTTAGGCCCTTAGAAGTCAACGCCCGAAGCATAAAATACAAAATAAATAGAACAGTTTTTCCATCGTATAAAACGAATAATTGCAACCAGTGTGAAGGTAATGGTTTTTTCTACGTTCAGGGCAACCTAGTCTTCACTCTAGGGCGTTGTTCCACCAGATCGAATAGTTAGGGCCTAAGAAGTCAACGCCAGAAGAATAAAATGCAATATAAGTACAAAAGCTTTTCCATCGTATATAATGTATATTTGCAAGCAGTGTGAAAGTAATGGTCATTTCTACGTACCGGGCAACCTAGGCTCCACTCTCGGATGTTGCTCCACCAAATCGAATAGCTAGGGCCTTAGAAGTCAACGCCAGAAGCATAAAATACAATAAGGATGCAAAAGTTTTTCCATCGTATAAAAGGAATAACTGCAAACAGTGTTAAAGTAATGGTCATTTCCATGTTCCGGGCAACCAAGTCTTCACTCTAGGGCGTTGTTCCACCAGATCGAATAGTTAGGGCCTAAGAAGTCAACGCCAGAAGAATAAAATACAATATAAGTACAAAAGCTTTTCCATCGTATAAAATGAATAATTGCAAACATTGTGAAAGTAATGGTCATTTCTACGTTCCGGCCATCCTAGGCGTCACTCTAGGGCGTTGCTCCACCACATCTAATAGCTACGGCCTTAGAAGTCAACCGCAGATGAATAAAATACAATAAAGGTGCCACAGCTTTTCCATCGTATAAAACGAATAATTGCAAACAGTGTGAAAGTTATGATCATTTCTACTTTCCAGGCATCCTAGGCTTCACCCTGGGGCGTTGTTCCACCAGATCGAACAGTTAGGGCCTAAGAAGTCAACGCCCGAAGCATAAAATACAAAATAAATGAAACAGTTTTACCATCGTATAAAACGAATACTTGCTACCAGTGTGAAAGTTATGGTCATTTCTACGTTCCGGGCAACCTAGGTTTCACTCTATGGCGTTGCTCGACGAGATCGAATAGCTAGGGCCTTAGAAGTCAACGCCAGAAGAATAAATTGCAGTATAAGTACAAAAGCTTTTCCATCGTATAAAATGAATAATTGCAAACATTGTGAAAGTAATGGTCATTTCTAGGTTCCGGGCAGCCTATGCGTCACTCTAGGGCGTTGCTCCGCCACATCTAATAGCTACGGCCTTAGAAGTCAACCACAGATGAATAAAATACAATAAAGGTGCCACAGCTTTTCCATCGTATAAAACGAATAAATGCAACCAGTGTGAAAGTTATGGTCATTTCTACTTTCCGGGCATCGTAGGCTTCACCCTAGGGCGTTGTTCCACCAGATCGAACAGTTAGGGCCTAAGAAGTCAACGCCAGAAGCATAAAATACAATATAAATATAACAGTTTTTCCATCGTATAAAACGAATAATTGCAACCAGTGTGAAAGGTATGGTCATTTCTACGTTCCGAGCTACCTAGGTGTCACTCTAGGGCGTTGCTCCACCAGACCGAATAGTTACGGCCTATGAAGTCAACGCCAGAAGCATAAAAAACGATATACATACAACAGCTTTTCCATCGTATTAAACGAATAATTGCAACCAGTGTGAAAGTAATGGTCATTTCTACGTTCCGAGCACCCTAGGCGTCACTCTAGGGCCTTGCTCCACCACATCTAATAGCTACGGCCTTAGAAGTCAACGCCAGATGCATAAAATACAATATAAATACAACGGCGTTTCCATCGTATGAAACGAATAATTGCAAGCAGTGTGAAAGTTATGGTCATCTCTACATTCCGAGCAACGTAGGCTTCACTCTAGGGCGTTGCTCCACCAGATCGAATAGTTAGGTCCTTAGAAGTAAACGCTAGAAGCATAAAATACAATATAAATACAACAGCTTTTCCATCGTATAAAACGAATAATTGCAACCAGTGTGAAAGTTATGGTCATTTCTACATTCCGAGCAACCTAGGCTTCACTCTAGGGCGTTGCTCCACCAGATCGAATAGTTAGGTCCTTAGAAGTCAACGCCCGAAGCATAAAATGCAATAAAAATACAACAGTGTTTCCATCATATAACAGGAATAATTGCAACCAGTTTGAAAGTGATGGCCAATTCTACGTTCCGGGCAACCTAGGCTTCACTCTAGGGCGTTGCTCCACCAGATCGAATAGTTAGTGCCTTAGAAGTCAACGCCAGAAGCATAAAATACAATATAAACACAACAGTGTTTCCATCATATAACAGGAATAATTGCAACCAGTTTGAAAGTGATGGCCAATTCTACGTTCCGGGCAACCTGGGTTTCACTCCAGGGCGTTGCTCCACCAGACCGAATAGTTACGGCCTAAGAAGTCAACGCCTGAAGCATAAAAAACGATATAAATACAACAGCTTTTCCATCGTATAAAACGAATAATTGCAACCAATGTGAAAGTAATGGTCATTTCTACGTCCCGAGCACCCTAGTCGCCACTCTAGGGCGTTGCTCCACCAGATCGAATAGTTAGGTCCTTAGAAGTCAACGCCAGAGGCATAAAATACAATATAAATACAACAGCGTTTCCATCATATAAAACGAATAAATGCAAGCAGTGTGAAAGTTATGGTCATTTCTACATTCCGAGCAACCTAGGCTTCACTCTAGGGCGTTGCTCCACCAGATCGGATAGTTAGGTTCTTAGAAGTAAACGCCAGAAGTATAACATACGATATAAATACAACAGCTTTTCCATCGTATAAAAGGATTAATTGCAACCAGTATGAAAGTGATGGTCATTTCTCTTCCCGGGCAACCTCGGCTTCACTCTAGGGCGTTGCTCCAACAGATTGAATAGTTAGGGTCTTAGAAGTCAACGCCCGAACCATAAAATGCAATAAAAATACAACAGTGTTTCCATCATATAACAGGAATAATTGCAACCAGTTTGAAAGTGATGGCCAATCCTACGTTCCGGGCAACCTAGGTTTCACTACAGGGCGTTGCTCCACCAGACTGAATAGTTACGGCCTAAGAAGTCAACGCCAGAAGCATAAAAAACGATATAAATACAACAGCTTTTCCATCGTATAAAACGAATAATTGCAAACAGTGTGAAAGTAATGGTCATTTCTACGTTCCGAGCACCCTAGGCGTCACTCTAGGGCGTTGCTCCACCAGATCGAATAGTTAGGGCCTAAGAAGTCAACGCCAGGAGCATAAAATACAATATAAATACAACAGCCTTTCAATCGTATAAAACGAATAATTGCAACCAGTGTGAAAGTTATGGTCGTTTCTACGTTCCGGGCAACCTAGGCTTCACCCTAGGGCGTTTTTCCACCAGATCGAATAGTTATGTCATTAGAAGTCAACGCCCGAAGATTAAAATACAAAGTAAATAGAACAGTTCTTCCATCGTATAAAACGAATAATCGCAACCAGTATGAAAGTTATGGTCATTTCTACTTTCCGGGCAACCTAGACTTCACCCTAGGGCGTTGCTCGACCAGATCGAATAGCTAGGGCCTTAGAAGTCAACGCCTGAAGTATAAAATACAATAAAAACACAACAGTCTTTCCATCCTATAACAGGAATAATTGCAACCCGTGTGAAGATGATGGTCATTTCTACGTTCCAGGCAACCTAGGCTTCACCCTAGGGCGTTGTTCCACCAGATGGAATAGGTAGGGCCTAAGAAGTCAACGCCAGAAGCATAAATCACTATATAAATACAACAGTTTTTCCATCATATAAAACGAATAATTGCAACCAGGATGAAAGTTATGGGCATTTCTACTTTCCGGGCAACCTAGGCTTCACCCTAGGGCGTTGCTCCAACAGATTGAATAGTTAGGGCCTTAGAAGTCAATGCCCGAAGCATAAAATACAATATAAATACAACTGTTTTTCCATCGTATAAAACGAATAATTGCAACCAGTATGAAAGCTAACGTCATTTCTACTTTCCGGGCAACCGAGTCTTCACCCTGGGGCGTTGCACCAACAGACTGAATAGTTAGGGCCTTAGAAGTCAACGCCCGAAGCATAAAATACAAAATAAACAGAACAGTTTTTCCATCGTATAAAACGAATAATTGCCACCGGTGTGAAAGTTATGGTTATTTCTCCGTTCCGGGCAACCTAGGCTTCACTCTAGGGCGTTGCTCCAACAGATCGAATAGTTAGGGCCTTAGAAGTCAAAGCCAGAAGCATAAAATACAAAATAAATAAAACAGTTTTTCCATCGTATAAAACGAATAATTGCTACCAGTGTGAAAGTTATGGTCATTTCCATGTTCCGGGCAACCTAGTCTTCACTCTAGGGCGTTGTTCCACCAGATCGAATAGTTAGGGCCTAAGAAGTCAACGCCAGAAGAATAAAATGCAATATAAGTACAAAAGCTTTTCCATCGTATAAAATGAATAATTGCAAACATTGTGAAAGTAATGGTCATTTCTACGTTCCGGGCAACCTAGGCGTCACTCTATGGCGTTGCTCCACCACATCTAATAGCTGCCGCCTTAGAAGTCAACCCCAGATGAATAAAATACAATAAAGGTGCCACAGCTTTTCCATCGTATAAAACGAATAATTGCAACCAGTATGAAAGTTAACGTAATTTCTACTTTCGGGGCAACATAGGCTTCACCCTTGGGCGTTGTACCAACAGATTGAATAGTTAGGCCCTTAGAAGTCAACGCCCGAAGCATAAAATACAAAATAAATAGAACAGTTTTTCCATCGTATAAAACGAATAATTGCAACCAGTGTGAAGGTAATGGTTTTTTCTACGTTCAGGGCAACCTAGGCTTCAATCTATGGCGGTGCTCCACCAGATCAAATAGTTAGGGCCTGAGAAGTCAACGCCAGAAGCATAAAATACAACATAAATACAACAGATTTTCCATCGTATATAATGTATATTTGCAAGCAGTGTGAAAGTAATGGTCATTTCTACGTACCGGGCAACCTAGGCTCCACTCTCGGATGTTGCTCCACCAAATCGAATAGCTAGGGCCTTAGAAGTCAACGCCAGAAGCATAAAATACAATAAGGATGCAAAAGTTTTTCCATCGTATAAAAGGAATGACTGCAAACAGTGTTAAAGTAATGGTCATTTCCATGTTCCGGGCAACCAAGTCTTCACTCCAAGGCGTTGTTCCACCAGATCGAATAGTTAGGGCCTAAGAAGTCAACGCCAGAAGAATAAAATACAATATAAGTACAAAAGCTTTTCCATCGTATAAAATGAATAATTGCAAACATTGTGAAAGTAATGGTCATTTCTACGTTCCGGCCATCCTAGGCGTCACTCTAGGGCGTTGCTCCACCACATCTAATAGCTACGGCCTTAGAAGTCAACCGCAGATGAATAAAATACAATAAAGGTGCCACAGCTTTTCCATCGTATAAAACGAATAATAGCAACCAGTGTGAAAGTTATGATCATTTCAACGTTCCGGGCAATCTAGGCTTCACTCTAGGGCGTTGCTCCACCAGATCAATCAGTTAGGGACTTAGAAGTCAACGCCCGAAGCATAAAATGCAAAATAAATAGAACAGTTTTTCCATTGTATAAAACGAATAATTGCTACCAGTGTGAAAGCAATGGTCATTTCTACGTTCCGGGCAACGTAGGTTTCACTCTAGGGCGCTGATCCACCAGAGGGAATAGTTAGGGCCTAAGAAGTCAACGCCAGAAGCATAAAATACAATATAAATACAACAGCTTTTCAATCGTATAAAACGAATAATTGCAACCAGTGTGAAAGTTATGGACATTTCTACATTCCGGCCAACCTAGGCTTCACCCTAGGGCGTCGCTCCACCAGATCGAATAGCTAGGGACTGAGAATTCATCGCTAAAAGCATAAAATACAATTAAAATACAACAGCTTTCCATCGTATAACAGGAATAATTGCAACCAGTGTGAAAGTAATGGTCATTTCTACGTTCCGGGCAACGTAGGTTTCACTCTAGGGCGTTGATCCACCAGAGGGAATAGTTAGGGCCTAAGAAGTCAACGCCAGAAGCATAAAATACAATATAAATACAACAGCTTTTCAATCGTATAAAACGAATAATTGCAACCAGTGTGCAAGTTATGGTCATTTCTACTTTCCGGGCAACCTAGACTTCACCCTAGGGTGTTGCTCGACCAGATCGAATAGCTAGGGCCTTAGAAGTCAACGCCTGAAGTATAAAATACAATAAAAACACAACAGTCTTTCCATCCTATAACAGGAATAATTGCAACCCGTGTGAAGATGATGGTCATTTCTACGTTCCAGGCAACCTAGGCTTCACCCTAGGGCGTTGTTCCACCAGATGGAATGGGTAGGGCCTATGAAGTCAACGCCAGAAGCATAAAACACTATATAAATACAACAGTTTTTCCATCATATAAAACGAATAATTGCAACCAGGATGAAAGTTATGGGCATTTCTACTTTCCGGGCAACCTAGGCTTCACCCTAGGGCGTTGCTCCAACAGATTGAATAGTTAGGGCCTTAGAAGTCAATGCCCGAAGCATAAAATACAATATAAATACAACTGTTTTTCCATCGTATAAAACGAATAATTGGAACCAGTATGAAAGCTAACGTCATTTCTACTTTCCGGGCAACCGAGTCTTCACCCTGGGGCGTTGTACCAACAGACTGAATAGTTAGGGCCTTAGAAGTCAAAGCCAGAAGCATAAAATACAAAATAAATAAAACAGTTTTTCCAACTTATAAAACGAATAATTGCTACCAGTGTGAAAGTGATGGTCATTTCCATGTTCCGGGCAACCTAGTCTTCACTCTAGGGCGTTGTTCCACCAGATCGAATAGTTAGGGCCTAAGAAGTCAACGCCAGAAGAATAAAATGCAATATAAGTACAAAAGCTTTTCCATCGTATAAAATGAATAATTGCAAACATTGTGAAAGTAATGGTCATTTCTACGTTCCGGGCAACCTAGGCGTCACTCTATGGCGTTGCTCCACCACATCTAATAGCTGCCGCCTTAGAAGTCAACACCAGATGAATAAAATACAATAAAGATGCCACAGCTTTTCCATCGTATAAAACGAATAATTGCAACCAGTATGAAAGTTAACGTAATTTCTACTTTCGGGGCAACATAGGCTTCACCCTTGGGCGTTGTACCAACAGATTGAATAGTTAGGCCCTTAGAAGTCAACGCCCGAAGCATAAAATACAAAATAAATAGAACAGTTTTTCCATCGTATAAAACGAATAATTGCAACCAGTGTGAAGGTAATGGTTTTTTCTACGTTCAGGGCAACCTAGTCTTCACTCTAGGGCGTTGTTCCACCAGATCGAATAGTTAGGGCCTAAGAAGTCAACGCCAGAAGAATAAAATGCAATATAAGTACAAAAGCTTTTCCATCGTATATAATGTATATTTGCAAGCAGTGTGAAAGTAATGGTCATTTCTACGTACCGGGCAACCTAGGCTCCACTCTCGGATGTTGCTCCACCAAATCGAATAGCTAGGGCCTTAGAAGTCAACGCCAGAAGCATAAAATACAATAAGGATGCAAAAGTTTTTCCATCGTATAAAAGGAATAACTGCAAACAGTGTTAAAGTAATGGTCATTTCCATGTTCCGGGCAACCAAGTCTTCACTCTAGGGCGTTGTTCCACCAGATCGAATAGTTAGGGCCTAAGAAGTCAACGCCAGAAGAATAAAATACAATATAAGTACAAAAGCTTTTCCATCGTATAAAATGAATAATTGCAAACATTGTGAAAGTAATGGTCATTTCTACGTTCCGGCCATCCTAGGCGTCACTCTAGGGCGTTGCTCCACCACATCTAATAGCTACGGCCTTAGAAGTCAACCGCAGATGAATAAAATACAATAAAGGTGCCACAGCTTTTCCATCGTATAAAACGAATAATTGCAAACAGTGTGAAAGTTATGATCATTTCTACTTTCCAGGCATCCTAGGCTTCACCCTGGGGCGTTGTTCCACCAGATCGAACAGTTAGGGCCTAAGAAGTCAACGCCCGAAGCATAAAATACAAAATAAATGAAACAGTTTTACCATCGTATAAAACGAATACTTGCTACCAGTGTGAAAGTTATGGTCATTTCTACGTTCCGGGCAACCTAGGTTTCACTCTATGGCGTTGCTCGACGAGATCGAATAGCTAGGGCCTTAGAAGTCAACGCCAGAAGAATAAATTGCAGTATAAGTACAAAAGCTTTTCCATCGTATAAAATGAATAATTGCAAACATTGTGAAAGTAATGGTCATTTCTAGGTTCCGGGCAGCCTATGCGTCACTCTAGGGCGTTGCTCCGCCACATCTAATAGCTACGGCCTTAGAAGTCAACCACAGATGAATAAAATACAATAAAGGTGCCACAGCTTTTCCATCGTATAAAACGAATAAATGCAACCAGTGTGAAAGTTATGGTCATTTCTACTTTCCGGGCATCGTAGGCTTCACCCTAGGGCGTTGTTCCACCAGATCGAACAGTTAGGGCCTAAGAAGTCAACGCCAGAAGCATAAAATACAATATAAATATAACAGTTTTTCCATCGTATAAAACGAATAATTGCAACCAGTGTGAAAGGTATGGTCATTTCTACGTTCCGAGCTACCTAGGTGTCACTCTAGGGCGTTGCTCCACCAGACCGAATAGTTACGGCCTATGAAGTCAACGCCAGAAGCATAAAAAACGATATACATACAACAGCTTTTCCATCGTATTAAACGAATAATTGCAACCAGTGTGAAAGTAATGGTCATTTCTACGTTCCGAGCACCCTAGGCGTCACTCTAGGGCCTTGCTCCACCACATCTAATAGCTACGGCCTTAGAAGTCAACGCCAGAGGCATAAAATACAATATAAATACAACGGCGTTTCCATCGTATGAAACGAATAATTGCAAGCAGTGTGAAAGTTATGGTCATCTCTACATTCCGAGCAACGTAGGCTTCACTCTAGGGCGTTGCTCCACCAGATCGAATAGTTAGGTCCTTAGAAGTAAACGCTAGAAGCATAAAATACAATATAAATACAACAGCTTTTCCATCGTATAAAACGAATAATTGCAACCAGTGTGAAAGTTATGGTCATTTCTACATTCCGAGCAACCTAGGCTTCACTCTAGGGCGTTGCTCCACCAGATCGAATAGTTAGGTCCTTAGAAGTCAACGCCCGAAGCATAAAATGCAATAAAAATACAACAGTGTTTCCATCATATAACAGGAATAATTGCAACCAGTTTGAAAGTGATGGCCAATTCTACGTTCCGGGCAACCTAGGCTTCACTCTAGGGCGTTGCTCCACCAGATCGAATAGTTAGTGCCTTAGAAGTCAACGCCAGAAGCATAAAATACAATATAAACACAACAGTGTTTCCATCATATAACAGGAATAATTGCAACCAGTTTGAAAGTGATGGCCAATTCTACGTTCCGGGCAACCTGGGTTTCACTCCAGGGCGTTGCTCCACCAGACCGAATAGTTACGGCCTAAGAAGTCAACGCCTGAAGCATAAAAAACGATATAAATACAACAGCTTTTCCATCGTATAAAACGAATAATTGCAACCAATGTGAAAGTAATGGTCATTTCTACGTCCCGAGCACCCTAGTCGCCACTCTAGGGCGTTGCTCCACCAGATCGAATAGTTAGGTCCTTAGAAGTCAACGCCAGAGGCATAAAATACAATATAAATACAACAGCGTTTCCATCATATAAAACGAATAAATGCAAGCAGTGTGAAAGTTATGGTCATTTCTACATTCCGAGCAACCTAGGCTTCACTCTAGGGCGTTGCTCCACCAGATCGGATAGTTAGGTTCTTAGAAGTAAACGCCAGAAGTATAACATACGATATAAATACAACAGCTTTTCCATCGTATAAAAGGATTAATTGCAACCAGTATGAAAGTGATGGTCATTTCTCTTCCCGGGCAACCTCGGCTTCACTCTAGGGCGTTGCTCCAACAGATTGAATAGTTAGGGTCTTAGAAGTCAACGCCCGAACCATAAAATGCAATAAAAATACAACAGTGTTTCCATCATATAACAGGAATAATTGCAACCAGTTTGAAAGTGATGGCCAATCCTACGTTCCGGGCAACCTAGGTTTCACTACAGGGCGTTGCTCCACCAGACTGAATAGTTACGGCCTAAGAAGTCAACGCCAGAAGCATAAAAAACGATATAAATACAACAGCTTTTCCATCGTATAAAACGAATAATTGCAAACAGTGTGAAAGTAATGGTCATTTCTACGTTCCGAGCACCCTAGGCGTCACTCTAGGGCGTTGCTCCACCACATCTAATAGCTACGGCCTTAGAAGTCAACGCCAGAGGCATAAAATACAATATAAATACAACAGCGTTTCCATCGTATAAAACGAATAATTGCAAGCAGTGTGAAAGTTATGGTCATTTCTACATTCCGAGCAACATAGGCTTCACTCTCGGGCGTTGCTCCACCTGATCGAATAGTTAGGTCCTTAGAAGTAAACGCCAGAAGCATAAAATACGATATAAATACAACAGCTTTTCCATCGTATAGAAGGATTAATTGCAACCCGTTTGAAGGTGATGGTCATTTCTCCTTTCCGCGCAACCTCGGCTTCACTCTAGGGCGTTGCTCCACTAGATCGAACAGCTAGGGCCTCAGAAGTCAACGCCAGAAGCATAAAATACAATATAAATACAACAGTTTTTCCATCATATAAAACGAATAATTGCAACCAGTATGAAACTTATGGTCATTTCTTCTTTCCGAGCAACCTAGGCTTCACTCTAGGGCGTTGCTCCAACAGATTGAATGGTTAGGGCCTAAGAAGTCAACGCCCGAACCATAAAATGCAAAAAAAATACAACAGTGTTTCCATCATATATCAGGAATAATTGCAACCAGTTTCAAAGTGATTGCCAATTCTACGTTCCGGGCAACCTAGGCTTCACCCTAGGGCGTTGCTCCACCAGATCGAACAGTTAGGGCATAAGAAGTCAAAGCCAGAAGCATAAAAAACGATATAAATACAACAGCTTTTCCATCGTATAAAATGAATAATTGCAACCAGTGTGAAAGTAATGGTCATTTCTACGTTCCGAGCACCCTAGGCGTCACTCTAGGGCCTTGTTCCACCACATCTAATAGCTACGGCCTTAGAAGTCAACGCCAGAGGCATAAAATACAATATAAATACAACAGCATTTCCATCGTATAAAACGAATAATTGCAACCAGTGTGAAAGTTATGGTCATTTCTACATTCCGAGCAACCTAGGCTTCACTCTAGGGCGTTGCTCCACCAGATCGAATAGTTAGGTCCTTAGAAGTCAACGCCCGAAGCATAAAATGCAATAAAAATACAACAGTGTTTCCATCATATAACAGGAATGATTGCAACCAGTTTGAAAGTGATGGCCAATTCTACGTTCCGGGCAACCTAGGCTTCACTCTAGGGCGTTGCTCCACCAGATCGAATAGTTAGTGCCTTAGAAGTCAACGCCAGAAGCATAAAATACAATATAAACACAACAGTGTTTCCATCATATAACAGGAATAATTGCAACCAGTTTGAAAGTGATGGCCAATTCTACGTTCCGGGCAACCTAGGTTTCACTCCAGGGCGTTGCTCCACCAGACCGAATAGTTACGGCCTAAGAAGTCAACGCCTGAAGCATAAAAAACGATATAAATACAACAGCTTTTCCATCGTATAAAACGAATAATTGCAACCAGTGTGAAAGTAATTGTCATTTCTACGTCCCGAGCACCCTAGTCGCCACTCTAGGGCGTTGCTCCACCACATCTAATAGCTACGGCCTTAGAAGTCAACGCCAGAGGCATAAAATACAATATAAATACAACAGCGTTTCCATCGTATAAAACGAATAATTGCAAGCAGTGTGAAAGTTATGGTCATTTCTACATTCCGAGCAACATAGGCTTCACTCTCGGGCGTTGCTCCACCTGATCGAATAGTTAGGTCCTTAGAAGTAAACGCCAGAAGCATAAAATACGATATAAATACAACAGCTTTTCCATCGTATAGAAGGATTAATTGCAACCCGTTTGAAGGTGATGGTCATTTCTCCTTTCCGGGCAACCTCGGCTTCACTCTAGGGCGTTGCTCCACTAGATCGAACAGCTAGGGCCTCAGAAGTCAACGCCAGAAGCATAAAATACAATATAAATACAACAGTTTTCCATCGTATAAAACGAATAATTGCAAGCAGTATGAAAGTTATGGTCATTTCTACATTCCGAGCAACATAGGCTTCACTCTCGGGCGTTGCTCCACCTGATCGAATAGTTAGGTCCTTAGAAGTAAACGCCAGAAGCATAAAATACGATATAAATACAACAGCTTTTCCATCATATAACAGGAATGATTGCAACCAGTTTGAAGGTGATGGCCAATTCTACGTTCCGGGCAACCTAGGTCTCACTCCAGGGCGTTGGTCCATCAGACCGAATGGTTGCGGCCTAAGAAGTCAACGCCAGAGGCATAAAATACAATATAAATACAACAGCGTTTCCATCGTATAAAACGAATAATTGCAACCAGTGTGAAAGTTATGGTCATTTCTACATTCCGAGCAACCTAGGCTTCACTCCAGGGCGTTGTTCCACCAGATCGAATAGTTAGGTCCTTAGAAGTAAACGCCAGAAGCATAAAATACGATATAATTACAACAGCTTTTCCATCGTATAAAAGGATTAATTGCAACCAGTTTGAAAGTGATGGTCATTTCTCCTTTCCGGGCAACCTCGGCTTCACTCTAGGGCGTTGCGCCACTAGATCGAACAGCTAGGGCCTTAGAAGTCAACGCCAGAAGCATAAAATACAATATAAATACAACAGTTTTTCCATCGTATAAAACGAATAATTGCAACCAGTATGAAACTTATGGTCATTTCTCCTTCCCGAGCAACCTAGGCTTCACCCTAGGGCGTTGCTCCAACAGATTGAATAGTTAGGGCCTTAGAAGTCAACGCCCGAAGCATAAAATGCAGTAAAAACACAACAGTGTTTCCATCATATAACCGGAATAATTGCAACCAGTTTGAAAGTGATGGCCAATTCTACGTTCCGACCAACCTAGGCTTTACTCTAGGGCGTTGCTCCACCAGATCGAATAGTTGGGTCCTTAGAAGTAAACGCCAGAAGTATAAAATACCATATAAATACAACAGCTTTTCCATCGTATAAAAGGATTAATTGCAACCAGTTTGAAAGTGATGGTCATTTCTCTTTCCGGGCAACCTCGGCTTCACTCTAGGGCGTTGCTCCAACAGATCGAATAGTTAGTGCCTTAGAAGTCAACGCCAGAAGCATGATATACAATATAAATACATCAGTTTTTCCATCGTATAAAACGAATAAATGCAACCAGTATGAAACTTATGGTCATTTCTACTTTCCGAGCAACCTAGGCTTCACCCTAGGGCGTTGTTCCAACAGATTGAATAGTTAGGACCTTAGGAGTCAACGCCCGAACCATAAAATGCAAAAAAAATACAACAGTGTTTCCATCATATAACAGGAATAATTGCAACCAGTTTGAAAGTGATGGCCAATTCTACGTTCCGGGCAACCTAGGCTTCGCTCTAGGGCGTTGCTCCACCAGATCGAATGGTTAGGGCCTAAGAAGTCAACGCCAGAAGCATAAAATACAATATAAATATAACAGTTTTTCCATCGTATAAAACGAATAATAGCAACCAGTGTGAAAGTTATGGTCATTTCTACGTTCCGGGCAATCTATGTTTCACTCTAGGGCGTTGCTCCACCAGGTCAAACAGTTAGGGCCTTAGAAGCCAACGCCCGATGCATTAAATACAAAATAAATAGAACAGTTCTTCATAGTATAAAACGAATAATTGCAACCAGTGTAAAAGTTATGGTTATTTCTACGTTCCGGGCAACCTAGGCTTCACTCTAGGCCGTTGTTCCACCACATCTAATAGCTACGGCCTTAGGAATCAACGCCAGAGGCATAAAATACATTATAAATACAACAGCATTTCCATCGTATTAAACGAATAATTGCAACCAGTGTGAAAGTTATGTTCATTTCTACATTCCGAGCATCCTAGGCTTCACTCTAGGGCGTTGCACCACCAGATCGAATAGTTAGGTAATTAGAAGTGAACGCCCGAAGCATAAAATGCAATAAAAATACAACAGTGTTTCCATCATATAACAGGAATAATTGCAACCATTTTGAAAGTGATGGCCAATTCTACGTTCCGGGCAACCTAGGTTTCACTCCAGGGCGTTGCTCCTTCAGACCGAATGGTTGCGGCCTAAGAAGTCAACGCCAGATGCATAAAAAACGGTATAAATACAACAGCTTTTCCATCATATAAGACGAATAATTGCAACCAGTGTGAAAGTAATGGTCATTTCTACGTTCCGAGCACCCTAGGCGTCACTCTAGGGCGTTGCTCCACCACAACTAATAGCTACGGCCTTAGAAGTCAACGCCAGAGGCATAAAATACAATATAAATACAACAGCGTTTCCATCGTATAAAACGAATAATTGCAACCAGTGTGAAAGTTATGGTCGTTTCTACATTCCGAGCAACCTAGGCCTCACTCCAGGGCGTTGCTCCACCAGATCGAACAGTTAGGTCCTTAGAGGTAAACGCCAGAAGCATAAAATACGATATAAATACAACAGCTTTTCCATCGTATAAAAGGATTAATTGCAACCAGTTTGAAAGTGATGGTCATTTCTCCTTTCCGGGCAACCTCGGCTTCACTCTAGGGCGTTGCGCCACTAGATCGAACAGCTAGAGCCTTAGAAGTCAACGCCAGAAGCATAAAATACAATATAAGTACAACAGTTTTTCCATCGTATAAAACGAATAATTGCAACCAGGATGAAACTTATGGTCATTTCTACGTCACGAGCAACCTAGGCTTCACCTTAGTGCGTTGCTCCAACAGATTGAATAGTTAGGGCCTTAGAAGTCAACGCCTGAAGCATAAAATGCAATAAAAACACAACAGTGTTTCCATCATATAACAGGAATAATTGCGACCAGTTTGAAAGTGATGGCCAATTCTACGTTCAGGGCAACCTAGGTTTCACTCCAGGGCGTTGCTCCACCAGACCGAATAGTTACGGCCTAAGAAGTCAGCGCCAGAAGCATAAAATACGATATAAATACACCAGCTTTTCCATCGTAAAAAACGAATAATTGCAACCAGTATGAAACTTATTGTCATTTCTACTTTCCGAGCAAGCTAGGCTTCACCCTAGGGGGCTGCTCCAACAGATTGAATAGTTAGGGCCTTAGAAGTCAACGCCCGAAGCATAAAATGCAATAAAAGTACAACAGTTTTTCCATCGTATAACAGGATTAATTGCAACCAGTTTGAAAGTGATGGTCATTTCTACGTTCCGGGCAACCTAGGCTTCACTCTAGGGCGTTGCTCCACTAGATCGAATAGCTAGGGTCTTAGAAGTCAACGCCAGAAGCATAAAATACAATATAAATACAACAGTTTTTCCATCGTATAAAACGAATAAATGCAACCAGTATGAAACTTATGGTCCTTTCTACTTTCCGAGCAACCTAGGCTTCACCCTACGGCGTTGCTCCAACAGATTGAATAGTTAGGGCCTTAGAGGACAACGCTCGAACCATAAAATGCAAAAAAAATGCAGCAGTGTTTCCATCATATAACCGGTATAATTGCAACCAGTTTGAAATTGATGGCCAATTCTACGTTCCGGGCAACCTAGGCATCACTCTATTGCGTTGTTCCACCAGATCGAATAGTTACGGCCTAAGAAGGCAACGCCAGAAGCATAAAATACAATATAAATATAACAGTTTTTCCATCGTATAAAACGAATAATAGCAACCAGTGTGAAGGTAACGGTCATTTCTACGTTCCGAGCACCCTAGGCGTCACTCTAGGGCGTTGCTCCACCACATCTAATACCTACTTCCTTAGAAGTCAACGCCAGGGGCATAAAATACAATATAAATACAACAGCTTTTCCATCGTATAAAACGAATAATTGCAACCAGTGTGAAGGTAATGGTCATTTCTACGTTCCGATCACCCTAGGCGTCACTCTAGGGCGTTGCTCCACCACATCTAATAGCTACGGCCTTAGAAGTCAACGCCAGAGGCGTAAAATACAATATAAATACAACAGCGTTTCCATCGTATAAAACGAATAATTGCAACCAGTATGAAAGTTATGGTCATTTCTACTTTCCGGGCAACCTAGGCTTCACCCTAGGGCGTTGCTCCAACAGATTGAATAGTTTGGGCCTTAGAAGTCAATGCCCGAAACATAAAATGCTATAAAATTACAACAGATTTTCCATCATATAACAGGAATAATTGCAACCAGTTTGAAAGTGATGGCCAATTCTACGTTCCGGGCAAACTAGGTTTCACTCCAGGGCGTTGCTCCACCAGACCGAATGGTTACGGCCTAAGAAGTCAACGCCAGAAGCATAAAAAACGGTATAAATACAACAGCTTTTCCATCGCATAAAACGAATAATTGCAACCAGTGTGAAAGTAATGGTCATTTCTACGTTCCGAGCACCCTAGGCGTCACTCTAGGGCGTTGCTCCACCACATCTAACAGCTACGGCCTTAGAAGTCACCGCCAGAGTCATAAAATACGATATAAATACAACAGTTTTTCCATCGTATAAAAGGATTAATTGCAACCAATTTGAAAGTGATGGTCTTTTCTCCTTTCCGGGCAACCTCGGCTTCACGCTAGGGCGTTGCTCCAATATATCGAACAGCTAGGGCCTTAGAAGTCAACGCCAGAAGCATAAAGTACAATATAAATACAACAGCTCTTCCGTCGTATAAAACGAATAATTGCAACCAGTATGAAACTTATGGTCCTTTCTAATTTCCGAGCAACCTAGGCTTCACCCTAGGGCGTTGCTCCAACGAATAGAATAGTTAGGGCCTCAGAAGTCAACGCCCGAACCATAAAATGCAAAAAAAATACAGCAGTGTTTCCATCATATAACAGGTATAATTGCAACCAGTTTGCAATTGATGGCCAATTCTACGTTCCGGGCAACCTAGGCATCACTCTATTGCGTTGCTCCACCAGATCGAATAGTTAGTGCCTTAGAAGTCAACGCCAGAAGCATAAAATACAATATAAATACAACAGTTTTTCCATCGTATAGAACGAATAATAGCAACCAGTGTGAAACTTATGGTCATTTCTACTTTCCGAGCAACCTAGGCTCCACCCTAGGGCGTTGCTCCAACAGGTTGAATAGTTAGGGCCTTAGAAGTCAACGGCCGAACCATAAAATGCAAAAAAAATACAACAGTGTTTCCATCATATAACAGGAATAATTGTAACCAGTTTGAAAGTGATGGCCAATTCTACGTTCCGGGCAACCTAGGTTTCACTCCAGGGCGTTGCTCCACCAGACCGAATAGTTACGGCCTAAGAAGTCAACGCCAGAAGCATAAAAAACGATATAAATACAACAGCTTTTCCATCGTATAGAACGAATAATTGCAACCAGTGTGAAGGTAATGGTCATTTCTACGTTCCGAGCACCCTAGGCGTCACTCTAGGGCGTTGCTCCACCACATCTAATAGCTACGGCCTTAGAAGTCAACGCCTGAGGCATAAAATACAATATAAATACAACAGCGTTTCCATCGTATAAAACGAATAATTGCAAGCAGTGCGAAAGTTATGGTCATTTCTACATTCCGAGCCACCTAGGCTTCACTCTAGGGCGTTGCTCCACCAGATCGAATAGTTAGGTCCTTAGAAGTAAACGCCAGAAGCATAAAATACGATATAAATACAACAGCTTTTCCATCGTATAAAAGGATTAATTGCAACCAGTTTGAAAGTCATGGTCATTTCTCCTTTCCGGGCAACCTCGGTTTCACTCTAGGGCGATGCTCCACTAGATCGAACAGCTAGGGCCTTAGAAGACAACGCCAGAAGCATAAAATACAATATAAATACAACAGTCTCTCCATCGTATAAAACGAATAATTGCAACCAGTATGAAACTTATGGTCATTTCTACTTTCCGAGCAACCTAGGCTTCACCCTAGGGCGTTGCCCAACAGATTGAATAGTTAGGGTCTTTGAAGTCTACGCCAGAACCATAAAATGCAAAAAAAATACAACAGTGCTTCCATCATATAACAGGAATAATTGCAACCAGTTTGAAAGTGATGGCCAATTCTAAGTTCCGGGCAACCTAGGTTTCACTCCAGGGCGTTGCTCCACCAGACCGAATAGTTACGGCCTAAGAAGTCAACGCCAGAAGCATAAAATACGATGTAAATACAACAGTTTTCCATCGTATAAAACGAATAATTGCAACCAGTATGAAACTTATGGTCATTTCTACTTTCCGAGCAACCTAGGCTTCACCCTAGGGCGTTGCTCGAACAGACTGAATAGTTAGGGTCTTAGAGGTCAACGCCCGAACCATAAAATACAAAAAAAATACAACAGTGTTTCCATCATATAACAGGAATAATTGCAACCAGTTTGAAAGTGATGGCCAATTCTACGTTCCGGGCAACCTAGGCTTCACTCTAGGGCGTTGCTCCACCAGATCGAATAGTTAGTGCCTTAGAAGCCAACGCCAGAAGCATAAAATACAATATAAATACAACAGTGTTTCCATCGTACAACAGGAATAATTGCAACCAGTTTGAAAGTGATGGCCAATTCTACGTTCCGCGCAACCTAGGTTTCACTCCAGGGCGTTGCTCCACCAGTCCGAATAGTTACGGCCTAAGAAGTCAACGCCAGAAGCATAAAAAACGATATAAATACAACAGCTTTTCCATCGTATAAAACGAATAATTGCAACCAGTGTGAAAGTAATGGTCATTTCTACGTTCCGAGCACCCTAGGCGTTACTCTAGGGCCTTGCTCCACCACATCTAATAGCTACGGCCTTAGAAGTCAACGCCAGAGGCATAAAATACAATATAAATACAACAGCATTTCCATCGTATAAAACGAATAATTGCAACCAGTGTGAAAGTTATGGTCATTTCTACATTCCGAGCAACCTAGGCTTCACTCTAGGGCGTTGCTCCACCAGATCGAATAGTTAGGTCCTTAGAAGTCAACGCCCGAAGCATAAAATGCAATAAAAATACAACAGTGTTTCCATCATATAACAGGAATAATTGCAACCAGTTTGAAAGTGATGGCCAATTCTACGTTCCGGGCAACCTAGGCTTCACTCTAGGGCGTTGCTCCACCAGATCGAATAGTTAGTGCCTTAGAAGTCAACGCCAGAAGCATAAAATACAATATAAAAACAACAGTGTTTCCATCATATAACAGGAATAATTGCAACCAGTTTGAAAGTGATGGCCAATTCTACGTTCCGGGCAACCTAGGTTTCACTGCAGGGCGTTGCTCCACCAGACCGAATAGTTACGGCCTAAGAAGTCAACGCCTGAAGCATAAAAAACGATATAAATACAACAGCTTTTCCATCGTATAAAACGAATAATTGCAACCAGTGTGAAAGTAATTGTCATTTCTACGTCCCGAGCACTCTAGTCGCCACTCTAGGGCGTTGCTCCACCAGATCGAATAGTTAGGTCCTTAGAAGTCAACGCCAGAGGCATAAAACACAATATAAATACAACAGCGTTTCCATCGTATAAAACGAATAATTGCAAGCAGTGTGAAAGTTATGGTCATTTCTACATTCCGAGCAACCTAGGCTTCACTCTAGGGCGTTGCTCCACCTGATCGAATAGTTAGGTTCTTAGAAGTAAACGCCAGAAGTATAACATACGATATAAATACAACAGCTTTTCCATCGTATAAAAGGATTAATTGCAACCAGTATGAAAGTGATGGTCATTTCTCTTTCCGGGCAACCTCGGCTTCACTCTAGGGCGTTGCTCCAACAGATTGAATAGTTAGGGTCTTAGAAGTCAACGCCCGAACCATAAAATGCAATAAAAATACAACAGTGTTTCCATCATATAACAGGAATAATTGCAACCAGTTTGAAAGTGATGGCCAATTCTACGTTCCGCGCAAAATAGGTTTCACTCCAGGGCGTTGCTCCACCAGACCGAATAGTTACGGCCTAAGAAGTCAACGCCAGAAGCATAAAAAACGATATAAATACAACAGCTTTTCCATCGTATAAAACGAATAATTGCAACCAGTGTGAAAGTAATGGTCATTTCTACGTTCCGAGCACCCTAGGCTTCACTCTAGGGCGTTGCTCCACCAGATCGAATAGTTAGGTCCTTAGAAGTCAACGCCCGAAGCATAAAATGCAATAAAAATACAACAGTGTTTCCATCATATAACAGGAATAATTGCAACCAGTTTGAAAGTGATGGCCAATTCTACGTTCCGGGCAACCTAGGCTTCACTCTAGGGCGTTGCTCCACCAGATCGAATAGTTAGTGCCTTAGAAGTCAACGCCAGAAGCATAAAATACAATATAAACACAACAGTGTTTCCATCATATAACAGGAATAATTGCAACCAGTTTGAAAGTGATGGCCAATTCTACGTTCCGGGCAACCTAGGTTTCACTCCAGGGCGTTGCTCCACCAGACCGAATAGTTACGGCCTAAGAAGTCAACGCCTGAAGCATAAAAAACGATATAAATACAACAGCTTTTCCATCGTATAAAACGAATAATTGCAACCAGTGTGAAAGTAATGGCCATTTCTACGTCCCGAGCACTCTAGTCGCCACTCTAGGGCGTTGCTCCACCAGATCGAATAGTTAGTTCCTTAGAAGTCAACGCCAGAGGCATAAAACACAATATAAATACAACAGCGTTTCCATCGTATAAAACGAATAATTGCAAGCAGTGTGAAAGTTATGGTCATTTCTACATTCCGAGCAACCTAGACTTCACTCTAGGGCGTTGCTCCACCTGATCGAATAGTTAGGTTCTTAGAAGTAAACGCCAGAAGTATAACATACGATATAAATACAACAGCTTTTCCATCGTATAAAAGGATTAATTGCAACCAGTATGAAAGTGATGGTCATTTCTCTTTCCGGGCAACCTCGGCTTCACTCTAGGGCGTTGCTCCAACAGATTGAATAGTTAGGGTCTTAGAAGTCAACGCCCGAACCATAAAATGCAATAAAAATACAACAGTGTTTCCATCATATAACAGGAATAATTGCAACCAGTTTGAAAGTGATGGCCAATCCTACGTTCCGGGCAACCTAGGTTTCACTCCAGGGCGTTGCTCCACCAGACTGAATAGTTACGGCCTAAGAAGTCAACGCCAGAAGCATAAAAAACGATATAAATACAACAGCTTTTCCATCGTATAAAACGAATAATTGCAACCAGTGTGAAAGTAATGGTCATTTCTACGTTCCGAGCACCCTAGGCGTCACTCTAGGGCGTTGCTCCACCACATCTAATAGCTACGGCCTTAGAAGCCAACGCCAGGGGCATAAAATACAATATAAATACAACAGCGTTTCCATCGTTTAAAACGAATAATTGCAAGCAGTGTGAAAGTTATGGTCATTTCTACATTCCGAGCAACATAGGCTTCACTCTCGGGCGTTGCTCCACCTGATCGAATAGTTAGGTCCTTAGAAGTAAACGCCAGAAGCATAAAATACGATATAAATACAACAG
This sequence comes from Calliopsis andreniformis, assembly GCF_051401765.1. NCBI lineage: Eukaryota > Metazoa > Arthropoda > Insecta > Hymenoptera > Andrenidae > Calliopsis > Calliopsis andreniformis. The sequence continues at coordinate 9,554,495 of NW_027480429.1, read as the reverse complement.
CTTTTCCATCGTATAGAAGGATTAATTGCAACCCGTTTGAAGGTGATGGTCATTTCTCCTTTCCGGGCAACCTCGGCTTCACTCTAGGGCGTTGCTCCACTAGATCGAACAGCTAGGGCCTCAGAAGTCAACGCCAGAAGCATAAAATACAATATAAATACAACAGTTTTCCATCGTATAAAACGAATAATTGCAACCAGTATGAAACTTATGGTCATTTCTACTTTCCGAGCAACCTAGGCTTCACCCTAGGGCGTTGCTCCAACAGACTGAATAGTTAGGGTCTTAGAAGTCAACGCCCGAACCATAAAATGCAAAAAAAATACAACAGCGCTTCCATCATATAACAGGAATAATTGCAACCAGTTTGAAATTGATGGCCAATTCTACGTTCCGGGCAACCTAGGTTTCACTCCAGGGCGTTGCTCCACCAGACCGAATAGTTACGGCCTAAGAAGTCAACGGCAGAAGCATAAAAAACGATAAAAATAAAACAGCTTTTCCGTCGTATAAAATGAATAATTGCAACCAGTGTGAAAGTAATGGTCATTTCTACGTTCCGAGCACCCTAGGCGTCACTCTAGGGCGTTGCACAACCACATCTAATTGCTACGGCCTTAGAAGTCAACGCCAGAGGCATAAAATACAATATAAATACAACAGCATTTCCATCGTATAAAACGAATAATTGCAACCAGTGTGAAAGTCATGGTCATTTCTACATTCCGAGCAACCTAGGCTTCACTCTAGGGCGTTGCACCACCAGATCGAATAGTTAGTGCCTTAGAAGTCAACGCCAGAAGCATAAAATACAATTTAAATACAACAGTTTTTCCATCGTATAAAACGAATAATTGCAACCAGTATGAAACTTATGGTCATTTCTTCTTTCCGAGCAACCTAGGCTTCACTCTAGGGCGTTGCTCCAACAGATTGAATGGTTAGGGCCTAAGAAGTCAACGCCCGAACCATAAAATGCAAAAAAAATACAACAGTGTTTCCATCATATATCAGGAATAACTGCAACCAGTTTGAGAGTGATGTCCAATTCTACGTTCCGGGCAACCTAGGCTTCACTCTAGGGCGTTGCTCCACCAGATCGAATAGTTAGTGCCTTAGAAGTCAACGCCAGAAGCATAAAATACAATATAAATACATCCGTTCTTCCATCGTATAAAACGAATAAATGCAACCAGTATGAAACATATGGTCATTTCTACTTTCCGAGCAACCTACGCTTCACCCTAGGGCGTTGTTACAACAGATTGAATAGTTAGGACCTTAGAAGTCAACGCCCGAACCATAAAATGCAAAAAAAATACAACAGTGTTTCCATCATATAACAGGAATAATTGCAACCAGTTTGAAAGTAATGGCCAATTCTGCGTTCCGGGCAACCTAGGCTTCGCTCTAGGGCGTTGCTCCACCAGATCGAATAGATAGTGCCTTAGAAGTCAACGCCAGAAGCATAAAATACAATATAAACACAACAGTGTTTCCATCATATAACAGGAATAATTGCAACCAGTTTGAAAGTGATGGCCAATTCTACGTTCCGTGCAACCTAGGTTTCACTCCAGGGAGTTGCTCCACCAGACCGAATAGTTACGGCCTAAGAAGTCAACGCCAGAAGCATAAAAAACGATATAAATACAACAGCTTTTCCATCGTATAAAACGAATAATTGCAACCAGTGTGAAAGTAATGGTCATTTCTACGTCCCGAGCACTCTAGTCGCCACTCTAGGGCGTTGCTCCACCAGATCGAATAGTTAGGTCCTTAGAAGTCAACGCCAGAGGCATAAAACACAATATAAATACAACAGCGTTTCCATCGTATAAAACGAATAATTGCAAGCAGTGTGAAAGTTAAGGTCATTTCTACATTCCGAGCAACCTAGGCTTCACTCTAGGGCGTTGCTCCACCTGATCGAATAGTTAGGTTCTTAGAAGTAAACGCCAGAAGTATAACATACGATATAAATACAACAGCTTTTCCATCGTATAAAAGGATTAATTGCAACCAGTATGAAAGTGATGGTCATTTCTCTTTCCGGGCAACCTCGGCTTCACTCTAGGGCGTTGCTCCAACAGATTGAATAGTTAGGGTATTAGAAGTCAACGCCCGAACCATAAAATGCAATAAAAATACAACAGTGTTTCCATCATATAACAGGAATAATTGCAACCAGTTTGAAAGTGATGGCCAATTCTACGTTCCGCGCAACCTAGGTTTCACTCCAGGGCGTTGCTCCACCAGACCGAATAGTTACGGCCTAAGAAGTCAACGCCAGAAGCATAAAAAACGATATAAATACAACAGCTTTTCCATCGTATAAAACGAATAATTGCAACCAGTGTGAAAGTAATGGTCATTTCTACGTTCCGAGCACCCTAGGCGTCACTCTAGGGCCTTGCTCCACCACATCTAATAGCTACGGCCTTAGAAGTCAACGCCAGAGGCATAAAATACAATATAAATACAACAGCATTTCCATCGTATAAAACGAATAATTGCAACCAGTGTGAAAGTTATGGTCATTTCTACATTCCGAGCAACCTAGGCTTCACTCTAGGGCGTTGCTCCACCAGATCGAATAGTTAGGTCCTTAGAAGTCAACGCCCGAAGCATAAAATGCAATAAAAATACAACAGTGTTTCCATCATATAACAGGAATAATTGCAACCAGTTTGAAAGTGATGGCCAATTCTACGTTCCGGGCAACCTAGGCTTCACTCTAGGGCGTTGCTCCACCAAATCGAATAGTTAGTGCCTTAGAAGTCAACGCCAGAAGCATAAAATACAATATAAACACAACAGTGTTTCCATCATATAACAGGAATAATTGCAACCAGTTTGAAAGTGATGGCCAATTCTACGTTCCGGGCAACCTAGGTTTCACTCCAGGGCGTTGCTCCACCAGACCGAATAGTTACAGCCTAAGAAGTCAACGCCTGAAGCATAAAAAACGATATAAATACAACAGCTTTTCCATCGTATAAAACGAATAATTGCAACCAGTGTGAAAGTAATGGTCATTTCTACGTCCCGAGCACTCTAGTCGCCACTCTAGGGCGTTGCTCCACCAGATCGAATAGTTAGGTCCTTAGAAGTCAACGCCAGAGGCATAAAACACAATATAAATACAACAGCGTTTCCATCGTATAAAACGAATAATTGCAAGCAGTGTGAAAGTTATGGTCATTTCTACATTCCGAGCAACCTAGGCTTCACTCTAGGGCGTTGCTCCACCTGATCGAATAGTTAGGTTCTTAGAAGTAAACGCCAGAAGTATAACATACGATATAAATACAACAGCTTTTCCATCGTATAAAAGGATTAATTGCAACCAGTATGAAAGTGATGGTCATTTCTCTTTCCGGGCAACCTCGGCTTCACTCTAGGGCGTTGCTCCAACAGATTGAATAGTTAGGGTCTTAGAAGTCAACGCCCGAACCATAAAATGCAATAAAAATACAACAGTGTTTCCATCATATAACAGGAATAATTGCAACCAGTTTGAAAGTGATGGCCAATCCTACGTTCCGGGCAACCTAGGTTTCACTCCAGGGCGTTGCTCCACCAGACTGAATAGTTACGGCCTAAGAAGTCAACGCCAGAAGCATAAAAAACGATATAAATACAACAGCTTTTCCATCGTATAAAACGAATAATTGCAACCAGTGTGAAAGTAATGGTCATTTCTACGTTCCGAGCACCCTAGGCGTCACTCTAGGGCGTTGCTCCACCACATCTAATAGCTACTGCCTTAGAAGCCAACGCCAGGGGCATAAAATACAATATAAATACAACAGCGTTTCCATCGTTTAAAACGAATAATTGCAAGCAGTGTGAAAGTTATGGTCATTTCTACATTCCGAGCAACATAGGCTTCACTCTCGGGCGTTGCTCCACCTGATCGAATAGTTAGGTCCTTAGAAGTAAACGCCAGAAGCATAAAATACGATATAAATACAACAGCTTTTCCATCGTATAGAAGGATTAATTGCAACCCGTTTGAAGGTGATGGTCATTTCTCCTTTCCGGGCAACCTCGGCTTCACTCTAGGGCGTTGCTCCACTAGATCGAACAGCTAGGGCCTCAGAAGTCAACGCCAGAAGCATAAAATACAATATAAATACAACAGTTTTCCATCGTATAAAACGAATAATTGCAACCAGTATGAAACTTATGGTCATTTCTACTTTCCGAGCAACCTAGGCTTCACCCTAGGGCGTTGCTCCAACAGACTGAATAGTTAGGGTCTTAGAAGTCAACGCCCGAACCATAAAATGCAAAAAAAATACAACAGCGCTTCCATCATTTAACAGGAATAATTGCAACCAGTTTGAAATTGATGGCCAATTCTACGTTCCGGGCAACCTAGGTTTCACTCCAGGGCGTTGCTCCACCAGACCGAATAGTTACGGCCTAAGAAGTCAACGGCAGAAGCATAAAAAACGATAAAAATAAAACAGCTTTTCCGTCGTATAAAATGAATAATTGCAACCAGTGTGAAAGTAATGGTCATTTCTACGTTCCGAGCACCCTAGGCGTCACTCTAGGGCGTTGCACCACCACATCTAATTGCTACGGCCTTAGAAGTCAACGCCAGAGGCATAAAATACAATATAAATACAACAGCATTTCCATCGTATAATACGAATAATTGCAACCAGTGTGAAAGTCATGGTCATTTCTACATTCCGAGCAACCTAGGCTTCACTCTAGGGCGTTGCACCACCAGATCGAATAGTTAGTGCCTTAGAAGTCAACGCCAGAAGCATAAAATACAATTTAAATACAACAGTTTTTCCATCGTATAAAACGAATAATTGCAACCAGTATGAAACTTATGGTCATTTCTTCTTTCCGAGCAACCTAGGCTTCACTCTAGGGCGTTGCTCCAACAGATTGAATGGTTAGGGCCTAAGAAGTCAACGCCCGAACCATAAAATGCAAAAAAAATACAACAGTGTTTCCATCATATATCAGGAATAACTGCAACCAGTTTGAGAGTGATGTCCAATTCTACGTTCCGGGCAACCTAGGCTTCACTCTAGGGCGTTGCTCCACCAGATCGAATAGTTAGGGCCTTAGAAGTCAACGCCAGAGTCATAAAATACGATATAAATACAACAGTTTTTCCATCGTATAAAAGGATTAATTGCAACCAATTTGAAAGTGATGGTCTTTTCTCCTTTGCGGGCAACCTCGGCTTGACTCTGGGGCGTTGCTCCACTAGATCTAACAGCTAGGGCCTTAGAAGTAAACGCCAGAAGCATAAAATACGATATAAATACAACAGCTTTTCCATCATATAAAAGGATTAATTGCAACCAGTTTGAAAGTGATGGTCATTTCTCCTTTCCGGGCAACCTCGGCTTCACTCTAGGGCGTTGCTCCACTATATCGAACAGCTAGGGCCTTAGAAGTCAACGCCAGAAGCATAAAATACAATATAAATACAACAGCTCTTCCGTCGTATAAAACGAATAATTGCAACCAGTATGAAACTTATGGTCCTTTCTACTTTCCGAGCAACCTAGGCTTCACCCTACGGCGTTGCTCCAACAGATTGAATAGTTAGGGCCTTAGAAGTCAACGGCCGAAGCATAAAATGCAATAAAAATACAACAGTGTATTCATCATATAACAGGAATAATTGGAACCAGTTTGAAAGTGATGGCCAATTCTACGTTCCGGGCAACCTAGGCTTCGCTCTAGGGCGTTGCTCCACCAGATCGAATAGTTAGTGCCTTAGAAGTCAACGCCAGAAGCATAAAATACAATATAAAAACAACAGCTTTTCCATCGTATAAAACGAATAATTGCAACCAGTATGAAACTTATGGACATTTCTACTTTCCGAGCAACCTAGGCTTCACCATAGGGCGTTGCTCCAACAGGTTGAATAGTTAGGGCCTTAGAAGTCAACGCCCGAACCATAAAATGCAAAAAAAAATACAACAGTGTTTCCATCATATATCAGGAATAATTGCAACCAGTTTGAAAGTGATGGCCAATTCTACGTTCCAGGCAATCTAGGCTTCACGCTAGGGCGTTGTTCCACCAGATCGAATAGTTACGGCCTAAGAAGTCAACGCCAGAAGCATAAAAAACGATATAAATACAACAGCTTTTCCATCGTATAAAACGAATAAATGCAACCAGTGTGAAGGTAATGGTCATTTCTACGTTCCGAGCACCCTAGGCGTCACTCTAGGGCGTTGCTCCACCACATCTAATAGCTACGGCCTTAGAAGTCAACGCCTGAGGCATAAAATACAATATAAATACAACAGCGTTTCCATCGTATAAAACGAATAATTGCAAGCAGTGTGAAAGTTATGGTCATTTCTACATTCCGAGCAACCTAGGCTTCACTCTAGGGCGTTGCTCCACCAGATCGAATAGTTAGGTCCATAGAAGTAAACGCCAGAAGCATAAAATACGATATAAATACAACAGCTTTTCCATCGTATAAAAGGATTAATTGCAACCAGTTTGAAAGTCATGGTCATTTCTCCTTTCCGGGCAACCTCAGTTTCACTCTAGGGCGATGCTCCACTAGATCGAACAGCTAGGGCCTTAGAAGTCAACGCCAGAAGCATAAAATACAATATAAATACAACTGTCTTTCCATCGTATAAAACGAATAATTGCAACCAGTATGAAACTTATGGTCATTTCTACTTTCCGAGCAACCTAGGCTTCACCCTAGGGCGTTGCCCTACAGATTGAATAGTTAGGGCCTTAGAAGCCAACGCCCGCACCATAAAATGCAAAAAAAATACAACAGTGCTTCCATCATATATCAGGAATAATTGCAACCAGTTTGAAAGTGATGGCCAATTCTACGTTCCGGGCAACCTAGGTTTCACTCCAGCGCGTTGCTCCACCAGACCGAATAGTTACGGCCTAGGAAGTCAACGCCAGAAGCATAAAGTACGATATAAATACAACAGCTTTTCCATCGTATAAAACGAATAATTGCAACCAGTATGAAACTTATGGTCATTTCTACTTTCCGAGAAAGCTAGGCTTCACCCTAGGGCGTTGCTCCAACAGATTGAATAGTTAGGGCCTTAGAAGCCAACGCCCGAAGCACAAAATGCAATAAAAATACAACAGTGTATCCACCATATAACAGGAATAATTGCAACCAGTTTGAAAGTTATGGCCAATTCTACGTTCCGCGCAACCTAGGCTTCACGCTAGGGCGTTGCTCCACCAGATCGAATAGTTAGTGCCTTAGAAGTCAACGCCAGAAGCATAAAATACAATATAAATACAACAGTTTTTCCATCGTATAAAACGAATGATTGCAACCAGTTTGAAAGTGATGGCCAAGTCTACCTTCCGGGCAACCTAGGCTTCACTGTACGGTGTTGCTCCACTAGATCGAACAGCTAGGGCCTTAGAAGTCAACGCCAGAAGCATAAAATACAATATAAATACAACAGCTTTTCCATCGTATAAAACGAATAATTGCAACCAGAATGAAACTTATGGTCCTTTCTACTTTCCGAGCAACCTAGGCTTCACCCTAGGGCGTTGCTCCAACAGATTGAATAGTTAGGGCCTTAGAAGTCATCGCCCGAATCATAAAATGCAAAAAAAATACAACAGTGTTTCCATCATATAACAGGAATAATTGCAACCAGTTTGAAAGTGATGGCCAATTCTACGTTCCGGGCAACCTAGGCTTCACTCTATTGCGTTGCTCCACCAGATCGAATAGTTAGTGCCTTAGAAGTCAACGCGAGAAGCATAAAATACAATACAAATACAACAGTTTTTCCATCGTATAAAACGAATAATTGCAACCAGTATGAAACTTATGGACATTTCTACTTTCCGAGCAACCCAGGCTTCACCCTAGGTCGTTGCTCCAACAGGCTGAATAGTTAGGGCCTTAGAAGTCAATGCCGGAAGCATAAAATGCAATAAAAATACAACAGTGTATCCATCATATAACAGGAATAATTGCAACCAGTTTGAAAGTGATGGCCAATTCTACGTTCCGGGCAACCTAGGCTTCACTCTAGGGCGTTGCTCCACCAGATCGAATAGTTAGTGCCTTAGAAGTCAACGCCAGAAGCATAAAATACAATATAAATACAACAGTTTTACCATCGTATAAAACGAATAACTGCAACCAGTATGAAACTTATGGTCATTTCTACTTTCCGAGCAACCTAGGCTTCACCCTAGGGCGTTGCTCCACCACATCTAATAGCTACGGCCTTAGAAGTCAACGCCAGAGTCATAAAGTACAATACAAATACAACAGCGATTCATTCGTATAAAACGAATAATTGCAACCAGTGTGAAAGTTATGGTCATTTCTACATTCCGAGCAACCTAGGATTCACTCTAGGGCGTTGCTCCACCAGATCGTATAGTTAGGTCCTTAGAAGTAAACGCCAGAAGCATAAAATACGATATAAATACAACAGCGTTGCCATCGTATATAAGGATTAATTGCAACCAATTTGAAAGTGATGGTCATTTCTCATTTCCGGCCAACCTAGGCTTCACTCTAGGGCGTTGCTCCACCAGATCGAATAGATAGTGCCTTAGAAGTCAACGCCAGAAGCATAAAATACAATATAAATACAACAGTTTTTCCATCGTATAAAACGAATAATTGCAACCAGTATGAAACTTATGGTCATCTCTACTTTCCGAGCAACCTAGGCCTCACCCTAGGGCGGTGCTCCAACAGATTGAATAGTTAGGGCCTTCGAAGTCAACGCCCGAACCATAAAATGCAAAAAAAATACAACAGTGTTTCCATCATATATAAGGAATAATTGCAACCAGCTTGAAAGTGATGGCCAATTCTATGTTCCGGGCAACCTAGGTTTCACTCCAGGGCGTTGCTCCACCAGACCGAATAGTTACGGCCTAAGAAGTCAACGCCAGAAGCATAAAAAACGATATAAATACAACAGCTTTTCCATCGTATAAAACGAATAATTGCAACCAGTGTGAAGGTAATGGTCATTTCTACGTTCCGAGCACCCTAGGCGTCACTCTAGGGCGTTGCTCCACCACATCTAATAGCTACGGCCTTAGAAGTCAACGCCAGAGGCATAAAACACAATATACATACAACTGCGTTTCCATCGTATAAAACGAATAATTGCAACCAGTGTGAAAGTTATGGTCATTTCTACATTCCGAGCAACCTAGGCTACACTCTAGGGCGTTGCTCCACCAGATCGAATAGTTAGGTCCATAGAAGTAAACGCCAGAAGCATAAAATACGATATAAATAAAACAGCTTTTCCATCGTATAAAAGGATTAATTGCAACCAGTTTGAAAGTGATGGTCATTTCTCCTTTCCGGGCAACCTCGACTTCACTCTAGGGCGTTGCGCCACTAGATCGAACAGCTAGGGCCTTAGAAGTCAACGCCAGAAGCATAAAATACAATATAAATACAACAGTTTTTCCATCGTATAAAACGAATAATTGCAACCAGTATGAAACTTATGGTCATTTCTACTTCCCGAGCAACCTAGGCTTCACCCTAGGGCGTTGCTCCAACAGATTGAATAGTTAGGGCCTTAGAAGTCAATGCCCGAAGCATAAAATGCAGTAAAAATACAACAGTTTTTCCATCATATAACAGGAACAATTGACACCAGTTTGAAAGTGATGGTCATTTCTACGTTCCGGGCAACATAGGCTTCACTCTAGGGCGTTGCTCCACTAGATCGAATAGTTAGTACCTTAGAAGTCAACGCCAGATGTATAAAATACAATATAAATACAACAGTTTTTCCATCGTATAAAACGAATAATTGCAACCAGTATGAAACTTATGGTCATTTCTACTTTCCGAGCAAGCTAGGCTTCACCCTAGGGCGTTGCTCCAACAGATTGAATAGTTAGGGCCTTAGAAGCCAACGCCCGAAGCACAAAATGCAATAAAAATACAACAGTGTATCCATCATATAACAGGAATAATTGCAACCAGTTTGAATGTGATGGCCAATTCTACGTTCCGGGCAACCTAGGCTTCACTCTAGGGCGTTGCTCCACCAGATCGAATAGTTAGTGCCTTAGAAGTCAACGCCAGAAGCATAAAATACAATATAAATACAACAGTTTTTCCATCGTATAAAACGAATAATTGCAGCCAGTATGAAACTTATGGTCATTTCTACTTTCCGAGCAACCTAGGCTTCACCCTAGGGCGTTGCTCCAACAGATTGAATAGTTAGGGCCTTAGAAGTCAACGCCCGAACCATAAAATGCAATAAAAATACAACAGTGTATCCACCATATAACAGGAATAATTGCAACCAGTTTGAAAGTTATGGCCAATTCTACGTTCCGCGCAACCTAGGCTTCACGCTAGGGCGTTGCTCCACCAGATCGAATAGTTAGTGCCTTAGAAGTCAACGCCAGAAGCATAAAATACAATATAAATACAACAGCTTTTCCATCGTATAAAACGAATAATTGCAACCAGAATGAAACTTATGGTCCTTTCTACTTTCCGAGCAACCTAGGCTTCACCCTAGGGCGTTGCTCCAACAGATTGAATAGTTAGGGCCTTAGAAGTCATCGCCCGAACCATAAAATGCAAAAAAAATACAACAGTGTTTCCATCATATAACAGGAATAATTGCAACCAGATTGAAAGTGATGGCCAATTCTACGTTCCGGGCAACCTAGGCTTCACTCTATTGCGTTGCTCCACCAGATCGAATAGTTAGTGCCTTAGAAGTCAACGCCAGAAGCATAAAATACAATACAAATACAACAGTTTTTCCATCGTATAAAACGAATAATTGCAACCAGTATGAAACTTATGGACATTTCTACTTTCCGAGCAACCCAGGCTTCACCCTAGGTCGTTGCTCCAACAGGCTGAATAGTTAGGGCCTTAGAAGTCAACGCCCGAAGCATAAAATGCAATAAAAATACAACAGTGTATCCATCATATAACAGGAATAATTGCAACCAGTTTGAAAGTGATGGCCAATTCTACGTTCCGGGCAACCTAGGCTTCACTCTAGGGCGTTGCTCCACCAGATCGAATAGTTAGTGCCTTAGAAGTCAACGCCAGAAGCATAAAATACAATATAAATACAACAGTTTTTCCATCGTATAAAACGAATAACTGCAACCAGTATGAAACTTATGGTCATTTTTACTTTCCGAGCAACCTAGGCTTCACCCTAGGGCGTTGCTCCACCACATCTAATAGCTACGGCCTTAGAAGTCAACGCCGAAGTCATAAAGTACAATACAAATACAACAGCGATTCATTCGTATAAAACGAATAATTGCAACCAGTGTGAAAGTTATGGTCATTTCTACATTCCGAGCAACCTAGGATTCACTCTAGGGCGTTGCTCCACCAGATCGTATAGTTAGGTCCTTAGAAGTAAACGCCAGAAGCATAAAATACGATATAAATACAACAGCGTTGCCATCGTATATAAGGATTAATTGCAACCAATTTGAAAGTGATGGTCATTTCTCATTTCCGGCCAACCTAGGCTTCACTCTAGGGCGTTGCTCCACCAGATCGAATAGATTGTGCCTTAGAAGTCAACGCCAGAAGCATAAAATACAATATAAATGCAACAGTTTTTCCATCGTATAAAACGAATAATTGCAACCAGTATGAAACTTATGGTCATCTCTACTTTCCGAGCAACCTAGGCCTCACCCTAGGGCGGTGCTCCAACAGATTGAATAGTTAGGGCCTTCGAAGTCAACGCCCGAACCATAAAATGCAAAAAAAATACAACAGTGTTTCCATCATATATAAGGAATAATTGCAACCAGCTTGAAAGTGATGGCCAATTCTATGTTCCGGGCAACCTAGGTTTCACTCCAGGGCGTTGCTCCACCAGACCGAATAGTTACGGCCTAAGAAGTCAACGCCAGAAGCATAAAAAACGATATAAATACAACAGCTTTTCCATCGCATAAAACGAATAATTGCAACCAGTGTGAAGGTAATGGTCATTTCTACGTTCCGAGCACCCTAGGCGTCACTCTAGGGCGTTGCTCCACCACATCTAATAGCTACGGCCTTAGAAGTCAACGCCAGAGGCATAAAACACAATATACCTACAACTGCGTTTCCATCGTATAAAACGAATAATTGCAACCAGTGTGAAAGTTATGGTCATTTCTACATTCCGAGCAACCTAGGCTACACTCTAGGGCGTTGCTCCAACAGATCGAATAGTTGGGTCCATAGAAGTAAACGCCAGAAGCATAAAATACGATATAAATACAACAGCTTTTCCATCGTATAAAAGGATTAATTGCAACCAGTTTGAAAGTGATGGTCATTTCTCCTTTCCGGGCAACCTCGACTTCACTCTAGGGCGTTGCGCCACTAGATCGAACAGCTAGGGCCTTAGAAGTCAACGCCAGAAGCATAAAATACAATATAAATACAACAGTTTTTCCATCGTATAAAACGAATAATTGCAACCAGTATGAAACTTATGGTCATTTCTACTTCCCGAGCAACCTAGGCTTCACCCTAGGGCGTTGCTCCAACAGATTGAATAGTTAGGGCCTTAGAAGTCAATGCCCGAAGCATAAAATGCAGTAAAAATACAACAGTTTTTCCATCATATAACAGGAACAATTGACACCAGTTTGAAAGTGATGGTCATTTCTACGTTCCGGGCAACATAGGCTTCACTCTAGGGCGTTGCTCCACTAGATCGAATAGTTAGTACCTTAGAAGTCAACGCCAGATGTATAAAATACAATATAAATACAACAGTTTTTCCATCGTATAAAACGAATAATTGCAACCAGTATGAAGCTTATGGTCATTTCTACTTTCCGAGCAGCCTAGGCTTCACCCTAGGGCGTTGCTCCAACGAATTGAATAGTTAGGGCCTTAAAAGTCAACACTCGAACCATAAAATGCAAAAAAGATGCAGCAGTGTTTACATCATATAACAGGTATAATTGCAACCAGTTTGAAATTGATGGCCAATTCTACGTTCCGGGCAACCTAGGCATCACTCTATTGCGTTGCTCCACCAGATCGAATAGTTAGTGCCTTAGAAGTTAACGCCAGAAGCATAAAATACGATATAAATACAACAGCTTTTCCATCATATAAAAAGATTAATTGCAACCAGTTTGAAAGTGATGGCCAATTCTACCTTCCGGGCAACCTAGGCTTCACTCTAGGGCGTTGCTCCACCAGATCGAATAGATAGTGCCTTAGAAGTCAACGCCAGAAGCATAAAATACAATATAAATACAACAGTTTTTCCATCGTATAAAACGAATAATTGCAGCCAGTATGAAACTTATGGTCATTTCTACTTTCCGAGCAACCTAGGCTTCACCCTAGGGCGTTGCTCCAACAGATTGAATAGTTAGGGCCTTAGAAGTCAACGCCCGAACCATAAAATGCAATAAAAATACAACAGTGTATCCACCATATAACAGGAATAATTGCAACCAGTTTGAAAGTTATGGCCAATTCTACGTTCCGCGCAACCTAGGCTTCACGCTAGGGCGTTGCTCCACCAGATCGAATAGTTAGTGCCTTAGAAGTCAACGCCAGAAGCATAAAATACAATATAAATACAACAGTTTTTCCATCGTATAAAACGAATGATTGCAACCAGTTTGAAAGTGATGGCCAAGTCTACCTTCCGGGCAACCTAGGCTTCACTGTACGGTGTTGCTCCACTAGATCGAACAGCTAGGGCCTTAGAAGTCAACGCCAGAAGCATAAAATACAATATAAATACAACAGCTTTTCCATCCTATAAAACGAATAATTGCAACCAGAATGAAACTTATGGTCCTTTCTACTTTCCGAGCAACCTAGGCTTCACCCTAGGGCGTTGCTCCAACAGATTGAATAGTTAGGGCCTTAGAAGTCAACGCCCGAACCATAAAATGCAATAAAAATACAACAGTGTATCCACCATATAACAGGAATAATTGCAACCAGTTTGAAAGTGATGGCCAATTCTACGTTCCGGGCAACCTAGGCTTCACTCTAGGGCGTTGCTCCACCAGATCGAATAGTTAGTGCCTTAGAAGTCAACGCCAGAAGCATAAAATACAATATAAATACAACAGTTTTTCCATCGTATAAAACGAATAACTGCAAGCAGTATGAAACTTATGGTCATTTCTACTTTCCGAGCAACCTAGGCTTCACCCTAGGGCGTTGCTCCACCACATCTAATAGCTACGGCCTTAGAAGTCAACGCCAGAGTCATAAAGTACAATACAAATACAACAGCGATTCATTCGTATAAAACGAATAATTGCAACCAGTATGAAACTTATGGTCATCTCTACTTTCCGAGCAACCTAGGCCTCACCCTAGGGCGGTGCTCCAACAGATTGAATAGTTAGGGCCTTCGAAGTCAACGCCCGAACCATAAAATGCAAAAAAAATACAACAGTGTTTCCATCATATATAAGGAATAATTGCAACCAGCTTGAAAGTGATGGGCAATTCTATGTTCCGGGCAACCTAGGTTTCACTCCAGGGCGTTGCTCCACCAGACCGAATAGTTACGGCCTAAGAAGTCAACGCCAGAAGCATAAAAAACGATATAAATACAACAGCTTTTCCATCGTATAAAACGAATAATTGCAACCAGTGTGAAGGTAATGGTCATTTCTACGTTCCGAGCACCCTAGGCGTCACTCTAGGGCGTTGCTCCACCACATCTAATAGCTACGGCCTTAGAAGTCAACGCCAGAGGCATAAAACACAATATACATACAACTGCGTTTCCATCGTATAAAACGAATAATTGCAACCAGTGTGAAAGTTATGGTCATTTCTACATTCCGAGCAACCTAGGCTACACTCTAGGGCGTTGCTCCACCAGATCGAATAGTTAGGTCCATAGAAGTAAACGCCAGAAGCATAAAATACGATATAAATACAACAGCTTTTCCATCGTATAAAAGGATTAATTGCAACCAGTTTGAAAGTGATGGTCATTTCTCCTTTCCGGGCAACCTCGACTTCACTCTAGGGCGTTGCGCCACTAGATCGAACAGCTAGGGCCTTAGAAGTCAACGCCAGAAGCATAAAATACAATATAAATACAACAGTTTTTCCATCGTATAAAAAGAATAATTGCAACCAGTATGAAACTTATGGTCATTTCTACTTCCCGAGCAACCTAGGCTTCACCCTAGGGCGTTGCTCCAACAGATTGAATAGTTAGGGCCTTAGAAGTCAATGCCCGAAGCATACAATGCAGTAAAAATACAACAGTTTTTCCATCATATAACAGGAATAATTGACACCAGTTTGAAAGTGATGGTCATTTCTACGTTCCGGGCAACATAGGCTTCACTCTAGGGCGTTGCTCCACCAGATCGAATAGTTAGTGCCTTAGAAGTCAACGCCAGATGCATAAAATACGATATAAATACAACAGCTTTTCCATCATATAAAAAGATTAATTGCAACCAGTTTGAAAGTGATGGCCAATTCTACCTTCCGGGCAACCTAGGCTTCACTCTAGGGCGTTGCTCCACCAGATCGAATAGATAGTGCCTTAGAAGTCAACGCCAGAAGCATAAAATACAATATAAATACAACAGTTTTTCCATCGTATAAAACGAATAATTGCAACCAGTATGAAACTTATGGTCATTTCTACTTTCCGAGGAACCTAGGCTTCACCCTAGATCGTTGCTCCAACAGATTGAATAGTTAGGGTCTTAGAAGTCACCGCCCGAACCATAAAATGCAAAAAAAATACAACAGTGTTTCCATCATATATCAGGAATAATTGCAACCAGTTTGAAAGTGATGGCCAATTCTACGTTCCGGGCAACCTAGGTTTCACTAAAGGGCGTTGCTCCACCAGACCGAATGGTTACGGCCTAAGAAGTCAACGCCAGAAGCATAAAATACAATATACATACAACAGTTTTTCCATCGTATAAAACGAATAACTGCAACCAGTATGAAACTTATGGTCATTTCTACTTTCCGAGCAACCTAGGCTTCACCCTAGGGCGTTGCTCCACCACATCTAATAGCTACGGCCTTAGAAGTCAACGCCAGAGGCATAAAGTACAATACAAATACCACAGCGATTCATTCGTATAAAACGAATAATTGCAACCAGTGTGAAAGTTATGGTCATTTCTACATTCCGAGCAACCTAGGATTCACTCTAGGGCGTTGCTCCACCAGATCGTATAGTTAGGTCCTTAGAAGTAAACGCCAGAAGCATAAAATACGATATAAATACAACAGCGTTTCCATCGTATAAAAGGATTAATTGCAACCAATTTGAAAGTGATGGTCATTTCTCCTTTCCGGGCAACCTAGGTTTCACTGTAGGGCGTTGCTCCACCAGATCGAATAGATAGTGCCTTAGAAGTCAACGCCAGAAGCATAAAATACAATATAAATACAACAGTTTTTCCATCGTATAAAACGAATAATTGCAACCAGTATGAAACTTATGGTCATCTCTACTTTCCGAGCAACCTAGGCCTCACCCTAGGGCGGTGCTCCAACAGATTGAATAGTTAGGGCCTTCGAAGTCAACGCCCGAACCATAAAATGCAAAAAAAATACAACAGTGTTTCCATCATATATAAGGAATAATTGCAACCAGCTTGAAAGTGCTGGCCAATTCTATGTTCCGGGCAACCTAGGTTTCACTCCAGGGCGTTGCTCCACCAGACCGAATAGTTACGGCCTAAGAAGTCAACGCCAGAAGCATAAAAAACGATATAAATACAACAGCTTTTCCATCGTATAAAACGAATAATTGCAACCAGTGTGAAGGTAATGGTCATTTCTACGTTCCGAGCACCCTAGGCGTCACTCTAGGGCGTTGCTCCACCACATCTAATAGCTACGGCCTTAGAAGTCAACGCCAGAGGCATAAAACACAATATACATACAACTGCGTTTCCATCGTATAAAACGAATAATTGCAACCAGTGTGAAAGTTATGGTCATTTCTACATTCCGAGCAACCTAGGCTACACTCTAGGGCGTTGCTCCACCAGATCGAATAGTTAGGTCCATAGAAGTAAACGCCAGAAGCATAAAATACGATATAAATACAACAGCTTTTCCATCGTATAAAAGGATTAATTGCAACCAGTTTGAAAGTGATGGTCATTTCTCCTTTCCGGGCAACCTCGACTTCACTCTAGGGCGTTGCGCCACTAGATCGAACAGCTAGGGCCTTAGAAGTCAACGCCAGAAGCATAAAATACAATATAAATACAACAGTTTTTCCATCGTATAAAACGAATAATTGCAACCAGTATGAAACTTATGGTCATTTCTACTTCCCGAGCAACCTAGGCTTCACCCTAGGGCGTTGCTCCAACAGATTGAATAGTTAGGGCCTTAGAAGTCAATGCCCGAAGCATAAAATGCAGTAAAAATACAACAGTTTTTCCATCATATAACAGGAATAATTGACACCAGTTTGAAAGTGATGGTCATTTCTACGTTCCGGGCAACATAGGCTTCACTCTAGGGCGTTGCTCCACCAGATCGAATAGATAGTGCCTTAGAAGTCAACGCCAGAAGCATAAAATACAATACAAATACAACAGTTTTTCCATCGTATAAAACGAATAATTGCAACCAGTATGAAACTTATGGACATTTCTACTTTCCGAGCAACCCAGGCTTCACCCTAGGTCGCTGCTCCAACAGGCTGAATAGTTAGGGCCTTAGAAGTCAACGCCCGAAGCATAAAATGCAATAAAAATACAACAGTGTATCCATCATATAACAGGAATAATTGCAACCAGTTTGAAAGTGATGGCCAATTCTACGTTCCGGGCAACCTAGGCTTCACTCTAGGGCGTTGCTCCACCAGATCGAATAGTTAGTGCCTTAGAAGTCAACGCCAGAAGCATAAAATACAATATAAATACAACAGTCTTTCCATCGTATACAACGAATAACTGCAACCAGTATGAAACTTATGGTCATTTCTACGTTCCGAGCACCCTAGGCGTCACTCTAGGGCGTTGCTCCACCACATCTAATAGCTACGGCCTTAGAAGTCAACGCCAGAGGCATAAAACACAATATACATACAACTGCGTTTCCATCGTATAAAACGAATAATTGCAACCAGTGTGAAAGTTATGGTCATTTCTACATTCCGAGCGACCTAGGCTACACTCTAGGGCGTTGCTCCACCAGATCGAATAGTTAGGTCCATAGAAGTAAACGCCAGAAGCATAAAATACGATATAAATACAACAGCTTTTCCATCGTATAAAAGGATTAATTGCAACCAGTTTGAAAGTGATGGTCATTTCTCCTTTCCGGGCAACCTCGACTTCACTCTAGGGCGTTGCGCCACTAGATCGAACAGCTAGGGCCTTAGAAGTCAACGCCAGAAGCATAAAATACAATATAAATACAACAGTTTTTCCATCGCATAAAACGAATAATTGCAACCAGTATGAAACTTATGGTCATTTCTACTTCCCGAGCAACCTAGGCTTCACCCTAGGGCGTTGCTCCAACAGATTGAATAGTTAGGGCCTTAGAAGTCAATGCCCGAAGCATAAAATGCAGTAAAAATACAACAGTTTTTCCATCATATAACAGGAATAATTGACACCAGTTTGAAAGTGATGGTCATTTCTACGTTCCGGGCAACATAGGCTTCACTCTAGGGCGTTGCTCCACCAGATCGAATAGTTAGTGCCTTAGAAGTCAACGCCAGAAGCATAAAATACGATATAAATACAACAGCTTTTCCATCATATAAAAAGATTAATTGCAACCAGTTTGAAAGTGATGGCCAGTTCTACCTTCCGGGCAACCTAGGCTTCACTCTAGGGCGTTGCTCCACCAGATCGAATAGATAGTGCCTTAGAAGTCAACGCCAGAAGCATAAAATACAATATAAATACAACAGTTTTTCCATCGTATAAAACGAATAATTGCAACCAGTATGAAACTTATGGTCATTTCTACTTTCCGAGGAACCTGGGCTTCACCCTAGATCGTTGCTCCAACAGATTGAATAGTTAGGGTCTTAGAAGTCACCGCCCGAACCATAAAATGCAAAAAAAATACAACAGTGTTTCCATCATATATCAGGAATAATTGCAACCAGTTTGAAAGTGATGGCCAATTCTACGTTCCGGGCAACCTAGGTTTCACTACAGGGCGTTGCTCCACCAGACCGAATAGTTACGGCCTAAGAAGTCAACGCCAGAAGCATAAAATACAATATACATACAACAATTTTTCCATCGTATAAAACGAATAACTGCAAGCAGTATGAAACTTATGGTCATTTCTACTTTCCGAGCAACCTAGGCTTCACCCTAGGGCGTTGCTCCACCACATCTAATAGCTACGGCCTTAGAAGTCAACGCCAGAGGCATAAAGTACAATACAAATACCACAGCGATTCATTCGTATAAAACGAATAATTGCAACCAGTGTGAAAGTTATGGTCATTTCTACATTCCGAGCAACCTAGGATTCACTCTAGGGCGTTGCTCCACCAGATCGTATAGTTAGGTCCTTAGAAGTAAACGCCAGAAGCATAAAATACGATATAAATACAACAGCGTTTCCATCGTATAAAAGGATTAATTGCAACCAATTTGAAAGTGATGGTCATTTCTCCTTTCCGGGCAACCTAGGTTTCACTGTAGGGCGTTGCTCCACCAGATCGAATAGATAGTGCCTTAGAAGTCAACGCCAGAAGCATAAAATACAATATAAATACAACAGTTTTTCCATCGTATAAAACGAATAATTGCAACCAGTATGAAACTTATGGTCATCTCTACTTTCCGAGCAACCTAGGCCTCACCCTAGGGCGGTGCTCCAACAGATTGAATAGTTAGGGCCTTCGAAGTCAACGCCCGAACCATAAAATGCAAAAAAAATGCAACAGAGTTTCCATCATATATAAGGAATAATTGCAACCAGCTTGAAAGTGCTGGCCAATTCTATGTTCCGGGCAACCTAGGTTTCACTCCAGGGCGTTGCTCCACCAGACCGAATAGTTACGGCCTAAGAAGTCAACGCCAGAAGCATAAAAAAAGATATAAATACAACAGCTTTTCCATCGTATAAAACGAATAATTGCAACCAGTGTGAAGGTAATGGTCATTTCTACGTTCCGAGCACCCTAGGCGTCACTCTAGGGCGTTGCTCCACCACATCTAATAGCTACGGCCTTAGAAGTCAACGCCAGAGGCATAAAACACAATATACATACAACTGCGTTTCCATCGTATAAAACGAATAATTGCAACCAGTGTGAAAGTTATGGTCATTTCTACATTCCGAGCAACCTAGGCTACACTCTAGGGCGTTGCTCCACCAGATCGAATAGTTAGGTCCATAGAAGTAAACGCCAGAAGCATAAAATACGATATAAATACAACAGCTTTTCCATCGTATAAAAGGATTAATTGCAACCAGTTTGAAAGTGATGGTCATTTCTCCTTTCCGGGCAACCTCGACTTCACTCTAGGGCGTTGCGCCACTAGATCGAACAGCTAGGGCCTTAGAAGTCAACGCCAGAAGCATAAAATACAATATAAATACAACAGTTTTTCCATCGTATAAAACGAATAATTGCAACCAGTATGAAACTTATGGTCATTTCTACTTCCCGAGCAACCTAGGCTTCACCCTAGGGCGTTGCTCCAACAGATTGAATAGTTAGGGCCTTAGAAGTCAATGCCCGAAGCATAAAATGCAGTAAAAATACAACAGTTTTTCCATCATATAACAGGAATAATTGACACCAGTTTGAAAGTGATGGTCATTTCTACGTTCCGGGCAACATAGGCTTCACTCTAGGGCGTTGCTCCACCAGATCGAATAGTTAGTGCCGTAGAAGTCAACGCCAGAAGCATAAAATACGATATAAATACAACAGCTTTTCCATCATATAAAAAGATTAATTGCAACCAGTTTGAAAGTGATGGCCAATTCTACCTTCCGGGCAACCTAGGCTTCACTCTAGGGCGTTGCTCCACCAGATCGAATAGATAGTGCCTTAGAAGTCAACGCCAGAAGCATAAAATACAATATAAATACAACAGTTTTTCCATCGTATAAAACGAATAATTGCAACCAGTATGAAACTTATGGTCATTTCTACTTTCCGAGGAACCTAGGCTTCACCCTAGATCGTTGCTCCAACAGATTGAATAGTTAGGGTCTTAGAAGTCACCGCCCGAACCATAAAATGCAAAAAAAATACAACAGTGTTTCCATCATATATCAGGAATAATTGCAACCAGTTTGAAAGTGATGGCCAATTCTACGTTCCGGGCAACCTAGGTTTCACTACAGGGCGTTGCTCCACCAGACCGAATAGTTACGGCCTAAGAAGTCAACGCCAGAAGCATAAAATACAATATACATACAACAGTTTTTCCATCGTATAAAACGAATAACTGCAACCAGTATGAAACTTATGGTCATTTCTACTTTCCGAGCAACCTAGGCTTCACCCTAGGGCGTTGCTCCACCACATCTAATAGCTACGGCCTTAGAAGTCAACGCCAGAGGCATAAAGTACAATACAAATACAACAGCGATTCATTCGTATAAAACGAATAATTGCAACCAGTGTGAAAGTTATGGTCATTTCTACATTCCGAGCAACCTAGGATTCACTCTAGGGCGTTGCTCCACCAGACCGTATAGTTAGGTCCTTAGAAGTAAACGCCAGAAGCATAAAATACGATATAAATACAACAGCGTTTCCATCGTATAAAAGGATTAATTGCAACCAGTTTGAAAGTGATGGTCATTTCTCCTTTCCGGGCAGCCTAGGCTTCACTTTAGGGCGTTGCTCCACCAGATCGAATAGCTAGTGCCTTAGAAGTCAACGACAGAAGCATAAAATACAATATAAATACAACAGCTTTTCCATCGTATAAAACGAATAATTGCAACCAGTATGAAACTTATGGTCCTTTCTACTTTCCAAGCAACCTAGGCTTCACCCTAGGGCGTTGCTCCAACAGATTGAATAGTTAGGGCCTTAGAAGTCAACGCCCGAACCATAAAATGCAAAAAAAATACAACAGTGTTTCCATCATATAACAGGAATAATTGCAACCAGTTTGAAAGTGATGGCCAATTCTACGTTCCGGGCAACCTAGGCTTCACTCTATTGTGTTGCTCCACCAGATCGAACAGCTAGGGCCTTAGAAGTCAACGCCTGAAGCATAAAATACAATATAAATACAACAGTTTTTCCATCGTATAATACGAATAATTGCAACCAGTATTAAACTTATGGTCATTTCTACTTTCCGAGCAACCTAGGCTTCACCCTAGGGCGTTGCTCCAACAGATTGAATAGTTAGGGTCTTAGAAGTCAACGCCCGAACCATAAAATGCAAAAAAAATACAACAGTGTTTCCATCATATACCAGGAATAATTGCAACCAGTTTGAAAGTGATGGCCAATTCTACGTTCCGGGCAACCTAGGTTTCACTCCAGGGCGTTGCTCCACCAGACCGAATAGTTACGGCCTAAGAAGTCGACGCCAGAAGCATAAAATACGATGTAAATACAACAGCTTTTCCATCGTATAAAACGAATAATTGCAACCAGTATGAAACTTATGGTCATTTCTACTTTCCGAGCATGCTAGGCTTCAGTCTAGGGCGTTGCTCCACCAGATCGAATAGTTAGTGCCTTAGAAGTAAACGCCAGAAGCATAAAATACAATATAAATACAACAGTTTTTCCATCGTATTAAACGTATAATTGCAACCACTATGAAACTTATGGTCATTTCTACTTTCCGAGCAACCTAGGCTTCACCCTAGGGCGTTGCTCCAACAGATTGAATAGTCAGGGCCTTAGAAGTCAACGCCCGAAGCATAGAATGCAATAAAAATACAACAGTGTTTCCATCATATAACAGGAATAATTGCAACCAGTTTGAAAGTGATGGCCAATTCTACGTTCCGGGAAGCCTAGGCTTCACTCTAGGGCGTTGCTCCACCAGATCGAATAGATAGTGCCTTAGAAGTCAACGCCAGAAGCATAAAATACAATATAAATACAACAGTGTTTCCACCATATAACAGGAATAATTGCAACCAGTTTGAAAGTGATTGCCAATTCTACATTCCGGGCAACCTAGGCTTCACTCTAGGGCGTTGCTCCACCAGACCGAATAGTTAGGTCCTTAGAAGTAAACGCCAGAAGCATAAAATACGATATAAATACAACAGCTTTTCCATCGTATAAAACGAATAATTGCAACCAGTATGAAACTTATGGTCATTTCTACTTTCCGAGCAACCTAGGCTTCACCCTAGGGCGTTGCTCCAACAGATTGAATATTTAGGGCCTTAGAAGTCAACGCCCGAACCATAAAATGCAAAAAAAATACAACAGTGTTTCCATCATATAACAGGAATAATTGCAACCAGTTTGAAAGTGATGGCCAATTCTACGTTCCGGGCAACCTAGGTTTCACTCCAGCGCGTTGCTCTACCAGACCGAATAGTTACGGCCTAAGAAGTCAACGCCAGAAGCATAAAATACGATATAAATACAACAGCTTTTCCATCGTATAAAACGAATAATTGCAACCAGTATGAAACTTATGGTCATTTCTACTTTCCGAGCAACCTAGGCTTCACCCTAGGGCGTTGCTCCAACAGATTGAATATTTAGGGCCTTAGAAGTCAACGCCCGAACCATAAAATGCAAAAAAAATACAACAGTGCTTCCATCATATATCAGGAATAATTGCAACCAGTTTGAAAGTGATGGCCAATTCTATGTTCCGGGCAACCTAGGTTTCACTCCAGCGCGTTGCTCCACCAGACCGAATAGTTACGGCCTAAGAAGTCAACGCCAGAAGCATAAAATACGATATAAATACAACAGTTTTTCCATCGTATAAAACGAATAATTGCAGCCAGTATGAAACTTATGGTCATTTCTACTTTCCGAGCAACCTAGGCTTCACCCTAGGGCGTTGCTCCGACAGATTGAATAGTTAGGGCCTTAGAAGTCAACGCCCGAACCATAAAATGCAAAAAAAAATACAACAGTGTTTCCATCATATAACAGGAATAATTGCAACCAGTTTGAAAGTGACGGCCAATTCTACGTTCCGGGCAACCTAGGTTTCACTCCAGGGCGTTGCTCCACCAGACCGAATGGTTACGGCCTAAGAAGTCAACGCCAGAAGCATAAAATACGATATAAATACAACAGCTTTTCCATCGTGTAAAACGAATAATTGCAACCAGTATGAAACTTATGGTCATTTCTACTTTCCGAGCAAGCTAGGCTTCACCCTAGGGCGTTGCTCCACTATATCGAACAGCTAGGGCCTTAGAAGTTAACGCCAGAAGCATAAAATACAATATAAATACAACAGTTTTTCCATCGTATAAAACGAATAACTGCAACCAGTATGAAACTTATGGTCATTTCTACTTTCCGAGCAACCTAGGCTTCACCCTAGGGCGTTGCTCCAACAGGTTGAATAGTTAGGGCCTTAGAAGTCAACGCCCGAACCATAAAAGGCAATAAAAATACAACAGTGTATCCATCATATAACAGGAATAATTGCATCCAGTTTGAAAGTGATGGCCAATTCTACGTTCCGGGCAACCTAGGTTTCACTCGAGGGCGTTGCTCCACCACACCGAATAGTTACGGCCTAAGAAGTCAACGCCAGAAGCATAAAAAACGATATAAATACAACAGCTTTTCCATCGTATAAAACGAATAATTGCAACCAGTGTGAAAGTAATGGGCATTTCTACGTTCCGAGCACCGTAGCCGTCTCTCTAGGGCGTTGCTCCACCACATCTAATAGCTACGGCCTTAGAAGTCAACGCCAGAGGCATAAAATACAGTATAAATACAACAGCGTTTCCATCGTATAAAACGAATAATTGCAACCAGTATGAAACTTATGGACATTTCTACTTTCCGAGCAACCCAGGCTTCACCCTAGGTCGTTGCTCCAACAGACTGAATAGTTAGGGCCTTAGAAGTCAACGCCCGAACCATAAAATGCAAAAAAAATACAACAGTGTTTCCATCATATAACAGGAATAATTGCAACCAGTTTGAAAGTGATGGCAAATTCTACGTTCCGGGCAACCTAGGCTTCACTGTTGGGCGTTGCTACACCAGATCGAGTAGTTAGTGCCTTAGAAGTCAACGCCAGAAGCATAAAATACAATATAAATACAACAGTTTTTCCATCGTATAAAACGTATAATTGCAACCAGTATGAAACTTATGGTCATTTCTTCTTTCCGAGCAACCTAGGCTTCACCCTAGGGCGTTGCTCCAACAGGTTGAATAGTTAGGGCCTTGGAAGTCAACGCCCGAAGCATAAAATGCAATAAAAATACAAAAGTGTTCCCATCATATAACAGGAATAATTGCAACCAGTTTGAAAGTGATGGCCAATTCTACGTTCCGCGCAGCCTAGGCTTCACTCTAGGGCGTTGCTCCACCAGATCGAATAGTTAGTGCCTTAGAAGTCAACGCCAGAAGCGTAAAATACAATATAAATACAACAGTTTTTCCATCGTATAAAACGAATAATTGCAACCAGTTTGAAAGTGATGGCCAATTCTACCTTCCGGGCAACCTAGGCTTCACTCTAGGGCGTTGCTCCACCAGATCGAATAGATAGTGCCTTAGAAGTCAACGCCAGAAGCATAAAATACAATATAAGTACAACAGTTTTTCCATCGTATAAAACGAATAATTGTAACCAGTATGAAACTTATGGTCATTTCTACTTTCCGAGCAACCTAGGCTTCACCCTAGGGCGTTGCTCCAACAGATTGAATAGTTAGGACCTTAGAAGTCAACGCCCGAACCATAAAATGCAAAAAAAAAATACAACAGTGTTTCCATCATATAACAGGAATAATTGCAACCAGTTTGAAAGTGATGGCCAATTCTACGTTCCGGGCAACCTAGGCTTCCCTCTAGGGCGTTGCTCCACCAGATCGAATAGATAGTGCCTTAGAAGTCAACGGCAGAAGCATAAAATACAATATAAATACAACAGCGTTTCCATCCTATAAAACGAATAATTGCAACCAGTGTGAAAGTTATGGTCATTTCTACATTCTGAGCAACCTAGGCTTCACGCTAGGGCGTTGCTCCACCAGATCGAATAGTTAGGTCCTTAGAAGTAAACGCCAGAAGCATAAAATACGATATAAATACAACAGTTTTTCCATCGTATAACAGGAATAATTGCAACCAGTTTGAAAGTGATGGCCAATTCTACGTTCCGGGCAACCTAGGCTTCACTCTGGGGCATTGCTCCACCAGATCGAATAGTTAGTGCCTTAGAAGTCAACGCCAGGAGCATAAAATACAAGATAAATACAACAGCTTTTCCATCGTATAAAACGAATAATTGCAACCAGTATGAAACTTATGGTCCTTTCTACTTTCCGAGCAACCTAGGCTTCACCCTAGGGCGCTGCTCCAACAGATTGAATAGTTAGGGTCTTAGAAGTCAACGCCCGAACCATAAAATGCAAAAAAAAATACAACAGTGTTTCCATCATATAACAGGAATAATTGCAACCAGTTTGAACGTGATGGCCAATTCTACGTTCCGGGCAACCTAGGCTTCACTCTATTGCGTTGCTCCACCAGTTCGAATAGTTAGTGCCTTAGAAGTCAACGCCAGAATCATAAAATACTATATAAATACAACAGTTTTTCCATCGTATAAGACGAATAATTGCAACCAGTATGAAACTTATGGACATTTCTACTTTCCGAGCAACCCAGCCTTCACCCTAGGGCGTTGCTTCAACAGATTGAACAGTTAGGGCCTTAGAAGTCAACGCCCGAACCATAAAATGCAAAAAAAATACAACAGTGTTTCCATCGTATAACAGGAATAATTGCAACCAGTTTGAAAGTGATGGCCAATTCTACGTTCCGGGCAACCTAGGTTTCACTCCAGGGCGTTGCTCCACCAGACCGAATAGTTACGGCCTAAGAAGTCAACGCCAGAATCATAAAATACGATATAAATACAACACCTTTTCCATCGTATAAAAGGATTAATTGCAACCAGTTTGAAAGTGATGGTCATTTCTCCTTTCCGGGCAACCTCGGCTTCACTCTAGGGCGTTGCTCCACTATATCGAAAAGCTAGGGCCTTAGAAGTCAACGCCAGAGGCATAAAATACAATATAAATACAACAGCGTTTCCATCGTATAAAACGAATAATTGCAACCAGTGTGAAAGTTATGGTCATTTCTACATTCTGAGCAACCTAGGCTTCATTCTAGGGCGTTGCTCCACCAGATCGAATAGTTAGGTCCTCAGAAGTAAACGCCAGAAGCATAAAATACGATATAAATACAACAGCTTTTCCATCGTATAAAAGGATTAATTGCCACCAGTTTGAAAGTGATGGTCATTTCTCCTTTCCGGGCAACCTCGGCTTCACTCTAGGGCGTTGCTCCACTATATCGAACAGCTAGGGCCTTAGAAGTCAACGCCAGAAGCATAAAATACAATATAAATACAACAGCTTTTCCATCGTATAAAACGAATAATTGCAACCAGTATGAAACTTATGGTCATTTCTACTTTCCGAGCCACCTAGGCTTCACCCTAGGGCGTTGCTCCAACAGATTGAATAGTTAGGGCCTTAGAAGTGAACGCCCCAAGCATAAAATGCAATAAAAATACAACAGTGTTTCCATCATATAACAGGAATAATTGCAACCAGTTTTAAAGTGATGGCCAATTCTACGTTCCGGGCAGCCTAGGCTTCACTCTAGGGCGTTGCTCCACCAGATCGAATAGTTAGTGCCTTAGAAGTCAACGCCAGAAGCATAAAATACGATATAAATACAACAGCGTTTCCATCGTATAAAAGGATTAATTGCAACCAATTTGAAAGTGATGGTCATTTCTCCTTTCCGGGCAACCTAGGTTACACTGTAGGGCGTTGCTCCACCAGATCGAATAGATAGTGCCTTAGAAGTCAACGCCAGAAGCATAAAATACAATATAAATACAACAGCTTTTCCATCGTATAAAACGAATAATTGCAACCAGTATGAAACTTATGGTCCTTTCTACTTTCCGAGCAACCTAGGCCTCACCCTAGGGCGGTGCTCCAACAGATTGAATAGTTAGGGCCTTAGAAGTCAACGCCCGAACCATAAAATGCAAAAAAAATACAACAGTGTTTCCATCATATAACAGGAATAATTGCAACCAGTTTGAAAGTGGTGGCCAATTCCACGTTCCGGGCAACCTAGGTTTCACTCCAGGGCGTTGCTCCACCAGACCGAATAGTTACGGCCTAAGAAGTCAACGCCAGAAGCATAAAAAACGATATAAATACAACAGCTTTTCCATCGTATAAAACGAATAATTGCAACCAGTGTGAAAGTAATGGTCATTTCACGTTCCGAGCACCCTAGGCGTCACTCTAGGGCGTTGCTCCACCACATCTAATAGCTACGGCCTTAGAAATCAACGCCAGAGGCATAAAATACAATATAAATACAACAGCGTTTCCATCGTATAAAACGAATAATTGCAACCAGTGTGAAGGTTATGGTCATTTCTACATTCTGAGCAACCTAGGCTTCACTCTAGGGCGTTGCTCCACCAGATCGAATAGCTAGGTCCTCAGAAGTAAACACCAGAAGCATAAAATACGATATAAATACAACAGCTTTTCCATCGTATAAAAGGATTAATTGCAACCAGTTTGAAAGTGATGGTCATTTCTCCTTTCCGGGCAACCTCGGCATCACTCTAGGGCGTTGCTCCACTATATCGAACAGCTAGGGCCTTAGAAGTCAACGCCAGAAGCATAAAATACAATATAAATGCAACAGTTTTTCCATCGTATAACAGGAATAATTGCAACCAGTTTGAAAGTGATGGCCAATTCTACGTTCCGGGCAACCTAGGCTTCACTCTGGGGCATTGCTCCACCAGATCGAATAGTTAGTGCCTTAGAAGTCAACGCCAGGAGCATAAAATACAAGATAAATACAACAGTTTTTTTCATCGTATAAAACGAATAATTGCAACCAGTATGAAACTTATGGTCCTTTCTACTTTCCGAGCAACCTAGGCTTCACCCTAGGGCGCTGCTCCAACAGATTGAATAGTTAGGGTCTTAGAAGTCAACGCCCGAACCATAAAATGCAAAAAAAAATACAACAGTGTTTCCATCATATAACAGGAATAATTGCAACCAGTTTGAACGTGATGGCCAATTCTACGTTCCGGGCAACCTAGGCTTCACTCTATTGCGTTGCTCCACCAGTTCGAATAGTTAGTGCCTTAGAAGTCAACGCCAGAATCATAAAATACTATATAAATACAACAGTTTTTCCATCGTATAAGACGAATAATTGCAACCAGTATGAAACTTATGGACATTTCTACTTTCCGAGCAACCCAGCCTTCACCCTAGGGCGTTGCTTCAACAGATTGAACAGTTAGGGCCTTAGAAGTCAACGCCCGAACCATAAAATGCAAAAAAAATACGACAGTGTTTCCATTATATAACAGGAGTAATTGCATCCAGTTTGAAAGTGATGGCCAATACTACGTTCCGGGCAACCTAGGTTTCACTCGAGGGCGTTGCTCCACCACACCGAACAGTTACGGCCTAAGAAGTCAACGCCAGAAGCATAAAAAGCGATATAAATACAACAGCTTTTCCATCGTATAAAACGAATAATTGCAACCAGTGTGAAAGTAATGGTCATTTCTACGTTCCGAGCACCGTAGCCGTCTCTCTAGGGCGCTGCTCCACCACATCTAATAGCTACGGCCTTAGAAGTCAACGCCAGAGGCATAAAATACAATATAAATACAACAGCGTTTCCATCGTATAAAACGAATAATTGCAACCAGTATGAAACCTATGGACATTTCTACTTTTCGAGCAACCCAGGCTTCACCCTAGGTCGCTGCTCCAACAGACTGAATAGTTAGGGCCTTAGAAGTCAACGCCCGAACCATAAAATGCAAAAAAAATACAACAGTGTATCCATCATATAACAGGAATAATTGCAACCAGTTTGGATGTGGTGGCCTATTCTACGTTCCGGGCAACCTAGGCTTCACTCTAGGGCGTTGCTCCACCAGATCGAATAGTTAGTGCCTTAGAAGTCGACGCCAGAAGCATAAAATACAATATAAATACAACAGTTTTTCCATCGTATAAAACGTATATTTGCAACCAGTATGAAACTTATGGTCATTTCTTCTTTCCGAGCAACCTAGGCTTCACCCTAGGGCGTTGCTCCAACAGGTTGAATAGTTAGGGCCTTGGAAGTCAACGCCCGAAGCATAAAATGCAATAAAAATACAACAGTGCTCCCATCATATGACAGGAATAATTGCAACCAGTTTGAAAGTGATGGCCAATTCTACGTTCCGCGCAGCCTAGGCTTCACTCTAGGGCGTTGCTCCACCAGATCGAATAGTTAGTGCCTTAGAAGTCAACGCCAGAAGCGTAAAATACAATATAAATACAACAGTTTTTCCATCGTATAAAACGAATAATTGCAACCAGTTTGAAAGTGATGGCCAATTCTACCTTCCGGGCAACCTAGGCTTCACTCTAGGGCGTTGCTCCACCAGATCGAATAGATAGTGCCTTAGAAGTCAACGCCAGAAACATAAAATACAATATAAGTACAACAGTTTTTCCATCGTATAAAACGAATAATTGTAACCAGTATGAAACTTATGGTCATTTCTACTTTCCGAGCAACCTAGGCTTCACCCTAGGGCGTTGCTCCAACAGATTGAATAGTTAGGACCTTAGAAGTCAACGCCCGAACCATAAAATGCAAAAAAAAAATACAACAGTGTTTCCATCATATAACAGGAATAATTGCAACCAGTTTGAAAGTGATGGCCAATTCTACGTTCCGGGCAACCTAGGCTTCACTCTAGGGCGTTGCTCCACCAGATCGAATAGTTAGGTCCTTAGAAGTAGACGCCAGAAGCATAAAATACGATATAAATACAACAGCGTTTACATCGTATAAAACGAATAATTGCAACCAGTGTGAAAATTATGGTCATTTCTACATTCCGAGCAACCTAGGATCCACTCTAGGGCGTTGCTCCACCAGATCGAATAGTTAGGTCCTTAGAAGTAAACGCCAGAAGCATAAAATACGATATAAATACAACAGCGTTTGCATTGTATAAAACGAATAATTGCAACCAGTGTGAAAGTTGTTGTCATTTCTACATTCCGAGCAACCTAGGATTGACTCTAGGGCGCTGCTGCTCCAGATCGAATAGTTAGGTCCTTAGAAGTAAACGCCAGAAGCATAAAATACGATATAAATACAACAGCTTTTCCATCGTATAAAAGGAATAATTGCAAACAGTGTGAAGGTAATGGTTATTTCTACGTTCCGGGCAAGCTAGGCTTCAGTCTAGGCCGTTGTTCCACCAGATCGAATAGTTAGGGCCTAAGAAGTGAACGCCAGAACCAAAAAATGCAAAAAAAATGCAACAGTGTTTCCATCATATAACATGAATAATTGCGACCAGTTTGAAAGTGATGGCCAATTCTACGTTCCGGGCAACCTAGGCTTCACTCTAGGGCGTTGCTCCACCAGATCGAATAGTTAGTGCCTTAGAAGTCAACGCCAGCAGCATAATATACAAAATAAATACAACAGTATTTCCATCGTATAAAACAAATAATTGCAACCAGTATGCAACTTATGGTCATTTCTACTTTCCGAGCAACCTAGGCTTCACCCTAGGGCGTTGCTCCAACGGATTGAATAGTTAGGGCCTAAGAAGTCAACGCCCGAACCATAAAATGCAAAAAAAATAAAACCGTGTTTCCATCATATAACAGGAATAATTGCAACCAGTTTGAAAGTGATGGCCAATTCTGCGTTTCGGGCAACCTAGGCTTCACTCGAGGGCGTTGATCCATCAGATCGAATAGTTAGGGCCTTAGAAGTCAACGCCAGAAGCATAAAATACAATAAAGATGAAACAGTTATTCCATCGTATAACAGGAATAACTGCAACCAGTGTGAAAGTAAGGGTCATTTCTACGTTCCGAGCATCCTAGGCTTCACTCCAGGGCGTTGTTCAACCAGATCGAATGGTTAGGGCCGAAGGAATCAAGGCCAGAAGCATAATATAGAATATAAATATAACAGTTTTTCCATCGTATAGAACGAATAATAGCAACCAGTGTGAAAGTTATGGTCATTTCTACGTTCCGGGCAACGTAGGCTTTACTCTACGGCGTCGTTCCACCAGATCGTATAGTTAGGGCCTAAGAAGTCAACGCCAGACGCATAAAATATAATATAAATACAACAGTTTTTCCATCGTATAAAACGAGTAATTGCAACCAGTGTGAAAGTTATGGTTATTTCTGCGTTTCGGGCAACCTAGGCTTCACTCGAGGGCGTTGATCCATCAGATCGAATAGCAAGGACCTTAGAAGTCGAAGCCAGAAGCGGAAAATACAATAAAAATGCAACAGTTTTTCCAACGTATAAAGCGAATAATTGTAACCAGTGTGAATGTTATGGTCACTAATACGTTCCGGGTAACCTAGGCTTCACTCTAGGGCGTTGATACACCAGATCCAATAGCTAGGGCCTAACAATTCAACGCCAGAAGCATAAAGTACAATGAAAATACAACAGTTTTTTCATCGTATAAAGCGGATAATTGCAACAAGCGTGAAGGTAATGGTCAGTTCTACGTTCCGGGCAATCTAGGATTCACTCTAGGGCGTTGCTGCACCAGATCGTATAGTTAGGGCCTAAGAAGTCAACGCCTGAAGCTTAAAATACAATATAAATACAACAGCTTTTCCATCGTATAAAACGAATAATTGCAACCAGTGTGAAAGTTATGGTCACTTCTACGTTCCGGTCAACCTTGGCTTCACTCTAGAGCGTTGCTCCGCCAGCTCGAATAGTTAGGGCCTTAGAAGTCAACGCCAGAAGCATAAGAAACAATATAAATACAACAGTTTTACCATCGTATAAAATGAATAATTGCAAACAGTGTGAAAATAATGGTCATTTCTACGTTCCGGGCAACATAGGCTTCACTGTAGGGCGTTGCACCACCAGATCGAATAGTTAGGGCCTTAGAAGTCGACGCCAGAAGCATAAAAGACAATATAAATACAACAACTTTTCCATCGTATAACAGGAATAATTCCAACCAGTTTGATAGTGAGGGTCATTTCTACGTTCCGGGCAACCTAGGCTTCACTCTAGGGCGTTGTTACACCAGATCGAATAGTTAGGGCCTTAGAAGTCAACGCCCGAAGCATAAAATGCAATAAAACTACAAAAGTTTTTCCATCGCATAACAGGAACAATTCCAACCAGTTTGAAAGTGATGGTCATTTCTACGTTCCGGGCAACCAAGGCTTCACTCCTGGGCGTTGCTAAACCAGATCGAATAGATAGGACCTTAGAAGTCAACGCCCGAAGCATAAAGTACACAATAAACAGAACAGATTTTCCATTGTATAAAACGAATAATAGCAACCAGTGTGAAAGTTATGGTCATTTCTACGTTCCGGGCAACCTAGGCGTCACTCTAGGGCGTTGCTCCACCACATCGAATAGCTACGGCCTTAGAAGTCAACGCCAGAAGCATAAAATACAATATAAATACAACAGCATTTCCATCGTATAAAATGAATAATTGCAAACAGTGTGAAAGTAATGGTCATTTCTACATTCCGGGAAACCTGGCCTTCACCCTAGGGCGTGCTTCCACCAGGTCGAATAGTTACGGCCTTAGAACTCAACGCCAGAAGCATAAAATACAATATAAATATAACAACTCTTCCATCGTATAGAACGAATAATAGCAACCAGTGTGAAAGTTATGGTCATTTCTACGTTACGGGCAACCTACGCTTCACTCTAGGGCGTTGCTCCACCAGATCGAATAGTTAGGGACTAAGAAGTGAACGCCCGTAGAATGAAATGCGCTAAATATACAAGAGTTTTTCCATCGTATAACAGGAATAATTGCAACCAGTGTGAAAGTGATGGTCATTTCTACGTTCCGGATGACCTAGTCTTCAGTCTGGGGCGTTGTTCCACCAGATCGAATAGTTAGGGCCTAAGAAGACAACGCCAGAAGCATAAAATACAATATAAATATAACAGTTTTTCCATCGTATAAAACGAATAATAGCAACCAGTGAGACAGTTATGGTCATTTCTACGTTCCGGGCAACCTAGGCGTCACTCTAGGGCGTTGCTCCACCACATCGAATAGCTACGGCCTTAGAAGTCGACGCCAGAAGCATAAAATACAATATAAATACAACAGCATTTCCATCGTATAAAACGAATAATTGCAACCAGTGTGAAAGTAATGGTCATTTCTACGTTCCGTGCACCCTAGGCGTCACTCTAGGGCGTTGCTCCACCAACATCTAATAGCTACGACCTTAGAAGTCAACGCCAGAGGCATAAAGTACAATATAAATACAACAGCGTTTCCATCGTATAAAACGAATAATTGCAACCAGTGTGAAAATTATGGTCATTTCTACATTCCGAGCAACCTAGGATCCACTCTAGGGCGTTGCTCCACCAGATCGAATAGTTAGGTCCTTAGAAGTAAACGCCAGAAGCATAAAATACGATATAAATACAACAGCGTTTGTATTGTATAAAACGAATAATTGCAACCAGTGTGAAAGTTGTGGTCATTTCTACATTCCGAGCAACCTAGGATTCACTCTAGGGCGCTGCTCCTCCAGATCGAATAGTTAGATCCTTAGAAGTAAACGCCAGAAGCATAAAATACTATATAAATACAACAGCTTTTCCATTGTATAAAAGGAATAATTGCAAACAGTGTGATGGTAATGGTCATTTCTACGTTCCGGGCAAGCTAGGCTTCAGCCTAGGCCGTTGTTCCACCAGATCGAATAGTTAGGGCCTAAGAAGTGAACGCCAGAACCAAGAAATGCAAAAAAAATGCAACAGTGTTTCCATCATATAACAGGAATAATTGCGACCAGTTTGGAAGTGATGGCCAATTCTACGTTCCGGGCGACCTAGGCTTCACTCTAGGGCGTTGCTCCACCAGATCGAAAAGCTAGGGACTTAGAACTCAACGCCAGAAGCATTAAATTCAATAAAAATACAACCGTTCTTCCATCGTATAACAGGAATGATTGCAACCAGTGTGAATATAATGGTCATTTCTACGTTCCGGGCAACCTACGTTTCACTCTATGGCGTTGCTCCACCAGATCGAATAGTTAGGGCCTAAGAATTCAACGCCTGGAGCATAAAATACGATATAAATACAACAGCTCTTCCATCGTATAAAACGTGTAATTTCAACCAGTGTGAAAGTTATGGTTATTTCTGCGTTTCGGGCAACCTAGGCTTCACTCGAGGGCGTTGATCCATCAGATCGAATAGTTAGGGCCTTAGAAGTCAACGCCAGAAGCATAAAATACAATAAAGATGAAACAGTTATTCCATCGTATAACAGGAATAACTGCAACCAGTGTGAAAGTAAGGGTCATTTCTACGTTCCGAGCATCCTAGGCTTCACTCCAGGGCGTTGTTCAACCAGATCGAATGGTTAGGGCCGAAGGAATCAAGGCCAGAAGCATAATATAGAATATAAATATAACAGTTTTTCCATCGTATAGAACGAATAATAGCAACCAGTGTGAAAGTTATGGTCATTTCTACGTTCCGGGCAACGTAGGCTTTACTCTACGGCGTCGTTCCACCAGATCGTATAGTTAGGGCCTAAGAAGTCAACGCCAGACGCATAAAATATAATATAAATATAACAGTTTTTGCATCGTATAAAACGAATAATAGCAACCAGTGTGAAAGTTATGGTCATTTCTACGTTCCGGGCAACCTAGGCGTCACTCTAGGTCGTTGGTCCACCACATCGAATAGCTACGGTCTTAGAAGTCAACGCCAGAAGCAAAAAATACAATATAAATACAACAGCATTTCCATCGTATAAAACGGATAATTGCAACCAGTGTGGAAGTAACGGTTATTTCTACGTTCCGGGCAACCTAGCCTTCACTCTAGGGCGTTGCCCCATCACATCGAATAGCTACAGCCTTAGAAGTCAACGCCAGAAGCATAAAATACGATATAAATACAACAGCTTTTCCATCGTATAAAACGAATAAATGCAACCAGTGTGAAAGTAATGGTCATTTCTACGTTCCGAGCAACCTAGGATTCACTCTAGGGCGCTGCTCCTCCTGATCGAATAGTTAGATCCTTAGAAGTAAACGACAGAAGCATAAAATACGATATAAATACAACAGCTTTTCAATCGTATAAAAGGAATAATTGCAAACAGTGTGAAGGTAATGGTCATTTCTACGTTCCGGGCAAGCTAGGCTTCAGCCTAGGCCGTTGTTCCACCAGATCGAATAGTTAGGGCCTAAGAAGTGAACGCCAGAACCAAAAAATGCAAAAAAAATGCAACAGTGTTTCCATCATATAACAGGAGTAATTGCGACCAGTTTGGAAGTGATGGCCAATTCTACGTTCCGGGCGACCTAGGCTTCACTCTATGGCGTTGCTCCACCAGATAGAATAGTTAGGGCCTCAGGAGTCAACGCCAGAAGCATAAAATACAATATAAATACAACAGTTTTTCCATCGTATAAAACGAGTAATTGCAACCAGTGTGAAAGTTATGGTTATTTCTGCGTTTCGGGCAACCTAGGCTTCACTCGAGGGCGTTGATGCATCAGATCGAATAGCAAGGACCTTAGAAGTCGAAGCCAGAAGCGGAAAATACAATAAAAATGCAACAGTTTTTCCAACGTATAAAGCGAATAATTGTAACCAGTGTGAATGTTATGGTCATTAATACGTTCCGGGTAACCTAGGCTTCACTCTAGGGCGTTGATACACCAGATCCAATAGCTAGGGCCTAACAATTCAACGCCAGAAGCATAAAGTACAATGAAAATACAACAGTTTTTTCATCGTATAAAGCGGATAATTGCAACAAGCGTGAAGGTAATGGTCAGTTCTACGTTCCGGGCAATCTAGGATTCACTCTAGGGCGTTGCTGCACCAGATCGTATAGTTAGGGCCTAAGAAGTCAACGCCTGAAGCTTAAAATACAATATAAATACAACAGCTTTTCCATCGTATAAAACGAATAATTGCAACCAGTGTGAAAGTTATGGTCACTTCTACGTTCCGGTCAACCTTGGCTTCACTCTAGAGCGTTGCTCCGCCAGCTCGAATAGTTAGGGCATTAGAAGTCAACGCCAGAAGCATAAGAAACGATATAAATACAACAGCTTTTCCATCGTATAAAACGAATAATTGCAACCAGTGTGAAAGTAATGGTCATTTCACGTTCCGAGCACCCTAGGCGTCACTCTAGGGCGTTGCTCCACCACATCTAATAGCTACGGCCTTAGAAATCAACGCCAGAGGCATAAAATACAATATAAATACAACAGCGTTTCCATCGTATAAAACGAATAATTGCAACCAGTGTGAAGGTTATGGTCATTTCTACATTCTGAGCAACCTAGGCTTCACTCTAGGGCGTTGCTCCACCAGATCGAATAGCTAGGTCCTCAGAAGTAAACACCAGAAGCATAAAATACGATATAAATACAACAGCTTTTCCATCGTATAAAAGGATTAATTGCAACCAGTTTGAAAGTGATGGTCATTTCTCCTTTCCGGGCAACCTCGGCATCACTCTAGGGCGTTGCTCCACTATATCGAACAGCTAGGGCCTTAGAAGTCAACGCCAGAAGCATAAAATACAATATAAATGCAACAGTTTTTCCATCGTATAACAGGAATAATTGCAACCAGTTTGAAAGTGATGGCCAATTCTACGTTCCGGGCAACCTAGGCTTCACTCTGGGGCATTGCTCCACCAGATCGAATAGTTAGTGCCTTAGAAGTCAACGCCAGGAGCATAAAATACAAGATAAATACAACAGTTTTTTTCATCGTATAAAACGAATAATTGCAACCAGTATGAAACTTATGGTCCTTTCTACTTTCCGAGCAACCTAGGCTTCACCCTAGGGCGCTGCTCCAACAGATGGAATAGTTAGGGTCTTAGAAGTCAACGCCCGAACCATAAAATGCAAAAAAAAATACAACAGTGTTTCCATCATATAACAGGAATAATTGCAACCAGTTTGAACGTGATGGCCAATTCTACGTTCCGGGCAACCTAGGCTTCACTCTATTGCGTTGCTCCACCAGTTCGAATAGTTAGTGCCTTAGAAGTCAACGCCAGAATCATAAAATACTATATAAATACAACAGTTTTTCCATCGTATAAGACGAATAATTGCAACCAGTATGAAACTTATGGACATTTCTACTTTCCGAGCAACCCAGCCTTCACCCTAGGGCGTTGCTTCAACAGATTGAACAGTTAGGGCCTTAGAAGTCAACGCCCGAACCATAAAATGCAAAAAAAATACAACAGTGTTTCCATCGTATAACAGGAATAATTGCAACCAGTTTGAAAGTGATGGCCAATTCTACGTTCCGGGCAACCTAGGCTTCACTCTAGGGCGTTGCTCCACCAGATCGAATAGTTAGTGCCTTAGAAGTCGACGCCAGAAGCATAAAATACAATATAAATACAACAGTTTTTCCATCGTATAAAACGTATAATTGCAACCAGTATGAAACTTATGGTCATTTCTACTTTCCGAGCAACCTAGGCTTCACGCTAGGGCGTTGCTCCAACAGATTGAATAGTTACGGCCTTAGAAGTCAACGCCCGAACCATAAAATGCAAAAAAAATACGACAGTGTTTCCATTATATAACAGGAATAATTGCATCCAGTTTGAAAGTGATGGCCAATTCTACGTTCCGGGCAACCTAGGTTTCACTCGAGGGCGTTGCTCCACCACACCGAACAGTTACGGCCTAAGAAGTCAACGCCAGAAGCATAAAAAGCGATATAAATACAACAGCTTTTCCATCGTATAAAACGAATAATTGCAACCAGTGTGAAAGTAATGGTCATTTCTACGTTCCGAGCACCGTAGCCGTCTCTCTAGGGCGCTGCTCCACCACATCTAATAGCTACGGCCTTAGAAGTCAACGCCAGAGGCATAAAATACAATATAAATACAACAGCGTTTCCATCGTATAAAACGAATAATTGCAACCAGTATGAAACCTATGGACATTTCTACTTTTCGAGCAACCCAGGCTTCACCCTAGGTCGCTGCTCCAACAGACTGAATAGTTAGGGCCTTAGAAGTCAACGCCCGAACCATAAAATGCAAAAAAAATACAACAGTGTATCCATCATATAACAGGAATAATTGCAACCAGTTTGGATGTGGTGGCCTATTCTACGTTCCGGGCAACCTAGGCTTCACTCTAGGGCGTTGCTCCACCAGATCGAATAGTTAGTGCCTTAGAAGTCGACGCCAGAAGCATAAAATACAATATAAATACAACAGTTTTTCCATCGTATAAAACGTATAATTGCAACCAGTATGAAACTTATGGTCATTTCTTCTTTCCGAGCAACCTAGGCTTCACCCTAGGGCGTTGCTCCAACAGGTTGAATAGTTAGGGCCTTGGAAGTCAACGCCCGAAGCATAAAATGCAATAAAAATACAACAGTGCTCCCATCATATAACAGGAATAATTGCAACCAGTTTGAAAGTGATGGCCAATTCTACGTTCCGCGCAGCCTAGGCTTCACTCTAGGGCGTTGCTCCACCAGATCGAAT
This sequence comes from Calliopsis andreniformis, assembly GCF_051401765.1. Lineage (NCBI taxonomy): Eukaryota > Metazoa > Arthropoda > Insecta > Hymenoptera > Andrenidae > Calliopsis > Calliopsis andreniformis. The sequence goes on along the minus strand of NW_027480429.1, from coordinate 9,514,706 downwards.
AGTTAGTGCCTTAGAAGTCAACGCCAGAAGCGTAAAATACAATATAAATACAACAGTTTTTCCATCGTATAAAACGAATAATTGCAACCAGTTTGAAAGTGATGGCCAATTCTACCTTCCGGGCAACCTAGGCTTCACTCTAGGGCGTTGCTCCACCAGATCGAATAGCTGGTGCCTTAGAAGTCAACGCCAGAAGCATAAAATACAATATAAATACAACAGCTTTTCCATCGTATAAAACGAATAATTGCAACCAGTATGAAACTTATGGTCATTTCTACTTTCCGAGCAACCTAGGCTTCACCCTAGGGCGTTGCTCCAACGGATTGAATAGTTAGGGCCTTAGAAGTCAACGCCCGAACCATAAAACGCAAAAAAAATACAACAGTGTTTCCATCATATAACAGGAATAATTGCAACCAGTTTGAAAGTGATGGCCAATTCTACTTTCCGGGCAACCTAGGTTTCACTCCAGGGCGTTGCTCCACCACATCTAATAGCTACGGCCTTAGAAGTCAACGCCAGAGGCATAAAATACAATATAAATACAACAGCGTTTACATCGTATAAAACGAATAATTGCAACCAGTGTGAAAATTATGGTCATTTCTACATTCCGAGCAACCTAGGATCCACTCTAGGGCGTTGCTCCACCAGATCGAATAGTTAGGTCCTTAGAAGTAAACGCCAGAAGCATAAAATACGATATAAATACAACAGCGTTTGCATTGTATAAAACGAATAATTGCAACCAGTGTGAAAGTTGTTGTCATTTCTACATTTCGAGCAACCTAGGATTGACTCTAGGGCGCTGCTGCTCCAGATCGAATAGTTAGGTCCTTAGAAGTAAACGCCAGAAGCATAAAATACGATATAAATACAACAGCTTTTCCATCGTATAAAAGGAATAATTGCAAACAGTGTGAAGGTAATGGTCATTTCTACGTTCCGGGCAAGCTAGGCTTCAGTCTAGGCCGTTGTTCCACCAGATCGAATAGTTAGGGCCTAAGAAGTGAACGCCAGAACCAAAAAATGCAAAAAAAATGCAACAGTGTTTCCATCATATAACATGAATAATTGCGACCAGTTTGAAAGTGATGGCCAATTCTACGTTCCGGGCAACCTAGGCTTCACTCTAGGGCGTCGCTCCACCAGATCGAATAGTTAGTGCCTTAGAAGTCAACGCCAGCAGCATAATATACAAAATAAATACAACAGTATTTCAATCGTATAAAACAAATAATTGCAACCAGTATGAAACTTATGGTCATTTCTACTTTCCGAGCAACCTAGGCTTCACCCTAGGGCGTTGCTCCAACGGATTGAATAGTTAGGGCCTAAGAAGTCAACGCCCGAACCATAAAATGCAAAAAAAATAAAACCGTGTTTCCATCATATAACAGGAATAATTGCAACCAGTTTGAAAGTGATGGCCAATTCTGCGTTTCGGGCAACCTAGGCTTCACTCGAGGGCGTTGATCCATCAGATCGAATAGTTAGGGCCTTAGAAGTCAACGCCAGAAGCATAAAATACAATAAAGATGAAACAGTTATTCCATCGTATAACAGGAATAACTGCAACCAGTGTGAAAGTAAGGGTCATTTCTACGTTCCGAGCATCCTAGGCTTCACTCCAGGGCGTTGTTCAACCAGATCGAATGGTTAGGGCCGAAGGAATCAAGGCCAGAAGCATAATATAGAATATAAATATAACAGTTTTTCCATCGTATAGAACGAATAATAGCAACCAGTGTGAAAGTTATGGTCATTTCTACGTTCCGGGCAACGTAGGCTTTACTCTACGGCGTCGTTCCACCAGATCGTATAGTTAGGGCCTAAGAAGTCAACGCCAGACGCATAAAATATAATATAAATACAACAGTTTTTCCATCGTATAAAACGAGTAATTGCAACCAGTGTGAAAGTTATGGTTATTTCTGCGTTTCGGGCAACCTAGGCTTCACTCGAGGGCGTTGATCCATCAGATCGAATAGCAAGGACCTTAGAAGTCGAAGCCAGAAGCGGAAAATACAATAAAAATGCAACAGTTTTTCCAACGTATAAAGCGAATAATTGTAACCAGTGTGAATGTTATGGTCATTAATACGTTCCGGGTAACCTAGGCTTCACTCTAGGGCGTTGATACACCAGATCCAATAGCTAGGGCCTAACAATTCAACGCCAGAAGCATAAAGTACAATGAAAATACAACAGTTTTTTCATCGTATAAAGCGGATAATTGCAACAAGCGTGAAGGTAATGGTCAGTTCTACGTTGCGGGCAATCTAGGATTCACTCTAGGGCGTTGCTGCACCAGATCGTATAGTTAGGGCCTAAGAAGTCAACGCCTGAAGCTTAAAATACAATATAAATACAACAGCTTTTCCATCGTATAAAACGAATAATTGCAACCAGTGTGAAAGTTATGGTCACTTCTACGTTCCGGTCAACCTTGGCTTCACTCTAGAGCGTTGCTCCGCCAGCTCGAATAGTTAGGGCCTTAGAAGTCAACGCCAGAAGCATAAGAAACAATATAAATACAACAGTTTTACCATCGTATAAAATGAATAATTGCAAACAGTGTGAAAATAATGGTCATTTCTACGTTCCGGGCAACATAGGCTTCACTGTAGGGCGTTGCACCACCAGATCGAATAGTTAGGGCCTTAGAAGTCGACGCCAGAAGCATAAAAGACAATATAAATACAACAACTTTTCCATCGTATAACAGGAATAATTCCAACCAGTTTGATAGTGAGGGTCATTTCTACGTTCCGGGCAACCTAGGCTTCACTCTAGGGCGTTGTTACACCAGATCGAATAGTTAGGGCCTTAGAAGTCAACGCCCGAAGCATAAAATGCAATAAAACTACAAAAGTTTTTCCATCGCATAACAGGAACAATTCCAACCAGTTTGAAAGTGATGGTCATTTCTACGTTCCGGGCAACCAAGGCTTCACTCCTGGGCGTTGCTAAACCAGATCGAATAGATAGGACCTTAGAAGTCAACGCCCGAAGCATAAAGTACACAATAAACAGAACAGATTTTCCATTGTATAAAACGAATAATAGCAACCAGTGTGAAAGTTATGGTCATTTCTACGTTCCGGGCAACCTAGGCGTCACTCTAGGTCGTTGGTCCACCACATCGAATAGCTACGGTCTTAGAAGTCAACGCCAGAAGCAAAAAATACAATATAAATACAACAGCATTTCCATCGTATAAAACGGATAATTGCAACCAGTGTGGAAGTAACGGTTATTTCTACGTTCCGGGCAACCTAGCCTTCACTCTAGGGCGTTGCCCCATCACATCGAATAGCTACAGCCTTAGAAGTCAACGCCAGAAGCATAAAATACGATATAAATACAACAGCTTTTCCATCGTATAAAACGAATAAATGCAACCAGTGTGAAAGTAATGGTCATTTCTACGTTCCGAGCAACCTAGGATTCACTCTAGGGCGCTGCTCCTCCTGATCGAATAGTTAGATCCTTAGAAGTAAACGCCAGAAGCATAAAATACGATATAAATACAACAGCTTTTCAATCGTATAAAAGGAATAATTGCAAACAGTGTGAAGGTAATGGTCATTTCTACGTTCCGGGCAAGCTAGGCTTCAGCCTAGGCCGTTGTTCCACCAGATCGTATAGTTAGGGCCTAAGAAGTGAACGCCAGAACCAAAAAATGCAAAAAAAATGCAACAGTGTTTCCATCATATAAGAGGAGTAATTGCGACCAGTTTGGAAGTGATGGCCAATTCTACGTTCCGGGCGACCTAGGCTTCACTCTATGGCGTTGCTCCACCAGATAGAATAGTTAGGGCCTCAGGAGTCAACGCCAGAAGCATAAAATACAATATAAATACAACAGTTTTTCCATCGTATAAAACGAGTAATTGCAACCAGTGTGAAAGTTATGGTTATTTCTGCGTTTCGGGCAACCTAGGCTTCACTCGAGGGCGTTGATGCATCAGATCGAATAGCAAGGACCTTAGAAGTCGAAGCCAGAAGCGGAAAATACAATAAAAATGCAACAGTTTTTCCAACGTATAAAGCGAATAATTGTAACCAGTGTGAATGTTATGGTCATTAATACGTTCCGGGTAACCTAGGCTTCACTCTAGGGCGTTGATACACCAGATCCAATAGCTAGGGCCTAACAATTCAACGCCAGAAGCATAAAGTACAATGAAAATACAACAGTTTTTTCATCGTATAAAGCGGATAATTGCAACAAGCGTGAAGGTAATGGTCAGTTCTACGTTCCGGGCAATCTAGGATTCACTCTAGGGCGTTGCTGCACCAGATCGTATAGTTAGGGCCTAAGAAGTCAACGCCTGAAGCTTAAAATACAATATAAATACAACAGCTTTTCCATCGTATAAAACGAATAATTGCAACCAGTGTGAAAGTTATGGTCACTTCTACGTTCCGGTCAACCTTGGCTTCACTCTAGAGCGTTGCTCCGCCAGCTCGAATAGTTAGGGCATTAGAAGTCAACGCCAGAAGCATAAGAAACAATATAAATACAACAGTTTTACCATCGTATAAAATGAATAATTGCAAACAGTGTGAAAATAATGGTCATTTCTACGTTCCGGGCAACATAGGCTTCACTGTAGGGCGTTGCACCACCAGATCGAATAGTTAGGGCCTTAGAAGTCGACGCCAGAAGCATAAAAGACAATATAAATACAACAACTTTTCCATCGTATAACAGGAATAATTCCAACCAGTTTGATAGTGAGGGTCATTTCTACGTTCCGGGCAACCTAGGCTTCACTCTAGGGCGTTGTTACACCAGATCGAATAGTTAGGGCCTTAGAAGTCAACGCCCGAAGCATAAAATGCAATAAAACTACAAAAGTTTTTCCATCGCATAACAGGAACAATTCCAACCAGTTTGAAAGTGATGGTCATTTCTACGTTCCGGGCAGCCAAGGCTTCACTCCTGGGCGTTGCTAAACCAGATCGAATAGATAGGACCTTAGAAGTCAACGCCCGAAGCATAAAGTACACAATAAACAGAACAGATTTTCCATTGTATAAAACGAATAATAGCAACCAGTGTGAAAGTTATGGTCATTTCTACGTTCCGGGCAACCTAGGCGTCACTCTAGGGCGTTGCTCCACCACATCGAATAGCTACGGCCTTAGAAGTCAACGCCAGAAGCATAAAATACAATATAAATACAACAGCATTTCCATCGTATAAAATGAATAATTGCAAACAGTGTGAAAGTAATGGTCATTTCTACATTCCGGGAAACGTGGCCTTCACCCTAGGGCGTGCTTCCACCAGGTCGAATAGTTACGGCCTTAGAACTCAACGCCAGAAGCATAAAATACAATATAAATATAACAACTCTTCCATCGTATAGAACGAATAATAGCAACCAGTGTGAAAGTTATGGTCATTTCTACGTTACGGGCAACCTACGCTTCACTCTAGGGCGTTGCTCCACCAGATCGAATAGTTAGGGACTAAGAAGTGAACGCCCGTAGAATGAAATGCGCTAAATATACAAGAGTTTTTCCATCGTATAACAGGAATAATTGCAGCCAGTGTGAAAGTGATGGTCATTTCTACGTTCCGGGCGACCTAGTCTTCAGTCTGGGGCGTTGTTCCACCAGATCGAATAGTTACGGCCTAAGAAGACAACGCCAGAAGCATAAAATACAATATAAATATAACAGTTTTTCCATCGTATAAAACGAATAATAGCAACCAGTGAGACAGTTATGGTCATTTCTACGTTCCGGGCAACCTAGGCGTCACTCTAGGGCGTTGCTCCACCACATCGAATAGCTACGGCCTTAGAAGTCGACGCCAGAAGCATAAAATACAATATAAATACAACAGCATTTCCATCGTATAAAATAAATAATTGCAAACAGTGTGAAAGTAATGGTCATTTCTATGTTCCGGGCAACATAGGCTTCACTGTAGGGCGTTGCACCACCAGATCGAATAGTTAGGGCCTTAGAAGTCAAAGCCAGAAGCAGAAAATACAATAAAAATGCAACAGCTTTTCCACCGTATAGCATGGCTAATTGCAACCAGTGCGAAGGTAATGATCATTTCGACGTTTCGGGCAACCTAGGCTTCACTCTAGGGCGTTGCTCCACTATATCGAAAAGCTAGGGCCTTAGAAGTCAACGCCAGAGGCATAAAATACAATATAAATACAACAGCGTTTCCATCGTATAAAACGAATAATTGCAACCAGTGTGAAAGTTATGGTCATTTCTACATTCTGAGCAACCTAGGCTTCATTCTAGGGCGTTGCTCCACCAGATCGAATAGTTAGGTCCTCAGAAGTAAACGCCAGAAGCATAAAATACGATATAAATACAACAGCTTTTCCATCGTATAAAAGGATTAATTGCCACCAGTTGGAAAGTGATGGTCATTTCTCCTTTCCGGGCAACCTCGGCTTCACTCTAGGGCGTTGCTCCACTATATCGAACAGCTAGGGCCTTAGAAGTCAACGCCAGAAGCATAAAATACAATATAAATACAACAGCTTTTCCATCGTATAAAACGAATAATTGCAACCAGTATGAAACTTATGGTCATTTCTACTTTCCGAGCCACCTAGGCTTCACCCTAGGGCGTTGCTCCAACAGATTTAATAGTTAGGGCCTTAGAAGTGAACGCCCCAAGCATAAAATGCAATAAAAATACAACAGTGTTTCCATCATATAACAGGAACAATTGCAACCAGTTTTAAAGTGATGGCCAATTCTACGTTCCGGGCAGCCTAGGCTTCACTCTAGGGCGTTGCTCCACCAGATCGAATAGTTAGTGCCTTAGAAGTCAACGCCAGAAGCATAAAATACGATATAAATACAACAGCGTTTCCATCGTATAAAAGGATTAATTGCAACCAATTTGAAAGTAATGGTCATTTCTCCTTTCCGGGCAACCTAGGTTTCACTGTAGGGCGTTGCTCCACCAGATCGAATAGATAGTGCCTTAGAAGTCAACGCCAGAAGCATAAAATACAATATAAATACAACAGCTTTTCCATCGTATAAAACGAATAATTGCAACCAGTATGAAACTTATGGTCCTTTCTACTTTCCGAGCAACCTAGGCCTCACCCTAGGGCGGTGCTCCAACAGATTGAATAGTTAGGGCCTTAGAAGTCAACGCCCGAACCATAAAATGCAAAAAAAATACAACAGTGTTTCCATCATATAACAGGAATAATTGCAACCAGTTTGAAAGTGGTGGCCAATTCCACGTTCCGGGCAACCTAGGTTTCACTCCAGGGCGTTGCTCCACCAGACCGAATAGTTACGGCCTAAGAAGTCAACGCCAGAAGCATAAAAAACGATATAAATACAACAGCTTTTCCATCGTATAAAACGAATAATTGCAACCAGTGTGAAAGTAATGGTCATTTCACGTTCCGAGCACCCTAGGCGTCACTCTAGGGCGTTGCTCCACCACATCTAATAGCTACGGCCTTAGAAATCAACGCCAGAGGCATAAAATACAATATAAATACAACAGCGTTTCCATCGTATAAAACGAATAATTGCAACCAGTGTGAAGGTTATGGTCATTTCTACATTCTGAGCAACCTAGGCTTCACTCTAGGGCGTTGCTCCACCAGATCGAATAGCTAGGTCCTCAGAAGTAAACACCAGAAGCATAAAATACGATATAAATACAACAGCTTTTCCATCGTATAAAGGGATTAATTGCAACCAGTTTGAAAGTGATGGTCATTTCTCCTTTCCGGGCAACCTCGGCATCACTCTAGGGCGTTGCTCCACTATATCGAACAGCTAGGGCCTTAGAAGTCAACGCCAGAAGCATAAAATACAATATAAATACAACAGTTTTTCCATCGTATAACAGGCATAATTGCAACCAGTTTGAAAGTGATGGCCAATTCTACGTTCCGGGCAACCTAGGCTTCACTCTGGGGCATTGCTCCACCAGATCGAATAGTTAGTGCCTTAGAAGTCAACGCCAGGAGCATAAAATACAAGATAAATACAACAGCTTTTCCATCGTATAAAACGAATAATTGCAACCAGTATGAAACTTATGGTCCTTTCTACTTTCCGAGCAACCTAGGCTTCACCCTAGGGCGCTGCTCGAACAGATTGAATAGTTAGGGTCTTAGAAGTCAACGCCCGAACCATAAAATGCAAAAAAAAATACAACAGTGTTTCCATCATATAACAGGAATAATTGCAACCAGTTTGAACGTGATGGCCAATTCTACGTTCCGGGCAACCTAGGCTTCACTCTATTGCGTTGCTCCACCAGTTCGAATAGTTAGTGCCTTAGAAGTCAACGCCAGAATCATAAAATACTATATAAATACACCAGTTTTTCCATCGTATAAGACGAATAATTGCAACCAGTATGAAACTTATGGACATTTCTACTTTCCGAGCAACCCAGCCTTCACCCTAGGGCGTTGCTTCAACAGATTGAACAGTTAGGGCCTTAGAAGTCAACGCCCGAACCATAAAATGCAAAAAAAATACAACAGTGTTTCCATCGTATAACAGGAATAATTGCAACCAGTTTGAAAGTGATGGCCAATTCTACGTTCCGGGCAACCTAGGTTTCACTCCAGGGCGTTGCTCCACCAGACCGAATAGTTACGGCCTAAGAAGTCAACGCCAGAATCATAAAATACGATATAAATACAACACCTTTTCCATCGTATAAAAGGATTAATTGCAACCAGTTTGAAAGTGATGGTCATTTCTCCTTTCCGGGCAACCTCGGCTTCACTCTAGGGCGTTGCTCCACTATATCGAAAAGCTAGGGCCTTAGAAGTCAACGCCAGAGGCATAAAATACAATATAAATACAACAGCGTTTCCATCGTATAAAACGAATAATTGCAACCAGTGTGAAAGTTATGGTCATTTCTACATTCTGAGCAACCTAGGCTTCATTCTAGGGCGTTGCTCCACCAGATCGAATAGTTAGGTCCTCAGAAGTAAACGCCAGAAGCATAAAATACGATATAAATACAACAGCTTTTCCATCGTATAAAAGGATTAATTGCCACCAGTTTGAAAGTGATGGTCATTTCTCCTTTCCGGGCAACCTCGGCTTCACTCTAGGGCGTTGCTCCACTATATCGAACAGCTAGGGCCTTAGAAGTCAACGCCAGAAGCATAAAATACAATATAAATACAACAGCTTTTCCATCGTATAAAACGAATAATTGCAACCAGTATGAAACTTATGGTCATTTCTACTTTCCGAGCCACCTAGGCTTCATTCTAGGGCGTTGCTCCACCAGATCGAATAGTTAGGTCCTCAGAAGTAAACGCCAGAAGCATAAAATACGATATAAATACAACAGCTTTTCCATCGTATAAAAGGATTAATTGCCACCAGTTTGAAAGTGATGGTCATTTCTCCTTTCCGGGCAACCTCGGCTTCACTCTAGGGCGTTGCTCCACTATATCGAACAGCTAGGGCCTTAGAAGTCAACGCCAGAAGCATAAAATACAATATAAATACAACAGCTTTTCCATCGTATAAAACGAATAATTGCAACCAGTATGAAACTTATGGTCATTTCTACTTTCCGAGCCACCTAGGCTTCACCCTATGGCGTCGCTCCAACAGATTGAATAGTTAGGACCTTAGAAGTGAACGCCCCAAGCATAAAATGCAATAAAAATACAACAGTGTTTCCATCATATAACAGGAATAATTGCAACCAGTTTTAAAGTGATGGCCAATTCTACGTTCCGGGCAGCCTAGGCTTCACCCTAGGGCGTTGCTCCACCAGATCGAATAGTTAGTGCCTTAGAAGTCAACGCCAGAAGCATAAAATACGATATAAATACAACAGCGTTTCCATCGTATAAAAGGATTAATTGCAACCAATTTGAAAGTGATGGTCATTTCTCCTTTCCGGGCAACCGAGGTTTCACTGTAGGGCGTTGCTCCACCAGATCGAATAGATAGTGCCTTAGAAGTCAACGCCAGAAGCATAAAATACAATATAAATACAACAGCTTTTCCATCGTATAAAACGAATAATTGCAACCAGGATGAAACTTATGGTCCTTTCTACTTTCCGAGCAACCTAGGCCTCACCCTAGGGCGGTGCTCCAACAGATTGAATAGTTAGGGCCTTAGAAGTCAACGCCCGAACCATAAAATGCAAAAAAAAATACAACAGTGTTTCCATCATATAACAGGAATAATTGCAACCAGTTTGAAAGTGGTGGCCAATTCCACGTTCCGGGCAACCTAGGTTTCACTCCAGGGCGTTGCTCCACCAGACCGAATAGTTACGGCCTAAGAAGTCAACGCCAGAAGCATAAAAAACGATATAAATACAACAGCTTTTCCATCGTATAAAACGAATAATTGCAACCAGTGTGAAAGTAATGGTCATTTCACGTTCCGAGCACCCTAAGCGTCACTCTAGGGCGTTGCTCCACCACATCTAATAGCTACGGCCTTAGAAATCAACGCCAGAGGCATAAAATACAATATAAATACAACAGCGTTTCCATCGTATAAAACGAATAATTGCAACCAGTGTGAAGGTTATGGTCATTTCTACATTCTGAGCAACCTAGGCTTCACTCTAGGGCGTTGCTCCACCAGATCGAATAGCTAGGTCCTCAGAAGTAAACACCAGAAGCATAAAATACGATATAAATACAACAGCTTTTCCATCGTATAAAAGGATTAATTGCAACCAGTTTGAAAGTGATGGTCATTTCTCCTTTCCGGGCAACCTCGGCATCACTCTAGGGCGTTGCTCCACTATATCGAACAGCTAGGGCCTTAGAAGTCAACGCCAGAAGCATAAAATACAATATAAATGCAACAGTTTTTCCATCGTATAACAGGAATAATTGCAACCAGTTTGAAAGTGATGGCCAATTCTACGTTCCGGGCAACCTAGGCTTCACTCTGGGGCATTGCTCCACCAGATCGAATAGTTAGTGCCTTAGAAGTCAACGCCAGGAGCATAAAATACAAGATAAATACAACAGCTTTTCCATCGTATAAAACGAATAATTGCAACCAGTATGAAACTTATGGTCCTTTCTACTTTCCGAGCAACCTAGGCTTCACCCTAGGGCGCTGCTCCAACAGATTGAATAGTTAGGGTCTTAGAAGTCAACGCCCGAACCATAAAATGCAAAAAAAAATACAACAGTGTTTCCATCATATAACAGGAATAATTGCAACCAGTTTGAACGTGATGGCCAATTCTACGTTCCGGGCAACCTAGGCTTCACTCTATTGCGTTGCTCCACCAGTTCGAATAGTTAGTGCCTTAGAAGTCAACGCCAGAATCATAAAATACTATATAAATACAACAGTTTTTCCATCGTATAAGACGAATAATTGCAACCAGTATGAAACTTATGGACATTTCTACTTTCCGAGCAACCCAGCCTTCACCCTAGGGCGTTGCTTCAACAGATTGAACAGTTAGGGCCTTAGAAGTCAACGCCCGAACCATAAAATGCAAAAAAAATACAACAGTGTTTCCATCGTATAACAGGAATAATTGCAACCAGTTTGAAAGTGATGGCCAATTCTACGTTCCGGGCAACCTAGGCTTCACTCTAGGGCGTTGCTCCACCAGATCGAATAGTTAGTGCCTTAGAAGTCAACGCCAGAAGCATAAAATACAATATAAATACAACAGTTTTTCCATCGTATAAAACGTATAATTGCAACCAGTATGAAACTTATGGTCATTTCTACTTTCCGAGCAACCTAGGCTTCACGCTAGGGCGTTGCTCCAACAGATTGAATAGTTACGGCCTTAGAAGTCAACGCCCGAACCATAAAATGCAAAAAAAATACGACAGTGTTTCCATTATATAACAGGAATAATTGCATCCAGTTTGAAAGTGATGGCAAATTCTACGTTCCGGGCAACCTAGGTTTCACTCGAGGGCGTTGCTCCACCACACCGAACAGTTACGGCCTAAGAAGTCAACGCCAGAAGCATAAAAAGCGATATAAATACAACAGCTTTTCCATCGTATAAAACGAATAATTGCAACCAGTGTGAAAGTAATGGTCATTTCTACGTTCCGAGCACCGTAGCCGTCTCTCTAGGGCGCTGCTCCACCACATCTAATAGCTACGGCCTTAGAAGTCAACGCCAGAGGCATAAAATACAATATAAATACAACAGCGTTTCCATCGTATAAAACGAATAATTGCAACCAGTATGAAACCTATGGACATTTCTACTTTTCGAGCAACCCAGGCTTCACCCTAGGTCGCTGCTCCAACAGACTGAATAGTTAGGGCCTTAGAAGTCAACGCCCGAACCATAAAATGCAAAAAAAATACAACAGTGTATCCATCATATAACAGGAATAATTGCAACCAGTTTGGATGTGGTGGCCTATTCTACGTTCCGGGCAACCTAGGCTTCACTCTAGGGCGTTGCTCCACCAGATCGAATAGTTAGTGCCTTAGAAGTCGACGCCAGAAGCATAAAATGCAATATAAATACAACAGTTTTTCCATCGTATAAAACGTATAATTGCAACCAGTATGAAACTTATGGTCATTTCTTCTTTCCGAGCAACCTAGGCTTCACCCTAGGGCGTTGCTCCAACAGGTTGAATAGTTAGGGCCTTGGAAGTCAACGCCCGAAGCATAAAATGCAATAAAAATACAACAGTGTATCCATCATATAACAGGAATAATTGCAACCAGTTTGGATGTGGTGGCCTATTCTACGTTCCGGGCAACCTAGGCTTCACTCTAGGGCGTTGCTCCACCAGATCGAATAGTTAGTGCCTTAGAAGTCGACGCCAGAAACATAAAATGCAATATAAATACAACAGTTTTTCCATCGTATAAAACGTATAATTGCAACCAGTATGAAACTTATGGTCATTTCTTCTTTCCGAGCAACCTAGGCTTCACCCTAGGGCGTTGCTCCAACAGGTTGAATAGTTAGGGCCTTGGAAGTCAACGCCCGAAGCATAAAATGCAATAAAAATACAACAGTGCTCCCATCATATAACAGGAATAATTGCAACCAGTTTGAAAGTGATGGCCAATTCTACGTTCCGCGCAGCCTAGGCTTCACTCTAGGGCGTTGCTCCACCAGATCGAATAGTTAGTGCCTTAGAAGTCAACGCCAGAAGCGTAAAATACAATATAAATACAACAGTTTTTCCATCGTATAAAACGAATAATTGCAACCAGTTTGAAAGTGATGGCCAATTCTACCTTCCGGGCAACCTAGGCTTCACTCTAGGGCGTTGCTCCACCAGATCGAATAGATAGTGCCTTAGAAGTCAACGCCAGAAACATAAAATACAATATAAGTACAACAGTTTTTCCATCGTATAAAACGAATAATTGTAACCAGTATGAAACTTATGGTCATTTCTACTTTCCGAGCAACCTAGGCTTCACCCTAGGGCGCTGCTCCAACAGATTGAATAGTTAGGACCTTAGAAGTCAACGCCCGAACCATAAAATGCAAAAAAAAAATACAACAGTGTTTCCATCATATAACAGGAATAATTGCAACCAGTTTGAAAGTGATGGCCAATTCTACGTTCCGGCAACCTAGGCTTCCCTCTAGGGCGTTGCTCCACCAGATCGAATAGATAGTGCCTTAGAAGTCAACGGCAGAAGCATAAAATACAATATAAATACAACAGTTTTTCCATCGTATAAAACGAATATTTGCAACCAGTATGAAACTTATGGTCATATCTACATTCCGAGCAAGCTAGGCTTCACCCTAGGGCGTTGCTCCAACAGATTGAATAGTTAGGGCCTTAGAAGTCAACGCCCGAAGCATTAAATGCAATAAAAATACAACAGTGTATCCATCATATAACAGGAATAATTGCAACCAGTTTGAAAGTGATGGCCAATTCTACGTTCCGTGCAACCTAGGCTTCACTCTAGGGCGTTGCTCCACCATACCGAATAGTTAGTGCCTTAGAAGTCAACGCCAGAAGCATAAAATACAATATAAATACAACAGCGTTTCCATCCTATAAAACGAATAATTGCAACCAGTGTGTAAGTTATGGTCATTTCTACGTTCCGGGCAACCTAGGCTTCACTCCAGGGCGTTGCTCCACCACATCGCATAGTTAGTGCCTTAGAAGTCAACGCCAGATGCATAAAATACGATATAAATACAACAGCTTTTCCATCGTATAAAAGGATTAATTGCAACCAGTTTAAACGTGATAGCCAATTCTACGTCCCGGGCAACCTAGGCTTCACTCTAGGGCGTTGCTCCACCAGATCGAATAGCTGGTGCCTTAGAAGTCAACGCCAGAAGCATAAAATACAATATAAATACAACAGCTTTTCCATCGTATAAAACGAATAATTGCAACCAGTATGAAACTTATGGTCATTTCTACTTTCCGAGCAACCTAGGCTTCACCCTAGGGCGTTGCTCCAACGGATTGAATAGTTAGGGCCTTAGAAGTCAACGCCCGAACCATAAAACGCAAAAAAAATACAACAGTGTTTCCATCATATAACAGGAATAATTGCAACCAGTTTGAAAGTGATGGCCAATTCTACTTTCCGGGCAAGCTAGGTTTCACTCCAGGGCGTTGCTCCACCACATCTAATAGCTACGGCCTTAGAAGTCAACGCCAGAGGCATAAAATACAATATAAATACAACAGCGTTTACATCGTATAAAACGAATAATTGCAACCAGTGTGAAAATTATGGTCATTTCTACATTCCGAGCAACCTAGGATCCACTCTAGGGCGTTGCTCCACCAGATCCAATAGTTAGGTCCTTAGAAGTAAACGCCAGAAGCATAAAATACGATATAAATACAACAGCGTTTGCATTGTATAAAACGAATAATTGCAACCAGTGTGAAAGTTGTTGTCATTTCTACATTCCGAGCAACCTAGGATTGACTCTAGGGCGCTGCTGCTCCAGATCGAATAGTTAGGTCCTTAGAAGTAAACGCCAGAAGCATAAAATACGATATAAATACAACAGCTTTTCCATCGTATAAAAGGAATAATTGCAAACAGTGTGAAGGTAATGGTCATTTCTACGTTCCGGGCAAGCTAGGCTTCAGTCTAGGCCGTTGTTCCACCAGATCGAATAGTTAGGGCCTAAGAAGTGAACGCCAGAACCAAAAAATGCAAAAAAAATGCAACAGTGTTTCCATCATATAACATGAATAATTGCGACCAGTTTGAAAGTGATGGCCAATTCTACGTTCCGGGCAACCTAGGCTTCACTCTAGGGCGTTGCTCCACCAGATCGAATAGTTAGTGCCTTAGAAGTCAACGCCAGCAGCATAATATACAAAATAAATACAACAGTATTTCCATCGTATAAAACAAATAATTGCAACCAGTATGAAACTTATGGTCATTTCTACTTTCCGAGCAACCTAGGCTTCACCCTAGGGCGTTGCTCCAACGGATTGAATAGTTAGGGCCTAAGAAGTCAACGCCCGAACCATAAAATGCAAAAAAAATAAAACCGTGTTTCCATCATATAACAGGAATAATTGCAACCAGTTTGAAAGTGATGGCCAATTCTGCGTTTCGGGCAACCTAGGCTTCACTCGAGGGCGTTGATCCATCAGATCGAATAGTTAGGGCCTTAGAAGTCAACGCCAGAAGCATAAAATACAATAAAGATGAAACAGTTATTCCATCGTATAACAGGAATAACTGCAACCAGTGTGAAAGTAAGGGTCATTTCTACGTTCCGAGCATCCTAGGCTTCACTCCAGGGCGTTGTTCAACCAGATCGAATGGTTAGGGCCGAAGGAATCAAGGCCAGAAGCATAATATAGAATATAAATATAACAGTTTTTCCATCGTATAGAACGAATAATAGCAACCAGTGTGAAAGTTATGGTCATTTCTACGTTCCGGGCAACGTAGGCTTTACTCTACGGCGTCGTTCCACCAGATCGTATAGTTAGGGCCTAAGAAGTCAACGCCAGACGCATAAAATATAATATAAATATAACAGTTTTTGCATCGTATAAAACGAATAATAGCAACCAGTGTGAAAGTTATGGTCATTTCTACGTTCCAGGCAACCTAGGCGTCACTCTAGGTCGTTGGTCCACCACATCGAATAGCTACGGTCTTAGAAGTCAACGCCAGAAGCAAAAAATACAATATAAATACAACAGCATTTCCATCGTATAAAACGGATAATTGCAACCAGTGTGGAAGTAACGGTTATTTCTACGTTCCGGGCAACCTAGCCTTCACTCTAGGGCGTTGCCCCACCACATCGAATAGCTACAGCCTTAGAAGTCAACGCCAGAAGCATAAAATACGATATAAATACAACAGCTTTTCCATCGTATAAAACGAATAAATGCAACCAGTGTGAAAGTAATGGTCATTTCTACGTTCCGTGCACCCTAGGCGTCACTCTAGGGCATTGCTCCACCAACATCTAATAGCTACGGCCTTAGAAATCAACGTCAGATGCATAAAGTACAATATAAATACAACAGCGTTTCAATCGTATAAAACGAATAATTGCAACCAGAGTGAAAGTTGTGGTCATTTCTACATTCCGAGCAACCTAGGATTCACTCTAGGGCGCTGCTCCTCCTGATCGAATAGTTAGATCCTTAGAAGTAAACGCCAGAAGCATAAAATACGATATAAATACAACAGCTTTTCAATCGTATAAAAGGAATAATTGCAAACAGTGTGAAGGTAATGGTCATTTCTACGTTCCGGGCAAGCTAGGCTTCAGCCTAGGCCGTTGTTCCACCAGATCGAATAGTTAGGGCCTAAGAAGTGAACGCCAGAACCAAAAAATGCAAAAAAAATGCAACAGTGTTTCCATCATATAACAGGAGTAATTGCGACCAGTTTGGAAGTGATGGCCAATTCTACGTTCCGGGCGACCTAGGCTTCACTCTATGGCGTTGCTCCACCAGATAGAATAGTTAGGGCCTCAGGAGTCAACGCCAGAAGCATAAAATACAATATAAATACAACAGTTTTTCCATCGTATAAAACGAGTAATTGCAACCAGTGTGAAAGTTATGGTTATTTCTGCGTTTCGGGCAACCTAGGCTTCACTCGAGGGCGTTGATCCATCAGATCGAATAGCAAGGACCTTAGAAGTCGAAGCCAGAAGCGGAAAATACAATAAAAATGCAACAGTTTTTCCAACGTATAAAGCGAATAATTGTAACCAGTGTGAATGTTATGGTCATTAATACGTTCCGGGTAACCTAGGCTTCACTCTAGGGCGTTGATACACCAGATCCAATAGCTAGGGCCTAACGATTCAACGCCAGAAGCATAAAGTACAATGAAAATACAACAGTTTTTTCATCGTATAAAGCGGATAATTGCAACAAGCGTGAAGGTAATGGTCAGTTCTACGTTCCGGGCAATCTAGGATTCACTCTAGGGCGTTGCTGCACCAGATCGTATAGTTAGGGCCTAAGAAGTCAACGCCTGAAGCTTAAAATACAATATAAATACAACAGCTTTTCCATCGTATAAAACGAATAATTGCAACCAGTGTGAAAGTTATGGTCACTTCTACGTTCCGGTCAACCTTGGCTTCACTCTAGAGCGTTGCTCCGCCAGCTCGAATAGTTAGGGCCTTAGAAGTCAACGCCAGAAGCATAAGAAACAATATAAATACAACAGTTTTACCATCGTATAAAATGAATAATTGCAAACAGTGTGAAAATAATCGTCATTTCTACGTTCCGGGCAACATAGGCTTCACTGTAGGGCGTTGCACCACCAGATCGAATAGTTAGGGCCTTAGAAGTCGACGCCAGAAGCATAAAAGACAATATAAATACAACAACTTTTCCATCGTATAACAGGAATAATTCCAACCAGTTTGATAGTGAGGGTCATTTCTACGTTCCGGGCAACCTAGGCTTCACTCTAGGGCGTTGTTACACCAGATCGAATAGTTAGGGCCTTAGAAGTCAACGCCCGAAGCATAAAATGCAATAAAACTACAAAAGTTTTTCCATCGCATAACAGGAACAATTCCAACCAGTTTGAAAGTGATGGTCATTTCTACGTTCCGGGCAACCAAGGCTTCACTCCTGGGCGTTGCTAAACCAGATCGAATAGATAGGACCTTAGAAGTCAACGCCCGAAGCATAAAGTACACAATAAACAGAACAGATTATCCATTGTATAAAACGAATAATAGCAACCAGTGTGAAAGTTATGGTCATTTCTACGTTCCGGGCAACCTAGGCGTCACTCTAGGGCGTTGCTCCACCACATCGAATAGCTACGGCCTTAGAAGTCAACGCCAGAAGCATAAAATACAATATAAATACAACAGCATTTCCATCGTATAAAATGAATAATTGCAAACAGTGTGAAAGTAATGGTCATTTCTACATTCCGGGAAACCTGGCCTTCACCCTAGGGCGTGCTTCCACCAGGTCGAATAGTTACAGCCTTAGAACTCAACGCCAGAAGCATAAAATACAATATAAATATAACAACTCTTCCATCGTATAGAACGAATAATAGCAACCAGTGTGAAAGTTATGGTCATTTCTACGTTACGGGCAACCTACGCTTCACTCTAGGGCGTTGCTCCACCAGATCGAATAGTTAGGGACTAAGAAGTGAACGCCCGTAGAATGAAATGCGCTAAATATACAAGAGTTTTTCCATCGTATAACAGGAATAATTGCAACCAGTGTGAAAGTGATGGTCATTTCTACGTTCCGGATGACCTAGTCTTCAGTCTGGGGCGTTGTTCCACCAGATCGAATAGTTAGGGCCTAAGAAGACAACGCCAGAAGCATAAAATACAATATAAATATAACAGTTTTTCCATCGTATAAAACGAATAATAGCAACCAGTGAGACAGTTATGGTCATTTCTACGTTCCGGGCAACCTAGGCGTCACTCTAGGGCGTTGCTCCACCACATCGAATAGCTACGGCCTTAGAAGTCGACGCCAGAAGCATAAAATACAATATAAATACAACAGCATTTCCATCGTATAAAACGAATAATTGCAACCAGTGTGAAAGTAATGGTCATTTCTACGTTCCGTGCACCCTAGGCGTCACTCTAGGGCGTTGCTCCACCAACATCTAATAGCTACGACCTTAGAAGTCAACGCCAGAGGCATAAAGTACAATATAAATACAACAGCGTTTCCATCGTATAAAACGAATAATTGCAACCAGTGTGAAAATTATGGTCATTTCTACATTCCGAGCAACCTAGGATCCACTCTAGGGCGTTGCTCCACCAGATCGAATAGTTAGGTCCTTAGAAGTAAACGCCAGAAGCATAAAATACGATATAAATACAACAGCGTTTGTATTGTATAAAACGAATAATTGCAACCAGTGTGAAAGTTGTGGTCATTTCTACATTCCGAGCAACCTAGGATTCACTCTAGGGCGCTGCTCCTCCAGATCGAATAGTTAGATCCTTAGAAGTAAACGCCAGAAGCATAAAATACTATATAAATACAACAGCTTTTCCATTGTATAAAAGGAATAATTGCAAACAGTGTGATGGTAATGGTCATTTCTACGTTCCGTGCAAGCTAGGCTTCAGCCTAGGCCGTTGTTCCACCAGATCGAATAGTTAGGGCCTAAGAAGTGAACGCCAGAACCAAAAAATGCAAAAAAAATGCAACAGTGTTTCCATCATATAACAGGAATAATTGCGACCAGTTTGGAAGTGATGGCCAATTCTACGTTCCGGGCGACCTAGGCTTCACTCTAGGGCGTTGCTCCACCAGATAGAATAGTTAGGGCCTCAGGAGTCAACGCCAGAAGCATAAAATACAATATAAATACAACAGTTTTTCCATCGTATAAAACGAGTAATTGCAACCAGTGTGAAAGTTATGGTTATTTCTGCGTTTCGGGCAACCTAGGCTTCACTCGAGGGCGTTGATGCATCAGATCGAATAGCAAGGACCTTAGAAGTCGAAGCCAGAAGCGGAAAATACAATAAAAATGCAACAGTTTTTCCAACGTATAAAGCGAATAATTGTAACCAGTGTGAATGTTATGGTCATTAATACGTTCCGGGTAACCTAGGCTTCACTCTAGGGCGTTGATACACCAGATCCAATAGCTAGGGCCTAACAATTCAACGCCCGAAACATAAAATACAATATAAATACAACAGTTTTTCCATTGTATAAAACGAATAATGGCAACCAGTGTGAAAGTAATGGTCATTTCTACGTTCCGGGCAACCTAGGCGTCACTCTAGGGCGTTGCTCCACCACATCGAATAGCTACGGCCTTAGAAGTCAACGCCAGAAGCATAAAATACAATATAAATACAACAGCATTTCCATCGTATAAAATGAATAATTGCAAACAGTGTGAAAGTAATGGTCATTTCTACGTTCCGGGCAACCTAGGCTTCACTCTATGCGTTGCTCCACCCGATCGAATAGCTAGGGACTTAGAATTCAACGCTAAAAGCATAAAGTACAATAAAGATGCAACAGTTTTTCCACCGTATAACAGGAATAATTGCAACCAGTGTGAAGGTAACGGTCTGTCCTACGTTCCGTGCAACCTAGGCTTCACTCTAGGGCGTTGCTCCACCAGATCGAATAGTTAGGGACTAAGAAGTGAACGCCCGTAGCATGAAATACACTAAATATACAAGAGTTTTTCCATCGTATAACAGGAATAATTGCAACCAGTGCGAAAGTGATGGTCATTTCTACATTCAGAGCAACCTAGGCTTCACTCTAGGGCGATGCTCCACCAGATCGAATAGTTAGGGCCTTAAAAGTCAACGCCAGAAGCATAAAACACAATATAAATACAACAACTTTTCCATCGTATAACAGGAATAATAGCAACCAGTGTGAAAGATATGGTCACTTCTACGTTCCGGGCAAACTAGGGCTCACTCTAGGGCGTTGCTCCACCAGATCGAATAGTTAGGGCCTTAGAAGTTCACGCCAGAAGCATAAAATACGATAAAGATGCAACAGTTTTTCCATCGTATAAAACGAATAATTGCAACCAGTGTGAAATTTATGGTCATTCCTACATTCCGAGCAACCTAGACTTCACTCTAGAGCGTTGCTCCACCAGATCGAATAGTTAGGGACATGGAATTCATCTCTAAAAGCATAAAATACAATTAAAATACAGCAGATCTTCCATCATATAACAGGAATAATTGCAACCAGCTTGAATGTGATGGTCATTTCTACGTTCCGGGCAAGCTAGGCTTCACTCTAGGGCATTGCTCCACTTGATCGAATAGTTAGTACCTTAGAAGCCAACGCCAGAAGCATAAAATACAAAATAAATATAACAGTTTTTCCATCGTATAAAACGAATAATAGCAACCAGTGTGAAAGTTATGGTCATTTCAACGTTCCGGGCTTCCTAGGCTTCACTCTATGGCGTTGCTCCACCCCATCGAATAGCTACGGCCTTAGAAGTCAACACCTGAAGCATAAAATGCAATAAAAATACAACAGTTTTTTCACCGTATAACAGGAATAATTGCAACAAGCGTGAAGGTTATGGTCATTTCAACGTTCCGGGCTTCCTAGGCTTCACCCTATGGCGTTGCTCCACCACATCGAATAGCTACGGCCTTAGAAGTCAACGCCTGAAGCATAAAATGCAATAAAAATACAACAGTTTTTTCACCGTATAACAGGAATAATTGCAACAAGCGTGAAGGTAATGGTCATTTCTGCGTTCCGGGCAACCTAGGCTTCACCCTAGGGCGTTGTTCCACCAAATCGAATAGTTAGGGCCTAAGAAGTGAACGCCAGAAGCATAAAATACAATATAAATACAACAGTTTTTCCATCATATAAAACGAATAATTGCAACCAGGATGAAAGTTATGGTCATTTCTACTTTCCGGGCACCCTAGGCTTCACCCTAGGGCGCTGCTCCAACAGATTGATTAGTTAGGGCCTTAGAAGTCAATGCCCGAAGCATAAAATGCAATAAAAGTACAACAGTTCTTCCATCATATAACAGGAATAATTGCAACCAGTGTGAAAGTAATGGTCATTTCCATGTTCCGGGCAACCCATGCTTCCCCCTAGGGCGCTGCTCCAACAGATTGAATAGTTAGGACCTTAGAACTCAATGCCCGAAGCATAAAATGCAATAAAAGTACAACAGTTCTTCTACCATATAACAGGAATAATTGCAACCAGTTTGAATGTGATGGTCATTTCTACGTTCCGGGCAACCTAGGCTTCACTCTAGGACATTGCTCCACCAGATCGAATAGTTAGTACCTTAGAAGCCAACGCCAGAAGCATAAAATACAATATAAATACAACAGCTTTTCCATCGTATATAATGTATATTTGCAAACAGTGTGAAAGTAATGGTCATTTCCATGTTCCGGGCAACCTAGGCTTCACTCTAGGGCGCTGTTCCACCAGATAGAATAGTTAGGGCCTAAGAAGTCAACGCCAGAAGCATAAAATACAATATAAATACAACAGCTTTTCCATCGAATAAAACGAATAATTGCAACCAGTATGAAACTTATGGTCATTTCTACTTTCCGAGCAACCTAGGCTTCACCCTAGGGCGTTGCTCCACCAGATTCAACAGTTAGGGCCTTAGAAGTCAACGCCCGAAGCATAAAATATAAAATAAATAGTACAGTTTTTGCATCGTATAAAACGAATAATTTCGACCAGTTTGAATGTGATGGCCAATTCTACGTTCCGGGCAACCTAGGCTTCACTCTAGGGCGTTGCTCCAACAGATTCAATAGTTGGTGCCTTAGAAGTCAACGCCCGAAGCATAAAATGCAATAAAAATACAATAGTGTTTCCATCGTATAAAACGAATAATTGAAACGAGTATGAAGCTTATGGTCATTTCTACTTTCCGAGCAAGCTAGGCTTCACCCTAGGGCGTTGCTCCAACAGACTGAATAGTTAGGACCTTAGAAGTGAACGCCCGAACCATAAAATGCAATAAAAATGCAACAGTGTTTCCATCATATAACAGGAATGATTGCAACCAGTTTGAAAGTGATGACCAATTCTACGTTCCGGGCAACCTAGGCGTCACTCTAGGGCGTTGCTCCACCTGATCGAATAGTTAGTGCCTTAGAAGTCAACGCCAGAAGCATAAAATACAATATAAATACAACAGTTTTTTCATCGTATAAAACGAATAATTGCAACCAGTATGAAACTTATGGTCATTTCTACTTTCCGACCAACCTAGGCTTCACCCTAGGGCGTTGCTCCAACGGATTGAATAGTTAGGGCCTTAGAAGCCAACGCCCGAACCATAAAATGCAAAAAAAATACAACAGTGTTTCCATCATATAACAGCAATAATCGCAACCAGTTTGAAAGTGATGGCGAATTCTACGTTCCGGGCAACCTAGGTTTCACTCCAGGTCGTTGCTCCACCAGACCGAATAGTTACGGCCTAAGAAGTCAACGCCAGAAGCATAAAATACGATATAAATACAACAGCTTTTCCATCGTATATAAAGAAGAATTGCAACCAGTGTGAAAGTAATGGTCATTTCTACGTTCCGAGCACACTAGGCGTCTCTCTAGGGCGTTGCTCCACCACATCTAATAGCTACGGCCTTAGAAGTCAACGCCAGAGGCATAAAATACAATATAAATACAACAGCTTTTCCATCGTATAAAACCAATAATTCCAACCAGTATGAAACTTATGGTCATTTCTACTTTCCGAGCAAGCTAGGCTTCACCCTAGGGCATTGCTCCAACGGATTGAATAGTTAGGGCCTTAGAAGTCAACGCCCGAACCATAAAATGCAAAAAAAATACAACAGTGTTTCCATCGTATAACAGGATTAATTGCAACCAGTTTGAAAGTGATGGCCATTTCTCCTTTCCGGGCAACCTAGGCTTCACCCTAGGGCGTTGCTTCAATAGACCGAATTGCTAGGGCCTTAGAAGTCAACGCCAGAGGCATAAAATACAATATAAATACAACAGCGTTTCCATCGTATAAAACGAATAATTGCAACCACTGTGAAAGTTATAGTCATATCCACATTCCGTGTAACCTAGGCTTCACTCTAGGGCGTTGCTCCACCAGATCGCATAGTTAGGTCCTTAGGAGTACACGCCAGAAGCATAAAATACAATATAGATACAACAGCTTTTCCATCGTATAAAAGGTTTAATTGCAACCAGTTTTAACGTGATGGTCATTTCTCCCTTCCGGGCAACCTAGGCTTCACTCTAGGGCGTTGCTCCACTAGATCGTACAGCTATGGCCTTAGAAGTCAACGCCAGAAGCATAAAATACAATATAAATACAACAGTTTTTCCATCGTATAAAACGAATAATTGCAACCAGTATGAAACTTATGGTCATTTCTACTTTCCGAGCAACCTAGGCTTCACCCTAGGGCGTTGCTCCAACAGATTGAATAGCTAGGACCTTAGAAGTGAACGCCCGAACCATAAAATGCAAAAAAAATACAACAGTGTTTCCATCATATAACAGGAATAATTGCAACCAGTTTGAAAGTGATGGCCAATTCTACGTTCCGGGCAACCTAGGCTTCACTCTATTGCGTTGTTCCACCAGATCGAATAGTTAGGGCCTAAGAAGTCAACGTCAGAAGCATAAAATACAACATAAATATAACAGTTTTTCCATCGTATAAAACGAATAAAGAAACCAGTGTGAAAGTTATGGTCATTTTTACGTTCCGGGCAACCTAGGCTTCACCCTAGGCCGTTGTACCACCAGATCGAATAGTTAGGGCCTAAGAAGTGAACGCCAGAAGTATAAAATACAATATAAATACAACAGTGTTTCCATCGTATAAAACGTATAATTGCAACCAGTACGAAACTTATGGTCATTTGTACTTTCCGAGCAACCTAGGCTTCACCCTAGGGCGTTGCTCCAACAGATTGAATAGTTAGGGTCTTAGAAATCAACGCCCGAACCATAAAATGCAAAAAAAAATACAACAGTGTTTCCATCATATGACAGGAATAATTGCAACCAGTTTGAAAGTGATGGCCAATTCTACGTTCCGGGCAACCTAGGTTTCACTCCAGGGCGTTGCTCCACCAGATAGAATAGATAGGGCCTTAGCAGTCAACGCCCGAAGCATAAAATACAAAATAAATAGTACAGTTTTTCCATCGTATTAAACGAATAATTTCTACCAGTGTGGAAGTTATGGACATTTCTACTTTCCGGTCAACCTGGGCTTCACCCTAGGGCGTTGTTCCACCAGATGGAATAGTTAGGGCCTAAGAAGTCAACGCCAGAACCATAAAATACGATATAAATACAGCAGCTTTTCCATCGTATAAAACGAATAATTGCAACCAGCGTGATAGTTATGCTCATTTCTACGTACCGGGCAACCTAGGCATCACCCTAGGGCGTTGCTCCACCAGATCGAATAGCTAGGGACTTAGAATTCATCTCTAAAAGCATAAAATACAATTAAAATACAACAGTTTTTCCATCGTATAACAGGAATAATTGCAACCAGTGTGAAAGTAATGGTCATTTCTACGTTCCGGGCAACCTAGTCTTCACTCTAGGGCGTTGTGCCACCAGATCCAATAGTTAGGGTCTAAGAAGTCAACGCCAGAAGCATAAAATACAATATAAATATAACAGTTTTTCCATCGTATAAAACGAATAATAGCAACCAGTGTGAAAGTTATGGTCATTTCTACGTTCCGGGCGACCTAGTCATCAGTCTGGGGCGTTGTTCCGCCAGACCGAATAGTTAGGGCCTAAGAAGTCAACGCCACAAGCATAAAATACAATATAAATATAGCAGTTTTTCCATCGTATAAAACGAATAATAGCAACCAGTGTGAAGGTTATGGTCATTTCAACGTTCCGGGCTTCCTAGGCTTCACCCTATGGCGTTGCTCCACCACATCGAATAGCTACGGCCTTAGAAGTCAACGCCTGAAGCATAAAATGCAATAAAAATACAACAGTTTTTTCACCGTATAACAGGAATAATTGCAACAAGCGTGAAGGTAATGGTCATTTCTGCGTTCCGGGCAACCTAGGCTTCACCCTAGGGCGTTGTTCCACCAAATCGAATAGTTAGGGCCTAAGAAGTGAACGCCAGAAGCATAAAATACAATATAAATACAACAGTTTTTCCATCATATAAAACGAATAATTGCAACCAGGATGAAAGTTATGGTCATTTCTACTTTCCGGGCAACCTAGGCTTCACCCTAGGGCGCTGCTCCAACAGATTGATTAGTTAGGGACTTAGAAGTCGACGCCAGAAGCATAAAATACAATATAAATACAACAGTTTTTCCATCGTATAAAACGTATAATTGCAACCAGTATGAAACTTATGGTCATTTCTACTTTCCGAGCAACCTAGGCTTCACGCTAGGGCGTTGCTCCAACAGATTGAATAGTTACGGCCTTAGAAGTCAACGCCCGAACCATAAAATGCAAAAAAAATACGACAGTGTTTCCATTATATAACAGGAATAATTGCATCCAGTTTGAAAGTGATGGCCAATTCTACGTTCCGGGCAACCTAGGTTTCACTCGAGGGCGTTGCTCCACCACACCGAACAGTTACGGCCTAAGAAGTCAACGCCAGAAGCATAAAAAGCGATATAAATACAACAGCTTTTCCATCGTATAAAACGAATAATTGCAACCAGTGTGAAAGTAATGGTCATTTCTACGTTCCGAGCACCGTAGCCGTCTCTCTAGGGCGCTGCTCCACCACATCTAATAGCTACGGCCTTAGAAGTCAACGCCAGAGGCATAAAATACAATATAAATACAACAGCTTTTCCATCGTATAAAACCAATAATTCCAACCAGTATGAAACTTATGGTCATTTCTACTTTCCGAGCAAGCTAGGCTTCACCCTAGGGCATTGCTCCAACGGATTGAATAGTTAGGGCCTTAGAAGTCAACGCCCGAACCATAAAATGCAAAAAAAATACAACAGTGTTTCCATCGTATAACAGGATTAATTGCAACCAGTTTGAAAGTGATGGCCATTTCTCCTTTCCGGGCAACCTAGGCTTCACCCTAGGGCGTTGCTTCAATAGACCGAATTGCTAGGGCCTTAGAAGTCAACGCCAGAGGCATAAAATACAATATAAATACAACAGCGTTTCCATCGTATAAAACGAATAATTGCAACCACTGTGAAAGTTATAGTCATATCCACATTCCGTGTAACCTAGGCTTCACTCTAGGGCGTTGCTCCACCAGATCGCATAGTTAGGTCCTTAGGAGTACACGCCAGAAGCATAAAATACAATATAGATACAACAGCTTTTCCATCGTATAAAAGGTTTAATTGCAACCAGTTTTAACGTGATGGTCATTTCTCCCTTCCGGGCAACCTAGGCTTCACTCTAGGGCGTTGCTCCACTAGATCGTACAGCTATGGCCTTAGAAGTCAACGCCAGAAGCATAAAATACAATATAAATACAACAGTTTTTCCATCGTATAAAACGAATAATTGCAACCAGTATGAAACTTATGGTCATTTCTACTTTCCGAGCAACCTAGGCTTCACCCTAGGGCGTTGCTCCAACAGATTGAATAGCTAGGACCTTAGAAGTGAACGCCCGAACCATAAAATGCAAAAAAAATACAACAGTGTTTCCATCATATAACAGGAATAATTGCAACCAGTTTGAAAGTGATGGCCAATTCTACGTTCCGGGCAACCTAGGCTTCACTCTATTGCGTTGTTCCACCAGATCGAATAGTTAGGGCCTAAGAAGTCAACGTCAGAAGCATAAAATACAACATAAATATAACAGTTTTTCCATCGTATAAAACGAATAAAGAAACCAGTGTGAAAGTTATGGTCATTTTTACGTTCCGGGCAACCTAGGCTTCACCCTAGGCCGTTGTACCACCAGATCGAATAGTTAGGGCCTAAGAAGTGAACGCCAGAAGTATAAAATACAATATAAATACAACAGTGTTTCCATCGTATAAAACGTATAATTGCAACCAGTACGAAACTTATGGTCATTTGTACTTTCCGAGCAACCTAGGCTTCACCCTAGGGCGTTGCTCCAACAGATTGAATAGTTAGGGTCTTAGAAATCAACGCCCGAACCATAAAATGCAAAAAAAAATACAACAGTGTTTCCATCATATGACAGGAATAATTGCAACCAGTTTGAAAGTGATGGCCAATTCTACGTTCCGGGCAACCTAGGTTTCACTCCAGGGCGTTGCTCCACCAGATAGAATAGATAGGGCCTTAGCAGTCAACGCCCGAAGCATAAAATACAAAATAAATAGTACAGTTTTTCCATCGTATTAAACGAATAATTTCTACCAGTGTGGAAGTTATGGACATTTCTACTTTCCGGACAACCTGGGCTTCACCCTAGGGCGTTGTTCCACCAGATGGAATAGTTAGGGCCTAAGAAGTCAACGCCAGAACCATAAAATACGATATAAATACAGCAGCTTTTCCATCGTATAAAACGAATAATTGCAACCAGCGTGATAGTTATGCTCATTTCTACGTACCGGGCAACCTAGGCATCACCCTAGGGCGTTGCTCCACCAGATCGAATAGCTAGGGACTTAGAATTCATCTCTAAAAGCATAAAATACAATTAAAATACAACAGTTTTTCCATCGTATAACAGGAATAATTGCAACCAGTGTGAAAGTAATGGTCATTTCTACGTTCCGGGCAACCTAGTCTTCACTCTAGGGCGTTGTGCCACCAGATCCAATAGTTAGGGTCTAAGAAGTCAACGCCAGAAGCATAAAATACAATATAAATATAACAGTTTTTCCATCGTATAAAACGAATAATAGCAACCAGTGTGAAAGTTATGGTCATTTCTACGTTCCGGGCGACCTAGTCATCAGTCTGGGGCGTTGTTCCGCCAGACCGAATAGTTAGGGCCTAAGAAGTCAACGCCACAAGCATAAAATACAATATAAATATAGCAGTTTTTCCATCGTATAAAACGAATAATAGCAACCAGTGTGAAGGTTATGGTCATTTCAACGTTCCGGGCTTCCTAGGCTTCACCCTATGGCGTTGCTCCACCACATCGAATAGCTACGGCCTTAGAAGTCAACGCCTGAAGCATAAAATGCAATAAAAATACAACAGTTTTTTCACCGTATAACAGGAATAATTGCAACAAGCGTGAAGGTAATGGTCATTTCTGCGTTCCGGGCAACCTAGGCTTCACCCTAGGGCGTTGTTCCACCAAATCGAATAGTTAGGGCCTAAGAAGTGAACGCCAGAAGCATAAAATACAATATAAATACAACAGTTTTTCCATCATATAAAACGAATAATTGCAACCAGGATGAAAGTTATGGTCATTTCTACTTTCCGGGCAACCTAGGCTTCACCCTAGGGCGCTGCTCCAACAGATTGATTAGTTAGGGACTTAGAAGTCGACGCCAGAAGCATAAAATACAATATAAATACAACAGTTTTTCCATCGTATAAAACGTATAATTGCAACCAGTATGAAACTTATGGTCATTTCTACTTTCCGAGCAACCTAGGTTTCACTCGAGGGCGTTGCTCCACCACACCGAACAGTTACGGCCTAAGAAGTCAACGCCAGAAGCATAAAAAGCGATATAAATACAACAGCTTTTCCATCGTATAAAACGAATAATTGCAACCAGTGTGAAAGTAATGGTCATTTCTACGTTCCGAGCACCGTAGCCGTCTCTCTAGGGCGCTGCTCCACCACATCTAATAGCTACGGCCTTAGAAGTCAACGCCAGAGGCATAAAATACAATATAAATACAACAGCGTTTCCATCGTATAAAACGAATAATTGCAACCAGTATGAAACCTATGGACATTTCTACTTTTCGAGCAACCCAGGCTTCACCCTAGGTCGCTGCTCCAACAGACTGAATAGTTAGGGCCTTAGAAGTCAACGCCCGAACCATAAAATGCAAAAAAAATACAACAGTGTATCCATCATATAACAGGAATAATTGCAACCAGTTTGGATGTGGTGGCCTATTCTACGTTCCGGGCAACCTAGGCTTCACTCTAGGGCGTTGCTCCACCAGATCGAATAGTTAGTGCCTTAGAAGTCGACGCCAGAAGCATAAAATACAATATAAATACAACAGTTTTTCCATCGTATAAAACGTATAATTGCAACCAGTATGAAACTTATGGTCATTTCTTCTTTCCGAGCAACCTAGGCTTCACCCTAGGGCGTTGCTCCAACAGGTTGAATAGTTAGGGCCTTGGAAGTCAACGCCCGAAGCATAAAATGCAATAAAAATACAACAGTGCTCCCATCATATAACAGGAATAATTGCAACCAGTTTGAAAGTGATGGCCAATTCTACGTTCCGCGCAGCCTAGGCTTCACTCTAGGGCGTTGCTCCACCAGATCGAATAGTTAGTGCCTTAGAAGTCAACGCCAGAAGCGTAAAATACAATATAAATACAACAGTTTTTCCATCGTATAAAACGAATAATTGCAACCAGTTTGAAAGTGATGGCCAATTCTACCTTCCGGGCAACCTAGGCTTCACTCTAGGGCGTTGCTCCACCAGATCGAATAGATAGTGCCTTAGAAGTCAACGCCAGAAACATAAAATACAATATAAGTACAACAGTTTTTCCATCGTATAAAACGAATAATTGTAACCAGTATGAAACTTATGGTCATTTCTACTTTCCGAGCAACCTAGGCTTCACCCTAGGGCGTTGCTCCAACAGATTGAATAGTTAGGACCTTAGAAGTCAACGCCCGAACCATAAAATGCAAAAAAAAAATACAACAGTGTTTCCATCATATAACAGGAATAATTGCAACCAGTTTGAAAGTGATGGCCAATTCTACGTTCCGGCAACCTAGGCTTCCCTCTAGGGCGTTGCTCCACCAGATCGAATAGATAGTGCCTTAGAAGTCAACGGCAGAAGCATAAAATACAATATAAATACAACAGTTTTTCCATCGTATAAAACGAATATTTGCAACCAGTATGAAACTTATGGTCATATCTACATTCCGAGCAAGCTAGGCTTCACCCTAGGGCGTTGCTCCAACAGATTGAATAGTTAGGGCCTTAGAAGTCAACGCCCGAAGCATTAAATGCAATAAAAATACAACAGTGTATCCATCATATAACAGGAATAATTGCAACCAGTTTGAAAGTGATGGCCAATTCTACGTTCCGTGCAACCTAGGCTTCACTCTAGGGCGTTGCTCCACCATACCGAATAGTTCGTGCCTTAGAAGTCAACGCCAGAAGCATAAAATACAATATAAATACAACAGCGTTTCCATCCTATAAAACGAATAATTGCAACCAGTGTGTAAGTTATGGTCATTTCTACGTTCCGGGCAACCTAGGCTTCACTCCAGGGCGTTGCTCCACCACATCGCATAGTTAGTGCCTTAGAAGTCAACGCCAGATGCATAAAATACGATATAAATACAACAGCTTTTCCATCGTATAAAAGGATTAATTGCAACCAGTTTAAACGTGATAGCCAATTCTACGTCCCGGGCAACCTAGGCTTCACTCTAGGGCGTTGCTCCACCAGATCGAATAGCTGGTGCCTTAGAAGTCAACGCCAGAAGCATAAAATACAATATAAATACAACAGCTTTTCCATCGTATAAAACGAATAATTGCAACCAGTATGAAACTTATGGTCATTTCTACTTTCCGAGCAACCTAGGCTTCACCCTAGGGCGTTGCTCCAACGGATTGAATAGTTAGGGCCTTAGAAGTCAACGCCCGAACCATAAAACGCAAAAAAAATACAACAGTGTTTCCATCATATAACAGGAATAATTGCAACCAGTTTGAAAGTGATGGCCAATTCTACTTTCCGGGCAAGCTAGGTTTCACTCCAGGGCGTTGCTCCACCACATCTAATAGCTACGGCCTTAGAAGTCAACGCCAGAGGCATAAAATACAATATAAATACAACAGCGTTTACATCGTATAAAACGAATAATTGCAACCAGTGTGAAAATTATGGTCATTTCTACATTCCGAGCAACCTAGGATCCACTCTAGGGCGTTGCTCCACCAGATCGAATAGTTAGGTCCTTAGAAGTAAACGCCAGAAGCATAAAATACGATATAAATACAACAGCGTTTGCATTGTATAAAACGAATAATTGCAACCAGTGTGAAAGTTGTTGTCATTTCTACATTCCGAGCAACCTAGGATTGACTCTAGGGCGCTGCTGCTCCAGATCGAATAGTTAGGTCCTTAGAAGTAAACGCCAGAAGCATAAAATACGATATAAATACAACAGCTTTTCCATCGTATAAAAGGAATAATTGCAAACAGTGTGAAGGTAATGGTCATTTCTACGTTCCGGGCAAGCTAGGCTTCAGTCTAGGCCGTTGTTCCACCAGATCGAATAGTTAGGGCCTAAGAAGTGAACGCCAGAACCAAAAAATGCAAAAAAAATGCAACAGTGTTTCCATCATATAACATGAATAATTGCGACCAGTTTGAAAGTGATGGCCAATTCTACGTTCCGGGCAACCTAGGCTTCACTCTAGGGCGTTGCTCCACCAGATCGAATAGTTAGTGCCTTAGAAGTCAACGCCAGCAGCATAATATACAAAATAAATACAACAGTATTTCCATCGTATAAAACAAATAATTGCAACCAGTATGAAACTTATGGTCATTTCTACTTTCCGAGCAACCTAGGCTTCACCCTAGGGCGTTGCTCCAACGGATAGAATAGTTAGGGCCTAAGAAGTCAACGCCCGAACCATAAAATGCAAAAAAAATAAAACCGTGTTTCCATCATATAACAGGAATAATTGCAACCAGTTTGAAAGTGATGGCCAATTCTGCGTTTCGGGCAACCTAGGCTTCACTCGAGGGCGTTGATCCATCAGATCGAATAGTTAGGGCCTTAGAAGTCAACGCCAGAAGCATAAAATACAATAAAGATGAAACAGTTATTCCATCGTATAACAGGAATAACTGCAACCAGTGTGAAAGTAAGGGTCATTTCTACGTTCCGAGCATCCTAGGCTTCACTCCAGGGCGTTGTTCAACCAGATCGAATGGTTAGGGCCGAAGGAATCAAGGCCAGAAGCATAATATAGAATATAAATATAACAGTTTTTCCATCGTATAGAACGAATAATAGCAACCAGTGTGAAAGTTATGGTCATTTCTACGTTCCGGGCAACGTAGGCTTTACTCTACGGCGTCGTTCCACCAGATCGTATAGTTAGGGCCTAAGAAGTCAACGCCAGACGCATAAAATATAATATAAATATAACAGTTTTTGCATCGTATAAAACGAATAATAGCAACTAGTGTGAAAGTTATGGTCATTTCTACGTTCCGGGCAACCTAGGCGTCACTCTAGGTCGTTGGTCCACCACATCGAATAGCTACGGTCTTAGAAGTCAACGCCAGAAGCAAAAAATACAATATAAATACAACAGCATTTCCATCGTATAAAACGGATAATTGCAACCAGTGTGGAAGTAACGGTTATTTCTACGTTCCGGGCAACCTAGCCTTCACTCTAGGGCGTTGCCCCACCACATCGAATAGCTACAGCCTTAGAAGTCAACGCCAGAAGCATAAAATACGATATAAATACAACAGCTTTTCCATCGTATAAAACGAATAAATGCAACCAGTGTGAAAGTAATGGTCATTTCTACGTTCCGTGCACCCTAGGCGTCACTCTAGGGCATTGCTCCACCAACATCTAATAGCTACGGCCTTAGAAATCAACGCCAGATGCATAAAGTACAATATAAATACAACAGCGTTTCAATCGTATAAAACGAATAATTGCAACCAGAGTGAAAGTTGTGGTCATTTCTACATTTCGAGCAACCTAGGATTCACTCTAGGGCGCTGCTCCTCCTGATCGAATAGTTAGATCCTTAGAAGTAAACGCCAGAAGCATAAAATACGATATAAATACAACAGCTTTTCAATCGTATAAAAGGAATAATTGCAAACAGTGTGAAGGTAATGGTCATTTCTACGTTCCGGGCAAGCTAGGCTTCAGCCTAGGCCGTTGTTCCACCAGATCGAATAGTTAGGGCCTAAGAAGTGAACGCCAGAACCAAAAAATGCAAAAAAAATGCAACAGTGTTTCCATCATATAACAGGAGTAATTGCGACCAGTTTGGAAGTGATGGCCAATTCTACGTTCCGGGCGACCTAGGCTTCACTCTATGGCGTTGCTCCACCAGATAGAATAGTTAGGGCCTCAGGAGTCAACGCCAGAAGCATAAAATACAATATAAATACAACAGTTTTTCCATCGTATAAAACGAGTAATTGCAACCAGTGTGAAAGTTATGGTTATTTCTGCGTTTCGGGCAACCTAGGCTTCACTCTAGGGCGTTGCTCCACCACATCGAATAGCTACGGCCTTAGAAGTCAACGCCAGAAGCATAAAATACAATATAAATACAACAGCATTTCCATCGTATAAAATGAATAATTGCAAACAGTGTGAAAGTAATGGTCATTTCTACATTCCGGGAAACCTGGCCTTCACCCTAGGGCGTGCTTCCACCAGGTCGAATAGTTACAGCCTTAGAACTCAACGCCAGAAGCATAAAATACAATATAAATATAACAACTCTTCCATCGTATAGAACGAATAATAGCAACCAGTGTGAAAGTTATGGTCATTTCTACGTTACGGGCAACCTACGCTTCACTCTAGGGCGTTGCTCCACCAGATCGAATAGTTAGGGACTAAGAAGTGAACGCCCGTAGAATGAAATGCGCTAAATATACAAGAGTTTTTCCATCGTATAACAGGAATAATTGCAACCAGTGTGAAAGTGATGGTCATTTCTACGTTCCGGATGACCTAGTCTTCAGTCTGGGGCGTTGTTCCACCAGATCGAATAGTTAGGGCCTAAGAAGACAACGCCAGAAGCATAAAATACAATATAAATATAACAGTTTTTCCATCGTATAAAACGAATAATAGCAACCAGTGAGACAGTTATGGTCATTTCTACGTTCCGGGCAACCTAGGCGTCACTCTAGGGCGTTGCTCCACCACATCGAATAGCTACGGCCTTAGAAGTCGACGCCAGAAGCATAAAATACAATATAAATACAACAGCATTTCCATCGTATAAAACGAATAATTGCAACCAGTGTGAAAGTAATGGTCATTTCTACGTTCCGTGCACCCCAGGCGTCACTCTAGGGCGTTGCTCCACCAACATCTAATAGCTACGACCTTAGAAGTCAACGCCAGATTCATAAAGTACAATATAAATACAACAGCGTTTCCATCGTATAAAACGAATAATTGCAACCAGTGTGAAAATTATGGTCATTTCTACATTCCGAGCAACCTAGGATCCACTCTAGGGCGTTGCTCCACCAGATCGAATAGTTAGGTCCTTAGAAGTAAACGCCAGAAGCATAAAATACGATATAAATACAACAGCGTTTGTATTGTATAAAACGAATAATTGCAACCAGTGTGAAAGTTGTGGTCATTTCTACATTCCGAGCAACCTAGGATTCACTCTAGGGCGCTGCTCCTCCAGATCGAATAGTTAGATCCTTAGAAGTAAACGCCAGAAGCATAAAATACTATATAAATACAACAGCTTTTCCATTGTATAAAAGGAATAATTGCAAACAGTGTGATGGTAATGGTCATTTCTACGTTCCGGGCAACCTACGTTTCACTCTATGGCGTTGCTCCACCAGATCGAATAGTTAGGGCCTAAGAATTCAACGCCTGGAGCATAAAATACGATATAAATACAACAGCTCTTCCATCGTATAAAACGTGTAATTTCAACCAGTGTGAAAGTTATGGTTATTTCTGCGTTTCGGGCAACCTAGGCTTCACTCGATGGCGTTGATCCATCAGATCGAATAGTTAGGGCCTTAGAAGTCAACGCCAGAAGCATAAAATACAATAAAGATGAAACAGTTATTCCATCGTATAACAGGAATAACTGCAACCAGTGTGAAAGTAAGGGTCATTTCTACGTTCCGAGCATCCTAGGCTTCACTCCAGGGCGTTGTTCAACCAGATCGAATGGTTAGGGCCGAAGGAATCAAGGCCAGAAGCATAATATAGAATATAAATATAACAGTTTTTCCATCGTATAGAACGAATAATAGCAACCAGTGTGAAAGTTATGGTCATTTCTACGTTCCGGGCAACGTAGGCTTTACTCTACGGCGTCGTTCCACCAGATCGTATAGTTAGGGCCTAAGAAGTCAACGCCAGACGCATAAAATATAATATAAATATAACAGTTTTTGCATCGTATAAAACGAATAATAGCAACCAGTGTGAAAGTTATGGTCATTTCTACGTTCCGGGCAACCTAGGCGTCACACTAGGTCGTTGGTCCACCACATCGAATAGCTACGGTCTTAGAAGTCAACGCCAGAAGCAAAAAATACAATATAAATACAACAGCATTTCCATCGTATAAAACGGATAATTGCAACCAGTGTGGAAGTAACGGTTATTTCTACGTTCCGGGCAACCTAGCCTTCACTCTAGGGCGTTGCCCCATCACATCGAATAGCTACAGCCTTAGAAGTCAACGCCAGAAGCATAAAATACGATATAAATACAACAGCTTTTCCATCGTATAAAACGAATAAATGCAACCAGTGTGAAAGTAATGGTCATTTCTACGTTCCGAGCAACCTAGGATTCACTCTAGGGCGCTGCTCCACCTGATCGAATAGTTAGATCCTTAGAAGTAAACGCCAGAAGCATAAAATACGATATAAATACAACAGCTTTTCAATCGTATAAAAGGAATAATTGCAAACAGTGTGAAGGTAATGGTCATTTCTACGTTCCGGGCAAGCTAGGCTTCAGCCTAGGCCGTTGTTCCACCAGATCGAATAGTTAGGGCCTAAGAAGTGAACGCCAGAACCAAAAAATGCAAAAAAAATGCAACAGTGTTTCCATCATATAACAGGAGTAATTGCGACCAGTTTGGAAGTGATGGCCAATTCTACGTTCCGGGCGACCTAGGCTTCACTCTATGGCGTTGCTCCACCAGATAGAATAGTTAGGGCCTCAGGAGTCAACGCCAGAAGCATAAAATACAATATAAATACAACAGTTTTTCCATCGTATAAAACGAGTAATTGCAACCAGTGTGAAAGTTATGGTTATTTCTGCGTTTCGGGCAACCTAGGCTTCACTCGAGGGCGTTGATGCATCAGATCGAATAGCAAGGACCTTAGAAG
Source organism: Calliopsis andreniformis (assembly GCF_051401765.1). Classification (NCBI taxonomy): domain Eukaryota; kingdom Metazoa; phylum Arthropoda; class Insecta; order Hymenoptera; family Andrenidae; genus Calliopsis; species Calliopsis andreniformis. The sequence goes on along the minus strand of NW_027480429.1, from coordinate 9,477,499 downwards.
TCGAAGCCAGAAGCGGAAAATACAATAAAAATGCAACAGTTTTTCCAACGTATAAAGCGAATAATTGTAACCAGTGTGAATGTTATGGTCATTAATACGTTCCGGGTAACCTAGGCTTCACTCTAGGGCGTTGATACACCAGATCCAATAGCTAGGGCCTAACAATTCAACGCCAGAAGCATAAAGTACAATGAAAATACAACAGTTTTTTCATCGTATAAAGCGGATAATTGCAACAAGCGTGAAGGTAATGGTCAGTTCTGCGTTCCGGGCAATCTAGGATTCACTCTAGGGCGTTGCTGCACCAGATCGTATAGTTAGGGCCTAAGAAGTCAACGCCTGAAGCTTAAAATACAATATAAATACAACAGCTTTTCCATCGTATAAAACGAATAATTGCAACCAGTGTGAAAGTTATGGTCACTTCTACGTTCCGGTCAACCTTGGCTTCACTCTAGAGCGTTGCTCCGCCAGCTCGAATAGTTAGGGCATTAGAAGTCAACGCCAGAAGCATAAGAAACAATATAAATACAACAGTTTTACCATCGTATAAAATGAATAATTGCAAACAGTGTGAAAATAATGGTCATTTCTACGTTCCGGGCAACATAGGCTTCACTGTAGGGCGTTGCACCACCAGATCGAATAGTTAGGGCCTTAGAAGTCGACGCCAGAAGCATAAAAGACAATATAAATACAACAACTTTTCCATCGTATAACAGGAATAATTCCAACCAGTTTGATAGTGAGGGTCATTTCTACGTTCCGGGCAACCTAGGCTTCACTCTAGGGCGTTGTTACACCAGATCGAATGGTTAGGGCCTTAGAAGTCAACGCCCGAAGCATAAAATGCAATAAAACTACAAAAGTTTTTCCATCGCATAACAGGAACAATTCCAACCAGTTTGAAAGTGATGGTCATTTCTACGTTCCGGGCAGCCAAGGCTTCACTCCTGGGCGTTGCTAAACCAGATCGAATAGATAGGACCTTAGAAGTCAACGCCCGAAGCATAAAGTACACAATAAACAGAACAGATTTTCCATTGTATAAAACGAATAATAGCAACCAGTGTGAAAGTTATGGTCATTTCTACGTTCCGGGCAACCTAGGCGTCACTCTAGGGCGTTGCTCCACCACATCGAATAGCTACGGCCTTAGAAGTCAACGCCAGAAGCATAAAATACAATATAAATACAACAGCATTTCCATCGTATAAAATGAATAATTGCAAACAGTTTGAAAGTAATGGTCATTTCTACATTCCGGGAAACCTGGCCTTCACCCTAGGGCGTGCTTCCACCAGGTCGAATAGTTACGGCCTTAGAACTCAACGCCAGAAGCATAAAATACAATATAAATATAACAACTCTTCCATCGTATAGAACGAATAATAGCAACCAGTGTGAAAGTTATGGTCATTTCTACGTTACGGGCAACCTACGCTTCACTCTAGGGCGTTGCTCCACCAGATCGAATAGTTAGGGACTAAGAAGTGAACGCCCGTAGAATGAAATGCGCTAAATCTACAAGAGTTTTTCCATCGTATAACAGGAATAATTGCAACCAGTGTGAAAGTGATGGTCATTTCTACGTTCCGGGCGACCTAGTCTTCAGTCTGGGGCGTTGTTCCACCAGATCGAATAGTTACGGCCTAAGAAGACAACGCCAGAAGCATAAAATACAATATAAATATAACAGTTTTTCCATCGTATAAAACGAATAATAGCAACCAGTGAGACAGTTATGGTCATTTCTACGTTCCGGGCAACCTAGGCGTCACTCTAGGGCGTTGCTCCACCACATCGAATAGCTACGGCCTTAGAAGTCGACGCCAGAAGCATAAAATACAATATAAATACAACAGCATTTCCATCGTATAAAATAAATAATTGCAAACAGTGTGAAAGTAATGGTCATTTCTACGTTCCGGGCAACATAGGCTTCACTATAGGGCGTTGCACCACCAGATCGAATAGTTAGGGCCTTAGAAGTCAAAGCCAGAAGCAGAAAATACAATAAAAATGCAACAGCTTTTCCACCGTATAGCATGGCTAATTGCAACCAGTGCGAAGGTAATGATCATTTCGACGTTTCGGGCAACCTAGGCTTCACTCTAGGGCGCTGCTCCACCAGATCGAATAGCTAGGGACTTAGAATTCAACGCTAAAAGCATAAAGTACAATAAAGGTGCAACAGCTTTTCCATGGTATAACAGGAATAATTGCAACCAGTGTGAAGGTAACGGTCTGTCCTACGTTCCGGGCAACCTAGGCTTCACGCCAGGGCGTTGCTAAATCAGATCGAATAGATAGGATCTTAGAAGTCAACGCCCGAAGCATAAAGTACAAAATAAATAGAACAGATTTTCCATTGTATAAAACGAATAATAGCAACCAGTGTGAAAGTTAAGGTCACTTCTACGTTCCGGGCAACCTAGGCTTCACTCTAGGGCGTTGCTCCACCAGATCGAATAGGTAGGGCCTTAGTAGTCAACGCCAGAAGCATAAAACACAATATAAATACAACAACTTTTCCATCGTATAAGAGGAATAATAGCAACCAGTGTGAAAGATATGGTCACTTGTACGTTCCGGGCAACCTTGGGTTCACTCTAGGGCGTTGGTCCACCAGTTCCAATAGATAGGGCGTAAGCAGTCAACGCCAGAAGCACCAATTACAAAATAAATACAACAGTTTTTCGATCGTATAAAGCGAATAATTGCAACCAGTGTGAAAGTAATGGTCATTTCTACGTTCCGGGCAACCAAGGCTTCACTCTAGGGCGTTGTCACACCAGATCGAATAGCTACGACCTTAGAAGTCAAAGCCAGAAGCAGAAAATACAATAAAAATGCAACAGTTTTTCCACCGTATAGCATGGCTAATTGCAACCAGTGCGAAAGTAATGATCATTTCGACGTTTCGGGCAACCTAGGCTTCACTCTAGGGCGCTGCTCCACCAGATCGAATAGCTAGGGACTTAGAATTCAACGCTAAAAGCATAAAGTACAATTAAGATGAAACAGCTTTTCCATCGTACAACAGGAATAATTGCAACCAGTGTGAAGGTAACGGTCTGTCCTACGTTCCGGGCAACCTAGGCTTCACTCCAGGGCGTTGCGAAATCAGATCGAATAGATAGGATCTTAGAAGTCAACGCCCGAAGCATAAAGTACAAAATAAATACAACAGATTTTCCATTATATAAAACGAATAATAGCAACCAGTGAGAAAGCTAAGGTCATTTCTACGTTCCGGGCAACCTAGGCTTCACTCTAGGGCGTTGCACCACCAGATCGAATAGTTAGGGCCTTAGAAGTCAACGCCAGAAGCATAAAAAACAATATAAATACAACAACTTTTCCATCGTATAACAGGAATAATAGCAACCAGTGTGAAAGGTATGATCATTTCGACGTTTCGGGTATCCTAGACTTAACTCAGAGGCGTTGCTCCACCAGATAGAAGGGTTAGGGCCTTTGAAATCAACACCAGAAGCATAAACTACAAAATAAATACAACAGACTTTACATCGCATAAAACGAATAATTGCAACCTGTGTGAAGGTTATGGTCATATCTACGTTCCGGGCAACATAGGCTTCACTGTAGGGCGTTGCTCCACCAGATCGAATTGGTAAGGCCATAGAAGTCAACGCCCGAAACATAAAATACAATATAAATACAACAGTTTTTCCATTGTATAAAACGAATAATGGCAACCAGTGTGAAAGTAATGGTCATTTCTACGTTCCGGGCAACCTAGGCGTCACTCTAGGGCGTTGCTCCACCACATCGAATAGCTACGGCCTTAGAAGTCAACGCCAGAAGCATAAAATACAATATAAATACAACAGCATTTCCATCGTATAAAATGAATAATTGCAAACAGTGTGAAAGTAATGGTCATTTCTACGTTCCGGGCAACCTAGGCTTCACTCTATGCGTTGCTCCACCCGATCGAATAGCTAGGGACTTAGAATTCAACGCTAAAAGCATAAAGTACAATAAAGATGCAACAGTTTTTCCACCGTATAACAGGAATAATTGCAGCCAGTGTGAAGGTAACGGTCTGTCCTACGTTCCGGGCAACCTAGGCTTCACTCTAGGGCGTTGCTCCACCAGATTCAACAGTTAGGGCCTTAGAAGTCAACGCCCGAAGCATAAAATACAAAATAAATGGAACAGTTTTTCCATTGTATAAAATGAATAATAGCAATCAGTGTGAAAGTTATGGTCATTTCTGCTTTCCGGACAACCTAGGATTCACTCTAGGGCGTTGCTCTACCAGATGGAATAGTTAGGGCCTTAGAAGTCAACGCCAGATGCATAAAATACAATAAAGATGCAACAGTTTTTCCATCGTATAACAGGAATAATTGCAACCAGTTTGAAAGTGATGGTTATTTCTACGTTCCGGGCAACCTAGGCTTCACTCTAGGGCGTTGCTCAACCAGATAGAATAGATAGGGCCTTAGCCGTCAACGCCCGAAGCATAAAATACAAAATAAATAGTACAGTTTTTCCATCGTATTAAACGAATAATTTCTACCAGTGTGGAAGTTATGGACATTTCTACTTTCCGGGCAACCTGGACTTCACCCTAGGGCGTTGTTCCACCAGATGGAATAGTTAGGGCCTAAGAAGTCAACGCCAGAACCATAAAATACGATATAAATACAGCAGCTTTTCCATCGTATAAAACGATTAATTGCAACCAGCGTGATAGTTATGCTCATTTCTACGTACCGGGCAACCTAGGCATCACCCTAGTGCGTTGCTCCAACAGACTGAATAGTTAGGGCCTTAAAAGTCAATGCCCGAAGCATAAAATGCAATAAAAATACAACAGTGTTTCCATCATATAACGGGAATAATTGCAAACAGTTTGAAAGTGATGGCCATTTCTACGTTCCGGGTAACCTAGGCTTCACTCTAGGGCGTTGTTCCACCATATCGAACAGTTAGGCCCTAAGAAGTCAACGCCAGAAGCATAAAATACAATATAAATATAACAGTTTTTCCATCGTATAAAACGAATGATAGCAACCGGTGTGAAAGTTATGGTCATTTCTACGTTCCGGGCAACCTAGGCTTCACTCTAGGGCGTTGCTCCACCAGATCGAATAGTTAGGGCCTTAGAAGTCAACGCCCGAAGCATAAAATACAATAAAAATGCAACAGCTTTTCCACCGTATAGCATGGCTAATTGCAACCAGTGCGAAAGTAATGATCATTTCGACGTTTCGGGCAACCTAGGCTTCACTCTAGGGCGCTGCTCCACCAGATCGAATAGCTAGGGACTTAGAATTCAACGCTAAAACCATAAAGTACAATAAAGGTGCAACAGCTTTTCCATGGTATAACAGGAATAATTGCAACCAGTGTGAAGGTAACGGTCTGTCCTACGTTCCGGGCAACCTAGGCTTCACTCCAGGGCGTTGCTAAATCAGATCAAATAGATAGGATCTTAGAAGTCAACGCCCGAAGCATAAAGTACAAAATAAATAGAACAGATTTTCCATTGTATAAAACGAATAATAGCAACCAGTGTGAAAATTAAGGTCACTTCTACGTTCCGGGCAACCTAGGCTTCACTCTAGGGCGTTGCTCCACCAGATCGAATAGGTAGGGCCTTAGAAGTCAACGCCAGAAGCATAAAACACAATATAAATATAACAACTTTTCCATCGTATAAGAGGAATAATAGCAACCAGTGTGAAAGATATGGTCACTTCTACGTTCCGGGCAACCTTGGGTTCACTCTAGGGCGTTGGTCCACCAGTTCCAATAGATAGGGCGTAAGCAGTCAACGCCAGAAGCACCAATTACAAAATAAATACAACAGTTTTTCGATCGTATAAAGCGAATAATTGCAACCAGTGTGAAATTAATGGTCATTTCTACGTTCCGGGCAACCAAGGCTTCACTCTTGGGCGTTGTCACACCAGATCGAATAGCTACGACCTTAGAAGTCAAAGCCAGAAGCAGAAAATACAATAAAAATGCAACAGTTTTTCCACCGTATAGCATGGCTAATTGCAACCAGTGCGAAAGTAATGATCATTTCGACGTTTCGGGCAACCTAGGCTTCACTCTAGGGCGCTGCTCCACCAGATCGAATAGCTAGGGACTTAGAATTCAACGCTAAAAGCATAAAGTACAATAAAGATGCAACAGCTTTTCCATCGTACAACAGGAATAATTGCAACCAGTGTGAAGGTAACGGTCTGTCCTACGTTCCGGGCAACCTAGGCTTCACTCCAGGGCGTTGCGAAATCAGATCGAATAGATAGGATCTTAGAAGTCAACGCCCGAAGCATAAAGTACAAAATAAATACAACAGATTTTCCATTGTATAAAACGAATAATAACAACCAGTGGGAAAGTTAAGGTCATTTCTACGTTCCGGGCAACCTAGGCTTCACTCTAGGGCGTTGCACCACCAGATCGAATAGTTAGGGCCTTAGAAGTCAACGCCAGAAGCATAAAAAACAATATAAATACAACAACTTTTCCATCGTATAACAGGAATAATAGCAACCAGTGTGAAAGGTATGATCATTTCGACGTTTCGGGTATCCTAGACTTAACTCAGAGGCGTTGCTCCACCAGATAGAAGGGTTAGGGCCTTTGAAATCAACGCCCGAAACATAAAATACAATATAAATACAACAGTTTTTCCATTGTATAAAACGAATAATGGCAACCAGTGTGAAAGTAATGGTCATTTCTACGTTCCGGGCAACCTAGGCGTCACTCTAGGGCGTTGCTCCACCACATCGAATAGCTACGGCCTTAGAAGTCAACGCCAGAAGCATAAAATACAATATAAATACAACAGCATTTCCATCGTATAAAATGAATAATTGCAAACAGTGTGAAAGTAATGGTCATTTCTACGTTCCGGGCAACCTAGGCTTCACTCTATGCGTTGCTCCACCCGATCGAATAGCTAGGGACTTAGAATTCAACGCTAAAAGCATAAAGTACAATAAAGATGCAACAGTTTTTCCACCGTATAACAGGAATAATTGCAACCAGTGTGAAGGTAACGGTCTGTCCTACGTTCCGTGCAACCTAGGCTTCACTCTAGGGCGTTGCTCCACCAGATCGAATAGTTAGGGACTAAGAAGTGAACGCCCGTAGCATGAAATACACTAAATATACAAGAGTTTTTCCATCGTATAACAGGAATAATTGCAACCAGTGCGAAAGTGATGGTCATTTCTACATTCAGAGCAACCTAGGCTTCACTCTAGGGCGATGATCCTCCAGATCGAATAGTTAGGGCCTTAAAAGTCAACGCCAGAAGCATAAAACACAATATAAATACAACAACTTTTCCATCGTATAACAGGAATAATAGCAACCAGTGTGAAAGATATGGTCACTTCTACGTTCCGGGCAAACTAGGGCTCACTCTAGGGCGTTGCTCCACCAGATCGAATAGTTGGGGACTAAGAAGTGAACGCCCGTAGCATGAAATACACTAAATATACAAGAGTTTTTCCATCGTATAACAGGAATAATTGCAAGCAGTGCGAAAGTTATGGTCATTTCTACATTCCGAGCAACCTAGGCTTCACTCTAGGGCGTTGCTCCACCTGATCGAATAGGTAGGGCCTTAGAAGTCAACGCCAGAAGCATAAAATACAATAAAGATGCAACATTTTTTCCATCGTATAAAACGACTAATTGCAAACAGTCTGAAAGTAATGGTCATTTCTACGTTCCAGGCAACCTAGGCTTCACCCTAGGGCGTTGTTCCACCAGATCGAATAGGTAGGGCCTAAGAAGTGAACGCCATAAGAATAAAATACAATATAAATATAACAGTTTTTCCATCGTATAAAACGAATAATAGCAACCAGTGTGAAGGTTATGCTCATTTCAACGTTCCGGGCAATCTAGGCTTCACTCTAGGGAGTTGCTCCACCAGATCGAATAGTTAGGGCCTTAGAAGTCAACGCCAGAAGCATAAAACACAATATAAATACAACAACTTTTCCATCGTATAACAGGAATAATAGCAACCAGTGTGAAAAATATGGTCACTTCTACGTTCCGGGCAAACTAGGCTTTCACTCTAGGGCGTTGCTCCACCAGATCGAATAGTTAGGGCCTTAGAAGTTCACGCCAGAAGCATAAAATACGATAAAGATGCAACAGTTTTTCCATCGTATAAAACGAATAATTGCAACCAGTGTGAAATTTATGGTCATTCCTACATTCCGAGCAACCTAGACTTCACTCTAGAGCGTTGCTCCACCAGATCGAATAGTTAGGGACATGGAATTCATCTCTAAAAGCATAAAATACAATTAAAATACAGCAGATCTTCCATCATATAACAGGAATAATTGCAACCAGCTTGAATGTGATGGTCATTTCTACGTTCCGGGCAAGCTAGGCTTCACTCTAGGGCATTGCTCCACTTGATCGAATAGTTAGTACCTTAGAAGCCAACGCCAGAAGCATAAAATACAATATAAATATAACAGTTTTTCCATCGTATAAAACGAATAATAGCAACCAGTGTGAAAGTTATGGTCATTTCAACGTTCCGGGCTTCCTAGGCTTCACTCTATGGCGTTGCTCCACCCCATCGAATAGCTACGGCCTTAGAAGTCAACACCTGAAGCATAAAATGCAATAAAAATACAACAGTTTTTTCACCGTATAACAGGAATAATTGCAACAAGCGTGAAGGTTATGGTCATTTCAACGTTCCGGGCTTCCTAGGCTTCACCCTATGGCGTTGCTCCACCACATCGAATAGCTACGGCCTTAGAAGTCAACGCCTGAAGCATAAAATGCAATAAAAATACAACAGTTTTTTCACCGTATAACAGGAATAATTGCAACAAGCGTGAAGGTAATGGTCATTTCTGCGTTCCGGGCAACCTAGGCTTCACCCTAGGGCGTTGTTCCACCAAATCGAATAGTTAGGGCCTAAGAAGTGAACGCCAGAAGCATAAAATACAATATAAATACAACAGTTTTTCCATCATATAAAACGAATAATTGCAACCAGGATGAAAGTTATGGTCATTTCTACTTTCCGGGCAACCTAGGCTTCACCCTAGGGCGCTGCTCCAACAGATTGATTAGTTAGGGCCTTAGAAGTCAATGCCCGAAGCATAAAATGCAATAAAAGTACAACAGTTCTTCCATCATATAACAGGAATAATTGCAACCAGTGTGAAAGTAATGGTCATTTCCATGTTCCGGGCAACCCATGCTTCCCCCTAGGGCGCTGCTCCAACAGATTGAATAGTTAGGACCTTAGAACTCAATGCCCGAAGCATAAAATGCAATAAAAGTACAACAGTTCTTCTACCATATAACAGGAATAATTGCAACCAGTTTGAATGTGATGGTCATTTCTACGTTCCGGGCAACCTAGGCTTCACTCTAGGACATTGCTCCACCAGATCGAATAGTTAGTACCTTAGAAGCCAACGCCAGAAGCATAAAATACAATATAAATACAACAGCTTTTCCATCGTATATAATGTATATTTGCAAACAGTGTGAAAGTAATGGTCATTTCCATGTTCCGGGCAACCTAGGCTTCACTCTAGGGCGCTGTTCCACCAGATAGAATAGTTAGGGCCTAAGAAGTCAACGCCAGAAGCATAAAATACAATATAAATACAACAGCTTTTCCATCGAATAAAACGAATAATTGCAACCAGTATGAAACTTATGGTCATTTCTACTTTCCGAGCAACCTAGGCTTCACCCTAGGGCGTTGCTCCACCAGATTCAACAGTTAGGGCCTTAGAAGTCAACGCCCGAAGCATAAAATATAAAATAAATAGTACAGTTTTTGCATCGTATAAAACGAATAATTTCGACCAGTTTGAATGTGATGGCCAATTCTACGTTCCGGGCAACCTAGGCTTCACTCTAGGGCGTTGCTCCACCAGATCGAATAGTTATTGCCTTAGAAGTCAACGCCAGAAGCATAAAATACAATATAAATACAACAGTTTTTCCATCGTATGGAACAAATAATTGCAACCAGTATGAAACATATGGTCATTTCTACTTTCCGGGCAACCTAGGCTTCACCCTAGGGCGTTGCTCCAACGGATTGAATAGTTATGGCCTTAGAAGTCAACGCCCGAACCATAAAATGCAAAAAAAATAGAACAGTGTTTCCATCATATAACAGGAATAATTGCAACCAGTTTGAAAGTGATGGTCATTTCTACGTTCCGAGCACCCTAGGCGTCACGCTAGGGCGCTGCTGCACCACATCTAATAGCTACGGCCTTAGAAGTCAACGCCAGAGGCATAAAGTACAATATAAATACAACAGCTTTTCCATCGTATAAAACGAAGAATTGCAACCAGTGTGAAAGTAATGGTCATTTCTACGTTCCGAGCACCCTAGGCGTCATTCTAGGGCGCTGCTGCACCACGTCTAATAGCTACGGCCTTAGAAGTCAACGCCAGAGGCATAAAGTACAATATAAATACAACAGAGTTTCCATCGTTTAAAACGAATAATTGCAACCAGTGTGAAACTTATGGTGATTTCTACATTCCGAGCAACCTAGGATCCACTCTAGGGCGTTGCTCCACCAGATCGAATAGTTGGGTCCTTAGAAGTAAACGCCAGAAGCATAAAATACGATATAAATTCAACAGCTTTTCCATCGTATAAAAGAAATAATTGCAAACAGTGTGAAGGTAATGGTCATTTCTACGTTCCGGGCAAGCTAGGCTTCACCCTAGGCCGTTGTTCCACCAGATCGAATAGTTAGGGCCTAAGAAGTTAACGCCAGAAGCATAAAATGCAATAAAAATACAACAGTTTTTCCAATGTATAACATTATTAATTGCAACCAGTTTGAAAGTGATGGTCATTTCTCCTTTTCGGGCAACCTAGGCTTCACTCTAGGGCGTTGCTCCACTAGATCGAATAGCTATGGCCTTAGAAGTCAACGCCAGAAGCATAAAATACAATATAAATACTACAGTTTTTCCATCGTATAAAACGAATAATTGCAACCAGTATGAAACTGATGGTCATTTCTACTTTTCGAGCAACCTAGGCTTCACCCTAGGGCGTTGCTCCAACAGATTCAATAGTTGGTGCCTTAGAAGTCAACGCCCGAAGCATAAAATGCAATAAAAATACAATAGTGTTTCCATCGTATAAAACGAATAATTGAAACGAGTATGAAGCTTATGGTCATTTCTACTTTCCGAGCAAGCTAGGCTTCACCCTAGGGCGTTGCTCCAACAGACTGAATAGTTAGGACCTTAGAAGTGAACGCCCGAACCATAAAATGCAATAAAAATGCAACAGTGTTTCCATCATATAACAGGAATGATTGCAACCAGTTTGAAAGTGATGACCAATTCTACGTTCCGGGCAACCTAGGCGTCACTCTAGGGCGTTGCTCCACCTGATCGAATAGTTAGTGCCTTAGAAGTCAACGCCAGAAGCATAAAATACAATATAAATACAACAGTTTTTTCATCGTATAAAGCGAATAATTGCAACCAGTATGAAACTTATGGTCATTTCTACTTTCCGACCAACCTAGGCTTCACCCTAGGGCGTTGCTCCAACGGATTGAATAGTTAGGGCCTTAGAAGCCAACGCCCGAACCATAAAATGCAAAAAAAATACAACAGTGTTTCCATCATATAACAGCAATAATTGCAACCAGTTTGAAAGTGATGGCGAATTCTACGTTCCGGGCAACCTAGGTTTCACTCCAGGTCGTTGCTCCACCAGACCGAATAGTTACGGCCTAAGAAGTCAACGCCAGAAGCATAAAATACGATATAAATACAACAGCTTTTCCATCGTATATAAAGAAGAATTGCAACCAGTGTGAAAGTAATGGTCATTTCTACGTTCCGAGCACACTAGGCGTCTCTCTAGGGCGTTGCTCCACCACATCTAATAGCTACGGCCTTAGAAGTCAACGCCAGAGGCATAAAATACAATATAAATACAACAGCTTTTCCATCGTATAAAACCAATAATTCCAACCAGTATGAAACTTATGGTCATTTCTACTTTCCGAGCAAGCTAGGCTTCACCCTAGGGCATTGCTCCAACGGATTGAATAGTTAGGGCCTTAGAAGTCAACGCCCGAACCATAAAATGCAAAAAAAATACAACAGTGTTTCCATCGTATAACAGGATTAATTGCAACCAGTTTGAAAGTGATGGCCATTTCTCCTTTCCGGGCAACCTAGGCTTCACCCTAGGGCGTTGCTTCAATAGACCGAATTGCTAGGGCCTTAGAAGTCAACGCCAGAGGCATAAAATACAATATAAATACAACAGCGTTTCCATCGTATAAAACGAATAATTGCAACCACTGTGAAAGTTATGGTCATTTCCACATTCCGTGTAACCTAGGCTTCACTCTAGGGCGTTGCTCCACCAGATCGCATAGTTAGGTCCTTAGGAGTACACGCCAGAAGCATAAAATACAATATAGATACAACAGCTTTTCCATCGTATAAAAGGTTTAATTGCAACCAGTTTTAACGTGATGGTCATTTCTCCCTTCCGGGCAACCTAGGCTTCACTCTAGGGCGTTGCTCCACTAGATCGTACAGCTATGGCCTTAGAAGTCAACGCCAGAAGCATAAAATACAATATAAATACAACAGTTTTTCCATCGTATAAAACGAATAATTGCAACCAGTATGAAACTTATGGTCATTTCTACTTTCCGAGCAACCTAGGCTTCACCCTAGGGCGTTGCTCCAACAGATTGAATAGCTAGGACCTTAGAAGTGAACGCCCGAACCATAAAATGCAAAAAAAATACAACAGTGTTTCCATCATATAACAGGAATAATTGCAACCAGTTTGAAAGTGATGGCCAATTCTACGTTCCGGGCAACCTAGGCTTCACTCTATTGCGTTGTTCCACCAGATCGAATAGTTAGGGCCTAAGAAGTCAACGTCAGAAGCATAAAATACAACATAAATATAACAGTTTTTCCATCGTATAAAACGAATAAAGAAACCAGTGTGAAAGTTATGGTCATTTTTACGTTCCGGGCAACCTAGGCTTCACCCTAGGCCGTTGTACCACTAGATCGAATAGTTAGGGCCTAAGAAGTGAACGCCAGAAGTATAAAATACAATATAAATACAACAGTGTTTCCATCGTATAAAACGTATAATTGCAACCAGTACGAAACTTATGGTCATTTGTACTTTCCGAGCAACCTAGGCTTCACCCTAGGGCGTTGCTCCAACAGATTGAATAGTTAGGGTCTTAGAAATCAACGCCCGAACCATAAAATGCAAAAAAAAAATACAACAGTGTTTCCATCATATGACAGGAATAATTGCAACCAGTTTGAAAGTGATGGCCAATTCTACGTTCCGGGCAACCTAGGTTTCACTCCAGGGCGTTGCTCCACCAGATAGAATAGATAGGGCCTTAGCAGTCAACGCCCGAAGCATAAAATACAAAATAAATAGTACAGTTTTTCCATCGTATTAAACGAATAATTTCTACCAGTGTGGAAGTTATGGACATTTCTACTTTCCGGACAACCTGGGCTTCACCCTAGGGCGTTGTTCCACCAGATGGAATAGTTAGGGCCTAAGAAGTCAACGCCAGAACCATAAAATACGATATAAATACAGCAGCTTTTCCATCGTATAAAACGAATAATTGCAACCAGCGTGATAGTTATGCTCATTTCTACGTACCGGGCAACCTAGGCATCACCCTAGGGCGTTGCTCCACCAGATCGAATAGCTAGGGACTTAGAATTCATCTCTAAAAGCATAAAATACAATTAAAATACAACAGTTTTTCCATCGTATAACAGGAATAATTGCAACCAGTGTGAAAGTAATGGTCATTTCTACGTTCCGGGCAACCTAGTCTTCACTCTAGGGCGTTGTGCCACCAGATCCAATAGTTAGGGTCTAAGAAGTCAACGCCAGAAGCATAAAATACAATATAAATATAACAGTTTTTCCATCGTATAAAACGAATAATAGCAACCAGTGTGAAAGTTATGGTCATTTCTACGTTCCGGGCGACCTAGTCTTCAGTCTGGGGCGTTGTTCCGCCAGACCGAATAGTTAGGGCCTAAGAAGTCAACGCCACAAGCATAAAATACAATATAAATATAGCAGTTTTTCCATCGTATAAAACGAATAATAGCAACCAGTGTGAAGGTTATGGTCATTTCAACGTTCCGGGCTTCCTAGGCTTCACCCTATGGCGTTGCTCCACCACATCGAATAGCTACGGCCTTAGAAGTCAACGCCTGAAGCATAAAATGCAATAAAAATACAACAGTTTTTTCACCGTATAACAGGAATAATTGCAACAAGCGTGAAGGTAATGGTCATTTCTGCGTTCCGGGCAACCTAGGCTTCACCCTAGGGCGTTGTTCCACCAAATCGAATAGTTAGGGCCTAAGAAGTGAACGCCAGAAGCATAAAATACAATATAAATACAACAGTTTTTCCATCATATAAAACGAATAATTGCAACCAGGATGAAAGTTATGGTCATTTCTACTTTCCGGGCAACCTAGGCTTCACCCTAGGGCGCTGCTCCAACAGATTGATTAGTTAGGGACTTAGAAGTCAATGCCCGAAGCATAAAATGCAATAAAAGTACAACAGTTCTTCCATCATATAACAGGAATAATTGCAACCAGTGTGAAGGTAATGGTCATTTCCATGTTCCGGGCAACCTAGGCTTCCCCCTAGGGCGCTGCTCCAACAGATTGAATAGTTAGGACCTTAGAACTCAATGCCCGAAGCATAAAATGCAATAAAAGTACAACAGTTCTTCTACCATATAACAGGAATAATTGCAACCAGTTTGAATGTGATGGTCATTTCTACGTTCCGGGCATCCTAGGCTTCACTCTAGGACATTGCTCCACCAGATCGAATAGTTAGTACCTTAGAAGCCAACGCCAGAAGCATAAAATACAATATAAATACAACAGCTTTTCCATCGTATATAATGTATATTTGCAAACAGTGTGAAAGTAATGGTCATTTCCATGTTCCGGGCAACCTAGGCTTCACTCTAGGGCGCTGTTCCACCAGATAGAATAGTTAGGGCCTAAGAAGTCAACGCCAGAAGCATAAAATACAATATAAATACAACAGTTTTTCCATCGTATGGAACAAATAATTGCAACCAGTATGAAACATATGGTCATTTCTACTTTCCGAGCAACCTAGGCTTCACCCTAGGGCGTTGCTCCAACGGATTGAATAGTTAGGGCCTTAGAAGTCAACGCCCGAACCATAAAATGCAAAAAAAATAGAACAGTGTTTCCATCATATAACAGGAATAATTGCAACCAGTTTGAAAGTGATGGTCATTTCTACGTTCCGAGCACCCTAGGCGTCACGCTAGGGCGCTGCTGCACCACATCTAATAGCTACGGCCTTAGAAGTCAACGCCAGAGGCATAAAGTACAATATAAATACAACAGCTTTTCCATCGTATAAAACGAATAATTGCAACCAGTGTGAAAGTAATGGTCATTTCTACGTTTCGAGCACCCTAGGCGTCATTCTAGGGCGCTGCTGCACCACGTCTAATAGCTACGGCCTTAGAAGTCGACGCCAGAGGCATAAAGTACAATATAAATACAACAGAGTTTCCATCGTTTAAAACGAATAATTGCAACCAGTGTGAAACTTATGGTCATTTCTACTTTCCGACCAACCTAGGCTTCACCCTAGGGCGTTGCTCCAACGGATTGAATAGTTAGGGCCTTAGAAGCCAACGCCCGAACCATAAAATGCAAAAAAAATACAACAGTGTTTCCATCATATAACAGCAATAATTGCAACCAGTTTGAAAGTGATGGCGAATTCTACGTTCCGGGCAACCTAGGTTTCACTCCAGGTCGTTGCTCCACCAGACCGAATAGTTACGGCCTAAGAAGTCAACGCCAGAAGCATAAAATACGATATAAATACAACAGCTTTTCCATCGTATATAAAGAAGAATTGCAACCAGTGTGAAAGTAATGGTCATTTCTACGTTCCGAGCACACTAGGCGTCTCTCTAGGGCGTTGCTCCACCACATCTAATAGCTACGGCCTTAGAAGTCAACGCCAGAGGCATAAAATACAATATAAATACAACAGCTTTTCCATCGTATAAAACCAATAATTCCAACCAGTATGAAACTTATGGTCATTTCTACTTTCCGTGCAAGCTAGGCTTCACCCTAGGGCATTGCTCCAACGGATTGAATAGTTAGGGCCTTAGAAGTCAACGCCCGAACCATAAAATCCAAAAAAAATACAACAGTGTTTCCATCATATAACAGGAATAATTGCAACCAGTTTGAAAGTGATGGCCAATTCTACGTTCCGGGCAACCCAGGCTTCTCTCTAGGGCGTTGCTCCACCAGATCGAATAGATAGTGCCTTAGAAGTCAACGCCAGAGGCATAAAATACAATATAAATACAACAGCGTTTCCTTCGTATAAAACGAATAATTGCAACCACTGTGAAAGTTATGGTCATTTCCACATTCCGTGTAACCTAGGCTTCACTCTAGGGCGTTGCTCCACCAGATCGCATAGTTAGGTCCTTAGGAGTAAACGCCAGAAGCATAAAATACAATATAGATACAACAGCTTTTCCATCGTATAAAACGATTAATTGCAACCAGTTTGAACGTGATGGTCATTTCTCCCTTCCGGGCAACCTAGGCTTCACTCTAGGGCGTTGCTCCACTGGATCGTACAGCTATGGCCTTAGAAGTCAACGCCAGAAGCATAAAATACAATATAAATACAACAGTTTTTCCATCGTATAAAACGAATAATTGCAACCAGTATGAAACTTATGGTCATTTCTACTTTCCGAGCAACCTAGGCTTCACCCTAGGGCGTTGCTCCAACAGATTGAATAGCTAGGACCTTAGAAGTGAACGCCCGAACCATAAAATGCAAAAAAAATACAACAGTGTTTCCATCATATAACAGGAATAATTGCAACCAGTTTGAAAGTGATGGCCAATTCTACGTTCCGGGCAACCTAGGCTTCACTCTATTGCGTTGCTCCACCAGATAGAATAGATAGGGCCTAAGAAGTCAACGTCAGAAGCATAAAATACAACATAAATATAACAGTTTTTCCATCGTATAAAACGAATAAAGAAACCAGTGTGAAAGTTATGGTCATTTTTACGTTCCGGGCAACCTAGGCTTCACCCTAGGCCGTTGTACCACCAGATCGTATAGTTAGGGCCTAAGAAGTGAACGCCAGAAGTATAAAATACAATATAAATACAACAGTGTTTCCATCGTATAAAACGTTTAATTGCAACCAGTACGAAACTTATGGTCATTTGTACTTTCCGAGCAACCTAGGCTTCACCCTAGGGCGTTGCTCCAACAGATTGAATAGTTAGGGTCTTAGAAATCAACGCCCGAACCATAAAATGCAAAAAAAAATACAACAGTGTTTCCATCATATGACAGGAATAGTTGCAACCAGTTTGAAAGTGATGGCCAATTCTACGTTCCGGGCAACCTAGGTTTCACTCCAGGGCGTTGCTCCACCAGATAGAATAGATAGGGCCTTAGCAGTCAACGCCCGAAGCATAAAATACAAAATAAATAGTACAGTTTTTCCATCGTATTAAACGAATAATTTCTACCAGTGTGGAAGTTATGGACATTTCTACTTTCCGGACAACCTGGGCTTCACCCTAGGGCGTTGTTCCACCAGATGGAATAGTTAGGGCCTAAGAAGTCAACGCCAGAACCATAAAATACGATATAAATACAGCAGCTTTTCCATCGTATAAAACGAATAATTGCAACCAGCGTGATAGTTATGCTCATTTCTACGTACCGGGCAACCTAGGCATCACCCTAGGGCGTTGCTCCACCAGATCGAATAGCTAGGGACTTAGAATTCATCTCTAAAAGCATAAAATACAATTAAAATACAACAGTTTTTCCATCGTATAACAGGAATAATTGCAACCATTGTGAAAGTAATGGTCATTTCTACGTTCCGGGCAACCTAGTCTTCACTCTAGGGCGTTGTTCCACCAGATCGAATAGTTAGGGCCTAAGAAGTCAACGCCAGAAGCATAAAATACAATATAAATATAACAGTTTTTCCATCGTATAAAACGAATAATAGCAACCAGTGTGAAAGTTATGGTCATTTCTACGTTCCGGGCGACCTAGTCTTCAGTCTGGGGCGTTGCTCCACCAGATCAAACAGTTAGGGCCTTAGAAGCCAACGCCCGAAGCATTAAATACCAAATAAATAGAACAGTTTTTCCATTGTATAAAACGAATAATTGCTACCAGTGTAAAAGTTATGGTCATTTCTACGTTCCGGGCAACCTAGGCTTCACCCTAAGCCGTTGTTCCACCAGATCGAATAGTTAGGGCCTAAGAAGACAACGCCCGGACTATAAAATGCAAAAAAAATGCAACAGTGTTTCCATCATATAACAGGAATAATTGCAACCAGTTTGAAAGTGATGGCCAATTCTACGTTCCGGGCAACCTACGCTTCACTCTATTGCGTTGCTCCACCATATCGAATAGTTAGTGCCTTAGAAGTCAACGCCAGAAGCATATAATACAATATAAATACAACAGCTTTTCCATCGTATAGAACGAATAATTGCAACCAGTACGAAACTTATGGACATTTCTACTTTCCGTGGAACCTAGGCTTCACCCTAGGGCGTTGCTCCAACAGATCGAATAGTTACGGCCTTAGAAGTCAACGCCCGAACCATAAAATGCAAAAAATATACAACAGTGTTTCCATCATATAACAGGAATAATTGCAACCAGTTTGAAAGTGATGGCCAATTCTACGTTCCGGGCAACCTAGGCTTGACTCTAGGGCGTTGCTCCACCAGATCAAACAGTTAGCGCCTTAGAAGTCAACGCCCGAAGCATAAAATACAAAATAAATAGAACAGTTTTTCCATTGTATAAAACGAATAATTGCTGCCAGTGTAAAAGTTGTGGTCATTTCTACGTTCCGGGCAACCTAGGCTTCACTCTATGGCGTTCTTCCACCACATCGAATAGCTACGGCCTCAGAAGTCAACGCCTGAAGTATAAAATACAATAAAAATACAACAGTCTTTCCATCCTATAACCGGAATAATTGCAACCCGTGTGAAAGTGATGGTCATTTCTACGTTCCAGGCAACCTAGGCTTCACTCTAAGGCGTTGTTCCACCAGATCGAATAGATAGGGCCTAAGAAGTCAACGACAGAAGCATAAAATACGATATAAATACAACAGCTTTTCCATCGTATAAAACGAATAATTGCTACCAGTGTAAAAGTTGTGGTCATTTCTACGTTCCAGGCAACCTAGCCTTCACCCTAGATCGTTTCTCCAACAGATTGAATAGTTAGAGCCTTAGAAGTCAACGCCCGAAGCATACAATGCAATAAAAATACAACAGTGTTTCCATAACATAACAGGAATAATTGCAACCAATTTGGAAAGTGATGGCCAATTCTACGTTCCGGGCAACCTACGCATCACTCTAGGGCGTTGCTCCACCAGATCGAATAGTTAGTGACTTAGAAGTGAACGCCAGAAGCATAAAATACAATATAAATACAACAGCTTTTCCATCGTATAAAACGAACAATTGCAACCAGTATGAAACTTATGGTCATTTCTACTTTCCGAGCAACCTAGGCTTCACCCTAGGGCGTTGCTCCCACAGACTGAATAGCTAGGGCCTTAGAAGTCTTCGCCAGAACCATAAAATGCAAAAAAAATACAACAGTGTTTCCATCATATAACAGGAATAATTGCGTCCAGTTTGAAAGTGTTGGACAATTCTACGTTCCGGGCAACATAGTCTTCACTCTAGGGCGTTGCTCCACCAGATCGAATAGTTAGTGCCTTAGAAGTCAACGCCAGAAGTATAAAACACAATATAAATACAACAGCTTTTCCATCGTATGAAACGAATAATTGCAACCAGTATGAAACTTATGGTCATTTCTACTTTCCGAGCAACCCAGGCTTCACCCTAGGTCGTTGCTCCAACAGATTGAATAGTTAGGGCCTTAGAAGTCTACGCCCGAACCATAAAATGCAAAAAAAATACAACAGTGTTTCCATCATATAACAGGAATAATTTCGACCAGTTTGAAAGTGATGGCCAATTCTACGTTCCGGGCAACCTAGGCTTCACTCTAGGGCGTTGCTCCACCAGATCGAATAGTTAGTGCCTTAGAACTCAACGCCAGAAGCATAAAATACAATATAAATACAACAGTTTTTCCATCGTATGAAACAAATAATTGCAACCAGTATGAAACATATGGTCATTTCTACTTTCGGAGCAACCTAGGCTTCACCCTAGGGCGTTGCTCCAACGGATTGAATAGTTAGGGCCTTAGAAGTCAACGCCCGAACCATAAAATGCAAAAAAAATACAACAGTGTTTCCATCATATAACAGGAATAATTGCAACCAGTTTGAAAGTGATGGCCAATTCTACGTTCCGGGCAACCTAGGTTTCACTCCAGGGCTTTGCTCCACCAGACTGAATAGATACGGACTAAGAAGTCAACGCCAGAAGCATAAAATACGATATAAATACAACAGCTTTTCCATCGTATAAAACGAATAATTGCAACCAGTGTGAAAGTAATGGTCATTTCTACGTTCCGAGCACCCTAGGCGTCACTCTAGGGCGTTGCTCAACCAACATCTAATAGCTACGGCCTTAGAAGTCAACGCCAGAGGCATAAAGTACAATATAAATACAACAGTTTTTCCATCGTATGAAACAAATAATTGCAACCAGTATGAAACATATGGTCATTTCTACTTTCGGAGCAACCTAGGCTTCACCCTAGGGCGTTGCTCCAACAGATTGAATAGCTAGGACCTTAGAAGTGAACGCCCGAACCATAAAATGCAAAAAAAATACAACAGTGTTTCCATCATATAACAGGAATAATTGCAACCAGTTTGAAAGTGATGGCCAATTCTACGTTCCGGGCAACCTAGGCTTCACTCTATTGCGTTGCTCCACCAGATAGAATAGATAGGGCCTAAGAAGTCAACGTCAGAAGCATAAAATACAACATAAATATAACAGTTTTTCCATCGTATAAAACGAATAAAGAAACCAGTGTGAAAGTTATGGTCATTTTTACGTTCCGGGCAACCTAGGCTTCACCCTAGGCCGTTGTACCACCAGATCGTATAGTTAGGGCCTAAGAAGTGAACGCCAGAAGTATAAAATACAATATAAATACAACAGTGTTTCCATCGTATAAAACGTTTAATTGCAACCAGTACGAAACTTATGGTCATTTGTACTTTCCGAGCAACCTAGGCTTCACCCTAGGGCGTTGCTCCAACAGATTGAATAGTTAGGGTCTTAGAAATCAACGCCCGAACCATAAAATGCAAAAAAAAATACAACAGTGTTTCCATCATATGACAGGAATAGTTGCAACCAGTTTGAAAGTGATGGCCAATTCTACGTTCCGGGCAACCTAGGTTTCACTCCAGGGCGTTGCTCCACCAGATAGAATAGATAGGGCCTTAGCAGTCAACGCCCGAAGCATAAAATACAAAATAAATAGTACAGTTTTTCCATCGTATTAAACGAATAATTTCTACCAGTGTGGAAGTTATGGACATTTCTACTTTCCGGACAACCTGGGCTTCACCCTAGGGCGTTGTTCCACCAGATGGAATAGTTAGGGCCTAAGAAGTCAACGCCA
Organism: Calliopsis andreniformis; assembly: GCF_051401765.1. Lineage (NCBI taxonomy): Eukaryota > Metazoa > Arthropoda > Insecta > Hymenoptera > Andrenidae > Calliopsis > Calliopsis andreniformis. Next base: position 9,455,742 of record NW_027480429.1, on the reverse strand, counting down.
GAACCATAAAATACGATATAAATACAGCAGCTTTTCCATCGTATAAAACGAATAATTGCAACCAGCGTGATAGTTATGCTCATTTCTACGTACCGGGCAACCTAGGCATCACCCTAGGGCGTTGCTCCACCAGATCGAATAGCTAGGGACTTAGAATTCATCTCTAAAAGCATAAAATACAATTAAAATACAACAGTTTTTCCATCGTATAACAGGAATAATTGCAACCATTGTGAAAGTAATGGTCATTTCTACGTTCCGGGCAACCTAGTCTTCACTCTAGGGCGTTGTTCCACCAGATCGAATAGTTAGGGCCTAAGAAGTCAACGCCAGAAGCATAAAATACAATATAAATATAACAGTTTTTCCATCGTATAAAACGAATAATAGCAACCAGTGTGAAAGTTATGGTCATTTCTACGTTCCGGGCGACCTAGTCTTCAGTCTGGGGCGTTGCTCCACCAGATCAAACAGTTAGGGCCTTAGAAGCCAACGCCCGAAGCATTAAATACCAAATAAATAGAACAGTTTTTCCATTGTATAAAACGAATAATTGCTACCAGTGTAAAAGTTATGGTCATTTCTACGTTCCGGGCAACCTAGGCTTCACCCTAAGCCGTTGTTCCACCAGATCGAATAGTTAGGGCCTAAGAAGACAACGCCCGGACTATAAAATGCAAAAAAAATGCAACAGTGTTTCCATCATATAACAGGAATAATTGCAACCAGTTTGAAAGTGATGGCCAATTCTACGTTCCGGGCAACCTACGCTTCACTCTATTGCGTTGCTCCACCATATCGAATAGTTAGTGCCTTAGAAGTCAACGCCAGAAGCATATAATACAATATAAATACAACAGCTTTTCCATCGTATAGAACGAATAATTGCAACCAGTACGAAACTTATGGACATTTCTACTTTCCGTGGAACCTAGGCTTCACCCTAGGGCGTTGCTCCAACAGATCGAATAGTTACGGCCTTAGAAGTCAACGCCCGAACCATAAAATGCAAAAAATATACAACAGTGTTTCCATCATATAACAGGAATAATTGCAACCAGTTTGAAAGTGATGGCCAATTCTACGTTCCGGGCAACCTAGGCTTGACTCTAGGGCGTTGCTCCACCAGATCAAACAGTTAGCGCCTTAGAAGTCAACGCCCGAAGCATAAAATACAAAATAAATAGAACAGTTTTTCCATTGTATAAAACGAATAATTGCTGCCAGTGTAAAAGTTGTGGTCATTTCTACGTTCCGGGCAACCTAGGCTTCACTCTATGGCGTTCTTCCACCACATCGAATAGCTACGGCCTCAGAAGTCAACGCCTGAAGTATAAAATACAATAAAAATACAACAGTCTTTCCATCCTATAACCGGAATAATTGCAACCCGTGTGAAAGTGATGGTCATTTCTACGTTCCAGGCAACCTAGGCTTCACTCTAAGGCGTTGTTCCACCAGATCGAATAGATAGGGCCTAAGAAGTCAACGACAGAAGCATAAAATACGATATAAATACAACAGCTTTTCCATCGTATAAAACGAATAATTGCTACCAGTGTAAAAGTTGTGGTCATTTCTACGTTCCAGGCAACCTAGGCTTCACTCTAGGGCGTTGCTCCGCCAGATCGAATAGTTAGGTCCTTAGAAGTAAACGCCAGAAGCATAAAATACGATATAAATACAACAGCTTTTCCATCCTATAAAAGGGTTAATTGCAACCAGTTTGAACGTGATGGTCATTTCTCCTTTCCGGGCAACCTAGGCTTCACTATAGGGCGATGCTCCACTAGATCGAACAGCTAGCGCCATAGAAGTCGACGCCAGAAGCATAAAATACAATATAAATACAACAGTTTTTCCATCGTACAAAACGAATAATTGCAACCAGTATGAAACTTATGGTCATTTCTACTTTCCGAGCAACCTAGCCTTCACCCTAGATCGTTTCTCCAACAGATTGAATAGTTAGAGCCTTAGAAGTCAACGCCCGAAGCATACAATGCAATAAAAATACAACAGTGTTTCCATAACATAACAGGAATAATTGCAACCAATTTGGAAAGTGATGGCCAATTCTACGTTCCGGGCAACCTACGCATCACTCTAGGGCGTTGCTCCACCAGATCGAATAGTTAGTGACTTAGAAGTGAACGCCAGAAGCATAAAATACAATATAAATACAACAGCTTTTCCATCGTATAAAACGAACAATTGCAACCAGTATGAAACTTATGGTCATTTCTACTTTCCGAGCAACCTAGGCTTCACCCTAGGGCGTTGCTCCCACAGACTGAATAGCTAGGGCCTTAGAAGTCTTCGCCAGAACCATAAAATGCAAAAAAAATACAACAGTGTTTCCATCATATAACAGGAATAATTGCGTCCAGTTTGAAAGTGTTGGACAATTCTACGTTCCGGGCAACATAGTCTTCACTCTAGGGCGTTGCTCCACCAGATCGAATAGTTAGTGCCTTAGAAGTCAACGCCAGAAGTATAAAACACAATATAAATACAACAGCTTTTCCATCGTATGAAACGAATAATTGCAACCAGTATGAAACTTATGGTCATTTCTACTTTCCGAGCAACCCAGGCTTCACCCTAGGTCGTTGCTCCAACAGATTGAATAGTTAGGGCCTTAGAAGTCTACGCCCGAACCATAAAATGCAAAAAAAATACAACAGTGTTTCCATCATATAACAGGAATAATTTCGACCAGTTTGAAAGTGATGGCCAATTCTACGTTCCGGGCAACCTAGGCTTCACTCTAGGGCGTTGCTCCACCAGATCGAATAGTTAGTGCCTTAGAACTCAACGCCAGAAGCATAAAATACAATATAAATACAACAGTTTTTCCATCGTATGAAACAAATAATTGCAACCAGTATGAAACATATGGTCATTTCTACTTTCGGAGCAACCTAGGCTTCACCCTAGGGCGTTGCTCCAACGGATTGAATAGTTAGGGCCTTAGAAGTCAACGCCCGAACCATAAAATGCAAAAAAAATACAACAGTGTTTCCATCATATAACAGGAATAATTGCAACCAGTTTGAAAGTGATGGCCAATTCTACGTTCCGGGCAACCTAGGTTTCACTCCAGGGCTTTGCTCCACCAGACTGAATAGATACGGACTAAGAAGTCAACGCCAGAAGCATAAAATACGATATAAATACAACAGCTTTTCCATCGTATAAAACGAATAATTGCAACCAGTGTGAAAGTAATGGTCATTTCTACGTTCCGAGCACCCTAGGCGTCACTCTAGGGCGTTGCTCAACCAACATCTAATAGCTACGGCCTTAGAAGTCAACGCCAGAGGCATAAAGTACAATATAAATACAACAGCGTTTCCATCGTATCAAACGAATAATTGCAACCAGTGTGAAAATTATGGTCATTTCTACATTCCGAGCAACCTAGGATCCACCCTAGGGCGTTGCTCCACCATATCGAATAGTTAGGTCCTTAGAAGTAAACGCCAGAAGCATAAAATACGATATAAATACAACAGCGTTCGCATTGTATAAAACGAATAATTGCAACCAGTGTGAAAGTTGTGGTCATTTCCACATTCCGAGCAACCTAGGATTCACTCTAGGGCGCTGCTCCTCCAGACCGAATAGTTAGGTCCTTAGAAGTAAACGCCAGAAGCATAAAATACGATATAAATACAACAGCTTTTCCATCGTATAAAAGGAATAATTGCAAACAGTGTGAAGGTAATGGTCATTTCTACGTTCCGAGCATCCTAGGCTTCACTCCAGGGCGTTGTTCAACCAGATCGAATAGTTAGGGCCGAAGGAATCAAGGCCAGAAGCATAATATAGAATATAAATATAACAGTTTTTCCATCGTATAGAACGAATAATAGCAACCAGTGTGAAAGTTATGGTCATTTCTACGTTCCGTGCAACGTAGGCTTTACTCTACCGCGTCGTTCCACCAGATCGAATAGTTAGGGCCTAAGAAGTCAACGCCAGACGCATAAAATATAATATAAATATAACAGTTTTTGCATCGTATAAAACGAATAATAGCAACCAGTGTGAAAGTTATGGTCATTTCTACGTTCCGTGCAACGTAGGCTTTACTCTACCGCGTCGTTCCACCAGATCGAATCGTTAGGTCCTTAGAAGTAAACGCAAGAAACATAAAATACGATATAAATACAACAGCTTTTCCATCGTATAAAAGGAATAATTGCAAACAGTGTGAAAGTAATGGTCATTTCTACGTTCCGGGCAACCTAGGCTTCACTCTACGGCGTTGTTCCACCACATCGAATAGTTAGGGCCTTAGAAGTCAACGCCAGAAGCATAAAATACAATATAAATATAACAGTCTTTCCATCCTATAACAGGAATAATTGCAACCCGTGTGAAAGTGATGGTCATTTCTACGTTCCAGGCAACCTATGCTTCACTCTAGGGCGTTGTTCCACCAGATTGAATATTTAGGGCCTAAGAAGTCAACGCCAGAAGCATAAAATACAATATAAGTACAACAGTTTTTCCATCGTATAAAACGAATAATTGCAGCCAGTTTGAAAGTGATGGTCATTTCTCCTTTCCGGGCAACCTAGGCTTCACTCTAGGGCGTTGCTCCACTAGATCGAATAGCTAGGGCCTTAGAAGTCAACGCCAGAAGCATGAAGTACGATATAAATACCACAGCTTTTCCATCGTATAAAACGAATAGTTGCAACCAGTGTGAAAGTAAGGGTCATTGCTACGTTCCGAGCACCCTAGTCTTCACTCCAGGGCGTTGCTCCACCACATCTAATAGCTACGGCCTTAGAAGTCAACGCCAGAGTCATAAAGTACAATATAAATACAACAGCGTTTCATTGGTATAAAACGAATAATTGCAACCAGTGTGAAAGTTATGGTCATTTCTACATTCCGAGCAACCTAGGATTCACTCTAGTGCGTTGCTCCACAAGATCGAATAGTCAGGTCCTTAGAAGTCAAAGCCCGAAGCATAAAATGCAATAAAAATACAAGAGTGTTTCCATCATATAACAGGAATAATTTCGACCAGTTTGAAGGTGATGGCCAATTCTACGTTCCGGGCAACCTAGGCTTCACTCTAGGGCGTTGCTCCACCAGATCGAATAGTCAGTGCCTTAGAAGTCAACGCCAGAAGCATAAAATACAATATAAATACAACAGTTTTTCCATCGTATGAAACAAACAATTGCAACCAGTATCAAACATATGGTCATTTCTACTTTCCGAGCAACCTAGGCTTTACCCTAGGGCGTTGCTCCAACGGATTGAATAGTTAGGGCCTTAGAAGTCAACGCCCGAACCATGAAACGCAAAAAAAATACAACAGTGTTTCCATCATATAACAGGAATAATTGCAACCAGTTTGAAAGTGATGGCCAATTCTACTTTCCGGGCAACCTAGGTTTCACTCCAGGGCGTTGCTCCACCAGGCCGAATAGTTACGGCCTAAGAAGTCAACGCCAGAAGCATAAAATACGATATAAATACAACAGCTTTTCCATCGTATAAAACGAACAATTGCAACCAGTGTGAAAGTAATGGTCATTTCTACGTTCCGTGCACCCTAGGCGTCACTCTAGGGCGTTGCTCCACCAACATCTAATAGCTACGGCCTTAGAAGTCAACGCCAGAAGCATAAAGTACAATATAAATACAACAGCGTTTCCATCGTATAAAGCGAATAATTGCAACCGGTGTCAAAATTATGGTCATTTCTACATTCCGAGCAACCTAGGATCCACTCTAGGGCGTTGCTCCACCAGATCGTATAGTTAGGTCCTTAGAAGTAAACGCCTGAAGCATAAAATACGATATAAATACAACAGCGTTTGCATCGTATAAAACGAATAATTGCAACCAGTGTGAAAGTTATGGTCATTTCTACATTCCGAGCAACCTGGGATTCACTCCAGGGCGTTGCTCCACCAGATGGAATAGTTAGTTCCTTAGAAGTAAACGCCAGAAGCATAAAATACGATATAAATACAACAGCTTTTCCATCGTATAAAAGGAATAATTGCAAACAGTGTGAAGGTAATGGTCACTTCTACGTTCCGGGCAAGCTAGGCTTCACCCTAGGCCGTTGTTCCACCAGATCGAATAGTTAGGGCCTAAGAAGTGAACGCCAGAACCATAAAGTGCAAAAAAAATGCAACAGTGTTTCCATCATATAACAGGAATATTTGCGACCAGTTTGAAAGTGATGGCCAATTCTACGTTCCGGGCGACCTAGGCTTCACTCTAGGGCGTTGCTCCACCAGATCGGATAGTTAGTGCCGTAGAAGTCAACGCCAGAAGCATAAAATACAATATAAATACAACAGTTTTACATCGTATGAAACGAATAATTGCAACCAGTATGAAACTTATGGTCATTTCCACTTTCCGAGCAACCTAGGCTTCACCCTAGGGCGTTGCTCCAACGGATTGAATAGTTAGGGTCTTAGAAGTCAACGCCCGAACCATAAAATGCAAAAAAAATACAACAGTGTTTCCATCATATAGCAGGAATAATTGCAACCAGATTGAAAGTGATGGCCAATTCTACGTTCCGGGCAACCTAGGTTTCACTCCAGGGCTTTGCTCCACCAGACTGAATAGATACGGACTAAGAAGTCAACGCCAGAAGCATAAAATACGATATAAATACAACAGCTTTTCCATCGTATAAAACGAATAATTGCAACCAGTGTGAAAGTAATGGTCATTTCTACGTTTCGAGCACCCTAGGCGTCACTCTAGGGCGTTGCTCAACCAACATCTAATAGCTACGGCCTTAGAAGTCAACGCCAGAGGCATAAAGTACAATATAAATACAACAGCGTTTCCATCGTATAAAACGAATAATTGCAACCAGTGTGAAAATTATGGTCATTTCTACATTCCGAGCAACCTAGGATCCACCCTAGGGCGTTGCTCCACCAGATCGAATAGTTAGGTCCTTAGAAGTAAACGCCAGAAGCATAAAATACGATATAAATACAACAGCGTTCGCATTGTATAAAACGAATAATTGCATTCAGTGTGAAATTTATGGACATTTCTACATTCCGAGCAACCTAGTCTTCACTCTAGGGCGTTGCTCCACCAGATCGAATAGTTAGGGCCTTAGAAGACAACGTCAGAAGCATAAAATACAATAAAACTACAACAGTTATTCCATCGTATAACAGGATTAACTGCAACCAGTGTGAAAGTAATGGTCATTTCTACGTTCCGAGCATCCTAGGCTTCACTCCAGGGCGTTGTTCAACCAGATCGAATAGTTAGGGCCGAAGGAATCAAGGCCAGAAGCATAATATAGAATATAAATATAACAGTTTTTCCATCGTATAGAACGAATAATAGCAACCAGTGTGAAAGTTATGGTCATTTCTACGTTCCGTGCAACGTAGGCTTTACTCTACCGCGTCGTTCCATCAGATCGAATAGTTAGGGCCTAAGAAGTCAACGCCAGACGCATAAAATATAATATAAATATAACAGTTTTTGCATCGTATAAAACGAATAATAGCAACCAGTGTGAAAGTTATGGTCATTTCTACGTCCCGGGCAACCTAGGCCTCACTCTAGGGCGTTGCTCCACCAGATTGAATAGTTAGGGCCTAAGAAGCGAACGCCAGAAGCATAAATTACAATATATATACAGCAGTTTTTCCATCGTATAAAACGAATAATCGCAACCAGTGTGAAAGTTATGGTCATTTCTACGTTCCGGGCAACCTAGGCTTCACTCTAGGGCGTTCCTCCACCAGATCGAATAGCTAGGGACTTAGAATTCAACAGTAAAAGCATAAAATACAGTAAAGATGCAACAGTTTTTCCATCGTATAACAGGAATAATTGCAACCAGTGTGAAGGTAACGGTCTGTCCTACGTTCCGGGCAACCTAGGCTTCACTCCAGGGCGTTGCTAAACCAGATCGACTAGATAGGACCTTAGAAGTCAACGCCCGAAGCATAAAGTACACAATAAATAGAACAGATTTTCCATTGTATAAAACGAATAATAGCAACCAGTGTGAAAGTTATGGTCATTTCTACGTTCCGGGCAACCTAGGCGTCACTCTAGGGCGTTGCTCCACCACATCGTATAGCTACGGCCTTAGAAGTCAACGCCAGAAGCATAAAATACAATATAAATACAACAGCATTTCCATCGTATAAAATGAATAATTGCAAACAGTGTGAAAGTAATGGCCATTTCTACCTTCCGGGAAACCTGGCCTTCACCCTAGGGCGTGCTTCCACCAGGTCGAATAGTTACGGCCTTAGAACTCAACGCCAGAAGCATAAAATACAATATAAATATAACAACTCTTCCATCGTATAGGACGAATAATAGCAACCAGTGTGAAAGTTATGGTCATTTCTACGTTCCGAGCAACCTAGGCTTCACTCTAGGGCGTTGCTCCAGCAGATCGAATAGTTAGGGACTAAGAAGTGAACGCCCGTAGCATGAAATGCACTAAATATACAAGAGTTTTTCCATCGTATAACAGGAATAATTGCAACCAGTGTGAAAGTGATGGTCATTTCTACGTTCCGGGCGACCTAGTCTTCAGTCTGGGGCGTTGCTCCAACAGATCGAATGGTTAGGGCCTTAGAAGTCAACGCCAGAAGCATAAGATACAATATAAATACAACAGTTTTTCCATCGTATAACAGGAATAATTGCAACCAGTGTGGAAGTTATAGTCATTTCTACGTTCCGGGCAACCTAGGCTTCATCCTATGGCGTTGCTCCACCAGCTAGTATGGTTAGGGCCTTAGAAGTCAACTCCCGAAGCATAAGATACAATAAAAATACCATAGTTTTTACATCCTATAACAGGAATAATTGCATTCAGTGTGAAATTTATGGACATTTCTACATTCCGAGCAACCTAGTCTTCACTCTAGGGCGTTGCTCCACCAGATCGAATAGTTAGGGCCTTAGAAGTCAACGTCAGAAGCATAAAATACAATAAAACTACAACAGTTATTCCATCGTATAACAGGAATAACTGCAACCAGTGTGAAAGTAATGGTCATTTCTACGTTCCGAGCATCCTAGGCTTCACTCCGGGGCGTTGTTCAACCAGATCGAATAGTTAGGGCCGAAGGAATCAAGGCCAGAAGCATAATATAGAATATAAATATAACAGTTTTTCCATCGTATAGAACGAATTATAGCAACCAGTGTGAAAGTTATGGTCATTTCTACGTTCCGTGCAACGTAGGCTTTACTCTACGGCGTCGTTCCACCCGATCGAATAGTTAGGGCCTAAGAAGTCAACGCCAGACGCATAAAATATAATATAAATATAACAGTTTTTGCATCGTATAAAACGAATAATAGCAACCACTGTGAAAGTTATGGTCATTTCTACGTCCCGGGCAACCTAGGCCTCACTCTAGGGCGTTGCTCCACCAGATTGAATAGTTAGGGCCTAAGAAGCGAACGCCAGAAGCATAAAATACATTATATATACAGCAGTTTTTCCATCGTATAAAACGAATAATCGCAACCAGTGTGAAAGTTATGGTCATTTCTACGTTCCGGGCAACCTAGGCTTCACTCTAGGGCGTTGCTCCACCAGATCGAATAGCTACGGACTTAGAATTCAACGCTAAAAGCATAAAATACAATAAAGATGCAACAGTTTTTCCATCGTATAACAGGAATAATTGCAACCAGTGTGAAGGTAACGGTCTGTCCTACGTTCCGGGCAACCTAGGCTTCACTCCAGGGCGTTGCTAAACCAGATCGAATAGATAGGACCTTAGAAGTCAACGCCCGAAGCATCAAGTACACAATAAATAGAACAGATTTTCCATTGTATAAAACGAATAATAGCAACCAGTGTGAAAGTTATGGTCATTTCTACGTTGCGGGCAACCTAGGCGTCACTCTAGGGCGTTGCTCCACCACATCGAATAGCTACGGCCTTAGAAGTCAACGCCAGAAACATAAAATACAATATAAATGCAACAGCATTTCCATCGTATAAAATGAATAATTGCAAACAGTGTGAAAGTAATGGCCATTTCTACCTTCCGGGAAACCTGGCCTTCACCCTAGGGCGTGCTTCCACCAGGTCGAATAGTTACGGCCTTAGAACTCAACGCCAGAAGCATAAAATACAATATAAATATAACAACTCTTCCATCGTATAGAACGAATAATAGCAACCAGTGTGAAAGTTATGGTCATTTCTACGTTCCGGGCAACCTAGGCTTCACTCTAGGGCGTTGCTCCACCAGATCGAATAGTTAGGGACTAAGAAGTGAACGCCCGTAGCATGAAATGCACTAAATATACAAGAGTTTTTCCATCGTATAACAGGAATAATTGCAACCAGTGTGAAAGTGATGGTCATTTCTACGTTCCGGGCGACCTAGTCTTCAGTCTGGGGCGTTGGTCCACCAGATCGAATAGTTAGGGCCTAAGAAGTCAACACCAGAAGCATAAAAGACAATATAAATACAACAACTTTTCCATCGTATAACAGGAATAATAGCAACCAGTGTGAAAGTTATGGTCATCTCTACGTTCCAGGCAACCTAGGCTTCACTCTAGGGCGTTGCTCCACCAGATCGAATAGTTAGGGCCTTAGAAGTCAACGCCCGAAGCCTAAAATGCAATAAAACTAAAACAGTTTTTCCATCGCATAACAGGAATAATTCCAACCAGTTTGAAAGTGATGGTCATGTCTACGTTCCGGGCAACCTAGGCTTCACTCTAGGGCGTTGCTCCACCAGATCGAATAGTTAGGGCCTTAGAATTCAACGCCAGAAGCATAAAATACAATAAAGATGCAACAGTTTTTCCATCGTATAACAGGAATAACTGCAAACAGTATGAAAGTACTGGTCATTTCTACGTTCCGGGTAACCTAAGTTTCACTCTAGGGCGTTGCTCCACCAGATCGTATAGCTAGGGACTTAGAATTCAACGCCATAAGAATAAAATACAATATAAGTACAACAGCTTTTCCATCGTATAAAAGGATTAATTGCAACCAGTTTGAACGTGATGGTCATTTCTCCCTTCCGGGCAACCTAGGCTTCACTCTAGGGCGTTGCTCCACTAGATCGTACAGCTATGGCCTTAGAAGTCAACGCCAGAAGCATAAAATACAATATAAACACAACAGTTTTTCCATCGTATAAAACGAATAATTGCAACCAGTATGAAACTTATGGTCATTTCTACTTTCCGAGCAACCTAGGCTTCACCCTAGGGCGTTGCTCCAACAGATTGAATAGCTAGGACCTTAGAAGTGAACGCCCGAACCATAAAATGCAAAAAAAGTACAACAGTGTTTCCATCATATAACAGGAATAATTGCAACCAGTTTGAAAGTGATGGCCAATTCTACGTTCCGGGCAACCTAGGCTTCACTCTATTGCGTTGTTCCACCAGATCGAATAGTTAGGGCCTAAGAAGTCAACGTCAGAAGCATAAAATACAACATAAATATAACAGTTTTTCCATCGTATAAAACGAATAAAGAAACCAGTGTGAAAGTTATGGTCATTTTTACGTTCCGGGCAACCTAGGCTTCACCCTAGGCCGTTGTACCACCAGATCGAATAGTTAGGGCCTAAGAAGTGAACGCCAGAAGTATAAAATACAATATAAATACAACAGTGTTTCCATCGTATAAAACGTATAATTGCAACCAGTACGAAACTTATGGTCATTTGTACTTTCCGAGCAACCTAGGCTTCACCCTAGGGCGTTGCTCCAACAGATTGAATAGTTAGGGTCTTAGAAATCAACGCCCGAACCATAAAATGCAAAAAAAGTACAACAGTGTTTCCATCATATGACAGGAATAATTGCAACCAGTTTGAAAGTGATGGCCAATTCTACGTTCCGGGCAACCTAGGTTTCACTCCAGGGCGTTGCTCCACCAGATCAAACAGTTAGGGCCTTAGAAGCCAACGCCCGAAGCATTAAGTACCAAATAAATAGAACAGTTTTTCCATTGTATAAAACGAATAATTGCAAGCAGTGTAAAAGTTATGGTCATTTCTACGTTCCGGGCAACCTAGGCTTCACCCTAAGCCGTTGTTCCACCAGATCGAATAGTTAGGGCCTAAGAAGTGAACGCCAGAAGCATAAAATGCAATACAGATACAACAGTTTTTCCAACGTATAACTGGATTAATTGCAACCAGTTTGTAAGTGATGGTCATTTCTCCTTTCCGGGCAACCTAGGCTACACTCTAGGGCGTTGCTCTACTAGATCGAATAGCTAGGGCCTTAGAAGTCAACGCCAGAAGCATAAAGTACAATATAAATACAACAGTTTTTCCATCGTATAAAACGAATAATTGCAACCTGTATGAAACTTATGGTCATTTCGACTTTCCCAGCAACCTAGGCTTCACCCTAGGGCGTTGCTCCAACAAATTGAATAGTTAGGGCCTTAGAAGTCAACGCCCGGACTATAAAATGCAAAAAAAATGCAACAGTGTTTCCATCATATAACAGGAATAATTGCAACCAGTTTGAAAGTGATGGCCAATTCTACGTTCCGGGCAACCTACGCTTCACTCTATTGCGTTGCTCCACCATATCGAATAGTTAGTGCCTTAGAAGTCAACGCCAGAAGCATATAATACAATATAAATACAACAGCTTTTCCATCGTATAGAACGAATAATTGCAACCAGTACGAAACTTATGGACATTTCTACTTTCCGTGGAACCTAGGCTTCACCCTAGGGCGTTGCTCCAACAGATCGAATAGTTACGGCCTTAGAAGTCAACGCCCGAACCATAAAATGCAAAAAATATACAACAGTGTTTCCATCATATAACAGGAATAATTGCAACCAGTTTGAAAGTGATGGCCAATTCTACGTTCCGGGCAACCTAGGCTTGACTCTAGGGCGTTGCTCCACCAGATCAAACAGTTAGCGCCTTAGAAGTCAACGCCCGAAGCATAAAATACAAAATAAATAGAACAGTTTTTCCATTGTATAAAACGAATAATTGCTGCCAGTGTAAAAGTTGTGGTCATTTCTACGTTCCGGGCAACCTAGGCTTCACTCTATGGCGTTCTTCCACCACATCGAATAGCTACGGCCTCAGAAGTCAACGCCTGAAGTATAAAATACAATAAAAATACAACAGTCTTTCCATCCTATAACCGGAATAATTGCAACCCGTGTGAAAGTGATGGTCATTTCTACGTTCCAGGCAACCTAGGCTTCACTCTAAGGCGTTGTTCCACCAGATCGAATAGATAGGGCCTAAGAAGTCAACGACAGAAGCATAAAATACGATATAAATACAACAGCTTTTCCATCGTATAAAACGAATAATTGCAACCAGTGTGAAAGTTATGGTCACTTCTACATTCCGAGCAACCTAGGATCGAGTCTAGGGCGTTCTTCCACCAGATCGAATAGATAGGGCCTAAGAAGTCAACGACAGAAGCATAAAATACGATATAAATACAACAGCTTTTCCATCGTATAAAACGAATAATTGCTACCAGTGTAAAGGTTGTGGTCATTTCTACGTTCCAGGCAACCTAGGCTTCACTCTAGGGCATTGCTCCGCCAGATCGAATAGTTAGGTCCTTAGAAGTAAACGCCAGAAGCATAAAATACGATATAAATACAACAGCTTTTCCATCCTATAAAAGGGTTAATTGCAACCAGTTTGAACGTGATAGTCATTTCTCCTTTCCGGGCAACCTAGGCTTCACTATAGGGCGATGCTCCACTAGATCGAACAGCTAGCGCCTTAGAAGTCGACGCCAGAAGCATAAAATACAATATAAATACAACAGTTTTTCCATCGTACAAAACGAATAATTGCAACCAGTATGAAACTTATGGTCATTTCTACTTTCCGAGCAACCTAGCCTTCACCCTAGAGCGTTTCTCCAACAGATTGAATAGTTAGGGCCTTAGAAGTCAACGCCCGAAGCATACAATGCAATAAAAATACAACAGTGTTTCCATAATATAACAGGAATAATTGCAACCAATTTGGAAAGTGATGGCCAATTCTACGTTCCGGGCAACCTACGCATCACTCGAGGGCGTTGCTCCACCAGATTGAATAGTTAGTGACTTAGAAGTGAACGCCAGAAGCATAAAATACAATATAAATACAACAGTTTTTCCATCGTACAAAACGAATAATTGCAACCAGTGTGAAAGTTATGGTCATTTCTACATGCCGAGCAACCTGGGATTCACTCCAGGGCGTTGCTCCACCAGATGGAATAGTTAGTTCCTTAGAAGTAAACGCCAGAAGCATAAAATACGATATAAATACAACAGCTTTTCCATCGTATAAAAGGAATAATTGCAAACAGTGTGAAGGTAATGGTCATTTCTACGTTCCGGGCAAGCTAGGCTTCACCCTAGGCCGTTGTTCCACCAGATCGAATAGTTAGGGCCTAAGAAGTGAACGCCAGAACCATAAAGTGCAAAAAAAATGCAACAGTGTTTCCATCATATAACAGGAATATTTGCGACCAGTTTGAAAGTGATGTCCAATTCTACGTTCCGGGCAACCTAGGCTTCACCCTAAGCCGTTGTTCCACCAGATCGAATAGTTAGGGCCTAAGAAGTGAACGCCAGAAGCATAAAATGCAATACAGATACAACAGTTTTTCCAACGTATAACTGGATTAATTGCAACCAGTTTGTAAGTGATGGTCATTTCTCCTTTCCGGGCAACCTAGGCTACACTCTAGGGCGTTGCTCTACTAGATCGAATAGCTAGGGCCTTAGAAGTCAACGCCAGAAGCATAAAGTACAATATAAATACAACAGTTTTTCCATCGTATAAAACGAATAATTGCAACCTGTATGAAACTTATGGTCATTTCGACTTTCCCAGCAACCTAGGCTTCACCCTAGGGCGTTGCTCCAACAAATTGAATAGTTAGGGCCTTAGAAGTCAACGCCCGGACTATAAAATGCAAAAAAAATGCAACAGTGTTTCCATCATATAACAGGAATAATTGCAACCAGTTTGAAAGTGATGGCCAATTCTACGTTCCGGGCAACCTACGCTTCACTCTATTGCGTTGCTCCACCATATCGAATAGTTAGTGCCTTAGAAGTCAACGCCAGAAGCATATAATACAATATAAATACAACAGCTTTTCCATCGTATAGAACGAATAATTGCAACCAGTACGAAACTTATGGACATTTCTACTTTCCGTGGAACCTAGGCTTCACCCTAGGGCGTTGCTCCAACAGATCGAATAGTTACGGCCTTAGAAGTCAACGCCCGAACCATAAAATGCAAAAAATATACAACAGTGTTTCCATCATATAACAGGAATAATTGCAACCAGTTTGAAAGTGATGGCCAATTCTACGTTCCGGGCAACCTAGGCTTGACTCTAGGGCGTTGCTCCACCAGATCAAACAGTTAGCGCCTTAGAAGTCAACGCCCGAAGCATAAAATACAAAATAAATAGAACAGTTTTTCCATTGTATAAAACGAATAATTGCTGCCAGTGTAAAAGTTGTGGTCATTTCTACGTTCCGGGCAACCTAGGCTTCACTCTATGGCGTTCTTCCACCACATCGAATAGCTACGGCCTCAGAAGTCAACGCCTGAAGTATAAAATACAATAAAAATACAACAGTCTTTCCATCCTATAACCGGAATAATTGCAACCCGTGTGAAAGTGATGGTCATTTCTACGTTCCAGGCAACCTAGGCTTCACTCTAAGGCGTTGTTCCACCAGATCGAATAGATAGGGCCTAAGAAGTCAACGACAGAAGCATAAAATACGATATAAATACAACAGCTTTTCCATCGTATAAAACGAATAATTGCAACCAGTGTGAAAGTTATGGTCACTTCTACATTCCGAGCAACCTAGGATCGAGTCTAGGGCGTTCTTCCACCAGATCGAATAGATAGGGCCTAAGAAGTCAACGACAGAAGCATAAAATACGATATAAATACAACAGCTTTTCCATCGTATAAAACGAATAATTGCTACCAGTGTAAAGGTTGTGGTCATTTCTACGTTCCAGGCAACCTAGGCTTCACTCTAGGGCATTGCTCCGCCAGATCGAATAGTTAGGTCCTTAGAAGTAAACGCCAGAAGCATAAAATACGATATAAATACAACAGCTTTTCCATCCTATAAAAGGGTTAATTGCAACCAGTTTGAACGTGATAGTCATTTCTCCTTTCCGGGCAACCTAGGCTTCACTATAGGGCGATGCTCCACTAGATCGAACAGCTAGCGCCTTAGAAGTCGACGCCAGAAGCATAAAATACAATATAAATACAACAGTTTTTCCATCGTACAAAACGAATAATTGCAACCAGTATGAAACTTATGGTCATTTCTACTTTCCGAGCAACCTAGCCTTCACCCTAGAGCGTTTCTCCAACAGATTGAATAGTTAGGGCCTTAGAAGTCAACGCCCGAAGCATACAATGCAATAAAAATACAACAGTGTTTCCATAATATAACAGGAATAATTGCAACCAATTTGGAAAGTGATGGCCAATTCTACGTTCCGGGCAACCTACGCATCACTCGAGGGCGTTGCTCCACCAGATTGAATAGTTAGTGACTTAGAAGTGAACGCCAGAAGCATAAAATACAATATAAATACAACAGTTTTTCCATCGTACAAAACGAATAATTGCAACCAGTGTGAAAGTTATGGTCATTTCTACATGCCGAGCAACCTGGGATTCACTCCAGGGCGTTGCTCCACCAGATGGAATAGTTAGTTCCTTAGAAGTAAACGCCAGAAGCATAAAATACGATATAAATACAACAGCTTTTCCATCGTATAAAAGGAATAATTGCAAACAGTGTGAAGGTAATGGTCACTTCTACGTTCCGGGCAAGCTAGGCTTCACCCTAGGCCGTTGTTCCACCAGATCGAATAGTTAGGGCCTAAGAAGTGAACGCCAGAACCATAAAGTGCAAAAAAAATGCAACAGTGTTTCCATCATATAACAGGAATATTTGCGACCAGTTTGAAAGTGATGGCCAATTCTACGTTCCGGGCGACCTAGGCTTCACTCTAGGGCGTTGCTCCACCAGATCGGATAGTTAGTGCCGTAGAAGTCAACGCCAGAAGCATAAAATACAATATAAATACAACAGTTTTACATCGTATGAAACGAATAATTGCAACCAGTATGAAACTTATGGTCATTTCCACTTTCCGAGCAACCTAGGCTTCACCCTAGGGCGTTGCTCCAACGGATTGAATAGTTAGGGTCTTAGAAGTCAACGCCCGAACCATAAAATGCAAAAAAAATACAACAGTGTTTCCATCATATAGCAGGAATAATTGCAACCAGTTTGAAAGTGATGGCCAATTCTACGTTCCGGGCAACCTAGGTTTCACTCCAGGGCTTTGCTCCACCAGACTGAATAGATACGGACTAAGAAGTCAACGCCAGAAGCATAAAATACGATATAAATACAACAGCTTTTCCATCGTATAAAACGAATAATTGCAACCAGTGTGAAAGTAATGGTCATTTCTACGTTTCGAGCACCCTAGGCGTCACTCTAGGGCGTTGCTCAACCAACATCTAATAGCTACGGCCTTAGAAGTCAACGCCAGAGGCATAAAGTACAATATAAATACAACAGCGTTTCCATCGTATAAAACGAATAATTGCAACCAGTGTGAAAATTATGGTCATTTCTACATTCCGAGCAACCTAGGATCCACCCTAGGGCGTTGCTCCACCAGATCGAATAGTTAGGTCCTTAGAAGTAAACGCCAGAAGCATAAAATACGATATAAATACAACAGCGTTCGCATTGTATAAAACGAATAATTGCATTCAGTGTGAAATTTATGGACATTTCTACATTCCGAGCAACCTAGTCTTCACTCTAGGGCGTTGCTCGACCAGATCGAATAGTTAGGGCCTTAGAAGACAACGTCAGAAGCATAAAATACAATAAAACTACAACAGTTATTCCATCGTATTACAGGATTAACTGCAACCAGTGTGAAAGTAATGGTCATTTCTACGTTCCGAGCATCCTAGGCTTCGCTCCAGGGCGTTGTTCAACCAGATCGAATAGTTAGGGCCGAAGGAATCAAGGCCAGAAGCATAATATAGAATATAAATATAACAGTTTTTCCATCGTATAGAACGAATAATAGCAACCAATGTGAAAGTTATGGTCATTTCTACGTTCCGTGCAACGTAGGCTTTACTCTACCGCGTCGTTCCACCAGATCGAATAGTTAGGGCCTAAGAAGTCAACGCCAGACGCATAAAATATAATATAAATATAACAGTTTTTGCATCGTATAAAACGAATAATAGCAACCAGTGTGAAAGTTATGGTCATTTCTACGTCCCGGGCAACCTAGGCCTCACTCTAGGGCGTTGCTCCACCAGATTGAATAGTTAGGGCCTAAGAAGCGAACGCCAGAAGCATAAATTACAATATATATACAGCAGTTTTTCCATCGTATAAAACGAATAATCGCAACCAGTGTGAAAGTTATGGTCATTTCTACGTTCCGGGCAACCTAGGCTTCACTCTAGGGCGTTCCTCCACCAGATCGAATAGCTAGGGACTTAGAATTCAACAGTAAAAGCATAAAATACAGTAAAGATGCAACAGTTTTTCCATCGTATAACAGGAATAATTGCAACCAGTGTGAAGGTAACGGTCTGTCCTACGTTCCGGCCAACCTAGGCTTCACTCCAGGGCGTTGCTAAACCAGATCGACTAGATAGGACCTTAGAAGTCAACGCCCGAAGCATAAAGTACACAATAAATAGAACAGATTTTCCATTGTATAAAACGAATAATAGCAACCAGTGTGAAAGTTATGGTCATTTCTACGTTCCGGGCAACCTAGGCGTCACTCTAGGGCGTTGCTCCACCACATCGTATAGCTACGGCCTTAGAAGTCAACGCCAGAAGCATAAAATACAATATAAATACAACAGCATTTCCATCGTATAAAATGAATAATTGCAAACAGTGTGAAAGTAATGGCCATTTCTACCTTCCGGGAAACCTGGCCTTCACCCTAGGGCGTGCTTCCACCAGGTCGAATAGTTACGGCCTTAGAACTCAACGCCAGAAGCATAAAATACAATATAAATATAACAACTCTTCCATCGTATAGGACGAATAATAGCAACCAGTGTGAAAGTTATGGTCATTTCTACGTTCCGGGCAACCTAGGCTTCACTCTAGGGCGTTGCTCCAGCAGATCGAATAGATAGGGACTAAGAAGTGAACGCCCGTAGCATGAAATGCACTAAATATACAAGAGTTTTTCCATCGTATAACAGGAATAACTGCAACCAGTGTGAAAGTGATGGTCATTTCTACGTTCCGGGCGACCTAGTCTTCAGTGTGGGGCGTTGTTCCACCAGATCGAATAGTTAGGGCTTAAGAAGTCAACGCCAGAAGGATAAATTACAATATAAGTACAACAGTTTTTCCATCGTATAAAATGAATAATTGCAAACTTTGTGAAAGTACTGGTCATTTCTGCGTTCCGGGTGACCTAGGTTTCACTCTAGGTCGTTGTTCCACCAGATCGAATAGCTAGGGCCTTAGAAGTCAACGACAGAAGCATAAAATACAATATAAATACAACAGCTTTTCCATCGGATATAATGTGTATTTGCAGTGTGAATGTAATTGTCATTTCTACGTTCCGGGCAACCCAGGCATCACTCTAGGGCGTTGCTCCACGAGATCGAATAGTTACGGACTTAGAATTCAACGCCAGAAGCATAAAATACAATATAAATACAACCGTTTTTCCATTGTATAAAACGAATAATTGCAACCAGTGTGAAAGTTATGGTCATTTCTACGTCCCGGGCAACCTAGGCCTCACTCTAGGGCGTTGCTCCACCAGATTGAATAGTTAGGGCCTTAGAAGTCAACGCCAGGAGCATAAAATACAATAAAAATACAACAGTTTTTCCATCGTATAACAGGAATAATTGCAACCAGTGTGAAAGATGTGGTCATTTCTACGTTCCGGGCAACCTAGGTTTCACTCTAGGGCGTTGCTCCAACAGATCGAATGGTTAGGGCCTTAGAAGTCAACGCCAGAAGCATAAGATACAATATAAATACAACAGTTTTTCCATCGTATAACAGGAATAATTGCAACCAGTGTGGAAGTTATAGTCATTTCTACGTTCCGGGCAACCTAGGCTTCATCCTATGGCGTTGCTCCACCAGCTAGTATGGTTAGGGCCTTAGAAGTCAACTCCCGAAGCATAAGATACAATAAAAATACCATAGTTTTTACATCCTATAACAGGAATAATTGCATTCAGTGTGAAATTTATGGACATTTCTACATTCCGAGCAACCTAGTCTTCACTCTAGGGCGTTGCTCCACCAGATCGAATAGTTAGGGCCTTAGAAGTCAACGTCAGAAGCATAAAATACAATAAAACTACAACAGTTATTCCATCGTATAACAGGAATAACTGCAACCAGTGTGAAAGTAATGGTCATTTCTACGTTCCGAGCATCCTAGGCTTCACTTCGGGGCGTTGTTCAACCAGATCGAATAGTTAGGGCCGAAGGAATCAAGGCCAGAAGCATAATATAGAATATAAATATAACAGTTTTTCCATCGTATAGAACGAATAATAGCAACCAGTGTGAAAGTTATGGTCATTTCTACGTTCCGTGCAACGTAGGCTTTACTCTACGGCGTCGTTCCACCAGATCGAATAGTTAGGGCCTAAGAAGTCAACGCCAGACGCATAAAATATAATATAAATATAACAGTTTTTGCATCGTATAAAACGAATAATAGCAACCACTGTGAAAGTTATGGTCATTTCTACGTCCCGGGCAACCTAGGCCTCACTCTAGGGCGTTGCTCCACCAGATTGAATAGTTAGGGCCTAAGAAGCGAACGCCAGAAGCATAAAATACATTATACATACAGCAGTTTTTCCATCGTATAAAACGAATAATCGCAACCAGTGTGAAAGTTATGGTCATTTCTACGTTCCGGGCAACCTAGGCTTCACTCTAGGGCGTTGCTCCACCAGATCGAATAGCTACGGACTTAGAATTCAACGCTAAAAGCATAAAATACAATAAAGATGCAACAGTTTTTCCATCGTATAACAGGAATAATTGCAACCAGTGTGAAGGTAACGGTCTGTCCTACGTTCCGGGCAACCTAGGCTTCACTCCAGGGCGTTGCTAAACCAGATCGAATAGATAGGACCTTAGAAGTCAACGCCCGAAGCATCAAGTACACAATAAATAGAACAGATTTTCCATTGTATAAAACGAATAATAGCAACCAGTGTGAAAGTTATGGTCATTTCTACGTTGCGGGCAACCTAGGCGTCACTCTAGGGCGTTGCTCCACCACATCGAATAGCTACGGCCTTAGAAGTCAACGCCAGAAACATAAAATACAATATAAATGCAACAGCATTTCCATCGTATAAAATGAATAATTGCAAACAGTGTGAAAGTAATGACCATTTCTACCTTCCGGGAAACCTGGCCTTCACCCTAGGGCGTGCTTCCACCAGGTCGAATAGTTACGGCCTTAGAACTCAACGCCAGAAGCATAAAATACAATATAAATATAACAACTCTTCCATCGTATATAACGAATAATAGCAACCAGTGTGAAAGTTATGGTCATTTCTACGTTCCGGGCAACCTAGGCTTCACTCTAGGGCGTTGCTCCACCAGATCGAATAGTTAGGGACTAAGAAGTGAACGCCCGTAGCATGAAATGCACTAAATATACGAAGAGTTTTTCCATCGTATAACAGGAATAATTGCAACCAGTGTGAAAGTGATGGTCATTTCTAGGTTCCGGGCGACCTAGTCTTCAGTCTGGGGCGTTGGTCCACCAGATCGAATAGTTAGGGCCTAAGAAGTCAACACCAGAAGCATAAAAGACAATATAAATACAACAACTTTTCCATCGTATAACAGGAATAATAGCAACCAGTGTGAAAGTTATGGTCATCTCTACGTTCCAGGCAACCTAGGCTTCACTCTAGGGCGTTGCTCCACCAGATCGAATAGTTAGGGCCTTAGAAGTCAACGCCCGAAGCCTAAAATGCAATAAAACTAAAACAGTTTTTCCATCGCATAACAGGAATAATTCCAACCAGTTTGAAAGTGATGGTCATGTCTACGTTCCGGGCAACCTAGGCTTCACTCTAGGGCGTTGTTACACCAGGTCGAATAGTTAGGTCCTTAGAAGTCAACGCCCGAAGCATAAAATGCAATAAAACTACAACAGTTTTTCCATCGCATAACAGGAATAATTCCAACCAGTTTGAAAGTGATGGTCATTTCTACGTTCCGGGCTACCAAGGCTTCACTCTAGGGCGTTGTCACACCAGATCGAATAGCTACGACCTTAGAAGTCAAAGCCAGAAGCAGAAAATACAATAAAAATGCAACAGTTTTTCCACCGTATAGCATGGCTAATTGCAACCAGTGCGAAAGTAATGATCATTTCGACGTTTCGGGCAACCTAGGCTTCACTCTAGGGGCTGCTGCACCAGATCGTATAGTTAGGGCCTAAGAAGTCAACGCCTGAAGCATAAAATACAATATAAATACAACAGCTTTTCCATCGTATAAAACGAATAATTGCAACCAGTGTGAAAGTTATGGTCACTTCTACGTTCCGGTCAACCTTGGCTTCACTCTAGGGCGCTGCTCCGCCAGCTCGAATAGTTAGGGCCTTAGAAGTCAACGCCAGAAGCATAAGATACAATATAAATACAACAGCATTTCCATCGTATAAAATGAATAATTGCAAACAGTGTGAAAGTAATGGTCATTTCTACGTTCCGGGCAACCTAGGCTTCACTGTAGGGCGTTGCACCACCAGATCGAATAGTTAGGGCCTTAGAAGTCAACGCCAGAAGCATAAAAGACAATATAATTACAACAACTTTTCCATCGTATAACAGGAATAATAGCAACCAGTGTGAAAGATATGGTCAATTTTACGTTCCGGGCAACCTAGGGTTCACTCTAGGATGTTCGTCCACCAGCTCCAATAGATAGGGCGTAAGCAGTCAACGCCAGAAGCACCAATTACAAAATAAATACAACAGTTTTTCCATCGTATAAAACGAATAATTGCAACCAGTGTGAAAGTAATGGTCATTTCTACGATCCGGGCAACCTAGTCTTCACTCTAGGGCGTTGGCCCACCACATCGAATAGCTACAGCCTTAGAAGTCACGCCAGAAGCATAAAATACAATATAAATACAACCGTTTTTCCATTGTATAAAACGAATAATTGCAACCAGTGTGAAAGTTATGGTCATTTCTACGTTCCGGGCAACATAGGCTTCACTCTTGGACGATGCCCCACCAGATCGAATAGCAAGGACCTTAGAAGTCGAAGCCAGAAGCGGAAAATACAATAAAAATGCAACAGTTTTTCCAACGTATAAAACGAATAATTGTAACCAGTGTGAATGTTATGGTCATTAATACGTTCCGGGCAACCTAGGCTTCACTCTAGGGCGTTGATCCACCAGATCCAATAGCTAGGGCCTAACAATTCAACGCCAGAAGCATAAAGTGCAATGAAAATACAACAGTTTTTTCATCGTATAAAACGGATAATTGCAACAAGCGTGAAGGTAATGGTCAGTTCTACGTTCCGGGCAATCTAGGATTCACTCTAGGGCGTTGCTGCACCAGATCGTATAGTTAGGGCCTAAGAAGTGAACGCCTGAAGCATAAAATACAATATAAATACAACAGCTTTTCCATCGTATAACACGAATAATTGCAACCAGTGTGAAAGTTATGGTCACTTCTACGTTCCGGTCGACCTTGGCTTCACTCTAGGGCGTTGCTCCGCCAGCTCGAATAGTTAGGGCCTTAGAAGTCAACGCCAGAAGCATAAGATACAATCTAAATACAACAGTTTTTCCATCGTATAACAGGAATAATTGCAACCAGTGTGGAAGTTATGGTCATTTCTACGTTCCGGGCAACCTAGGCTTCATCCTGTGGCGTTGCTCCACCAGCTCGTATGGTTAGGGCCTTAGAAGTCAACTCCCGAAGCATAAAATACAATAAAAATACCATACTTTTTCATCCTATAACAGGAATAATTGCATCCAGTGTGAAATTTATGGACATTTCTACGTTCCAGGCATCCTAGGCTTCACTCTAGGGCGTTGCTCCACCAGATCGAATAGTTAGGGCCTTAGAAGTCAACGCCCGAAGCATAAAATGCAATAAAACTACAACAGTTTTTCCATCGCATAACAGGAATAATTCCAACCAGTTTGAAAGTGATGGTCATTTCTACGTTCCGGGCAACCTAGGCTTCACTCTAGGGCGTTGCTCCACCAGATTGAATAGCTAGGGCCTTAGAAGTCAACGCCAGGAGCATAAAATAGAATAAAAAGACAACAGTTTTTCCACCGTATAACAGGAATAATTGCAACCAGTGTGAAAGATGTGGTCATTTCTACGTTCCGGGCAACCTAGGCTTCACTCTAGGGCGTTGCTCCACCAGATCGAATAGTTAGGGCCTTAGAAGTCCACGCCAGGAGCATAAGATACAATATAAATACAACAGTTATTCCATCGTATAACAGGAATAATAGCAACCAGTGTGAAAGATATGGTCACTTCTACGTTCCGGGCAACCTAGGGTTCACTCTAGGGCGTTGGTCCACCAGTTCAAATAGATAGGGCGTAAGCAGTCAACGAGAGAAGCACCAATTACAAAATAAATACAACAGCTTTTCCATCGTATAACAGGAATAATTGCAACCAGTGTGAAGGTAACGGTCTGTCCTACGTTCCGGGCAACCTAGGCTTCACTCCAGGGCGTTGCTAAATCATATCGAATAGATAGGATCTTAGAAGTAAACGCCCGGAGCATAAAGTACAAAATAAATAGAACAGATTTTCCATTGTATAAAACGAATAATAGCAACCAGTGAGAAAGTTAAGGTCATTTCTACGTTCCGGGCAACCTAGGATTCACTCTAGGGCGTTGCACCACCAGATCGAATAGTTAGGGCCTTAGAAGTCAACGCCAGAAGCATAAAAAACAATATAAATACAACAACTTTTCCATCGTATAACAGGAATAATTGCAACCAGTGTGGAAGTTATAGTCATTTCTACGTTCCGGGCAACCTAGGCTTCATCCTATGGCGTTGCTCCACCAGCTAGTATGGTTAGGGCCTTAGAAGTCAACTCCCGAAGCATAAGATACAATAAAAATACCATAGTTTTTACATCCTATAACAGGAATAATTGCATTCAGTGTGAAATTTATGGACATTTCTACATTCCGAGCAACCTAGTCTTCACTCTAGGGCGTTGCTCCACCAGATCGAATAGTTAGGGCCTTAGAAGTCAACGTCAGAAGCATAAAATACAATAAAACTACAACAGTTATTCCATCGTATAACAGGAATAACTGCAACCAGTGTGAAAGTAATGGTCATTTCTACGTTCCGAGCATCCTAGGCTTCACTTCGGGGCGTTGTTCAACCAGATCGAATAGTTAGGGCCGAAGGAATCAAGGCCAGAAGCATAATATAGAATATAAATATAACAGTTTTTCCATCGTATAGAACGAATAATAGCAACCAGTGTGAAAGTTATGGTCATTTCTACGTTCCGTGCAACGTAGGCTTTACTCTACGGCGTCGTTCCACCAGATCGAATAGTTAGGGCCTAAGAAGTCAACGCCAGACGCATAAAATATAATATAAATATAACAGTTTTTGCATCGTATAAAACGAATAATAGCAACCACTGTGAAAGTTATGGTCATTTCTACGTCCCGGGCAACCTAGGCCTCACTCTAGGGCGTTGCTCCACCAGATTGAATAGTTAGGGCCTAAGAAGCGAACGCCAGAAGCATAAAATACATTATACATACAGCAGTTTTTCCATCGTATAAAACGAATAATCGCAACCAGTGTGAAAGTTATGGTCATTTCTACGTTCCGGGCAACCTAGGCTTCACTCTAGGGCGTTGCTCCACCAGATCGAATAGCTACGGACTTAGAATTCAACGCTAAAAGCATAAAATACAATAAAGATGCAACAGTTTTTCCATCGTATAACAGGAATAATTGCAACCAGTGTGAAGGTAACGGTCTGTCCTACGTTCCGGGCAACCTAGGCTTCACTCCAGGGCGTTGCTAAACCAGATCGAATAGATAGGACCTTAGAAGTCAACGCCCGAAGCATCAAGTACACAATAAATAGAACAGATTTTCCATTGTATAAAACGAATAATAGCAACCAGTGTGAAAGTTATGGTCATTTCTACGTTGCGGGCAACCTAGGCGTCACTCTAGGGCGTTGCTCCACCACATCGAATAGCTACGGCCTTAGAAGTCAACGCCAGAAACATAAAATACAATATAAATGCAACAGCATTTCCATCGTATAAAATGAATAATTGCAAACAGTGTGAAAGTAATGACCATTTCTACCTTCCGGGAAACCTGGCCTTCACCCTAGGGCGTGCTTCCACCAGGTCGAATAGTTACGGCCTTAGAACTCAACGCCAGAAGCATAAAATACAATATAAATATAACAACTCTTCCATCGTATATAACGAATAATAGCAACCAGTGTGAAAGTTATGGTCATTTCTACGTTCCGGGCAACCTAGGCTTCACTCTAGGGCGTTGCTCCACCAGATCGAATAGTTAGGGACTAAGAAGTGAACGCCCGTAGCATGAAATGCACTAAATATACGAAGAGTTTTTCCATCGTATAACAGGAATAATTGCAACCAGTGTGAAAGTGATGGTCATTTCTAGGTTCCGGGCGACCTAGTCTTCAGTCTGGGGCGTTGGTCCACCAGATCGAATAGTTAGGGCCTAAGAAGTCAACACCAGAAGCATAAAAGACAATATAAATACAACAACTTTTCCATCGTATAACAGGAATAATAGCAACCAGTGTGAAAGTTATGGTCATCTCTACGTTCCAGGCAACCTAGGCTTCACTCTAGGGCGTTGCTCCACCAGATCGAATAGTTAGGGCCTTAGAAGTCAACGCCCGAAGCCTAAAATGCAATAAAACTAAAACAGTTTTTCCATCGCATAACAGGAATAATTCCAACCAGTTTGAAAGTGATGGTCATGTCTACGTTCCGGGCAACCTAGGCTTCACTCTAGGGCGTTGTTACACCAGGTCGAATAGTTAGGTCCTTAGAAGTCAACGCCCGAAGCATAAAATGCAATAAAACTACAACAGTTTTTCCATCGCATAACAGGAATAATTCCAACCAGTTTGAAAGTGATGGTCATTTCTACGTTCCGGGCTACCAAGGCTTCACTCTAGGGCGTTGTCACACCAGATCGAATAGCTACGACCTTAGAAGTCAAAGCCAGAAGCAGAAAATACAATAAAAATGCAACAGTTTTTCCACCGTATAGCATGGCTAATTGCAACCAGTGCGAAAGTAATGATCATTTCGACGTTTCGGGCAACCTAGGCTTCACTCTAGGGGCTGCTGCACCAGATCGTATAGTTAGGGCCTAAGAAGTCAACGCCTGAAGCATAAAATACAATATAAATACAACAGCTTTTCCATCGTATAAAACGAATAATTGCAACCAGTGTGAAAGTTATGGTCACTTCTACGTTCCGGTCAACCTTGGCTTCACTCTAGGGCGCTGCTCCGCCAGCTCGAATAGTTAGGGCCTTAGAAGTCAACGCCAGAAGCATAAGATACAATATAAATACAACAGCATTTCCATCGTATAAAATGAATAATTGCAAACAGTGTGAAAGTAATGGTCATTTCTACGTTCCGGGCAACCTAGGCTTCACTGTAGGGCGTTGCACCACCAGATCGAATAGTTAGGGCCTTAGAAGTCAACGCCAGAAGCATAAAAGACAATATAATTACAACAACTTTTCCATCGTATAACAGGAATAATAGCAACCAGTGTGAAAGATATGGTCAATTTTACGTTCCGGGCAACCTAGGGTTCACTCTAGGATGTTCGTCCACCAGCTCCAATAGATAGGGCGTAAGCAGTCAACGCCAGAAGCACCAATTACAAAATAAATACAACAGTTTTTCCATCGTATAAAACGAATAATTGCAACCAGTGTGAAAGTAATGGTCATTTCTACGATCCGGGCAACCTAGTCTTCACTCTAGGGCGTTGGCCCACCACATCGAATAGCTACAGCCTTAGAAGTCACGCCAGAAGCATAAAATACAATATAAATACAACCGTTTTTCCATTGTATAAAACGAATAATTGCAACCAGTGTGAAAGTTATGGTCATTTCTACGTTCCGGGCAACATAGGCTTCACTCTTGGACGATGCCCCACCAGATCGAATAGCAAGGACCTTAGAAGTCGAAGCCAGAAGCGGAAAATACAATAAAAATGCAACAGTTTTTCCAACGTATAAAACGAATAATTGTAACCAGTGTGAATGTTATGGTCATTAATACGTTCCGGGCAACCTAGGCTTCACTCTAGGGCGTTGATCCACCAGATCCAATAGCTAGGGCCTAACAATTCAACGCCAGAAGCATAAAGTGCAATGAAAATACAACAGTTTTTTCATCGTATAAAACGGATAATTGCAACAAGCGTGAAGGTAATGGTCAGTTCTACGTTCCGGGCAATCTAGGATTCACTCTAGGGCGTTGCTGCACCAGATCGTATAGTTAGGGCCTAAGAAGTGAACGCCTGAAGCATAAAATACAATATAAATACAACAGCTTTTCCATCGTATAACACGAATAATTGCAACCAGTGTGAAAGTTATGGTCACTTCTACGTTCCGGTCGACCTTGGCTTCACTCTAGGGCGTTGCTCCGCCAGCTCGAATAGTTAGGGCCTTAGAAGTCAACGCCAGAAGCATAAGATACAATCTAAATACAACAGTTTTTCCATCGTATAACAGGAATAATTGCAACCAGTGTGGAAGTTATGGTCATTTCTACGTTCCGGGCAACCTAGGCTTCATCCTGTGGCGTTGCTCCACCAGCTCGTATGGTTAGGGCCTTAGAAGTCAACTCCCGAAGCATAAAATACAATAAAAATACCATACTTTTTCATCCTATAACAGGAATAATTGCATCCAGTGTGAAATTTATGGACATTTCTACGTTCCAGGCATCCTAGGCTTCACTCTAGGGCGTTGCTCCACCAGATCGAATAGTTAGGGCCTTAGAAGTCAACGCCCGAAGCATAAAATGCAATAAAACTACAACAGTTTTTCCATCGCATAACAGGAATAATTCCAACCAGTTTGAAAGTGATGGTCATTTCTACGTTCCGGGCAACCTAGGCTTCACTCTAGGGCGTTGCTCCACCAGATTGAATAGCTAGGGCCTTAGAAGTCAACGCCAGGAGCATAAAATAGAATAAAAAGACAACAGTTTTTCCACCGTATAACAGGAATAATTGCAACCAGTGTGAAAGATGTGGTCATTTCTACGTTCCGGGCAACCTAGGCTTCACTCTAGGGCGTTGCTCCACCAGATCGAATAGTTAGGGCCTTAGAAGTCCACGCCAGGAGCATAAGATACAATATAAATACAACAGTTATTCCATCGTATAACAGGAATAATAGCAACCAGTGTGAAAGATATGGTCACTTCTACGTTCCGGGCAACCTAGGGTTCACTCTAGGGCGTTGGTCCACCAGTTCAAATAGATAGGGCGTAAGCAGTCAACGAGAGAAGCACCAATTACAAAATAAATACAACAGCTTTTCCATCGTATAACAGGAATAATTGCAACCAGTGTGAAGGTAACGGTCTGTCCTACGTTCCGGGCAACCTAGGCTTCACTCCAGGGCGTTGCTAAATCATATCGAATAGATAGGATCTTAGAAGTAAACGCCCGGAGCATAAAGTACAAAATAAATAGAACAGATTTTCCATTGTATAAAACGAATAATAGCAACCAGTGAGAAAGTTAAGGTCATTTCTACGTTCCGGGCAACCTAGGATTCACTCTAGGGCGTTGCACCACCAGATCGAATAGTTAGGGCCTTAGAAGTCAACGCCAGAAGCATAAAAAACAATATAAATACAACAACTTTTCCATCGTATAACAGGCATAATAGCAACCAGTGTGAAAGGTATGATCATTTCGACGTTTCGGGTATCCTAGACTTAACTCAGAGGCGTTGCTCCACCAGATAGAAGGGTTAGGGCCTTTGAAATCAACGCCAGAAGCATAAACAACAAAATAAATACAACAGCCTTTACATCGTATAAAACGAATAATTGCAACCTGTGTGAAGGTTATGGTCATAACTATGTTCCGCGCAACATAGGCTTCACTGTAGGGCGTTGCTCCACCAGATCGAATGGGTAGGGCCATAGAAGTCAACGCCCGAAACATAAAATACAATATAAATACAACAGTTTTTCCATTGTATAAAACGAATAATTGCAACCAGTGTGAAAGTAATGGTCATTTCTACGTTCCGGGCAACCTAGGCGTCACTCTAGGGCGTTGCTCCACCACATCGAATAGCTACGGCCTTAGAAGTCAACGCCAGAAGCATAAAATACAATATAAATACAACAGCATTTCCATCGTATAAAATGAATAATTGCAGACAGTGTGAAAGTAATGGTCATTTCTACGTTCCGGGCAACCTAGGCTTCACTCTATGCGTTGCTCCACCCGACCGAATAGCTAGGGACTTAGAATTCAACGCTAAAAGCATAAAGTACAATAAAGATGCAACAGTTTTTCCATCGTATAACAGGAATAATTGCAACCAGTTTGAAAGTGATGGTCATTTCTACGTTCCGGGCAACCTAGGCTTCACTCTAGGGCGTTGCTCCACCAGATTCAACAGTTAGGGCCTTAGAAGTCAACGCCCGAAGCATAAAATACAAAATAAATAGTACAGTTTTTGCATCGTATAAAACGAATAATTGATACCAGTGTGGAAGTTATGGTCATTTCCACGTTCCGGGCAGCCTAGGCTTCACTCTAGGGCGTTGCTCCACCAGATGGAATAGTTAGGGCCTTAGAAGTCAACGCCAGATGCATAAAATACAATCAAGATGCAACAGTTTTTCCATCGTATGACAGGAATAATTGCAACCAGGTTGAAAGTAATGGTCATTTCTACGTTCCAGGCAACGTAGGTTTTACTCTAGGGCGTTGATCCGCCAGAGGGAATAGTTAGGGCCTAAGGAGTCAACTCCAGAAGCATAAAATGCAATGTAAATACAACAGTTTTTCAATCGTATAAAACGAATAATTGCAACCAGTGTGAAAGTTATGGTCATTTCTACTTTCCGGGCAACCTAGGCTTCACCCTAGGGCGCTGCTCCACCAGATTGAATAGTTAGGGCCTTAGAACTCAATGCCCGAAGCATAAAATGCAATAAAAGTACAACAGATCTTCCATCATATAACAGGAATAATTGCAACCAGCTTGAATGTGATGGTCATTTCTACGTTCCGGGCAACCAAGGCTTCACTCTAGGGCGTTGTCACACCAGATCGAATAGCTACGACCCTAGAAGTCAAAGCCAGAGGCAGAAAATACAATAAAAGTGCAACAGTTTTTCCACCGTATAGCATGGCTAATTGCAACCAGTGCGAAAGTAATGATCATTTCGACGTTTCGGGCAACCTAGGCTTCACTCTAGGGCGCTGCTCCACCAGATCGAATAGCTAGGGACTTAGAATTCAACGCTAAAAGCATAAAGTACAATACAGATGCAACAGCTTTTCCATCGTATAACAGGAATAATTGCAACCAGTGTGAAAGTAATGGTCATTTCTACGTTCCGGGCAACGTAGGCTTCACTCTAGGGCGTTGATCCGCCAGAGGGAATAGTTAGGGCCTAAGGAGTCAACTCCAGAAGCATAAAATACAATATATGTACAACAGTTTTTTCATCGTATAAAATGAATACTTGCAAACATTGTGAAAGTTATGGTCATTTCTACATTCCGAGCAACCTAGGCTTCACTCTAGGGCGTTGCTCCACCTGATGGTATAGTTAGGGCCTTAGAAGTCAACACCAGAAGCCTAAAATACAATAAAGATGCAACAGCTTTTCCATCGTATAAAACGAATAATTGCAAACAGTCTGAAAGTAATAGTCATTTCTACGTTCCAGGCAACCTAGGCTTCACCCTAGGGCGTTGTTCCACCAGATCGAATAGGTAGGGCCTAAGAAGTCAACGCCATAAGAATAAAATACAATATAAATATAACAGTTTTTCCATCGTATAAAACGAATAATAGCAACCAGTGTGAAAGTTATGGTCATTTCTACGTTCCGGGCAACATAGGCTTCACTCTTGGACGATGCCCCATCAGATCGAATAGCAAGGACCTTAGAAGTCGAAGCCAGAAGCGGAAAATACAATAAAAATGCAACAGTTTTTCCAACGTATAAAACGAATAATTGTAACCAGTGTGAATGTTATGGTCATTAATACGTTCCGGGCAACCTAGGCTTCACTCTAGGGCGTTGATCCACCAGATCCAATAGCTAGGGCCTAACAATTCAACGCCAGAAGCATAAAGTGCAATGAAAATACAACAGTTTTTTCATCGTATAAAACGGATAATTGCAACAAGCGTGAAGGTAATGGTCAGTTCTACGTTCCGGGCAATCTAGGATTCACTCTAGGGCGTTGCTGCACCAGATCGTATAGTTAGGGCCTAAGAAGTGAACGCCTGAAGCATAAAATACAATATAAATACAACAGCTTTTCCATCGTATAACACGAATAATTGCAACCAGTGTGAAAGTTATGGTCACTTCTACGTTCCGGTCGACCTTGGCTTCACTCTAGGGCGTTGCTCCGCCAGCTCGAATAGTTAGGGCCTTAGAAGTCAACGCCAGAAGCATAAGATACAATCTAAATACAACAGTTTTTCCATCGTATAACAGGAATAATTGCAACCAGTGTGGAAGTTATGGTCATTTCTACGTTCCGGGCAACCTAGGCTTCATCCTGTGGCGTTGCTCCACCAGCTCGTATGGTTAGGGCCTTAGAAGTCAACTCCCGAAGCATAAAATACAATAAAAATACCATACTTTTTCATCCTATAACAGGAATAATTGCATCCAGTGTGAAATTTATGGACATTTCTACGTTCCAGGCATCCTAGGCTTCACTCTAGGGCGTTGCTCCACCAGATCGAATAGTTAGGGCCTTAGAAGTCAACGCCCGAAGCATAAAATGCAATAAAACTACAACAGTTTTTCCATCGCATAACAGGAATAATTCCAACCAGTTTGAAAGTGATGGTCATTTCTACGTTCCGGGCAACCTAGGCTTCACTCTAGGGCGTTGCTCCACCAGATTGAATAGCTAGGGCCTTAGAAGTCAACGCCAGGAGCATAAAATAGAATAAAAAGACAACAGTTTTTCCACCGTATAACAGGAATAATTGCAACCAGTGTGAAAGATGTGGTCATTTCTACGTTCCTGGCAACCTAGGCTTCACTCTAGGGCGTTGCTCCACCAGATCGAATAGTTAGGGCCTTAGAAGTCCACGCCAGGAGCATAAGATACAATATAAATACAACAGTTATTCCATCGTATAACAGGAATAATAGCAACCAGTGTGAAAGATATGGTCACTTCTACGTTCCGGGCAACCTAGGGTTCACTCTAGGGCGTTGGTCCACCAGTTCAAATAGATAGGGCGTAAGCAGTCAACGAGAGAAGCACCAATTACAAAATAAATACAACAGCTTTTCCATCGTATAACAGGAATAATTGCAACCAGTGTGAAGGTAACGGTCTGTCCTACGTTCCGGGCAACCTAGGCTTCACTCCAGGGCGTTGCTAAATCATATCGAATAGATAGGATCTTAGAAGTAAACGCCCGGAGCATAAAGTACAAAATAAATAGAACAGATTTTCCATTGTATAAAACGAATAATAGCAACCAGTGAGAAAGTTAAGGTCATTTCTACGTTCCGGGCAACCTAGGATTCACTCTAGGGCGTTGCACCACCAGATCGAATAGTTAGGGCCTTAGAAGTCAACGCCAGAAGCATAAAAAACAATATAAATACAACAACTTTTCCATCGTATAACAGGCATAATAGCAACCAGTGTGAAAGGTATGATCATTTCGACGTTTCGGGTATCCTAGACTTAACTCAGAGGCGTTGCTCCACCAGATAGAAGGGTTAGGGCCTTTGAAATCAACGCCAGAAGCATAAACAACAAAATAAATACAACAGCCTTTACATCGTATAAAACGAATAATTGCAACCTGTGTGAAGGTTATGGTCATAACTATGTTCCGCGCAACATAGGCTTCACTGTAGGGCGTTGCTCCACCAGATCGAATGGGTAGGGCCATAGAAGTCAACGCCCGAAACATAAAATACAATATAAATACAACAGTTTTTCCATTGTATAAAACGAATAATTGCAACCAGTGTGAAAGTAATGGTCATTTCTACGTTCCGGGCAACCTAGGCGTCACTCTAGGGCGTTGCTCCACCACATCGAATAGCTACGGCCTTAGAAGTCAACGCCAGAAGCATAAAATACAATATAAATACAACAGCATTTCCATCGTATAAAATGAATAATTGCAGACAGTGTGAAAGTAATGGTCATTTCTACGTTCCGGGCAACCTAGGCTTCACTCTATGCGTTGCTCCACCCGACCGAATAGCTAGGGACTTAGAATTCAACGCTAAAAGCATAAAGTACAATAAAGATGCAACAGTTTTTCCATCGTATAACAGGAATAATTGCAACCAGTTTGAAAGTGATGGTCATTTCTACGTTCCGGGCAACCTAGGCTTCACTCTAGGGCGTTGCTCCACCAGATTCAACAGTTAGGGCCTTAGAAGTCAACGCCCGAAGCATAAAATACAAAATAAATAGTACAGTTTTTGCATCGTATAAAACGAATAATTGATACCAGTGTGGAAGTTATGGTCATTTCCACGTTCCGGGCAGCCTAGGCTTCACTCTAGGGCGTTGCTCCACCAGATGGAATAGTTAGGGCCTTAGAAGTCAACGCCAGATGCATAAAATACAATCAAGATGCAACAGTTTTTCCATCGTATGACAGGAATAATTGCAACCAGGTTGAAAGTAATGGTCATTTCTACGTTCCAGGCAACGTAGGTTTTACTCTAGGGCGTTGATCCGCCAGAGGGAATAGTTAGGGCCTAAGGAGTCAACTCCAGAAGCATAAAATGCAATGTAAATACAACAGTTTTTCAATCGTATAAAACGAATAATTGCAACCAGTGTGAAAGTTATGGTCATTTCTACTTTCCGGGCAACCTAGGCTTCACCCTAGGGCGCTGCTCCACCAGATTGAATAGTTAGGGCCTTAGAACTCAATGCCCGAAGCATAAAATGCAATAAAAGTACAACAGATCTTCCATCATATAACAGGAATAATTGCAACCAGCTTGAATGTGATGGTCATTTCTACGTTCCGGGCAACCAAGGCTTCACTCTAGGGCGTTGTCACACCAGATCGAATAGCTACGACCCTAGAAGTCAAAGCCAGAGGCAGAAAATACAATAAAAGTGCAACAGTTTTTCCACCGTATAGCATGGCTAATTGCAACCAGTGCGAAAGTAATGATCATTTCGACGTTTCGGGCAACCTAGGCTTCACTCTAGGGCGCTGCTCCACCAGATCGAATAGCTAGGGACTTAGAATTCAACGCTAAAAGCATAAAGTACAATACAGATGCAACAGCTTTTCCATCGTATAACAGGAATAATTGCAACCAGTGTGAAGGTAACGGTCTGTCCTACGTTCCGGGCAACCTAGGCTTCACTCCAGGGCGTTGCTAAATCAGATCGAATAGATAGGATCTTATAATTAAACGCCCGAAGCATAAAGTACAAAATAAATAGAACAGATTTTCCAATGTATAAAACGAATAATAGCAACCAGTGAGAAAGTTAAGGTCATTTCTACGTTCCGGGCAACCTAGGCTTCACTCTAGGGCGTTGCACCACCAGATCGAATAGTTAGGGCCTTAGTAGTCAACGCCAGAAGCATAAAAAACAATATAAATACAACAACTTTTCCATCGTATAACAGGAATAATAGCAACCAGTGTGAAAGGTATGATCATTTCGACGTTTCGGGTATCCTAGACTTAACTCAGAGGCGTTGCTCCACCAGATACAAGGGTTAGGGCCTTTGAAATCAACGCCAGAAGCATAAACAACAAAATAAATACAACAGCCTTTACATCGTATAAAACGAATAATTGCAACCTGTGTGAAGGTTATGGTCATATCTATGTTCCGGGCAACATAGGCTTCACTGTAGGGTGTTGCTCCACCAGATCGAATGGGTAGGGCCATAGAAGTCAACGCCCGAAACATAAAATACAATATAAATAGAACAGTTTTTCCATTGTATAAAACGAATAATTGCTACCAGTGTAAAAGCTATGGTCATTTCTACGTTCCGGGCAACCTAGGCTTCACTCTAGGGCGTTGCTCCACCAGATCGAATAGTTAGGGCCTTAGAAGTCAACGCCTGAAGCATAAAATGCAATATAAATATAACAGTTTTTCCATCGTATAAAACGAATAATAGCAACCAGTGTGAAAGTTATGGTCATTTCTACGTTCCGGGCTTCCTAGGCTTCACTCCATGGCGTTGCTACACCACATCGAATAGCTACGGCCTTAGAAGTCAACGCCTGAAGCATAAAATGCAATAAAAATACCACAGTTTTTTCACTGTATAACAGGAATAATTGCAACAATCGTGAAGGTAATGGTCATTTCTGCGTTCCGGGCAACCTAGGCTTCACCCTACGGCGTTGTTCCACCAAATCGAATAGTTAGGGCCTAAGAAGTGAACGCCAGAAGCATAAAATACAATATAAATACAACAGTTTTACCATCATATAAAACGAATAATTGCAACCAGGATGAAAGCTATGGACATTTCTACTTTCCGGGCAACCTAGGCTTCACCCTAGGGCGCTGCTCCAACAGATTGATTAGTTAGGGCCTTAGAAGTCAATGCCCGAAGCATAAAATGCAATATAAGTACAACAGTTCTTCCATCATATAACAGGAATAATTGCAACCAGTGTGAAAGTAATGGTCATTTCCATGTTCCCGGCAACCTAGGCTTCACTCTAGGGCGTTGCTCCACCTGATCGAATAGTTAGGGCCTTAGAAGTCCACGCCAAAAGCATAAAATACGATAAAGATGCAACAGTTTTTCCATCGTATAAAACGAATAATTGCAACCAGTGTGAAATTTATGGTCATGCCTACATTCCGAGCAACCTAGACTTCACTCTAGAGCGCTGCTCCACCAGATCGAATAGTTAGGTCCTTAGAAGTCAACGCCAGAAGCATAAAATACGATATAAATACAACAGTTTGTCCATCGTAGAACAGGAATATTTGCAACCAGTGCGAAAGTTATGGTCATTTCTGCGTTCCGGGCAACCTAGGCTTCACTCTAGGGCGTTGCTCCACCAGAATCAAAAGTTAGGGCCTTAGAAGTCAACGCCCTAAGCATAAAATACAAAATAAATGGAACAGTTTTTCCATTGTATAAAACGAATAATAGCAGTCAGAGTGAAAGTTATGGTCATTTCTACTTTCCGGGCAACCTAGGATTCACCCTAGGGCGTTGCTCCAACAGATTGAATAGTTAGGGCCTAAGAAGTCAACGCCAGAAGCATAAAATACAATATAAATATAACAGTTTTTCCATCGTATAAAACGAATAATAGCAACCAGTGTGAAAGTTATGGTCATTTCTACGTTCCGGGCGACCTAGTCTTCAGTCTGGGGCGTTGTTCCACCAGATCGAATAGTTAGGGCCTAAGAAGTCAACGCCAGAAGCATAAAATACAATATAAATATAACAGTTTTTCCATCGTATAAAACGAATAATAGCAACCAGTGTGAAAGTTATGGTCATTTCTACGTTCCGGGCTTCCCAGGCTTCACTCTATGGCGTTGCTCCACCACATCGAATAGCTACGGCCTTAGAAGTCAACGCCTGAAGCATAAAATGCAATAAAAATACAACAGTTTTTTCACCGTATAACAGGAATAATTGCAACAAGCGTGAAGGTAATGGTCATTTCTGCGTTACGGGCAACCTAGGCTTCACCCTAGGGCGTTGTTCCACCAAATCGAATAGTTAGGGCCTAAGAAGTGAACGCCAGAAGCATAAAATACAATATAAATACAACAGTTTTACCATCATATAAAACGAATAATTGCAACCAGGATGAAAGTTATGGTCATTTCTACTTTCCGGGCAACCTAGGCTTCACCCTAGGGCGCTGCTCCAACAGATTGATTAGTTAGGGCCTTAGAAGTCAATGCCCGAATCATAAAATGCAATAAAAGTACAACAGTTCTTCCATCATATAACGGGAATAATTGCAACCAGTGTGAAAGTAATGGTCATTTCCATGTTCCCGGCAACCTAGGCTTCACTCTAGGGCGTTGCTCCACCTGATCGAATAGTTAGGGCCTTAGAAGTCAACGCCAGAAGCCTAAAATACAATAAAGATGCAACAGTTTTTCCATAGTATAAAACGAATAATTGCAAACAGTCTGAAAGTAATGGTCATTTCTACGTTCCAGGCAACCTAGGCTTCACCCTAGGGCGTTGTTCCACCAGATCGAATAGGTAGGGCCTAAGAAGTCAACGCCATAAGAATAAAATACAATATAAATATAACAGTTTTTCCATCGTATAAAACGAATAATAGCAACCAGTGTGAAAGTTATGGTCATTTCAACGTTCCGGGCAGCCTAGGCTTCACTCTAGGGCGTTGCTCCACCAGATGCAATAGTTAGGGCCTTGGAAGTCAACGCCAGATGCATAAAACACAATAAAGATGCAACAGTTTTTCCATCGTATAACAGGAATAATTGCAACCAGTATGAAACTTATGGTCATTTCTACGTTCCGGGCAACCTAGGCATCACTCTAGGGCGTTGCACCAACAGATTGAATAGTTAGGGCCTTAGAAGCCAACGCCCGAAGCATTAAATACGATATAAATACAACAGCTTTTCCATCGTATAAAACGGATAATTGCAACCAGTGTGAAAGTAATGGTCATTTCTACGTTCCGAGCAACCTAGGCGTCACTCTAGGGCGTTGCTCCACTAGATCGAATAGCTAGGGACTTAGAATTCATCTCTAAAAGCATAAAATACAATTAAAATACAACAGTTTTTCCATCGTATAACAGGAATAATTGCAACCAGTGTGAAAGTAATGGTCATTTCTACGTTCCGGGCAACGTAGGCTTCACTCTAGGGCGTTGATCCGCCAGAGGGAATAGTTAGGGCCTAAGGAGTCAACTCCAGAAGCATAAAATACAATATATGTACAACAGTTTTTTCATCGTATAAAATGAATACTTGCAAACATTGTGAAAGTTATGGTCATTTCTACATTCCGAGCAACCTAGGCTTCACTCTAGGGCGTTGCTCCACCTGATGGTATAGTTAGGGCCTTAGAAGTCAACACCAGAAGCCTAAAATACAATAAAGATGCAACAGCTTTTCCATCGTATAAAACGAATAATTGCAAACAGTCTGAAAGTAATAGTCATTTCTACGTTCCAGGCAACCTAGGCTTCACCCTAGGGCGTTGTTCCACCAGATCGAATAGGTAGGGCCTAAGAAGTCAACGCCATAAGAATAAAATACAATATAAATATAACAGTTTTTCCATCGTATAAAACGAATAATAGCAACCAGTGTGAAAGTTATGGTCATTTCTACGTTCCGGGCAACATAGGCTTCACTCTTGGACGATGCCCCATCAGATCGAATAGCAAGGACCTTAGAAGTCGAAGCCAGAAGCGGAAAATACAATAAAAATGCAACAGTTTTTCCAACGTATAAAACGAATAATTGTAACCAGTGTGAATGTTATGGTCATTAATACGTTCCGGGCAACCTAGGCTTCACTCTAGGGCGTTGATCCACCAGATCCAATAGCTAGGGCCTAACAATTCAACGCCAGAAGCATAAAGTGCAATGAAAATACAACAGTTTTTTCATCGTATAAAACGGATAATTGCAACAAGCGTGAAGGTAATGGTCAGTTCTACGTTCCAGGCAATCTAGGATTCACTCTAGGGCGTTGCTGCACCAGATCGTATAGTTAGGGCCTAAGAAGTGAACGCCTGAAGCATAAAATACAATATAAATACAACAGCTTTTCCATCGTATAACACGAATAATTGCAACCAGTGTGAAAGTTATGGTCACTTCTACGTTCCGGTCGACCTTGGCTTCACTCTAGGGCGTTGCTCCGCCAGCTCGAATAGTTAGGGCCTTAGAAGTCAACGCCAGAAGCATAAGATACAATCTAAATACAACAGTTTTTCCATCGTATAACAGGAATAATTGCAACCAGTGTGGAAGTTATGGTCATTTCTACGTTCCGGGCAACCTAGGCTTCATCCTGTGGCGTTGCTCCACCAGCTCGTATGGTTAGGGCCTTAGAAGTCAACTCCCGAAGCATAAAATACAATAAAAATACCATACTTTTTCATCCTATAACAGGAATAATTGCATCCAGTGTGAAATTTATGGACATTTCTACGTTCCAGGCATCCTAGGCTTCACTCTAGGGCGTTGCTCCACCAGATCGAATAGTTAGGGCCTTAGAAGTCAACGCCCGAAGCATAAAATGCAATAAAACTACAACAGTTTTTCCATCGCATAACAGGAATAATTCCAACCAGTTTGAAAGTGATGGTCATTTCAACGTTCCGGGCAACCTAGGCTTCACTCTAGGGCGTTGCTCCACCAGATTGAATAGCTAGGGCCTTAGAAGTCAACGCCAGGAGCATAAAATAGAATAAAAATACAACAGTTTTTCCACCGTATAACAGGAATAATTGCAACCAGTGTGAAAGATGTGGTCATTTCTACGTTCCGGGCAACCTAGGCTTCACTCTAGGGCGTTGCTCCACCAGATCGAATAGTTAGGGCCTTAGAAGTCAACGCCAGAAGCATAAAAAACAATATAAATACAACAACTTTTCCATCGTATAACAGGCATAATAGCAACCAGTGTGAAAGGTATGATCATTTCGACGTTTCGGGTATCCTAGACTTAACTCAGAGGCGTTGCTCCACCAGATAGAAGGGTTAGGGCCTTTGAAATCAACGCCAGAAGCATAAACAACAAAATAAATACAACAGCCTTTACATCGTATAAAACGAATAATTGCAACCTGTGTGAAGGTTATGGTCATAACTATGTTCCGGGCAACATAGGCTTCACTGTAGGGCGTTGCTCCACCAGATCGAATGGGTAGGGCCATAGAAGTCAACGCCCGAAACATAAAATACAATATAAATACAACAGTTTTTCCATTGTATAAAACGAATAATTGCAACCAGTGTGAAAGTAATGGTCATTTCTACGTTCCGGGCAACCTAGGCGTCACTCTAGGGCGTTGCTCCACCACATCGAATAGCTACGGCCTTAGAAGTCAACGCCAGAAGCATAAAATACAATATAAATACAACAGCATTTCCATCGTATAAAATGAATAATTGCAGACAGTGTGAAAGTAATGGTCATTTCTACGTTCCGGGCAACGTAGGCTTCTCTCTATGCGTTGCTCCACCCGACCGAATAGCTAGGGACTTAGAATTCAACGCTAAAAGCATAAAGTACAATAAAGATGCAACAGTTTTTCCATCGTATAACAGGAATAATTGCAACCAGTTTGAAAGTGATGGTCATTTCTACGTTCCGGGCAACCTAGGCTTCACTCTAGGGCGTTGCTCCACCAGATTCAACAGTTAGGGCCTTAGAAGTCAACGCCCGAAGCATAAAATACAAAATAAATAGTACAGTTTTTGCATCGTATAAAACGAATAATTGATACCAGTGTGGAAGTTATGGTCATTTCCACGTTCCGGGCAGCCTAGGCTTCACTCTAGGGCGTTGCTCCACCAGATGGAATAGTTAGGGCCTTAGAAGTCAACGCCAGATGCATAAAATACAATAAAGATGCAACAGTTTTTCCATCGTATGACAGGAATAATTGCAACCAGGTTGAAAGTAATGGTCATTTCTACGTTCCAGGCAACGTAGGTTTCACTCTAGGGCGTTGATCCGCCAGAGGGAATAGTTAGGGCCTAAGGAGTCAACTCCAGAAGCATAAAATGCAATGTAAATACAACAGTTTTTCAATCGTATAAAACGAATAATTGCAACCAGTGTGAAAGTTATGGTCATTTCTACTTTCCGGGCAACCTAGGCTTCACCCTAGGGCGCTGCTCCACCAGATTGAATAGTTAGGGCCTTAGAACTCAATGCCCGAAGCATAAAATGCAATAAAAGTACAACAGATCTTCCATCATATAACAGGAATAATTGCAACCAGCTTGAATGTGATGGTCATTTCTACGTTCCGGGCAACCAAGGCTTCACTCTAGGGCGTTGTCACACCAGATCGAATAGCTACGACCCTAGAAGTCAAAGCCAGAGGCAGAAAATACAATAAAAGTGCAACAGTTTTTCCACCGTATAGCATGGCTAATTGCAACCAGTGCGAAAGTAATGATCATTTCGACGTTTCGGGCAACCTAGGCTTCACTCTAGGGCGCTGCTCCACCAGATCGAATAGCTAGGGACTTAGAATTCAACGCTAAAAGCATAAAGTACAATACAGATGCAACAGCTTTTCCATCGTATAACAGGAATAATTGCAACCAGTGTGAAGGTAACGGTCTGTCCTACGTTCCGGGCAACCTAGGCTTCACTCCAGGGCGTTGCTAAATCAGATCGAATAGATAGGATCTTATAATTAAACGCCCGAAGCATAAAGTACAAAATAAATAGAACAGATTTTCCAATGTATAAAACGAATAATAGCAACCAGTGAGAAAGTTAAGGTCATTTCTACGTTCCGGGCAACCTAGGCTTCACTCTAGGGCGTTGCACCACCAGATCGAATAGTTAGGGCCTTAGTAGTCAACGCCAGAAGCATAAAAAACAATATAAATACAACAACTTTTCCATCGTATAACAGGAATAATAGCAACCAGTGTGAAAGGTATGATCATTTCGACGTTTCGGGTATCCTAGACTTAACTCAGAGGCGTTGCTCCACCAGATACAAGGGTTAGGGCCTTTGAAATCAACGCCAGAAGCATAAACAACAAAATAAATACAACAGCCTTTACATCGTATAAAACGAATAATTGCAACCTGTGTGAAGGTTATGGTCATATCTATGTTCCGGGCAACATAGGCTTCACTGTAGGGTGTTGCTCCACCAGATCGAATGGGTAGGGCCATAGAAGTCAACGCCCGAAACATAAAATACAATATAAATAGAACAGTTTTTCCATTGTATAAAACGAATAATTGCTACCAGTGTAAAAGCTATGGTCATTTCTACGTTCCGGGCAACCTAGGCTTCACTCTAGGGCGTTGCTCCACCAGATCGAATAGTTAGGGCCTTAGAAGTCAACGCCTGAAGCATAAAATGCAATATAAATATAACAGTTTTTCCATCGTATAAAACGAATAATAGCAACCAGTGTGAAAGTTATGGTCATTTCTACGTTCCGGGCTTCCTAGGCTTCACTCCATGGCGTTGCTACACCACATCGAATAGCTACGGCCTTAGAAGTCAACGCCTGAAGCATAAAATGCAATAAAAATACCACAGTTTTTTCACTGTATAACAGGAATAATTGCAACAAGCGTGAAGGTAATGGTCATTTCTGCGTTCCGGGCAACCTAGGCTTCACCCTACGGCGTTGTTCCACCAAATCGAATAGTTAGGGCCTAAGAAGTGAACGCCAGAAGCATAAAATACAATATAAATACAACAGTTTTACCATCATATAAAACGAATAATTGCAACCAGCATGAAAGCTATGGACATTTCTACTTTCCGGGCAACCTAGGCTTCACCCTAGGGCGCTGCTCCAACAGATTGATTAGTTAGGGCCTTAGAAGTCAATGCCCGAAGCATAAAATGCAATATAAGTACAACAGTTCTTCCATCATATAACAGGAATAATTGCAACCAGTGTGAAAGTAATGGTCATTTCCATGTTCCCGGCAACCTAGGCTTCACTCTAGGGCGTTGCTCCACCTGATCGAATAGTTAGGGCCTTAGAAGTCCACGCCAAAAGCATAAAATACGATAAAGATGCAACAGTTTTTCCATCGTATAAAACGAATAATTGCAACCAATGTGAAATTTATGGTCATGCCTACATTCCGAGCAACCTAGACTTCACTCTAGAG
This sequence comes from Calliopsis andreniformis, assembly GCF_051401765.1. Taxonomy (NCBI): domain Eukaryota; kingdom Metazoa; phylum Arthropoda; class Insecta; order Hymenoptera; family Andrenidae; genus Calliopsis; species Calliopsis andreniformis. Next base: position 9,411,476 of record NW_027480429.1, on the reverse strand, counting down.
CGCTGCTCCACCAGATCGAATAGTTAGGTCCTTAGAAGTCAACGCCAGAAGCATAAAATACGATATAAATACAACAGTTTGTCCATCGTAGAACAGGAATATTTGCAACCAGTGCGAAAGTTATGGTCATTTCTGCGTTCCGGGCAACCTAGGCTTCACTCTAGGGCGTTGCTCCACCAGAATCAAAAGTTAGGGCCTTAGAAGTCAACGCCCTAAGCATAAAATACAAAATAAATGGAACAGTTTTTCCATTGTATAAAACGAATAATAGCAGTCAGAGTGAAAGTTATGGTCATTTCTACTTTCCGGGCAACCTAGGATTAACCCTAGGGCGTTGCTCCAACAGATTGAATAGTTAGGGCCTAAGAAGTCAACGCCAGAAGCATAAAATACAATATAAATATAACAGTTTTTCCATCGTATAAAACGAATAATAGCAACCAGTGTGAAAGTTATGGTCATTTCTACGTTCCGGGCGACCTAGTCTTCAGTCTGGGGCGTTGTTCCACCAGATCGAATAGTTAGGGCCTAAGAAGTCAACGCCAGAAGCATAAAATACAATATAAATATAACAGTTTTTCCATCGTATAAAACGAATAATAGCAACCAGTGTGAAAGTTATGGTCATTTCTACGTTCCGGGCTTCCCAGGCTTCACTCTATGGCGTTGCTCCACCACATCGAATAGCTACGGCCTTAGAAGTCAACGCCTGAAGCATAAAATGCAATAAAAATACAACAGTTTTTTCACCGTATAACAGGAATAATTGCAACAAGCGTGAAGGTAATGGTCATTTCTGCGTTACGGGCAACCTAGGCTTCACCCTAGGGCGTTGTTCCACCAAATCGAATAGTTAGGGCCTAAGAAGTGAACGCCAGAAGCATAAAATACAATATAAATACAACAGTTTTACCATCATATAAAACGAATAATTGCAACCAGGATGAAAGTTATGGTCATTTCTACTTTCCGGGCAACCTAGGCTTCACCCTAGGGCGCTGCTCCAACAGATTGATTAGTTAGGGCCTTAGAAGTCAATGCCCGAATCATAAAATGCAATAAAAGTACAACAGTTCTTCCATCATATAACGGGAATAATTGCAACCAGTGTGAAAGTAATGGTCATTTCCATGTTCCCGGCAACCTAGGCTTCACTCTAGGGCGTTGCTCCACCTGATCGAATAGTTAGGGCCTTAGAAGTCAACGCCAGAAGCCTAAAATACAATAAAGATGCAACAGTTTTTCCATAGTATAAAACGAATAATTGCAAACAGTCTGAAAGTAATGGTCATTTCTACGTTCCAGGCAACCTAGGCTTCACCCTAGGGCGTTGTTCCACCAGATCGAATAGGTAGGGCCTAAGAAGTCAACGCCATAGGAATAAAATACAATATAAATATAACAGTTTTTCCATCGTATAAAACGAATAATAGCAACCAGTGTGAAAGTTATGGTCATTTCAACGTTCCGGGCAGCCTAGGCTTCACTCTAGGGCGTTGCTCCACCAGATGCAATAGTTAGGGCCTTGGAAGTCAACGCCAGATGCATAAAACACAATAAAGATGCAACAGTTTTTCCATCGTATAACAGGAATAATTGCAACCAGTATGAAACTTATGGTCATTTCTACGTTCCGGGCAACCTAGGCATCACTCTAGGGCGTTGCACCAACAGATTGAATAATTAGGGCCTTAGAAGCCAACGCCCGAAGCATTAAATACGATATAAATACAACAGCTTTTCCATCGTATAAAACGGATAATTGCAACCAGTGTGAAAGTAATGGTCATTTCTACGTTCCGAGCAACCTAGGCGTCACTCTAGGGCGTTGCTCCACTAGATCGAATAGCTAGGGACTTAGAATTCATCTCTAAAAGCATAAAATACAATTAAAATACAACAGTTTTTCCATCGTATAACAGGAATAATTGCAACCAGTGTGAAAGTAATGGTCATTTCTACGTTCCGGGCAACGTAGGCTTCACTCTAGGGCGTTGATCCGCCAGAGGGAATAGTTAGGGCCTAAGGAGTCAACTCCAGAAGCATAAAATACAATATATGTACAACAGTTTTTTCATCGTATAAAATGAATACTTGCAAACATTGTGAAAGTTATGGTCATTTCTACATTCCGAGCAACCTAGGCTTCACTCTAGGGCGTTGCTCCACCTGATGGTATAGTTAGGGCCTTAGAAGTCAACACCAGAAGCCTAAAATACAATAAAGATGCAACAGCTTTTCCATCGTATAAAACGAATAATTGCAAACAGTCTGAAAGTAATAGTCATTTCTACGTTCCAGGCAACCTAGGCTTCACCCTAGGGCGTTGTTCCACCAGATCGAATAGGTAGGGCCTAAGAAGTCAACGCCATAAGAATAAAATACAATATAAATATAACAGTTTTTCCATCGTATAAAACGAATAATAGCAACCAGTGTGAAAGTTATGGTCATTTCTACGTTCCGGGCAACATAGGCTTCACTCTTGGACGATGCCCCATCAGATCGAATAGCAAGGACCTTAGAAGTCGAAGCCAGAAGCGGAAAATACAATAAAAATGCAACAGTTTTTCCAACGTATAAAACGAATAATTGTAACCAGTGTGAATGTTATGGTCATTAATACGTTCCGGGCAACCTAGGCTTCACTCTAGGGCGTTGATCCACCAGATCCAATAGCTAGGGCCTAACAATTCAACGCCAGAAGCATAAAGTGCAATGAAAATACAACAGTTTTTTCATCGTATAAAACGGATAATTGCAACAAGCGTGAAGGTAATGGTCAGTTCTACGTTCCGGGCAATCTAGGATTCACTCTAGGGCGTTGCTGCACCAGATCGTATAGTTAGGGCCTAAGAAGTGAACGCCTGAAGCATAAAATACAATATAAATACAACAGCTTTTCCATCGTATAACACGAATAATTGCAACCAGTGTGAAAGTTATGGTCACTTCTACGTTCCGGTCGACCTTGGCTTCACTCTAGGGCGTTGCTCCGCCAGCTCGAATAGTTAGGGCCTTAGAAGTCAACGCCAGAAGCATAAGATACAATCTAAATACAACAGTTTTTCCATCGTATAACAGGAATAATTGCAACCAGTGTGGAAGTTATGGTCATTTCTACGTTCCGGGCAACCTAGGCTTCATCCTGTGGCGTTGCTCCACCAGCTCGTATGGTTAGGGCCTTAGAAGTCAACTCCCGAAGCATAAAATACAATAAAAATACCATACTTTTTCATCCTATAACAGGAATAATTGCATCCAGTGTGAAATTTATGGACATTTCTACGTTCCAGGCATCCTAGGCTTCACTCTAGGGCGTTGCTCCACCAGATCGAATAGTTAGGGCCTTAGAAGTCAACGCCCGAAGCATAAAATGCAATAAAACTACAACAGTTTTTCCATCGCATAACAGGAATAATTCCAACCAGTTTGAAAGTGATGGTCATTTCTACGTTCCGGGCAACCTAGGCTTCACTCTAGGGCGTTGCTCCACCAGGTTGAATAGCTAGGGCCTTAGAAGTCAACGCCAGGAGCATAAAATAGAATAAAAATACAACAGTTTTTCCACCGTATAACAGGAATAATTGCAACCAGTGTGAAAGATGTGGTCATTTCTACGTTCCGGGCAACCTAGGCTTCACTCTAGGGCGTTGCTCCACCAGATCGAATACTTAGGGCCTTAGAAGTCCACGCCAGGAGCATAAGATACAATATAAATACAACAGTTATTCCATCGTATAACAGGAATAATAGCAACCAGTGTGAAAGATATGGTCACTTCTACGTTCCGGGCTACCTAGGCTTCACTCTAGGGCGTTGCTCCACCTGATGGTATAGTTAGGGCCTTAGAAGTCAACACCAGAAGCCTAAAATACAATAAAGATGCAACAGCTTTTCCATCGTATAAAACGAATAATTGCAAACAGTCTGAAAGTAATAGTCATTTCTACGTTCCAGGCAACCTAGGCTTCACCCTAGGGCGTTGTTCCACCAGATCGAATAGGTAGGGCCTAAGAAGTCAACGCCATAAGAATAAAATACAATATAAATATAACAGTTTTTCCATCGTATAAAACGAATAATAGCAACCAGTGTGAAGGTTATGGTCATTTCAACGTTCCGGGCAATCTAGGCTTCACTCTAGGGCGTTGCTCCGCCTGATCGAATAGTTAGGGCATTAGAAGTCAACGCCAGAAGCATAAAATACAAAATAAATAGAACAGTTTTTCCATTGTATAAAACGAATAATTGCTACCAGTGTAAAAGCTATGGTCATTTCTACGTTCCGGGCAACCTAGGCTTCACTCTAGGGCGTTGCTCCACCAGATCGAATAGTTAGGGCCTTAGAAGTCCACGCCAAAAGCATAAAATACTATAAAGATGCAACAGTTTTTCCATCGTATAAAACGAATAATTGCCACCAGTGTGAAAGTTATGGTCATTTCTACTTTCCGGGCAAACTAGGATTCACCCTAGGGCGTTGCTCCAACAGATTGAATAGTTAGGGCCTAAGAAGTCAACGCCAGAAGCATAAAATACAATATAAATATAACAGTTTTTCCATCGTATAAAACGAATAATAGCAACCAGTGTGAAAGTTATGGTCATTTCTACGTTCCGGGCGAACTAGTCTTCAGTCTGGGGCGTTGTTCCACCAGATCGAATAGTTAGGGCCTAAGAAGTCAACGCCAGAAGCATAAAATACAATATAAATATAACAGTTTTTCCATCGTATAAAACGAATAATAGCAACCAGTGTGAAAGTTATGGTCATTTCTACGTTCCGGGCTTCCTAGGCTTCACTCTATGGCGTTGCTCCACCACATCGAATAGCTACGGCCTTAGAAGTCAACGCCTGAAGCATAAAATGCAATAAAAATACAACTGTTTTTTCACCGTATAACAGGAATAATTGCAACAAGCGTGAAGGTAATGGTCATTTCTGCGTTCCGGGCAACCTAGGCTTCACCCTAGGGCGTTTTTCCACCAAATCGAATAGTTAGGGCCTAAGAAGTGAACGCCAGAAGCATAAAATACAATAGAAATACAACAGTTTTACCATCATATAAAACGAATAATTGCAACCAGGATGAAAGTTATGGTCATTTCTACTTTCCGGGCAACCTAGGCTTCACTCTAGGGCGTTGCTCCACCTGATCGAATAGTTAGGGCCTTAGAAGTCAACGCCAGAAACCTAAAATACAATAAAGATGCAACAGTTTTTCCATAGTATAAAACGAATAATTGCAAACAGTCTGAAAGTAATGGTCATTTCTACGTTCCCGACAACCTAGGCTTCACTCTAGGGCGTTGCTCCACCTGATCGAATAGTTAGGGCCTTAGAAGTCAACGCCAGAAACCTAAAATACAATAAAGATGCAACAGTTTTTCCATAGTATAAAACGAATAATTGCAAACAGTCTGAAAGTAATGGTCATTTCTACGTTCCAGGCAACCTAGGCTTCACCCTAGGGCGTTGTTCCACCAGATCGAATAGTTAGGGCCTAAGATGTCAACGCCAGAAGCATAAAATACAATATAAATGCAACAGTTTTACCATCATATAAAACGAATAATTGCAACCAGGATGAAAGTTATGGTCATTTCTACTTTCCCGGCAGCCTAGGCTTCACTCTAGGGCGTTGCTCCACGAGATCGAATAGTTAGGGCCTTAGAAGTCCACGCCAAAAGCATAAAATACGATAAAGATGCAACAGTTTTTCCATCGTATAAAACGAATAATTGCAACCAGTGTGAAATTTATGGTCATTCCTACATTCCGAGCAACCTAGACTTCACTCTAGAGCGCTGCTCCACCAGATCGAATAGTTAGGTCCTTAGAAGTCAACGCCAGAAGCATAAAATACGATATAAATACAACAGTTTGTCCATCGTAGAACAGGAATATTTGCAACCAGTGCGAAAGTTATGGTCATTTCTGCGTTCCGGGCAACCTAGGCTTCACTCTAGGGCTTTGCTCCACCAGAATCAACAGTTAGGGCCTTAGAAGGCAACGCCCGAAGCATAAAATACAAAATAAATGGATCAGTTTTTCCATTGTATAAAACGAATAATAGCAATCAGTGTGAAAGTTATGGTCATTTCTACTTTCCGGGCAACCTAGGATTCACCCTAGGGCGTTGCTCCAACAGATTGAATAGTTAGGGCCCTAGAAGTCAATGCCCGAGGCATAAAATGCAATCAAAATACAACAGTTTTTATATAATATAACAGGAATAATTGCAACCATTTTGAAAGTGATGTTCATTTCTACGTTCAGGGCAACCTATGCTTCACTCTAGGGCGTTGCTCCACCAGATCGAATAGTTAGGGCCTAAGAAGTCAACGCCAGAAGCATAAAATACAATATAAATATAACAGTTTTTCCATCGTATAAAACGAATAATAGCAACCAGTGTGAAAGTTATGGTCATTTCTACGTTCCGGGCTTCCCAGGCTTCACTCTATAGCGTTGCTCCACCACATCGAATAGCTACGGCCTTAGAAGTCAACGCCTGAAGCATAAAATGCAATAAAAATACAACAGCTTTTCCATCATATAACAGGAATAATTGCAACCATTTTGAAAGTGATGGTCACTTCTTCGTTCCGGGCATCCTAGGCTTCACCCTAGGGCGTTGTTCCACCATATCGGACAGTTAGGGCCAAAGAAGTCAACGCCATAAGAATAAAATACAATATAAATATAACAGTCTTTCCATCGTATAAAACGAATAATAGCAACCAGTGTGCAGACTATGGTCATTTCAACGTTCCGGGCAATCTAGGCTTCACTCTAGGGCGTTGCTCCACCAGAACAATCAGTTAGGGCGTTAGAAGTCAACGCCCGAAGCATAAAATACAAAATAAATAGAACAGTTTTTCCATTGTATAAAACGAATAATTGCTACCAGGGTAAAAGTAATGGTCATTTCTACGTTCCGGGCAACCTAGGCTTCACTGTAGGGCGTTGCTCCACCAGATCGAATAGTTTCGTCATAAGAAGTCAACGCCAGAAGCATAAAATACGATACAAATACAACAGATTTTCCATCGTATAAAACGGATAATTGCAACCAGTGTGAAAGTAATGGTCATTTCTACGTTGCGAGCAACCTAGGCGTCACTCTAGGGCGCTGCTCCACCAGATCGAATAGCTAGGGACATAGAATTCATCGCTAAAAGCATAAAATACAATTAAAATACAACAGTTTTTCCATCGTATAACAGGAATAATTGCAACCAGTTTGAATGTGATGGTCATTTCTACGTTGCGGGCAACCTAGGCTTCACTCTAGGGCGTTGCTCCACCATATCGAATAGTTAGTACCTTAGAAGTCAACGCCAGAAGCATAAAATACAATATGAATACAACAGTTTTTCCATCGTATAAAATGAATACTTCCAAACATTGTGAAAGTAATGGTCATTTCTACGTTCCCGGCAACCTAGGCGTCACTCTAGGGCGTTGCTCCAACAGATTGATTAGTTACGACCTTAGAAGTCAATGCCCGAAGCATAAAATGCAATAAAAATACAACAGGTTTTCCATCATATAACAGGAATAATTGCAACCAGTTTGAAAGTGATGGTCATTTCTTCGTTCCGGGCATCCTAGGCTTCACTCTAGGGCGTTGTTCCACCATATCGGACAGTTAGGGCCAAAGAAGTCAACGCCAGAAGCATAAAATACAATATAAGTATAACCGTTTTTCAATTGTATAAAACGAATAATAGCAACCAGTGTGAATGTACTGGTCATTTCTACGTTCCGGATAACCTAGGTTTCACTCTAGCGCGTTGCTCTACCAGATCGAGAAGCTAGGGACTTAGAATCCAACGCCATAAGAATAAAATACAATATACATATAACAGTTTTTCCTTCGTATAACAGGAATAATTGCAACCAGTGTGAAAGTAATGAACATTTTTACATTCCCGCCAACCTAGGCTTCACTCTAGGGCGTTGCTCCACCAGATCAAATAGCTAGCGACTTGGAATTAAACGCCAGAAGCATAGAATACAATAAAAACACAACAGTTTTTCCATCGTATAACAGGAATAATTGCAACCAGTGTGAATGTAATGGCCATTTCTACGTTCCGGGCAACCTAGGATTCACTCTAGAGCGTTGCTCCAACAGATTGAATAGTTAGGTCCTTAAAAGTCAATGCCCGAAGCATAAAATGCATAAAAATACAACAGTTTTTCCATCATATAACAGGAATAACTGCAAACTGTTTGAAAGTGATGGCCATTTCTACGTTCCGGTTGACCTAGGCTTCACTCTAGTGCGTTGTTCCACCAGATCGAAAAGTTAGGCCCTAAGAAGTCAACTCCAGGAGCATAAAATCCAATATAAATATAACAGTTTTTCCATCGTATAAAACGAATGATAGCAACCAGTGTGAAAGTTATGGTCATTTCTACGTTCCGGGCAACCTAGCCTTCACTCTAGGGCGTTGCTCCACCAGATCGAATAGTTAGGGCCTAAGAAGTCAACGCCAGAAGCATAAAATACAAAATAAATACAACAGACTTTCCATCATATATAATGTATATTTGCAAACAGTGTGAAAGTAGTGGTCATTTCTACGTACAGGGCAACCTAGGTTCCACTCTAGGGCGTTGCTCCACCAAACCGAATAGCTAGGTCCTTAGAATTCAACGTCACAAGAATAAAATACAAAATAAGTACAACAGTTTTTCCATCGTATAAAATGAATAATTGCAACCAGTGTGAAAGTTATGGTCATTTCTACATTCCGAGGAACGTAGGCTTCACTCTCGGGCGTTGCTCCACCTGATCGAGTAGTTAGGGCCTTAGAAGTCAACGCCAGAAGCATAAAATACAATAAAGGTGCAACAGTTTTTCCATCGTGTAACAAGAATAACTGCAAACAGTGTGAAAGATATGGTCATTTCTACGTTCCGGGCAACCTATACTTCACCCTAGGGCGTTGCTCCAACAGACTGAATAGTTAGGGCCTTAGGAGTCAACGCCAGAAGCATAAAATACAATATAAATACAACAGTTTTACCATCCTATAAAACGGATAATTGCAACCAGGACGAAAGTTATGGTCATTTCAACGTTCCGGGCAATCTAGGCTTCACTCTAGGGCGTTGCTCCACCAGATCAATCAGTTAGGGCCTTAGAAGTCAACGCCAGAAGCATAAAATACGATATAAATACAACAGTATGTCCATCGTAGAACAGGAATATTTGCAACCAGTGCGAAAGTAATGGTCATTTCTGCGTTCCGTGCAACCTAGGCTTCACTCTAGGGCGTTGCTCCACCAGAATCAACAGTTAGGGCCTTAGAAGTCAACGCCCGAAGCATAAAATACAAAATAAATAGAACAGTTTTTCCATTGTATAAAACGAATAATTGCTACCAGTGTAAAAGCTATGGTCAGTTCTACGTTCCGGGCAACCTAGGCTTCACTCTAGGGCGTTGCTCCACCAGATCGAATAGTTAGGGCCTTAGAAGTCCACGCCAAAAGCATAAAATACGATAAAGATGCAACAGTTTATCCATCGTCTAAAACGAATAATTGCAACCAGTGTGAAATTTATGGTCATTCCTACATTCCGAGCAACCTAGACTTCAGTCTAGAGCGTTGCTCCACCAGATCGAATAGTTAGGTCCTTAGAAGTCAACGCCAGAAGCATAAAATACGATATAAATACAACAGTATGTCCATCGTAGAACAGGAATATTTGCAACCAGTGCGAAAGTAATGGTCATTTCTGCGTTCCGGGCAACCTAGGCTTCACTCTAGGGCGTTGCTCCACCAGAATCAACAGTTAGGGCCTTAGAAGTCAACGCCCGAAGCATAAAATACAAAATAAATGGAACAGTTTTTCCATTGTATAAAACGAATAATAGCAATCAGTGTGAAAGTTATGGTCATTTCTACTTTCCGGGCAACCTAGGATACACCCAAGGGCGTTGCTCCAACAGATTGAATAGTTAGGGCCTAAGAAGTCAACGCCAGAAGCATAAAATACAATATAAATATAACAGATTTTCCATCGTATAAAACGGATAATAGAAAATAGTGTGAAAGTTATGGTCATTTCTACGTTCCGGGCGAACTAGTCTTCAGTCTGGGGCGTTGTTCCTCCAGATCGAATAGTTAGGGCCTAAGAAGTCAACGCCAGAAGCATAAAATACAATATAAATATAACAGTTTTTCCATCGTATAAAACGAATAATAGCAACCAGTGTGAAAGTTATGGTCATTTCTACGTTCCGGGCTTCCTAGGCTTCACTCTAGGGCGTTGCTCCACCAGAATCAACAGTTAGGGCCTTAGAAGTCAACGCCCGAAGCATAAAATACAAAATAAATGGAACAGTTTTTCCATCGTATAAAACGGATAATTGCAACCAGTGTGAAAGTAATGGTCATTTCTACGTTCCGAGCAACCTAGGCGTCACTCTAGGGCGTTGCTCCACTAGATCGAATAGCTAGGGACTTAGAATTCATCTCTAAAAGCATAAAATACAATTAAAATACAACAGTTTTTCCATCGTATAACAGGAATAATTGCAACCAGTGTGAAAGTAATGGTCATTTCTACGTTCCGGGCAACGTAGGCTTCACTCTAGGGCGTTGATCCGCCAGAGGGAATAGTTAGGGCCTAAGGAGTCAACTCCAGAAGCATAAAATACAATATATGTACAACAGTTTTTTCATCGTATAAAATGAATACTTGCAAACATTGTGAAAGTTATGGTCATTTCTACATTCCGAGCAACCTAGGCTTCACTCTAGGGCGTTGCTCCACCAGAATCAACAGTTAGGGCCTTAGAAGGCAACGCCCGAAGCATAAAATACAAAATAAATGGATCAGTTTTTCCATTGTATAAAACGAATAATAGCAATCAGTGTGAAAGTTATGGTCATTTCTACTTTCCGGGCAACCTAGGATTCACCCTAGGGCGTTGCTCCAACAGATTGAATAGTTAGGGCCCTAGAAGTCAATGCCCGAGGCATAAAATGCAATCAAAATACAACAGTTTTTATATAATATAACAGGAATAATTGCAACCATTTTGAAAGTGATGTTCATTTCTACGTTCAGGGCAACCTATGCTTCACTCTAGGGCGTTGCTCCACCAGATCGAATAGTTAGGGCCTAAGAAGTCAACGCCAGAAGCATAAAATACAATATAAATATAACAGTTTTTCCATCGTATAAAACGAATAATAGCAACCAGTGTGAAAGTTATGGTCATTTCTACGTTCCGGGCTTCCCAGGCTTCACTCTATAGCGTTGCTCCACCACATCGAATAGCTACGGCCTTAGAAGTCAACGCCTGAAGCATAAAATGCAATAAAAATACAACAGCTTTTCCATCATATAACAGGAATAATTGCAACCATTTTGAAAGTGATGGTCACTTCTTCGTTCCGGGCATCCTAGGCTTCACCCTAGGGCGTTGTTCCACCATATCGGACAGTTAGGGCCAAAGAAGTCAACGCCATAAGAATAAAATACAATATAAATATAACAGTCTTTCCATCGTATAAAACGAATAATAGCAACCAGTGTGCAGACTATGGTCATTTCAACGTTCCGGGCAATCTAGGCTTCACTCTAGGGCGTTGCTCCACCAGAACAATCAGTTAGGGCGTTAGAAGTCAACGCCCGAAGCATAAAATACAAAATAAATAGAACAGTTTTTCCATTGTATAAAACGAATAATTGCTACCAGTGTAAAAGTAATGGTCATTTCTACGTTCCGGGCAACCTATGCTTCACTGTAGGGCGTTGCTCCACCAGATCGAATAGTTTCGTCATAAGAAGTCAACGCCAGAAGCATAAAATACGATACAAATACAACAGATTTTCCATCGTATAAAACGGATAATTGCAACCAGTGTGAAAGTAATGGTCATTTCTACGTTGCGAGCAACCTAGGCGTCACTCTAGGGCGCTGCTCCACCAGATCGAATAGCTAGGGACATAGAATTCATCGCTAAAAGCATAAAATACAATTAAAATACAACAGTTTTTCCATCGTATAACAGGAATAATTGCAACCAGTTTGAATGTGATGGTCATTTCTACGTTGCGGGCAACCTAGGCTTCACTCTAGGGCGTTGCTCCACCATATCGAATAGTTAGTACCTTAGAAGTCAACGCCAGAAGCATAAAATACAATATGAATACAACAGTTTTTCCATCGTATAAAATGAATACTTCCAAACATTGTGAAAGTAATGGTCATTTCTACGTTCCGGGCAACCTAGGCGTCACTCTAGGGCGTTGCTCCAACAGATTGATTAGTTACGACCTTAGAAGTCAATGCCCGAAGCATAAAATGCAATAAAAATACAACAGGTTTTCCATCATATAACAGGAATAATTGCAACCAGTTTGAAAGTGATGGTCATTTCTTCGTTCCGGGCATCCTAGGCTTCACTCTAGGGCGTTGTTCCACCATATCGGACAGTTAGGGCCAAAGAAGTCAACGCCAGAAGCATAAAATACAATATAAGTATAACCGTTTTTCAATTGTATAAAACGAATAATAGCAACCAGTGTGAATGTACTGGTCATTTCTACGTTCCGGATAACCTAGGTTTCACTCTAGCGCGTTGCTCTACCAGATCGAGAAGCTAGGGACTTAGAATCCAACGCCATAAGAATAAAATACAATATACATATAACAGTTTTTCCTTCGTATAACAGGAATAATTGCAACCAGTGTGAAAGTAATGAACATTTTTACATTCCCGCCAACCTAGGCTTCACTCTAGGGCGTTGCTCCACCAGATCAAATAGCTAGCGACTTGGAATTAAACGCCAGAAGCATAGAATACAATAAAAACACAACAGTTTTTCCATCGTATAACAGGAATAATTGCAACCAGTGTGAATGTAATGGCCATTTCTACGTTCCGGGCAACCTAGGATTCACTCTAGAGCGTTGCTCCAACAGATTGAATAGTTAGGTCCTTAAAAGTCAATGCCCGAAGCATAAAATGCATAAAAATACAACAGTTTTTCCATCATATAACAGGAATAACTGCAAACTGTTTGAAAGTGATGGCCATTTCTACGTTCCGGTTGACCTAGGCTTCACTCTAGTGCGTTGTTCCACCAGATCGAAAAGTTAGGCCCTAAGAAGTCAACTCCAGGAGCATAAAATCCAATATAAATATAACAGTTTTTCCATCGTATAAAACGAATGATAGCAACCAGTGTGAAAGTTATGGTCATTTCTACGTTCCGGGCAACCTAGCCTTCACTCTAGGGCGTTGCTCCACCAGATCGAATAGTTAGGGCCTAAGAAGTCAACGCCAGAAGCATAAAATACAAAATAAATACAACAGACTTTCCATCATATATAATGTATATTTGCAAACAGTGTGAAAGTAGTGGTCATTTCTACGTACAGGGCAACCTAGGTTCCACTCTAGGGCGTTGCTCCACCAAACCGAATAGCTAGGTCCTTAGAATTCAACGTCACAAGAATAAAATACAAAATAAGTACAACAGTTTTTCCATCGTATAAAATGAATAATTGCAACCAGTGTGAAAGTTATGGTCATTTCTACATTCCGAGGAACGTAGGCTTCACTCTCGGGCGTTGCTCCACCTGATCGAGTAGTTAGGGCCTTAGAAGTCAACGCCAGAAGCATAAAATACAATAAAGGTGCAACAGTTTTTCCATCGTATAACAAGAATAACTGCAAACAGTGTGAAAGATATGGTCATTTCTACGTTCCGGGCAACCTATACTTCACCCTAGGGCGTTGCTCCAACAGACTGAATAGTTAGGGCCTTAGGAGTCAACGCCAGAAGCATAAAATACAATATAAATACAACAGTTTTACCATCCTATAAAACGGATAATTGCAACCAGGATGAAAGTTATGGTCATTTCAACGTTCCGGGCAATCTAGGCTTCACTCTAGGGCGTTGCTCCACCAGATCAATCAGTTAGGGCCTTAGAAGTCAACGCCAGAAGCATAAAATACGATATAAATACAACAGTATGTCCATCGTAGAACAGGAATATTTGCAACCAGTGCGAAAGTAATGGTCATTTCTGCGTTCCGTGCAACCTAGGCTTCACTCTAGGGCGTTGCTCCACCAGAATCAACAGTTAGGGCCTTAGAAGTCAACGCCCGAAGCATAAAATACAAAATAAATAGAACAGTTTTTCCATTGTATAAAACGAATAATTGCTACCAGTGTAAAAGCTATGGTCAGTTCTACGTTCCGGGCAACCTAGGCTTCACTCTAGGGCGTTGCTCCACCAGATCGAATAGTTAGGGCCTTAGAAGTCCACGCCAAAAGCATAAAATACGATAAAGATGCAACAGTTTATCCATCGTCTAAAACGAATAATTGCAACCAGTGTGAAATTTATGGTCATTCCTACATTCCGAGCAACCTAGACTTCAGTCTAGAGCGTTGCTCCACCAGATCGAATAGTTAGGTCCTTAGAAGTCAACGCCAGAAGCATAAAATACGATATAAATACAACAGTATGTCCATCGTAGAACAGGAATATTTGCAACCAGTGCGAAAGTAATGGTCATTTCTGCGTTCCGGGCAACCTAGGCTTCACTCTAGGGCGTTGCTCCACCAGAATCAACAGTTAGGGCCTTAGAAGTCAACGCCCGAAGCATAAAATACATAATAAATGGAACAGTTTTTCCATTGTATAAAACGAATAATAGCAATCAGTGTGAAAGTTATGGTCATTTCTACTTTCCGGGCAACCTAGGATTCACCCAAGGGCGTTGCTCCAACAGATTGAATAGTTAGGGCCTAAGAAGTCAACGCCAGAAGCATAAAATACAATATAAATATAACAGATTTTCCATCGTATAAAACGGATAATAGAAAATAGTGTGAAAGTTATGGTCATTTCTACGTTCCGGGCGAACTAGTCTTCAGTCTGGGGCGTTGTTCCTCCAGATCGAATAGTTAGGGCCTAAGAAGTCAACGCCAGAAGCATAAAATACAATATAAATATAACAGTTTTTCCATCGTATAAAACGAATAATAGCAACCAGTGTGAAAGTTATGGTCATTTCTACGTTCCGGGCTTCCTAGGCTTCACTCTAGGGCGTTGCTCCACCAGAATCAACAGTTAGGGCCTTAGAAGTCAACGCCCGAAGCATAAAATACAAAATAAATGGAACAGTTTTTCCATCGTATAAAACGGATAATTGCAACCAGTGTGAAAGTAATGGTCATTTCTACGTTCCGAGCAACCTAGGCGTCACTCTAGGGCGTTGCTCCACTAGATCGAATAGCTAGGGACTTAGAATTCATCTCTAAAAGCATAAAATACAATTAAAATACAACAGTTTTTCCATCGTATAACAGGAATAATTGCAACCAGTGTGAAAGTAATGGTCATTTCTACGTTCCGGGCAACGTAGGCTTCACTCTAGGGCGTTGATCCGCCAGAGGGAATAGTTAGGGCCTAAGGAGTCAACTCCAGAAGCATAAAATACAATATATGTACAACAGTTTTTTCATCGTATAAAATGAATACTTGCAAACATTGTGAAAGTTATGGTCATTTCTACATTCCGAGCAACCTAGGCTTCACTCTAGGGCGTTGCTCCACCTGATGGTATAGTTAGGGCCTTAGAAGTCAACACCAGAAGCCTAAAATACAATAAAGATGCAACAGCTTTTCCATCGTATAAAACGAATAATTGCAAACAGTCTGAAAGTAATAGTCATTTCTACGTTCCAGGCAACCTAGGCTTCACCCTAGGGCGTTGTTCCACCAGATCGAATAGGTAGGGCCTAAGAAGTCAACGCCATAAGAATAAAATACAATATAAATATAACAGTTTTTCCATCGTATAAAACGAATAATAGCAACCAGTGTGAAGGTTATGGTCATTTCAACGTTCC